>NC_072490.1:56894159-57514544 GCF_027574615.1 Eptesicus fuscus | reverse complement strand
TTCAAGATGGAGACCAGAGCTGGACTACTCATTATCATGGCTTCATGAGAAACAATCATGTGACATTCTAAATACACATTCTAAATGACCCTTCTCCTGTCCTTTCGCAGGTAAAATTAGATCTCCAAAGCACAGTGGTATTAGGGAGAAGAATGGCACTTCTTTGGGGCTAGAAGAGAGGCGAAATGAGTGTTTTGTACTCTCATCAAGTCCAACATAATCCAAGATGCCAAAAAGAGACGGAGATCTGAGTCATTGGACAAGGACTAGGATGAATTTTATATCATTTCTCTCATTTCTTGATCAGAGCAAATTTGGCTTCAGGCTTGACTAAATGCCAGGAGCACAGCTATCCAAAAGTGGTAATTTTTCAAAAATGTCTTCAGAGTTTCAAATAAGCATGTCAATTAAAAGTATAAAAGATGCTAAAGAACAGAGCAAGATGAGACAGTAGAGAATGGACTCAGAGGGTGCCACATATTTCATGTGCTTCTCTCCTCACTAAATATTTTATTTCCCCCAGACTTCATCTCTCTGTGTCTAAACCACACTCTCTCCTACCATAAGTGAGTTTCTTCAGCTGAAACTCAGCTGGTGATAGTGTTACTGTTTTTGCCCAGTGTCCAATTTTGACTGTTGGTGGTCTGTGCCATATCAGCTGTTCAATATTGTGGATATTGCCCATGGTCTCCCCTCTGTAAATAAGCTGACCACAGGCAGTGCCATATCTGTGGGTCCAGAGTAAATGTCCCCTGCCTCACCATCAGAGAATTCTAGGGGAGGACTCTGATTGGCCCAACCTCCATCATCCCCTCCTCTCTCAGTCAATCATAATGACTGACAGTGGGAGGGAGAGCCTCTGAACGGGCCGTGGCTGTGGAAATGGTGGCCAGATAAGACTGTTCCTTCTAAGAATCAGGTCCTTCTAAGGATAAGACTGTTCCTTCTAAGAAAACAAGTGACTCTAGGGAGGCCAAAACAACTGTCCCCTCCCCCACCAGTGCTAAGCTTTGTGTTGAGCTCACATCATTGACAGAGGGTTCCCGAGCCCTCAAGTTGTTTATGATCTGTTCACACCTTAGAGACGGACCACTGATCTAACAAGCAGCTATACTAAGTGCCTACCTCCCCTGTGTCAGACAGCTTGTTAGATTCTGGGAATTGAGTAGTGAACAAAGCAGAAAATAATCCCAGCCTCCCAAAGCTTTCTTTCTAGAAAGGGGAAACAGACAATAGTAGGGTAAATGGGGATTAGTGGTTGGCAGAGAAAAATAGAGCAGGGAGGAGAGAGAAAGTGCTGGGGAGAGGGCTGGTGGGGTGATTGCCATAGTAAAGACTTCAATGACAATGAGGTACCATCTCACACCTCTCAGAATGGCTGTCATCAACAAATCAACAAATGACAAGTGCTGGCGAGGATGCAGAGAAAAAGGAACCCTCGTGCACTGCTGGTGCGAATGTAGACTGGTGCAGCCACTGTGAAGAACAGTATGGAGTTTTCTCAAAAAACTAAAAATGGAACTCCCATTTGACCCAGTGATCCCACTCCTGGGAATATATCCGAAGAAACTAGAAACACCAATCAGCAAGGATATATGCACCCCTATGTTCATAGCAGCACAATTCACCATAGCTAAGATTTGGAAACAGCCTAAGTGCCCATCAGCAGATGAGTGGATTAAAAAACTGAGGTACATCTACACAATGGAATACTACGCTGCGGTAAAAAAGAAGGAGTTCTTACCATTTGCAACATCATGGATGGAACTGGAGAGCATTATGCTAAGTGAAATAAGCCAGGCAGAGAAAGATAAATATCACATGATCTCACTCATTTATGGAATATAATGAACAACATAAACTGATGAACAAAAACAGATCCAGAGACAGAGAAACATCGATCAGACCATCAAACCTCAGAGGGAAGGTAGGGGAAGGTGGGGGTAAGGGGGAGAGATCAACCAAAGGACTTGTATGCATGCATATAAGCCTAACCAATGGACACAGACAACAGGGGGATGAGGGCATGGGGGGAGTAGAGGGGGTAATGGGGGAAAAAGGACACATATGTAATAACTTAATCAATAAAGAAATTAAAAAAAAAAGACCTCAACGATGAGGTGACATTTGAATAAAGATTTGAAGGTAACAAGCCATGTAGGCATCTGGGAGAAGAACATTCTGGACAGAGGGAACAGAAGAGGCAAAGGCTCTGAGGGTCCAACATAGAGTGGGGAGGAGGGTTGTGAGAAACAGGGACAGAAGGTCACGGGCAGCAGACGATGCTGTGCATCCATGGTCTCATTGTGAGGACATTTGCTTTTCTTCTTGGTGAGATGGAAGCCATTGGAGCACAAAAATGACATCCACTGACTTGGGTTTTTAAATGATTCCTCTGTCTGCGGGTTTTAAATGTAAGGAAGCAAGTGTGGAAGCAGAAGGATGAGTTATAAGAAGGACTGTGATGGCTGGAACTAAGGGAGCAGCAGTAGAGATTGTGAGAAGGCTCATGTTTTGAAAATAGAGCCAATTGAATTTACTGTTGAATATAGTGTCAATCATGAGAAATGAAAAGGGTCAAAGGAGACCCAAGTCTTTTGGGGAGATAAACTGGAAGGATAGTGTTGCCATTCACCAACTGAGAATACTTCAAGAGGAACGATTTTATGGTAACATCAAGAGATTGTTCTAGACCAATGGTCGGCAAACTCATTAGTCAACAGAGCCAAATATCAACAGTACAACGATTGAAATTTCTTTTGAGAGCCGAAAACCGACTTCTGCGCATGGGCCACGAAGTTTCAATCGCACTGTATGTGCGCGCCCGCACGTAGTATTTTGTGGAAGAGCCACACTCAAGGGACCAAAGAGCCGCATGTGGCTCACGAGCCGCAGTTTACCGACCACTGTTCTAGACTTGAGGCTTCTTGACCATCCAACATGAGATGTTGAGTAGGCAGCTGACTGAGGATTCTGAAGTTAGAGAAGGGGTTGGGGTTGAATATGTGCAGGGGTGTGTGTTAGGGGCAGGAAAGAGTAAATAATACTGTGTTTCAATAACACAGAGAAGATGGAAAATCTTTGCCACATAAAAACCATTTAATTTGGAGAAAGTATGTGGTTTGGATTGAATGAAATCAAGAATTTGAAGATTCAGTTTAATTATTTTGGGCCCAACATCAGGTGACTTACTTAATGAACTTAAAATTGATGTCCTTGGGGGGGAAGTCTCTTCTGCTGGCTTTAAAGGAACGGACATGTGGTAACTACTTAGTGCTGAATTAAGTCCATGAAACAAAAAACGTGAATTTGTAGAATCAGAACTATAAAATAATTGTGTGTGTGAGAGAGAGAGAGGGGGTGGGGGAGAGACAGAGAGAGCTTTATATATAAACAACTTCTATCCTCAAGTATCATTTCCTGGGTTGGACATTTTCAAAGAGTTACTAATTTAAAAATAAAGATCACTTCACTTTAGGTCCATTGTCTCCCAGAGTCTTCCCTTAATTACCAGACCTGCACAACCCATTTCCTTTGGTGTGCAAAAAGGTGTGTAATTAAACCATCAGCATAATACCTATCTCCGTGTAAAACCCGCACTTAGGAACTTTAACTGCTGAATAAAAACTCCTATTACATGACCATTAAGTGTTATGAATAAAGCAAGTCCTGGTAGGACTGATTAATTTTTATGCACTATGGATTGTGTCGGAACGAGTTTGATTTTGGTGGGTCTCCTCCTGAGCAAGCCCAGAGCCTCTGGCAGCTTCGCCTCAGGAAAGGTGTGCGCTGAGCTTCCTCAGGAAAAGGTGTCTGACCGCACGTGCACCTCAACTCCTCTTGGCGTGTCTCTGTTCAGAGAGAAATCTTCGGCCCACTGATCAATAATCAGCACAAACAGCTCGGAGAGAAAGAAAGTGAGGGTGATGTGTGCAAAAAGATGGTTGGTTGCCCTAGGTATAGTTTCCAAATGCGACCCTTTAGGTTGATGTATATTTTAACTTCTCAGGTTAACACATAAGAGTCGCCGTTTGAAACTGGAATATTTCATTGGAATTCCAAAAATCATCAACTTGTGCTGCAGGAGCTGAGATGCAGAGACTCCTGGTGCAGACTTTGCCAGGGGTGGTGAAGGCACCTCCAGACTCCCATCACAGCCTCTCCCATGGCCTTCTGGGTAGGGAAGCAGAACGGAGCAGTGTCTACAACCAAGAGGGATTGAGCTTGACCAGCAGGAAGAAAGGGAAATTGGGGGCAGCAAATAACGTGGGCCTGAGGGGTACCCAGCACTGTACTTCTGCTGGGGTAGATGGCAGAGACCTCAAATATAAGTACAGGGTGTCCCCCAAAATGCATACACACTTTAAAGCTAATGGCTCAACTTTGAAACTAAAATGTATTTTAATAAACACTGCCTTTATAATTATTCAAAGTGTATGTATACATGTTTTGGGACACCCTATGTATATATAGGGATCCCCAAACTTAAACGACATAAGCTACCTTTCCCAGGGTTAACGTAGAGACAAAGGATCCCACAGTCACAGAAGAATTGATGTGAGGCCGTGAGGTGTCAGGCAGATGGCTGAGAAAGCCCCGGGAGTCCTGGCCGTGGAGTGGCCGGGAGCAGGCGGAGCGCTCTCAGAGCCTCCCTCTGGAGGTGTCAGTGGTGGCCATGGGCCTGGAAACTGTGGGTGATAGGGTGCCGGTGTTGGGACCAGGTAGGGTGGGCAACAGGTAATAAAGGTGTAGGCAAGGCGGGCTCCCGGGACCACTCCCTTCTCCTTCATCAGCACCCAGAAGGGTAAACAGAGGCGTCCAAAGTAGACGCACAAGCAAATTATGTGCGAGTCCGGTTCCAATGGTAGAGAAGTGGGAAAGCGATGCAGCCAAGCCCAGTTGTAATGCTGGAGGGCCACAACCTCCCCTCCCCAAGGCTTGACTTAGCTTCTCCCCCGAGTCCACTTTACTAGACAAGTTATCTGATACCCACAAGGATGCATGAGCTTAGAGGGAAAAATAAGGCACCTCAGAAATACAATTACTATTCAAGACAGACAGCTATCATTTAACTATCAGGTCAAAATAAAGATTTCCAGCATAGATCTTTTTTTAAAAGTTAAATGTATTGGATTGACATCTATATATATAAAAGGCTCATATACAAAGTGTCCCCTTGGGAGTGGAACGAAGGAAGGCCATGGCCAGCAGCCGGAAGGCCCCAATTGGCTCTGATCGCTAGCCAGGTCTAGGGACCCTACCTGTGCACGAATGTTGTGCACTGGGTCTCTCCTTGTTTAATAAGATTATATAGGTGTCAAATGTACATTTCTGATACATGATCTATATATTGCACTGTGTGCTCACCACCCAAAGTCAGATTATCTCCCATCACCATATATTTGACCCCCTTTATCCTTTACTGCCCTCCCACCCAACCCCACCTTCACTCTGGTAACTGTTGTCTGTGTCTCTGAGTTCATTTGTTTGTTTGATTTTCTTGTTTGTTCAATTGTTGCTTTCAATTTTATATCGCACATGTGAGTGAAATCATATGGTCTTAACTTTTTCTGTCTGACTTACTTCACTTAGTATGATATTCTCAAATGGCAGTATTTCACCTTTTTATGGCTGAGTAGAATTCCATTGTATGGCCACTGTGAATAATGCTGCATTGAAAACAGGGTTGCAGATATCTTTTTGAATAAGTGTTTTCAAAATTCTCAGGTAGGGAATGCTGGTTCAAAAATTATTCTTTTTTTTAAAATATATTTTATTGATTTTTTACAGAGAGGAAGAGAGAGGGATAGAGAGTTAGAAACATCAATGATAGAGAATCATCGACCAGCTGCCTCCTGCACAACCCCTACTGGGGATATGCCCGCAACCCAGGTACATGCCCTTGACCGGAATCGAACCTGGGACCTTTCAGTCCGCAGGCCGACGCTCTATCCACTGAGCCAAACCGGTTTCGGCCAAAAATTATTCTTAATATTTTGAGGATCTTCCATACTGTTTTCCACAGTGGTTCTACCAATTTACATTCCCACCAGCAGTGGATGAAAATTCCTTTTTCTCTACAACCTCTCCAATACTTGTTACTATTTGTCTTGTTGATAATAGTTCTAACAGGTGGGAGGTGGTATCTCACTATAGTTTTGATTTACAATTTCCCTATTAGCTAGTGAAGTGAGCATCTTTTCATAGATCTGTTGGCCATTTGGGAGAGGTGTCTGTTCAGGTTATCGGCCCATCTTTTACTTGGATTGTTTGTTTGGTGTTTAATTGTACGATTTTTAAAATACATTTTGGATATTAACCCCTTGTCAGAGCTGTTGTTTGCAACTATTTTCTCTCATTTGTTTTGTTGGCAGTTTCTTTTGCTGTGCGGAGCTTTTTAGTTTGATATAGTCCCATTCATTTATTTTTGTCTTTATTTCCATTGCCTTTGGAGTCAACTTCATGAAATCTTCTCTAAAACCAAAGTCCATGAGTTTAGTACCTATGATTTGTTCTATGTAATTTATTATTTCAGGTCTTATATTTAGGTCTTTGATACATTTTGAGTGAATTTTTGTACATGGGGCCAACCTTAGTCTACTTTATCCTTCTGCATGTGGCTTCCAGTCTTCCCAGCACCACTTATTAAAGAGGCTTTCTTTTCTCACTGTGTGTTTTTGTTTCCTTATCGAAAGCTACTTGACCATATTGTGTGGCTTACTGCCGGGCTCTCAGTTCTGTCCCATTGGTCTGGGTGTCTGTGTCTCTGCCAGCACCACAGCATAAAAGAAAACAATTTTTGAAAATATGATATCTGATAAATGAAGGTAAACAAATAACATAGCAAAGCTTACTTTTGTGCACAAAAGCAAGGACAAAGACAGGGTACATTCTGTCCAGCTTGGTGGCTTAATTAGTTCGTTGGAGCATCATCCCATACACCAAAAGGTGGCAGGTTCGAGTCCCAGTCAGGGCACATACCTAAGTGCAGGTTCCATCTCTTGTTGGGGCACCTATGGGAGGCAACCGATAGATGTTTTTCTCTCACTTTGATGTTTCTCTCTCTCTCTCTCTCTCTCTCTCTCTCTCTCTGCTCCCACCCCCTTCTCTTTCAAAAAAATCAATAAACACACATATCCTCCTGTGAGGGAGAAAAGAAGACACAACAGGATACATTGTTAGCAGTTCAGAACTAAATTCTATCTGACACCAACATGCAAGTGTGGGCTCCCATCTGAGAACATAACAAGAGGAAGTGGAGAGCAAACTAGGGTAGGTTTTTTATTCAGGAGAATACGTAATTTTTGTAAGTTCAAGAATTTTATGAAGAAGCATGGTGACATATATGAATCTTAATAAAGTAGGACAACCATCAGGATAAATAAAATGGTGTGTAGAAGATTGAAACTAGCAGTGGGGGGTGGGAAATGAGGAAGGTAGAGTATATAGGAAACAGGAAAATGATAGAAAATATGTTTAAGTAAATAGCTTTACAGTAAATATAAACACATTAAATTGAAAACTCAAGAGACAGGAGCAATATTTTTTTACATGAAGCACGCTGAAACAAAAGAGTGTAGAGTGTGAAAATAAATCAATGAATAAGAAAGACCAGAAAATATGAACCAAAAGTAAACAGATCACAACAGATAAAGAGGTGAGTTATAAGCCTGACAAAGGAATAAGAAATAAAGAAGACAAAATGATAATAAAAACTTTACATGTACCTAATAATATAGCCTCAAAATGTACTAAAAAACAACTAGTTACAGATGGAAAAAAAAAAAACACAAAAAACAAAAAAAACCATCTCAGATGAAAGATTTAACATATTCCTCTCCTAATGTGTTGGGTCAATCAGGAATAAAATCACCACAAATATGAAACATCTAAATAAATTGATTTGTAGGCTTAAGCTAATAGGACAGGTATATGAAGAGTGCTGTATACCAAACAAAACTATGCATTATTTTAGTCATACATGGCAGATTCCCTAAATGAACCATGTGCTAATTCACAAAGGTAGTCTTACACATGCAAAAGAATCGATACCAGAAAAATTACATTATCTTAAAAGAGTAACCCCAATTTAAATAAAAATTATAATAAAAATAAAATAATAAAAACAAATCTGTGTAAAAGTGCTAAATTAATTCTTACATAAAATGTGTAGCTTTAAAACACTGAGGGCAGGTACAGGAGCAAAGACATTTACTCAAGAAGTTGAAGACTTCTGCTGCTTTCAGCCAGGAGGAAACCGAAGGGAACTGACTTACCCTACTTACGCAAACAAAGTAAAACACCCCAGAAAAACAAACAAACAATCAGTTTCTGAGCTACTGCACAGCCGATGACACAGGACACGGATCCGCAGGAAATGGACACGAGTAAGATGAGCCTCGGGACGGCGCCAGGCTGCTGCCCTCAGAGGGGGTGGTTGGAGAGAACAGCCTGGCTAGGGAGCCTGTCGCAATGGGCCAGGCGGCAAACGTCAAGGCACAAGGACACTGGTTGGTGCACTTGGACGGGGCTGCCGCAGCGGGGAGGAGTACTTAGCCTTAGAGTAGCTGCTGCTCTGGTCCTGCCTAACAAATCGTAAAAGCTAGACACTAAGGGATCTGCTATTTCCAAGTAACTGAACTGCATCCCAAAATAAAACTCAAGGATATTGGTAGGAATTGAAAAATCCAGCACTCATAGGTAAAATGTACAGCTGGCATCTAATAAACAATTACTAGGCATAAAAGGAAGCCGAAAAATATGGCCCTTATGAAAAGAAAAATAAACAAATTGAAGCTTTCCCAGAACTAGCAACGATATTTGAATTAGTAGAGAATGATATTAAAACATAATTATATTCCATATCTTTAAAAAATTAAGTTAAGACATAGAAAATGTTTTAAAAGACCCAAATCGAACTTCTAGAAAACTAAATAGTCTGAGATTTAAAATTAAAAAAAAAAAAGAAGCGGATGGAATTAAAGACAGTTTGGACATTGTAGAAGAAAAGACTAGTGAACTTGAGATGACAGCAATAAAAACTATCCAAAATGAAAAACAGAAGAGAAAATGAATATAAGAAAAATTAAAAAAAGTTAGGCCTCAGATAGCAAGATGATAAACATGAATGCCACCGTGTCAGTGACCACTTGAAAACGGAAGCTGGAAAGCAAAAGCAGTGCCAGCCAAGTGCTGCCTCACAGCCCGTTTACATATAAACACACACATGATGAGGTGGGAGTGGGAGGCAAGCCGAGTGGAAGAAAAACTAATGAAACACAAAGCTGGTTCTTTGAGATCAATGAAATTGGTAAATATCTATCTGGACTTATCAGCAAACAGAGAGAAGAAACAAATGATGAACAAGTGAATTACTAGTAAAAGGGCGACATCATTACATATTTTATAGATATCATAAGGATAACAAGGGAATATTATGAACAACTATATGCCAACCAATAAAACCTTAGTTGAAAAAGACAAATTTCTTGGGAGATGCAAACCATTGAAAAAGAAATAGATAACTTGAATATTTTATATCTATTAAAGAAACTGAATTTGTAGTTAACTACCTTCAGAAATAAAAATCCAGGACTAAACAGTTACAATGGCCAATTCTACCAAACAGAGAAAGAAATGATACTAATTCTTCCCAAACGCCAGGAGTGTAGCGGGAACCAGCGGAACTCATTCACAAAGTCCACCATTGCCCTGTTACTCACCAGATAGAGAGAGAAACTTCTCATGAACATGGGTAGAGAAATTCTAAATAAAACTTGGCAAATTGAATTCAGGGGAATACATTCAAAAGTCAATGTAGAAATTCTGATACGTTACAACATAGGTGAACCTTGAAAAGATTATGCTAAGTAAAATAAGCCAGACATAAAAGGACAGGTATTATATTCCCTGTATATGAAGTATTGGGATTATGCAAATTCATAGCAACAGAAAGTAGAATAGAGGTTAACAGGTGTTTGTTTAATGGTATAGCTTCTTTGGGGGATGATGAAAGAATCCTGGCAACAGATCTTGGTAATAGTTACACAACACTGTGACGGCAGTTAATGCCACTAATTGTAAGTGTATATATTTGTTGTTGTTAATCCTCACCTGAGAATATTATTTCTACTGGTTTTTAAAGCCAGTGGTAGGGAGCAGGAGAGACAGAGAAACGTCGATGTGAGAGACAGACATTGACTGGTTGCCTCTCACATGCGCCCCAACTGGGGCTGCGAGTCAAGCCTGCAACCGAAGTATGTGCTCTTGACCAGAACTGAACCCACGACCCTTCAGTGTGAGGGTCCACACTCTAGCCATTGACCCAAACCGGCTAGGGATGAATTGTATATTTTTAAATGGCTAAAATAATATATTTATGGTATGTATATCATATCACATAAAAATAAAAAAACTTAAAAATTTAATGTAATTCACCATATTAACTGTCTAAACGAGAAAAATATAACTATCTCAATGGACGCAGAAAAAAACATTTGACAAAAATTCAATATCTATTCCAAATAAAAACTGAGCAAACAAAGGATAGAATGGAACTTTCTTAACTTGATAAAGGGGATCTTCAAAAGACCTGCAGCTAACATCATTCCTTTTTAAAAAATACATATGTTTTTATTGGTTTCATAGAGGAAGGAAGAGGGGAAGAGAGAGACCGAAACATCAATGATGAAAGCGAATCATTGATCAGCTGCCTCCTGCACACCCCACACTGGGGATCAAGCCTACAACTCAGGCATGTGCCCTGACCAGGAAGCAAACTGTGACTCCCTGGTCCATGGGTCAATGCTCAACCACTGAGCACCACTGGCTGGGTTAGCATCATTCTTTTTTTTAAATTCTTTATTGTTTAAAGTATTGCATATGAATCCTTTTTTCCCCATTGACCTCTCACAGCTCATTCCCAGCCCCCCAGCACATGCCCTCACTCCCCGTACTGACTGTGTCTATGGGTGATGCTTATATGCATGTATACAAGTCCTTTGGTTGATCTCTCAGCCCCGATACCCTACCCACCCCTCCCCCTTCCCCCGAGGTTGGATGGTCTGTTCTATGCTTCTATAGATCTGTTTTTTGTTCACCAAATTATGTTGATCATTATATCCCACATATGAGTGAGATCATGTGATATTTTTCTTTCTCTGACTAGCTTATTTTGCTTAGCATAATGCTATCCAGTTTTATCCGTGCTGTTGCAAATGGTAAGAATTCCTTCTTTTTTACAGCAGTGTAGTATTTCATTGTGTAGATGTATCACAGTTTTCTAATCCACTTATCTGCTGATGGGCACTTAAGCTGTTTCCAAATCTTAGCTATTGTCAATTGTGCTGCTATGAACATAGGGGCGCATATGTCCTTTCTGATTGGTGTTTCTAGTTTCTTGGGATATATTCCTAGAAGTGGGATTACTGGGTCGAATGGGAGATCCATTTTTAATTTTTTTAAGAAACTCATACTGTTTCCCACAGTGGTTGTACCAGTCTGCATTCTCAGCAGCATCACACTCAATGGGCAAAAACTAAAACAATTTTTCCTAAGAACAGGAACAAGATAGGGATGCCCACTTGCACCACTCCTGTTCAACATAGTACTGGAAGTGCTAGCCAAAGTGATCAGACAAGAAGAAGAAATAAAAAGCATCCAAATTGGAAAAGAAGAAGTAAAATTGTCATTATTCTCAGGTGACATGATATTGTACATAGAAAACCCAAAGACTCCATCAAAAAACTATTAGACTTAAAATGAATTTGGCAATGTAGCAGGATATAAAATTAACACCCAGAAATCTATGGCTTTTTATACACCAACAATGAACTCACAGAAAGAGAAACTAAAAACATAATCCCATTTATCATTGCAACAAAAAATTAAATAACTAGGAATACTAGTAAACTTAATTAAGGAGGTAAAAGATCTGTACTTGGAAAACTACAGAACTTTGAAAAAAGAGATAGAGGAAGACAAACAAATGGAAGAATATAACGTGCTCATGGATCGATCGGTAGAATCAACATCATTAAAATGTCCACACTCCCCAAAGCAATATATAGATTCAATGCAATCCCCATTAAAATATCAACAGAATACTTCACAGATCTAGAACAAACTGTCCAAAAATTGACATGGAATTAAAAAAAGGCCCCGAATAGCCGCAGCAATCCTGAGAAAGAAGAATAAAGTAGGAGGGATCTCAATACCAGATTTCAAGCTGTATTACAAAGCCACTGTTTTCAAAACTGCCTGGTACTGGCACAAGAACAAACATATAGATCAATGGAACAGAACAGAGAACCCAGAAATCGACCCAAGCCATTATGCTCAATTAGTATTTGAAAAAAGAGGCAAGAGCATACAATGGAGTCAAAACAGTCTCTTCAATAAATGGTGTTGGGAAAATTGGACAGATACATGAACTAGACCACCAACTTACACCATACACAAAAATAAACTCAAAATGGATAAAGGACTTAAATGTAAGATGGGAAACCATAAAAATTTTAGAAGAATCCATAGGCAGCAAAATAGCAGACATATATCATAGCAATATTTTTACTGATACCACTCCTAGGGCAATGGAAACTAAGGAGAAAATAAACAAATGGGACGACATCAAAATAAAAAGCTTCTGCACAGCAAAAGAAACCATCAACAAAACAACAATAAAGCCCACTGCATGGGAGAACATATTTGCCAATGTTATCTCCAATAAAGGTTTAATCTCCATCATTTACAGGGAACTCATACAACTTAACAAAAGGAAGATAAACAACCCAATCAAAACATGGGCAAAGGACCTAAATAGACCCCTTTTGAAAGAGGACATAAGGAAGGCCAAGAGACATATGAAAACATGCTCAAAGTCACTAACTAGCCGAGAGATGCAAATCAAAATGACATTGGAGTACCATCTTGCATCTGTCAGAATGGCTATCATCAACAAATCAACAAAGGACAAGTGCTGGCGAGGATGCAGAGAAAAAGGAACATCATTCTTAATGGCGCAGGATGGCACGTTTCCCATAAAATCGGAGAT
Organism: Eptesicus fuscus; assembly: GCF_027574615.1. Taxonomy (NCBI): domain Eukaryota; kingdom Metazoa; phylum Chordata; class Mammalia; order Chiroptera; family Vespertilionidae; genus Eptesicus; species Eptesicus fuscus. The sequence goes on along the minus strand of NC_072490.1, from coordinate 57,501,493 downwards.
GTTCATTCTCCCCTTCTATTCAGCATTGGACTGGAACTCCTATCCAGCGCAATAAGGTATTAAAGGAAGATGGATTATATAGACGACCAGATGAAACCTATATATTAAAAAAAAAGCTAGAACTAATAAGTAGGTTGCAAGGCAGAAGATCAATATACAAAAACCTATTTCCCGTAAGCATATTAACAATGGACAATGTGAAATTGAAATAAAAAGGCAATGTCATGGATAATAACATTAAAAGTGTAATATACTTAGAGACAAATCTGACAAAATTGTGAACTCCTTATACTCTGAAAACTACAAAAAACTCTAGGAGAAACTAAATAAAACCTAAATAAATGTTTATTGATTGGAAGACTCAACATTGTTAAGATGTAAATGCTCCCAAATTTAACCTATACTAGTACATTCACTGAAACCTATGCATTCAAAATCCTAGCAGGCATTTTTTTTGTTTGTTTGTTTTTATTGTCTAAAGCAGTGATGGCGAACCTATGACACGCGTGTCAGCACTGAAACATTTGCTGCTCCTGAGGATGAAACATTTGCGAAATAATGTTTTTTCCTCAAAGTGACACACTACCCGAGTTATGCTCAGTTTTTTGGCGAAGTTTGACACACCAAGCTCAAAAGGTTGCCCATCACTGGTCTAAAGTTTTACATATATCTCCTTTTAACCCCAATTGACCACCCTCGAGCAGGCATTTTGTAGAAATTTCCAAGCTGGTTCCAAAATTACTACATAGACCTAATAGGATGCTAATATTGCTACATAGGAAATGCATAGGAACTAGAATAGCCGAAACAACCTCGAAAAAGGAGACCAAAATTGGAGATGTAATACTTATTTTCAAGATTTATATAAAGCTACTGTAATCAAGACAGTATAGTATTGGCTTAAATATAGGGACTAGATCCATGACAAGAATATAGTCCTAAAACCCAAACATAAATGGACAACTGATTTTTTGAAAAAAGAGCAAAGATAATTTAGTGGAGAAAGGATAATCTAAATCATGCTGAAATAATTGGATATCCTTATGCAAAATAATAAATTTCTGTCTATATCTCACACTTCATTAAAAATTAACTCAATATGGAGCATAGACCTAAATGTAACTGAAACCACAAAACTTCTAGAAGAAATCATAGGAAAGAATTTTGTGGGGCTGGAGTAGGCAAAAATTTCTTAATACTACATTAAAAGACTGATCATATGAAAGGTTTGGTAAATTGGACTTCATAAAAGTTTAAAAACTTTTGCTCTTTGAAAGGCACTTTTAAGTTAATGAAAAGATAAGCCACATACTGGGAGAAAATATTTGCAAAACATATCTGATAAAGGCTTGTATCCAAAATATATAAAGAACTCTCAATACTTGCAACCCCATAGAAATGAGCAAAAGATTTAGACAGTTAATAAAAAATATGTACAAGCAGACAATAAGCACAAGGAAAGATGATCACATATCCCCATAATGAGATGCCACTACACAGCATTAGAATGACTAAAATTATAAAGACTGACCACAGGGTTTCCAGAGGTGTGGAAGAACTAAACCACTAATCAATGCTGGTGGGAATGTAAAATAAATCATACACCAAACACATGATCCATTCATTCCATTTGTGGATATTTACCCAAGAGAAAAGAGAGCATAAGTCAATACAAAGACTTGTGCATGAAACATTATTGCAGTTTTACTTATGATAATATAAACCCAGAGACAACTGGAATGTCCATCAATTGATCAATAGTCAGTTTGTTGAAACTTATATATCTGTAGAATAGAATACTACCCAGAAATATAAAGGAATTAAGTATTGATACATCTATCTCAATACAATATCAATGTAAATTAAAATAATTATGCTGAGTAAAGCAGAAAAAAGAGTACATATATTGTTATTCTATTTATATAAAATATAGGAAATGTGAAGGATTCACAGTGACAGAAGGCAGAGTCGTGATTACCTGTGCACCAGGTGCTGGAACAGGTGGGAGGGCGTGCTAGATGTGTTCACTGTTTTCATTGAGAGGATCATCTCATGGCTGTACACATATGTCAAGTCTTATCAAATTGTACACTGTAAATGTGCAGTCTATTCTATGTCAATTATACTACAATCGAACTGTTTAAAAATGAAGTTGAGAAAGGGAATAAAACAAATAGGTTGATATATAGAAGTAAAGAGGCATTAAAGATAAGAACAAACAGAGAGGAAAAATGAAGAAGATTAATGAAAGTAAAAGTTAGTACTTTGAAAAATTAAAAGATAAACAAACCTTTGGCAAGACTGATTATGTGCATAAAGGAGAAAAGATTTAAGAAAAACTAAACATAGAATGAGAAGAGGGAATAACTACAGAGTTTAAAGGAAAATATGTGAACAACCCAGTATCAATACAATTGAAAGAAGGATAAAATAAACACTCTAGTGTATAAGAAAAATAGAAAATTAAAATGGAAATTATAATGACACTTAAAAGACCTACCCACTTCTATAATATGCCTTAAGCCCAAATGATTTTACAGGCGAGTTCCTCCAAAATTTCAAAGAAAATATAGTTCTTCCCTGACTGTGGTTTTTCTAGGAAGAAAAAAAATGTGTGAGAGAGATGAAACTGTACAACCATTTTATAACTCAAGCATATCCTTGATTTCAGATGTGATGAAGATAAAATAAGAAAGAAATTTACAAGCCTATTTCTCTTAATATTTATGCAATAATTCTCAATAAAACAGTTGAATAAATAAAAACATATTATAAACATCTCATTATCAAAAGGATCTTTGCTCTAGAATACAGGGATGCTCTGACTTCAGATATTAATTAAAGGGGAAATTACTGGGTTAAGAATAAACATAGAAGTCTTATAAATTTCAACAACTATGAGTAAATATACATTGATCAGAATCTACCTGCCTATCGTCAATATCTATCTACCTATCTCTGGATCAACATATAAATATCTTCAACTTGAAAATAGCTTAGAAACAAAACTACAAGATGATATGTAATGGAAAAATTTTAGATGTGTTTAAAATAAAAACAACACAAGACACTGATGCTTTCTTCCATCACTACTGTTCACAATGAAGATGCCATTCATTTCAAGAAGAAAGAAACTAATAACTATAGAATTAAAAGGGAAATATGTTTCCTAGGAACAATATATTTTAAGTGTATGGTTTATAGAAATTTATAAAACTCTATTGAAAGGTCTAAATTAATAGGAAGACATATTAGGCTGACAATAATTCCCCCCCTCCCAAAAGATTTTTAGATTCAAAGCAATTTTATTTTAATCCATCCCCCCAATTTTTTGGGTGGGGGGAAATTTGACAATCTAGTTCTAAAATTTATAGGAAATAGAACAGATTTATAACAACAACTTTAAAGAAGAACCAGATGGGGACCTTACTCTGCCAAACACCAACACTTATTATGAAGTTATAATCACCAAGATAGTGTTATATGTCATGGGGATACATAAATAAACTACTGTGAGAATAGTGAATCCAGGAGCAAGCCCCACATGTACGGAAACAGCTGGGGCTGCAAACGTGAAGAAAGGATATACTATCCAGAATCTGCTGCTGTGGCAGTTGGTTTCGATACAGAACAACATGAAGTTGGATCCTTATCTCGCACTATACATAAACCCTTCCAGATGGTATTAAGAACTTAAATGTCCTTAAAACAACCCAACAGAAATTTAGATAAAACATTCAATAGTAAAAAAATACATATATAGTGATCAAGATGGTGGAGTAAGTAAACACCTCCTCCCGCAACCACATCAAAATGACAACTAAATTATAGAACAGCCACCTGAAGACGAGCTGAACAGAACAAATATAAGTAAGGACATAAAGAAGAAGTTTTTTTAAAAAAGAAATCGCCTGTAGTCGTCATCCCGCCCTGGGTGGAATGATTCTGTTCTAGGGTCCAGGGTCCCTCCCTCCTCCCTCATGTTCCTCATCTTGAGCCCTGGCAGGTCCCAGGATCCTCCCTCTGTTGACCCAAGGCCCGACTCCTCAGATCAAGGCCTCACTGCCCTGAGTCCTCTGCAGGAAGTCAGTGTACGTCACATCCGGTACCAAGCCCAACAATTCCAAAGCCTGATGGCAGGGGCTGAGATGGATTTCATAGGGGTCCTTCAGCCCTGCCTCTGATCCATACTTCGATAGAGCCTGGGCCTCCTGTCCTCTATGAGCCTGAGTCTGCAATCCTTAGACCAAGGGTCTGACCAACCGAGTTCCTGAGGAGGTGGGCGGGGGGAGGTGCAGTTTTCAACACACAAACAGGAAGCCCAATTTCGGAAATTTAAATTCCTGCCTCATTCACCTGATACTGTTAAACCCCAAATCTAGATACTATACCTACTATGATCCCCAAGATTTTAAACAAAGCTAAGATAACCAGCTGAGCAACTCTATTCATTAAAGACAGCCTAAAGGCAATGATTTCCACCTTGAAAACAGAAAGCTGGGGAGAGCCAGATGGACAGTGGAAAAAGGGGGGTGAGATGGAAAATTTCTCTGGTCGTAGCCAATAAGTGAATGGTTTCCAAGGTGCATAAGAGCATCCTGTACAAGGGAAGCAGGATGATTCACATCTCCACAGAGACAGTCACATTACCTCGAAAAGACTTTAGGTAAATCTATGAAAACCAGCTAATGGTGAAGGATGAGAAAGAACAATGAACCACTGGAATGGGTGGCCTAGGGAAGCGTTTGGAGGAAGCATCATCTCCCTACCATGTGACCCATCAGAATTGAACATGGGGTCAATAGGTTTGAGAAGGCTTAGGAGTGCTAAAGAAATGCCCCCTTTCTCTTACCAAAGCATCTCGGCCTCCTCACCTCTCCCCATGGAAGGGTCAGGATGGTGCTTTACGATGTCTAAGTTTCTCGCCCAGAGCTACCATTAGCTGGAGGAGAGGCTTCCTGATTAATTAAAGCCTAGGGGGTGTGGGCCCTCGTCCTAGAGAAAACCGTATGTTCAGGAGGCCTGGGGTAGGGCCCTGGGAAATTTTGACGTGGTGAAGATGACCAGGAAACCACAAACTCCTAGCACAGTTATGTAACAACAAACTGCATTCACCAAAAGAAGGTAAAAGAGGAAGAAGCCCTGTTAACCCAGGTCCAGTGTCCAGGATGAAAGGACCACACCCAAACTTCTCCTCCTCTTCTTTAGCGGCATATCCCCAAGACTCCCTGGTCTTGCCAGGCAGATTCCATCCTCAACCCATACTTTTTCTCATGAAGACTTTTTTCCCTTTCATCCCAGCCATTTCCCCAAAACCAATGTCCTTCTGCGCTCACTCTGTTGTCCTTTCAGGTACTAAAGACATCCATGGGGGTGAAAAGATGTCTTTAAGGGAGTTCGAGGAAAGGAGCCTTTCCAAAAATTCCTACCCCTTCAAGAAAACCTACGAAAGCTATAAAGCCAACAATATGTGGCCATTATCACAGGCCAAATGAGGAACTGAATAAAAATGATCCAGAAAAAGACCAAGACAATGTAGAAAAATTCACCACCTTGAGTGATAACTTGGGCAGTCAGTAACTTCAGAGCAAGGCCAAAGACCTCAGAACTATCTATGAAGTCTCTGAAGTCTGGCCCCCAAGAAATGCTGACAGTGTGGAAGCCAAATTTTACACCTACAGGGTACACCAATAGTGATGATTAAAATAAAATTGGTAAGTGGTTCACTTCCAGTGTAAGGATAATTTGCAGACAATTTTTATTAAATTTATTGGGATAACATCTATATTATAAAAGACCAGGGGCCGTCACATCCTAAATGACCAGATGGATGACCAGTCACCAGGCGGAGGGGGGGAAGGCGGGGGGGCAGGGCAGTGGAGGGGGTGCGGGGGGGTGCGAGGCGGGTGTGGTGAAGTTGTTAGCCTCTGGCCCAGGCCAGGTGGAAACCTAACGACCTCACCACTGCCTCAGCAGCTGAGGATCAGGCCCGGAGAGAGGCCTGGAGAGAGAAGCAGGGCCTAATCCACAGCCACCACGGCTGCTGGCGAGGCCCAGAGAGAGAGAGAGAGGTGGGGCCTGATCTGCAGCTGCCACAGAGGCTGTGGATCAGGCCTGGAGAGAGGCCCGGAGGCAGAGGCATCCAGAGGGGTTAGGGGTAATCAAGCAGGCAGGCAGGCAGAGGCAGTTAGGTGTGATCAGGCAGGCAGGCAGGGATCGGGCCTAAACCGGCAGTCAGACATCCCCCGAGGGGTTCCTGATTGGAGATGGTGCAGGCTGGGCTGAGAGGAACCCCCTCCATGCACGAATTTCGTGCACAGGGCCTCTAGTCTATATATATAAAACCCTAATATGCAAATAGGCCGAATGGTGGAACAACTGAACAACTGAACAACCGGTCGCTATGACATGTGCTGACCACCAGTGGGTACACGCAGACTATGGCGGGCATCGGCCATAGTAGGATGGAGGAGCAGGTGAGCGGGGGCGCCAGACCAAGGTGGGGTGCTGGTCGCTGTCATTGGGGAGAGCCTCTGGTGGTGACTGAAAATTTTTGCTCCTGCGTGCCATGGTCCCACTCAGCTCTTGCACCTACTGCTGGTGCTGTCCCCGCTTGCCCTTGCTGCTGGTACCAGAGCCGCCGCTCACACCTGCTGCCAGCGCCCGGTGCTGGCCCCAATTGCTCAGCGCCATCAGCGGGTGTGAGTGGCAGCTGCTGGCCCTGATCGCCCCTGAGGGCTTCTCCACCTCCCCCTGCTCCTGAGGGGCAATCAGGGCAGCAGCCGCTGTTCACACCCACTGATGGCACCAGCCCCACTCGTACCTGCTGCTGGCGCCAGCTCCAATCGCTCTGCGCCATCAGTTGATGCGAGCGGTGCAGGTGTCATCAGTTTATGGGAACTGTGGTGGTGGGAGTGGGGCTGCCAGCAGACAGGGGACCGGGGGCTGTGGTGGGAGGGGCTGGGCAGGGGTGTGGAGGATGGGCTGAGACCCACCCCTGTGCCCACCACAACCTTGTGGCCCATTGTTCCTTTCAAGGTGCACGAATTTGTGCACTGGGCCCCTAGTACTTAAAAAGACAAAATAGACTTTAAAAAATAGGCTACATCAGAGACAAAGAGGAATCAATCCAAGAAGAGATGTAACCCCTGTAAACATTTATACACCCAACATAGGAGCAACTGAATATATAAGGCAAATGGATAGACATAGAGAGAGATCAATAGTAACACAGTTATAGTAGGAAATTTTAACACCCCATTGTCATCAATAGATAGATCATCCAGACAGAATATTAACAAGAAAATGGTGGCGTTACATGGCATCTCAGACCAGATGGATTTAATTGATATTTTTAGAGCATTTTACTGCAAAGTAGCATTGTTTCCAAGTGCACATGGAATATTTGGCAAGCCACATGTTAAGCCACAAGCTGAGTCTCAATAAACATAAGAAGATTGAAATTATATCAGCCATCTTCTTTGAACACAATATTATGAAACTATAAGTCAATTACAAGAATAAAATTTAAAAAACACACAAAGGCTAAATGACATGCTATACTAAGAAATGAATGGGTTAACGAGATCAGGGAAGAAATAAAAAGACACCTTGAGACAAATGAAAATGAAAACCCAATGACCCCAAATCTATGGGACTCAGCAAAAGTAGTTCTAAGAAGGAAATTCATAGGAATGCAGGCCTATCTCAAGAAACAAAAGAAAAATCTCATATAGTTCTAGTTCTAAAGGAACTAGAAAAAGTACTACAAACAAAGCCCAAAGTGAGTAGAAGGAAGGAAATAATAAAAATGAGAGTGTAAATAAATTAAATAGATTCTAAAAAACAGTACTAAAGATCAATGAAACAAAGATTAAAAAAATTGATAAGCCTTTAACCAGTCTCATCGAGAAAAAAAGAGAGAGGGCCCCAATAAGTAAAATCAGAAATGAAAAAGAAGTGACAACTGACACCACAGAAATACAAAGGGTTATAAGAAAATACAGCAATCAATTATATGCCAACAAATTGGACAATCTAGAAAAAAATGGATAAATTCCTAGAAACATACAATCTTCCAAGACTGAATCAAGAAGAAATGTGATCAGACTGATAACTACTAGTAAAATCAAATCAGTAATTAGAAAATTCTCAACAAACAAAATTCTGGACCTGATGGCTTCACGGGTGAATTTCATCAAACATTTAATAAAAAACTGTCACCTGACCTTCTCATATATTTCAAAAAATTCAAGAGGTGGAAAGACTCCTTTTATGAGGCCAGCATAACTCTGACTTCAAAACCAGACAATGATATGTAAAAGAAAAGAAAAGAAAATTATACACCAATATCCTTGATTAACATAGATGCAAAAATTATGGAAATATTAGCAAATCAAATTTAGTAATGCATTAAGAAAATCACACACCATGATCTAGTGGAATTTATTCCTGGGATGCAATATCTGCAAATCAATTAATGTGATGCACCACATTAACAAAATAAAGGCTAAAAATCATATGATTATATCAGTAGATGCAGAAAAAGTATTTGACAAAAGCCAGCACCATTTAAACTCTCAGCAAAGCAGGAATAGAGGAAACATACCTCAACATAATAAAGGGCATATATGAAAAACTCTCAGCTAACATCATAGTCAATGAGAAAAAGCTAAAAGCGTTTTCTTTAGGATTAGAAACACAAGGGTGTCTACATTCACCACTTTTACCAATCATTGTATTGGAAGTCCAAGCCACAGCATTCAGACAAGAAAAGGAAATAAAAGGCATTCAAATTGGACATGAAGAAGTAAAACAGTCATTTGTTGCAGATGATATGATATAGGGAACCCTAAAGACTTCACCAAAAAACTATTAAAACTGATAAATGATTTCACTAAAGTAGAAAAGTACAAAATTTATATTCAGAAATTGGTTGCATTTTTATATACCAAAAAGGAACTATCAGAAAGAGAAAATAAGAACACAATCTCATTTACAATTGCATAAAAAATACCTAAGAATAAATTTAACAAAAATGTAAAAAACCTGTACTCAGAAAATTATAACATTGAAGAAGATAAAAATAAATGGAACCATAAATACCATGCTAATGGATAGGAATAATTAACATCATTAAAATGTCTATACTACTCAATGCAATCTATAGATTCAATGCAATTCCTATCAAAATACCAAATGTATTTTTCACAGAACTAGAACAAATCATCCCAATATTCACATAGAACTACAAAGGACCCTGAGTAGCCTCAACAATCTTGAGAAAGAAGAACAAAGTTGGGAGATATCATGCTACCCAATACCAAACTATATTATGAGGCGATAATAATCAAAACATGGTACTGTATAAAAACAGACACATAGATCAATGGAACAGAATAGAGAGCCCAGAAATAAGCACATGACTATTTGGTCAAATAGTCTATGAGAAAGGAGGCAATAATATACAGTAGAATAAAGACAGTCTATTCAACAAACGGTTTTGGATAAACTGGAAAAATATATGCAAAGAAATGAAACTAGATCACCTTTTTCACCATATACAAGAGTAGGCACAAAAGTAATTAATCAGTTAACTGCCACAATATTTTGAACTTAATTGAAAAAGGTCCACCGCTTGTGTCTATAGAAGCTTATGTCATACAAATAGGTAAAGACTTAATTGTAAGACCTGAAACCATAAAACTCCTAGGAAAAAAACATAGGTTGTAAACTCTTTGACATTGCTCTTAGTAATATATATATATATATGTATATTTTTGGTATTTCTCCTCTGGCAAGGAAAACAAAGAAAATATAAATCAATGGGACTATATCATACTAAAAGGGTTTTGCACAGCAAAGAATACCATCAACAAAATGTAAAGACCACCTATCAAATGGAAGAAAATATTCAACAATGATACATTTTATAAGAGGTCAATATCCAAAATTTCTTAAGAACGCATACAACTCAAAACCGAAAAAACAAACAATCAATTAAAAAGCGATCAGAGTACCTGAATACACATTCTTCCATCGAGGACATACAGATGGCCAATAGAAATATGGGAAGATGCTCAAAGTCACTATTCATCAGAGAAATGCAAATTAAAACCACAATGAAAGATTTATGAATAATAAATCATTAATAAATCAACTAACAAGTGTTGGCGAGGATGTGGAGAAAAGGGAACCATCATGCACTGTTGGATTGCAAATCGGTGCCTTCACTTGAAAAACAATATGCAGGGGCCTCTAACAGTTAAAAACATAACTACCTTAATATCCAGTGATTCCACTTCTGGATACTTATTCGAAGAAATTAGAAACATCAATTCAAAAAGATATATGTACCCCTGTTTTCATCACAGCATTATTTACAATAGCCAAGATATGGAAGCAACCTAAGTGTCCACTGATAAGACACTTAGATAAAAAAGATGTGTTATGTGGTCATAAAAATGAATGAAATCTGGAGAGAGGGTCAAAATGGCGGCAGAATAGACAGACAGGTCCTGAGCCTTGTCCCGGAGCAGAAAGAAGGAACAGCTGAGGGTCACACGGGGAGTATTAGTTGGCGAGTTAAAGGACAGCTAAACCCCAGGAGAAGGTGGGGGACTGTTAGATGGGGTTCCCCTGACCGGGCAGTCCCCACTGCGGCTGGGTTCGCTCTCAGAGTGACCGGCTCGGACGCGGAAACCGTGCCATCTTGAAGGGGAAAGTGGATCTTATCGTAAGCTTGAAAAAGTGCAACTGTGGCCACCACCTAACAACTGCGAGCCCCAGAATACTGAGACCCAATTGGCGCAAACGCACAGTTTCAGAGGAGGTCTACACTCCACCACAGAAAGGTCAGATTTCTCCTGGGATAAGGTGAGGTCTCTGGTCCCTGCGGGAGAGAGAAACGCGCGCACTGTGAGAGCTGGAGGACCGGGGAAGGTCTGTGCCTAGAAAAGTCCGTGGCTGTTGGGGTTGGTGTGATCCGTGAATGTGAAAAGGGGTCCTCAAAGCTACTAACAGAAGGGATCTCTAAAAAGCAAACCATTTTGTTCTGACACAAAAGAAAAGCCTAAGGATCTTAAAAGTGTGCCGGCTGCTTGGACCCAAGGGGGAAAGGGGGATACGCAGACTTGCCTGCAGCCCTGTTGTTCGCACACTTGGGCTTTTTCCTCTTCAAATACTTGCTTCTTATTACTAAGCCCAATACATAGGATCACCCAGTTGGGGACACCCTGGGAGACTGCAGGGGAAAGCTGTTTTTCTGGAACCTGGGGACCAGAGTGGGAAGTGACTTTCAGAGAGCCAGCTCCGAGGAAGCCACTCCCACAAACTGGTATTGAGTGCCACAGGGAAAGAAGGCTAGAGAGGCCATATAGACCCGGAAGTCAATCCAGAAACACTGCCACCCAGGGGCTGAATCACAAATTGACTCTTGTGTAATCAAAAATAAAGGAATATGAGAAATTAAGACACCGCCTGCTTAAAAATCAGGACTGGCTTACAACACTGAGGAGCAGTGGAACGCAGGGATCTGCAACACTGTCCTGACTGGGAAACAGGCGTGCCAGACAGAACTATAGAGGAAGTGAATCACCTTCACTACTGCACATTTTATTTTTTTATTTTTTTACTTTTTATTTTTTATTTTTTTATTTTCTTCATCTTTTACTTAAGAAACTATTTTTTTCTTTTTTCCTCACTTGATTTTATATTTTTAATTATTACATTTTTATTTTCAATCAGTATTATTACTACTACTATTTTACCTTTTTTTTAAGTGTCATTTTATTTTCACTTTATTTTCCTTTGGGATTAGTGTTCTACATTCTATTTTCATCTTTCCTTTTGCATTGTTTTACTCTATCTCAACTTTACCTTTATGCCATTGCTCTCTTCCTAACCTTTCCCCTTTTGATGACCTATTCCTCTTACCCTTTTCCTGCTTTAGATTTTTCCCTATTCTTTCTGTTTACCCCCTGTTAAAATTTCACCCTACTTATATATCTAATTTCCAATCCCCTGTTCCAAGTCCATACACACTCCTCTCTTCTCTGTCTTAACTATCCAAAAAATTGTTTTTCTCTCTGTCCTTATGCTGTTGTTTGCTTGAATGTTGACTATATTGATTCTTTATGCTTTTTTTTGTGAGATTGCTTTACTTATTCTTTTTTTATTTTTTTTTGTTTGCTTTGTTTTTGTTTGTTTTTTTGCTTCTGTTTTCCCTCGCCTCGCTTGATATTAGTTGTTGTTTGTAGTTTGTATTAATCTCCAGGTACTTGTTGCTGGCATTTGCTGGGATTAGTGGCTGTTCTATTGCCGTTTTCTCCCCATATATATAGTTTGTTCCCCTTTTCTTTCTTAGTCTCTTTCTTTTCATTCTTACTTTTTTTTTTCCTTTTCCCAATTTCATTCTGACACTCCTTTTTTTCCCTCTTTCCTCTTCTTCTTTCTCTTCTATTCCCTAATTTGCCTTTCTCTGGTGGTTACCTTGATAGGGGGTTATCAATAGCATGAATACATTTCTGTTCAGTGCCTTGTGTTTTGTACCTGGGTGTGTTCTATTTTGTGCCTTTAAATCAACGCAGGAGAGAGAGAACTACATAACCAGACATCCAGAGAAGAGAGACCATGGGGAGACAAAGAAACAGCCCACATATGAAAGAAAAGCAGGCATCACCAGAAAAGGAAGTAAACGAAATAGAGGCTAACAACATGTCAGAGAAAGAATTCAGAGAAATGGTCATAAGGTGGCTGAAAAGAATGGAAGACAAATTCGACAACATGAGTAAGAACCAAGAGGAAATGAAGAAGAACCAAGAAGAAATGAAAAATGACATCGCTGCTGTAAAGAACTCAATAGAAAGCATGAAGAGTAGACTAGAAGAAGCAGAGGACTGCATCAGTGAGCTAGAAGACAAGGTGGGAAAAAATACCAATTAGAGCAGCTTCTAGAAAAAAAATTAAAAAGCAGGAGGAGAGCCTAAGGGAACTGTGGGACAACACGAAACAAAACATCCACATAATAGGGGTCCCAGAAGGAGAGGAAACTGAGCAAGGAATAGAAAACCTGTTTGAAGAAATAATGACAGAAAACTTCCCCGATATAGGAAAGGAAAACCCCACACAAATCCAAGAAGCTCACAGAGTCCCAAGCTAAATGAACCCCAAAAGACTGATGCCAAGGCACATTATAATTAAATTGGAAAACACCAACGACAAAGTAAGAATCTTAAAAGCAGCCAGAGAGAGACAGAAAGTTACATACAAAGGAACCCCCATCAGACTAGCAACTGATTTCTCAAGAGAAACTCATCAGGCCAGAAGGGAATGGAATGAAATATACAAAGTCATGAAAAGGAAGGGTCTGAATCCAAGAATACTGTACCCAGCAAGGCTATCAATCAAAATTGAAGGTGAAATCAGGAGCTTCATAGACAAAAAAAGGACTAAGGGAATTTATCACCACAAAACCAGCAATGCAAGAAATGTTAAAGGGTCTGCTGTGAAAAGAATATAGGAAATGAAGAAGGAACACAGTGGTAAAGAATAAGAATGGCGACAAATAAGTACCTATCAATAATAACTTTAAATGTAAATGGATTAAAAGCCCCAATCAAAAGACACAGGATAACGGATTGGATAAGAAAACAAGACCCATATATCTGCTGTCTACAAGAAACCCACCTCAGAAAAAAAGACGCACACAGACTGAGGGTGAAGGGATGGAAAAAGGTTTTTCCAGGCAAATGGAAATGAAAAAAAAGCTGGGGTAGCAATACTTATATCTGACAAATTAGATCTCAAAGTGAAGGACATAACAAGAGATAAGGAAGGCCACTTCATAATACTAAAGGGAGCATTCCATCAAGAAGAAATAACTCTGGTAAACATATATGCACCCAATACAGGAGCACCCAAATACATAAAAAAAACTCCTGGAGGATATCAAGGGAGAGATTGACAGCAATACACTCATAGTAGGAGACTTTAATACCCCACTATCACCACTGGACAAATCCTCTAAACAAAATATCAGCAAAGAAACATTAATCCTAAATGGCTCATTAGACCAGATGGAATTAATTGACATCTTCAGAACATTTCACCCCAAAGCCACAGAATATACATTCTTCTCAAGTGCACATGGGTCATTTTCAAAGATAGACCATATGCTGGGACATAGGCAAAGTTTCTTCAAATTCAAGAAGATAGAAATACCGAATATCTTCTCAGATCATAGTGGCATAAAACTGGAAATCAACTACAATAAAAACAATCCAAAAAAATCTAACACATGGAGACTAAACAGCATGCTATTAAACAATGACTGGGTTACCAGAGAGATCAAGGAAGAAATAAAAAAACATCATGGCAACAAATGACAATGAAAACACAACAATCCAAAATCTATGGGACACAGCGAAAGCAGTCTTGAGAGGGAAGTTCATAGCTCTACAAGCCTACTGCAAAAAACAAGAAACAATGGTAATAAATTACCTAACCCTACAACTCAAAGAGTTAGAAAGAGAGCAACAAGGAAGGCCCAGTGTAAGCAGAGGGAAGGAAATAATAAAGATCAGAGCGGAGATAAACGACATAGAGACCAAAGAAACAATACAAAAGATCAACAAAACCAAGAGCTGGTTCTTTGAAAGGATAAACAAGATTGATGAACCTCTAGCAAGGCTCACCAAGAAGCAAAGAGAGAGGACCCAAATAAACAAAATCAGAAATGAAAGAGGAGAAATAACAACAGACCCCATTGAAATACAAAGGATTGTTACAAAATACTACGAACAACTTTATTCCAACAAACTGGACACCTGGAGGAAATGGACATATTCCTAGAAAAATATAACCTTCCAAAACTCAATCAGGAAGAATCTAAACAGCTCAATAGGCCAATAACTATGGAAGAACTTGAAGCAGTCATCAAAAAGCTTCCAGCAAACAAAATCCCGGGGCCAGACGACTTCACAGGGGAGTTTTACCAAACATTCAAAGAAGAGCTAAAACCTATCCTCAGACTATTCCAAAAAATTCAAGAGGAAGGAACACTTCCAAGCTCCTTCTATGAAGCCAGCATCACCCTAATACCAAAACCAGATAAAGACAACACAATGAAAGAGAATTACAGGCCAATATCCCTCATGAGCATAGATGCCAAAATCCTCAACAAAATTCTAGCAAATTGGATTCAGCAGTACATCAGAAAGATCATACACCATGACCAAGTAGGATTTATCCCAGGAATGCAAGGATGGTACAATATCCGCAAATCAATAAACATGATACATCACATAAACAAATTGAGAGATAAAAATCACATAGTCATATAAATTGATGCAGAAAAAGCATTTGACAAAATCCAATACCCTTTCTTGATAAAAACTCTCAACAAGGTGGGAATAGAAGGATCATACCTCAACAAAATAAAAGCTATATATGATAAACCCACAGCTAACATCATACTCAATGGGCAAAAACTAAAACCATTTTCCCTAAGAACAGGAACAAGACAGGGATGCCCACTCTCACCACTCCTGTTTAACATAGTACTGGAAGTATTAGCCATTGCGATCAGACAAGAAGAAGAAATAAAAGACATCCAAATTGGAAAAGAAGAAATAAAGCTGTCCTTATTTGCAGATGACATGATATTGTACATAAAAAACCCGAAAGACTCCATCAAAAAACTAACAGACTTAATAAATGAATTCAGCAATGTAGCAGGATACAAAATTAACGCCAAGAAATCAATGGCATTTCTATACACCAATAGTGAACTTACAGAAAGAGAGACTAAAAAAGCAATCCCATTTACCAACGCACCAAAAAAAATTAAGATACCTAGCAATAAACTTAACCAAGGAGGTAAAAGACCTATACGCGGGAAACTACAGGACACTGAAAAAAGAGATAGAGGAAGACATAAACAGATGGAAGAACATACCATGTTCATGGATTGGTAGAATCAACATCATTAAAATGTCCATACTACCCAAAGCAATCTATAGATTCAATGCACTCCCCATTAAAATACCAACGGCATATTTCACAGACCTAGAAAGAACTCTCCAAAAATTCATCTGGAATAAAAAAAGACCCTGAATAGCCACAGCAATCCTGAGAAAGAAGAATAAAGTAGGAGGGATCTCAATACCAGATTTCAAGCTATATTACAAAGCCACTGTTCTCAAAACAGCCTGGTACTGGCACAAGAACAGACATATAGACCAATGGAATAGAATAGAGAATCCAGATATCGACCCAAACCACTTTGTCCAATTAATATTTGACAAAGGAGGCATGAACATACAATGGAGCCAAGACAGTCTCTTCAATAAATGGTGTTGGGAAAATTGGACAGATATATGCAAAAAAATGAAACTAGATCACCAACTTACACCATACACAAAAATAAATTCAAAATGGATACAGGACTTAAACATAAGATGGGAAACCATAAAAATACTAGAGGAATCCACAGGCAACAAAATCTCAGACATATGCTGAAAGAACTTCTTCACTGATACTGCTCCTAGGGCAATGGAAGCTAAAGAGAAAATAAACAAATGGGACTACATCAAAATAAAAAGCTTTTTCACAGCAAAAGAAACCATCAACAAAACAACAAGAAAGCCCACTGTATGGGAGAACATATTTGCAAATGTTATCACTGATAAAGGTTTAATCTCCAACATCTATAGGCAACTTACTCAATTTAATAAAAGGAAGATAAATGATCCAATAAAAAAATGGGCAACGGACCTAAATAGAATCTTTTCGAAAGAAGACAGAAGGGAGGCCAAGAGACACATGAAAACATGCTCAAAGTCACTAATTATCTGAGAGATGCAAATCAAAACCACAATGTGGTACCATCTCACACCTATCAGAATGGCTATTATCAACAAATCAACAAACGACAAGTGTTGGCGAGGATGCAGAGAAAAAGGAACCCTCGTGCACAGCTGGTGGAAATGCAGACTGGCGCAGCCACTGTGGAGAACAGTATGGAGTTTCCTCAAAAAACTGAAAATGGAACTCCCATTTGACCCAGTAATCCCACTCCTAGGAATATATCCTAAGAAGCTAGAAACACCATTCAGAAAGGATATATGCACCCCTATGTTCATAGCAGCACAATTTACAATAGCTAAGATTTGGAAACAGCCTAGGTGCCGGTCAGCAGATGACTGGATCAGAAAACTGTGGTACATCTACACAATGGAATACTATGCTGCCATAAAAAAGAAGGAATTCTTACCATTTGCAGCAACCTGGATGGAACTGGAGAACATTATGCTAAGTGAAATAAGCCAGTCAATGAAAGAAAAATACCACATGATCTTACTCATTTATGGATAATAAAGAACATTATAAACTGATGAACAAAAAGATAGATACAGAGACAGTAAAGCATCAAACAGACTGTCAAATTACAGCGGGAAAGTTAGGGAGAGGTGGGGGAGATAAGAGATCAATCGAAGGACTTGTATGCATGCATATAAGCATGACCAATGGACGCAAAACACTGGGGGGTGAAGGCATGTATGGGAAAGGGGTTGGGGGGGCAATGATAAGATATGTACACATATAATACCTTAATTAAAAAAAAGAAAAAATATTCATGAATCCACACTGGTATAAATAGTTTAATAAATAAATAAATAAATAGAGGAGAAGAGAAAATTTTCCCATGCGGAGTAAGTCCAAATAATTTATGTACTTTGCCTTCAAAGAGATGAAGCATAACACCCCACTCAAGTGTGCACTGCGCACATGGACTTTCTCCCAAAGCATATGCAGTCAGGCCAGAGCGGGGAGATAAACTTACTGTGGAGAAGCTTGACAAGCACCACCTCAGCCAGGTGATCAAAGCCACATCAACAGTGATTTGTCCTATTGTTAGTGTGTACCCTTGATATAACACGATGAAATGGCACTTTACCTCTGGTCTTTCTCCCCCAAATCCATAGTCCCAGTCTACACATTAGAAAAGCATCAGATATATTTCAACGGAGGGGCATCTTCCAATATACCCAACCAGTAACCTTCCAAGCCATCAAGTTCATCAAAATCAAAGACAGTCTGAGATTCTGCCACAAGAGCAACAACCTAAGGAGACATAATGGCTAAATGCAAAGTGATGATCTGGATGCGACCTTGGAACAGAAAAGGGACATCTGGTTAAAACTAAGGAAATCTGAATAAAGTGTGGACTTGAGTTAATAATAACATGTCAATATCAGTTCATCCGTTGTGACAAATGCACCATACTAATGTAGGATGTTAATAATAGGGGAAAATGGATGCAAGGCCAATGAGAACTTGCTGTACTGTCCTTGAAATTTTTCTGTAAATCTAAAACTTTTCTAAAAATAAGTTTATTAGCAACAACAACAAAAATGAATGAAATCTTACTTTTTGCGACAACATGAATGAATCAAGAGGGTTATACTAACTGAAATATATCGACAGAGAAAGACAAATACCATATGATTTCACTTACATGGGGAATATAAAAACAAAACAAACAAACAATATAGAAACAGACTCATAGACATGGAGAACAGACTGATGGTTGCCAGATGGTAGGGAGTTGGGGGGCTGGATGGAAAAACATTATGTGGTACAATTGGTAGTTGCAAAATTGTCATGGGGATGTAAAATACAGCATAGGGAATATAGTCAGTAATATTGTAATAATTATATATGGTGCCAGGTTGGTACTAGACATATCAGGGGCATCGCTTTGTACTTTTTAAATGTCTAACAACTATGATGTACACCTCAAATTAATATAATATTAAATGTCAACTGTAACTGAAAAAAAGTAAAAGAACAAAGAAAAAACATGCAAAGACACCAATAGTCATTGCACAGGAAAAGCCTGGAAAGAGCAGTGTTCTGGTCAGGTGACGGACACTGAGAGGGAGGCCTGCGGTTTGCACCTGGGTCTCCTGACCCGCCCTAACTTGAATTTGTGTAATGGAAACAAAAATGCTCTTGTGCTAAGCAACTGACTCCCATGCATAATATTTGTTTTGGGCTCAAGGATGCAGTTAAATTTAAAAAGAGAACAATCAAATAAATCAGATTCCTGCATTTTTTGTGGTTCAGGTGACTCCAAGAGTCTCTTCCAGTGGCTGAAATTCTTTACATGTGACATACTCCTGTTATGTGGTGTGAAGAGTTCCCTATGACCCCACATCATGGGAAGGAGATGCGAGCTATGGGGGATCACTGTCCTCCTCTCCTGTCACCAGTGCAAGCCCAGGCAACAGGGGCAGCAGCCCACGCGGACGCATCGAGGAGAAGCTGCTGTCACTTCATTCCCCACTTGTTTCTCACATAAGAGGCAGGGTGGTTTCTCTGAGTAATGACTCCACCTGAGTCTGACACTCACTGGTCTGCAGTTCTCTCCTGTGCAGGGTTAGCTTCTTAAACTTGGCTGTACACACGTGGCCTGTCTTTGGGCATTCTAAACTGAGAGGAAGGTAGCATCATTTTCTTTGACCCTCTGTGGAGCCTGCCATTCCTATGCAGTCACGCCCAGCCATAGGGGAAGGAGTAAATCGTCCATTTGGGCATCCGGTCCCGGTGAAATAATAAAAACCAGTGTTACCAGTAATAGAGCTTATGCTATTACTTGTTATCTGTCGCCTCTCTCTATTTCCTCCGTTGAGACTGAACGTGTGATTACTTCTACTCCTCTGACTATAGTACAAGGTGAAAGGAAGACTAACCTTGACTCTGATTAACAGATTAAAACGGGTAATTAGTATAAGTTAATAGGTGCTGTCACAGGCAATAGATGGAACTATCCAAAAACCAGCATGTAGGTCATATTGTAGTATAACACCACAAGGATAACAATAACTAATATTTATAGTGCATGCATTATGTGTCAGATCCAGTTCTAAGTGCCTTACATGGATTGGCTCATTTAATTAGCACATTACAGCTCTACTCGGCAGATGTTTTTATTATCCCCATTTCACAGATAAAAATATAAGGCGCAAAGAAGGTAAGCAGGCAGACTGCTACCAGAGCCCAAACCCATCATTTTCTTTTCTTATGGATTATTAGCTGAGACATGCTATGTGGAGAGGCTACTGGGACACTGACTAAAGTTACAATACCCATTCAGCCATTCAAGTACTCATTCTACAAGAACTAATCCAGTGCTAGCTAATCCAGTGCTGAGCACACTTACAGATATGCACATGTGGTGAAAAACAAGCTTCTTAACTTCAAGAAGCTTGCATTTTATACAATTCAATAATAGACTGATATCAAACTATACTACACGCATAGTAAGTAAAACAGCATGGTACTGATGCCCTGGCCAGGTGGCTCAGTTGGTTGTAGCATCATCCTATACATAAAAAAGATTGCGGGTACAATCCTGAGTTGGGGCGCATATGGTAGGCAACCGATCAATGTTTCTCTCTCACATCAATGCTTCTCTCTCTCTCTCTCTTTCTTCTTCTTCTTCTTCTTCTTCTTCTTCTTCTTCTTCTTCTTCTTCTTCTTCTTCTTCTTCTTCTTCATCTTTTTCTATCTCTTTCTCTCTCTCTCTCCCTTCCTCTTTCTCTAAGTTCAATAAAAACATATCCTTGAACAGCAGTATGGTACTGGCATAAAAACAGACATATAGATAAGAATAGAGAGCCCAGAAATAAACCCATGCCTTTATGGTAAATTAATATTTGACAAAGGAGGCAAGAGCATACAATCAGGTAAAGACAGTCTATTCAATAAATGGTTTGGGGAAAATTGAATAGATACATGCCCCCAAAATGAAACTAGCCCACCTTCTTGCTCCATATACAAGAATAAACTCAAAATGGATTAAAGATATAAATATAAGACTCAAAACCATAAAACTCTTGGAAGAAAACATAGGCAGTAAAATCTCTGACATTTCTTGTAGTTATTCTTTTTCTGATATATCTTCTCAAGCAAGGGAAACAAAAGAAAAAATAAATAAATGGAACTATATCAAATTAAAGAGCTTTTGCCCAGCAAAGAAATCATCAACAAAATGAAAAGGCAACCCACTGAATGGGAGAACATTTTCACTGGTACATCTGATAAGAGGCTAATATCCAAAATTTATAAAAAACTATAAAACCCAACACCAAAAACCCCCAAACAATCTAATTTAAAAATGGACAAAGGACCTGAACAGACACTTCTCCAAATAGAACATACAGATGGCCACTAGACATAAGAAAAGATGCTCAACATCACTAATCATCCTAGAGATGCGAATTAAAACCACAATGAGATATCACCTCACACCTGTCAGAATGACTATCCTATATAATAAAAGCCTAATATGCTAAGTGTCTGGTCGTCTGGTCATCTGGTCGTCCATTCAACCAATCAAAGCGTAATATGCTAATGATATGCTAAGGCCACTCAACTGCTTGCTATGATGTGCACTGACCACCAGGGAGCAGACAGTCGACCTGTTGACCAGTCGCTATGATGTGCACTGACCACCAGGGGGCAGATGCTCCAACCAACAGGTAAGTTTGCTGCTGGGGTCTGGCCGAGTGAGATGGGCCTACATGCCCTGGAGCCCTCCTGGGCCCCTCCTGGCCCCCTCCCCCTGGCCAGCCCCGCCCCCGATTGGCCCCCATCAGGGCGAGCCGGCCTGACACCACCCGTGCACGAATTTATGCACTGGGCCTCTAGTCATCAATAAATCAGCAAACAAGTGCTGGTGAGGATGTGGAGAAAAGGGAACCCTCCTGCACTGCTGGTGGGAATGCAGACTGGTGCAGCCACTGGGGAAGCAGTATGGAGTTTCCTCAAAAACTAAACATGGAACTACCTTATGATCCAGCAATTACATTTCTGGGAATTTATCTGAAAAAAAAACCTGAAACACTAATTTGAAAGGATATATGCACCCCTGTGCTCACTGCAGCATTATTCACAATAGCCAAGATGTGGAAACAGCCCAATTGCCCATCAGTAGATGAGTGGATAAAAAAGCTGTGGTACATTTACACCATGGAATACTACTCAGCTGTAAAAAATGAAGGAAATCTTACCTTTTGCAACAGCATTGATGGATCTGGAGAGTATTATGTTAAGTGAAATAAGCCAGTCAAAGACAAATACCGTATGATTTCACTTATATGTGGAATCCAATGAACAAAATAAAGAAACAAAATAGAAACAGACTCATAGCTATCAGAGCAGAGAGGCTTATAGGACTGGGTGAAAAAGGTGAAGGGATTTAAGAAAACAAACAAACAAAACAAAACCCAAACCACAACACACACACACACACACACACACACACACACACACAACAAAAAAGTGCAACAAAACAAAAACCCCTCATATACATATGGTCATTACCAGAGTGAAGTGGAGGTAGGATGATAAATGGTGATGGAAAGAGACATGGCTTGGGGTGGTGAACACACAATACAATATACAGATGATATTTTATAGAATTGTATACCTGAAACATATATGATTTTATTAACCAATGTAATCCCAATAAATTCAATAATAAATAATAATAGAAACCAGGGCTTTTTAGAGAAATAACTGATTCAAGGGCTCGGGCAGGAAAAATACATGAGCCAGTAGCATCTTGTATTAACAAAATTTAAGTAAGTACTCAGAAAATAAGAGTAGGTGAAGTGTCAAAAGGATGCAGGAGCCAACCTGAAAGTTTTCCTGATATGCAACAACAGAACAATTTGAATAAGAACTGAAACTATAAAATTCCAAAAGTAAAACCCGAAATTGTAAAACTCTTAGAAGAAAACAGGGGTAAGCGCCTTGATCGTGGCCTTGACAATGATTGTTTGGACTTGACAAAGTGAAGTCAACAAAACCCAAAATAAACACATGCAACACCCTCAGACTAAGAAGTCCCTGCACAGTGAAGGAAACCATCAGCAAAATGAAAGGACACCTACCAAATAGGAGAAAATGTTTGCAAACCATATATCCAATAAGGTATCAACATCCAAAATGTACAAGGAACTCTTACAGCTCAATAGTACTCCCCCCCCCGCCTGAAAATCCCCATATCAGCTAATTAACAAATGGGCAAGGGACCTAAATAGACATTTTCCCAAAAAGGACATACAAATGCCCAAGTTTATGAAAAGATGCTCATATCACTAACCATCAAGAAAATGCAAATCAAAACCACAATGAGATACCACCTCATACCTGTTAGAATGGCTATTATCAAAAAAATAAAGAGAGAACCAAAATGGCAGCATAGGCCAACGCCTGTACTCACCGCCTCCCACAACCACATCAAAATTTCAACTAAAATACAGAACAATCATCATCCAGAACTGCTGGAAAGCTAGCTGAATAGAAGTACTGCAACTAGAGAAGTGAAGAAGGAAGCACTTTTGTGGAGGCAAGGAACTGGCTGGTCCAGCACCCAAATGGGCAGCTTTTATAATCAGGAGGAATATCATCTCTGTGGAGGCCGCCTGGAGGAGCAAGGAGTCCCAGCCCCACACCAGACCCCCCAGCCCTGGGTCCCAAAGCTGGGAGAATTAGTCCCTATGGGCAGTAAGAACTACGGGCTGTAAAAACAAGTGCGGATTGGGGCTGAGTGACACAGAGACTCCTGGAGACCCAACTGCTCCTCTTAAAAGGCCAGCACCACAAACTGAACTTACAAGCTCCCACTGCCTCTGAGCTCCAGTGCCGGGCGAGGTTCTCAGGGACCCAGCCACATTCGAGGAGAAACTGGACTGTCTGGCATTGGGGCAGGAACTCAGGGGTGGCTTTCTTCCAGATGGAGGTGCTCGCAGTGGTCACTGTTCCCAAGCTGGGACCTCCCTGGTCACAGGGCTGACTGGCAGCCATTTCTGTTTGCTCTGCCTTGGTGATTCCCTGAGACTCTGCACCACCCCATTTACAGCGCCACCCAAGCTGTGCGCAGTGGCTGTTGCATATGAATGGCCTGTCCTTGCTCAGGCTAAAACCTATCAAACAAGCTGCAGCTGGGTCAGGGAGCCTCAAACCTATCAATAAAAGGCCCAAGGCCCGGCACCAGCACTAGCCTGCCTTGCTTTACAGCTGGGCCTCGTCTGGGTACTTCCAAACCTGATACAAAGAAGAGGAATCTGCAGATCTCTCTGTAGCTTCTGCTGGGTGGCCCCAGGCAGTGGCTGAATTTTCACCTCCTTGGAGACCCAAGAGCCAGTGTATCCAGTGGTCACTGTTAGATCATACCAGATTACAACTCTACACATCCATAAGCGACACACTCAAGGGGCACACTCAGTGAGCACCAAAGCCCCACTGAAGCAAGTCCTGCTCCATAAGGGTATCTCTTGCACAATAGCTCTCCCACTGTAGTCGCAGCTGGTCCCCACAGCCAACTGGCCCAGAGGTCAATTCCTCCCAGTGACACCAACAGCAATCAAGGCTCAACTACAACAAGACTGTGTACATAGTCCATAAAGGGGTGTACCTGGAGTGTCCATTTCAGGTGATTGGGGAGGCTGAGCCACTGGGCCCTATAGGACACCTACCACACAAGGCCACTCTATTAACTCAAGAAGACTTAGCAGCTCTACCCAATACATAGAAACAAACACAGGGAAGCAGCCAAAATGCAGAGACAAAGAAACCTGTCACAATGAAAAAAATGGAAGAGAGCAAACTACTGGATATAGAGTTCAAAACCAGTTATAAGGTCACTCAAGAATCTTCTAGAAACCTCCAAGGACTTAGTGAGACTTTCAAGAACCTTAGTGAGAATGTCCCCCCAAATGGAAAAGGACCAGTCAGAAATTAAGCATACACTGACTGAAATAATGAATAATATACAGGGATTCAATAGTAGACTAGAGGATCCAGAGACTCAAATCAATGATTCGAAATATGAGGAAGCAAAAAACACCCAACTAGACGAGCAGAAAGAAAAAAAGAATTTAAAAAATGAAGATAGTGTAAGGAGCCTCTAGGACAACTTCAAGTGTACCAACATCCAAATTATGGGGCTGCCAGAAGAAGAGAGATAGCATGATATTGAAAACCTATTTGAAGTAATAATGACAGAAAACTTCTTTCATCTACCTGTTGAAAGAAATAGACTTACCAGTCCAGGAAGCACAGAGAAACCCAAACAAGAGGAACCCACCAAGACACATCATAATTAAAATGCCAAGGGCTAAAGACAAAGAGATAATATTAAAAGCAGCAAGAGAAAAATAGTTAGGTACCTACAAGGGAATGCCCATATGACTGTCAGCTGATTTCTCAACAGAAACTATGCAGGCCAGAAGGGAGTGGCAAGAAATACTCAAAGTTATGACCAACAAGGACCTACAACCAAGATTACTCTACCCAGCAAAGCTATCATTTAGAATTGAAGGTCAGATAAAGAGCTTCACAGATAAGAAAAAGCTAAAGGAGTTCATCACCACCAAACCAGTATTATATGAAATGCTGAAAGGTATTCTTTAAAAAGAGGAAGAAGAAGAAAAATATAAAGATAAAAATTATGAACAACAAAATGGCAACAAATACATATCTATCAACAATTGAATCTAAAAGTCAAATGAATAAAAAATTTAATGAACAGAATAAACTGGTGAATAAAATAGAACCAGAGGCATGAAAATGGAACAGACTGATGATTCTCAGAGGGAAGAGGGTGTGTGTGGGGGGAAGAGATTAAACAAAGATCTAATATGCATGCATTTATTACCTATGGACACAGACAATAGAGTGGCAAAGGCCTGGGGTGGGGTGGGAACTGGGTGGAGGGGAGCTATGTGGGGAAAAAGAAGGACATCTGTAATAATCTCAACAATAAAGATTAAAAAAAAAAAAGACAAGAAATAAGTGTTGGCCAGGATGTGGAGAAAAGGAAAGACTTATGCACTGTTGGTGAGAATATAAACTGGTGCAGCCACTATGGGGAATAGTGGAAAGGTTTCTCAAAAAATTAACTATAGCATTATCATGTGATCCAGCAATTCCACTACTGGGTACATATCCAGAGGAAATGCAATCATTATCTTGAAGAGATTTCTATATCCCATGTTCATAACAGTATTCACAACACCAAGGTATGTAAACAATCCAAGTGTCTGCTGATGGATGAACAGGTAAAGAAAATGTTATCTATCATCTATCTATCTATCTATCTATCTATCTATCTATCTATCTATCTATCTATCTATCTATCTATATCTCTATCTATCTATCTATCTATCTATCTATCTATCTATCTATCTATCTATCTATCTATCTCTATCTATCTATCTATCTATCTATCTCTATCTATCTATCTATATCTATCTATCTATCTATCTATATCTATCATCTATTTCTATCTATCTATCTATCTATATCTATCTATCTATCTATCTATCTATCTATCTATCTATCTATCATCTATGTATTTATCTATCATCTATCTATCATCTATCTATATATTTATGTATCTATGTATCTGTCTATCTATCTATCTATCTATCTATCTATCTATCTATCTATCATCTATCTATATCTATCTATCTATCTATCTATCTATCTATCTATCTATCTATCTATATCTATCATCTAATTTCTATCTATGTATCTAACTATCATCTATCTATTGATTTATGTATCTATCATCTATCTGCCTATCTATGTATCTATCATCTATTTATATATGTATGTATTTATGTATCTATGTATCTATCATCTATCTATCTAGCTAGCTAGCTAGCTAGCTATCATCTATCATCATCTATCCATCTCCATATATATCACATTTGTGTTGCCTTTGCTTTCAGTGTCAAATCTGGAATCCTCCTATTCCACCTGGAAAAAGGAGAGTTTTGGTTCAAAATGGCAGTATAGGGCAGATCCTGAAATCATCAGTCATAACCACACCAAATATAAGGCTACATGCAGAACAATTTCTTAAAAAAACACACCCAATACTGAAAAAACAAAGTTAGCTGAGTGACAAACAAAAAACCCTACATCAAAGCCAGTAGGAGAGGCTGAGACATAATCTTGCTGTTAATCCCATCCCTGGAGGGAATTCAGAACCTAGAGCTTCTTCCTGAGGTGAACCCCACATCATGTACCTCAATTTTTAAGATCTGCACCTGAGACATGAGCCCCCAAAATATGAGCCCCTAAAACATGTGTCATTAGTGACCAAGGCTAAGACCATCCACACCCTCAAGTGCCCAATTACTATGTATGGGTGTGAAAGCTGGACAGGGAAGAAGGTTGACAGGGAAAAAATTGATTCATTTGAAATGGTGTTGGAGGAGAGATCTTTGGAAACTCTTGGTCACCAGAAAAATGAACAAGTGGGTCTGGAACATTGCTGTCCTACTCCGTGCCCGTCATGAGAAGGCAGGTTCTTAGGAAAGAGAACAATGCTGGGAAATATAGAAGGCAGCAGGCAAAGAGGAAGACCAATTGTGTGACAGGTTGACCCAGAGAGGAAGCGCAGGCATGAGTCTGCAGGAGCTGAGTAGGCTGTTGAGGACAAGGCACTGTGGATGTCATAGTCACCACGGGTCAGAGCTGGCTCCACTGCATGTAGCACACACAAAGTTATATTAATAACTAGAGGCCCGGTGCACAAAATTCGTGCACGGGGTGTGTGTCCCTCAGCCCAGCCTGCACCCTCTACAATCTGGGACCCCTCGAGGGATGTCCGACTGCCTGTTTAGGCTCGATCCTACCAGGATCGGGCCTAAACGGGCAGTCGGACATCCCTCTCACAATCTAGGACTGCTGGCTCCCAACTGCTCGCCTGCCTGCCTTCCTGATTGCCCCTAACTGCTTCTGCCTGCCAGCCTGATCACCCCCTAACCACTCCCCTGACAGCCTGATTGATGCCTAACTGCTCCCCTGCAGGCCTGGTTGCCCCTAACTGCCCTCCTCTGCCAGCCTGGTCACTCCTAACTGCCCTCCCCTGCAGGCTTGATTGCCCCTAACTGCCCTCCCTTGCAGGCCTGGTCCATCCCAACTGCCCTCCCCTGATGGCCATCTTGTGGTGGCCATCTTGTGTCCACATGGGGGTAGTCATCTTTGACCACATGGGGCAGCCATCTTGTGTGTTGGAGTGATGGCCAATTTGCATATTATTATTTTATTAGATAGGATAGAGGCCTGGTGCACGGGTGTGGGCCAGCTGGTTTGCTCTGAAGGGTGTCCTGGATCAGGGTGGGGGTTCCCTTGGGGCATGGGGTGGCCTGGGTGAGGGGCCTGTGGTGGTTTGCAGGCTGGCCACGCCCCCTGGCGACCCAAGCGAAGGCGCTGGTATCTGGGATTTATTTATTTTCTATAATTGAAACTTTGTAGCCTTGATTGGAGGCCAGGGCCCGCCAGGGCAGTGATGGCGAACCTATGACACGAATGTCAGCACTGACATGCGTAGCCAGCATGCCGAGAATGAAACATTTGCTGCTCCTGAGGATGAAACATTTGCGAAATAATGTTTTTTCCTCAAAGTGACACACTACCCGAGTTATGCTCAGTTTTTTGGCGAAGTTTGACACACCAAGCTCAAAAGGTTGTCCATCACTGCACCAGGGTGTGCAGAAAGCTTGGCTTCCTCCATTGCCGGGGGAACCCAAGCCTCCTGCTCACTCCGTGGCTGCAGCCATCTTGGTTGGCTTGATTTGCATACTTGCTCCTGATTGGCTGGTGGGCATGGCTTGTGGGTGTAGCAGTGTGATGGTTAATTTGCATATTACTCTTTTATTAGATAGGATTAATTATTTTAAAGGCAAAGTCCCAAATGTCCCAAATTAATAGACACTCAGTAGAAAATGTTTAGTGAGTAATATTCAAGGTAAGTTGTGCATCATACCACAATCGTAGTAACACCGAGTACCTATGTTCCTGGTTTACATACAAATGGAGAATGAGCTGTCACACAGGCACCGGTGACAAGCATTTCTCTTCCCTCGACCTGAACAAAGGCTGAGAATCCTTGCAGACGTTACCAGTGGGTTGGACTTGTCATCCCTACTATACCTGTTATTTATAATTGGTATTCTTTATACTTGTGTATTTAATGTAGATTCACCTCTTCTTTCCCTCATGCATGTGTGTGCATCATATTTGAGCACAGTTGAATGAGTACTCATTTTATACCATGCTAGATGATGGGAATACAGTGATTAGTATAAAGATCTGTATTTTTTATCCTTATGATACTTATTGTCTAGTGGGGAGATACCAGCATTATCTAAACAATCATAGCATAAATCATATTTTAAAATGTGTTGAGCGCTATAGAGAAAAACAGGAAACTGTGAGCGCTTATTGTCATGTTTACCCAGTTCTGGAGAGCAGGCTTTGTTTATATTATATATAAGACCTACTTGATCGTTTTTAAAAAATTACTTTAAATGATTTTTATTTTTAATTACAGTTGACATTCAGTATTATATTAGTTTAGTGTACAAACCAGTGATTAGGCATTATATAACGTACTAAGTGATCATCTCGATAAGTCTAGTACCAATCTGACACCATACATAGTTATTAAAATATTATTGACTATATTCTCTACGCTGTACTTTATATTCCCATGATTATTCTGTGACTACCAATTTGTACTTCTAAATCCCTTCACCTTTTTTACCTATCCCCCCAAATCCTCTCTCATCTGGTAACTGTCAAAATAGTCTCGGTATCTGAGTCTGTTTCTGTTCTGCTTGTTTGTGTGTTTGGTTTTATTTACTAGAGGCCTGATGCACAAAATTCATGCACAGGGCTTGGCCCTTGCAGCCGCAGCTGCCTTGCGGTCCTGTGGCCCCACCCCCTGCCCACTGGTCATTTGAGAAGGATATTCTGGAAGGTTGTTCCACCATCCAGTCTAATTAGCATATTAGCTCTCCGTTATATAGGATTTATTTTTAGATTTCACATACAAGTGGAATCATAAGACATTATCTTCCTCTGTCTTACTTCATTCAGCAAAATACTCTCTAGGTCCATCCATGTTATTGCAAATGGCAAGATTTCATTCTTTTTTATTTTTTCTGAGTGGTATTCCATTGTATATATGCACCACTCCTTCTTTATCCATTCATCTATTGATGGGCATTTAGGTTGCTTCTGTATCTTGGTTATTGTAAATTATGCTGCAATCAACATATGGATGTATACGTCTTTTCGATTTAGTGTCTAGAGTTTCTTAAGATAAATACCCAGAAGTGGAATTGCTGGGTCCTTCATTGTCTCGTATTATATAGCCTTTGTTTTAAAGTCTATTTTTCTGGTATAAGTATTTCTATCCCTGCTTTTGTTTGTTTGTTTGTTTCCATTTTCATGAAATATCTTTTTCCATCCCTTTACCTTCGGTCTCTGTGTGTCTTTCCATCTGAAGTGAGTCTCTTGTAGATTGCATATGTAAGGGTCCTGTTTTGTTATCCATTCAGCCTCCATATGTCTTTTGATTGGAACATTTAATTCATTTGCATTTAGACTAATTGATGATAGATATGTATTTACTGCCATTTTATTATTAACTAGAGGCCTGGTGCACAAATTTGTGCATGGGGGATCGGGCTGGCCCTCCCTGATTGGGGTCAGTCTGGGCCGGGCCAGCCGGGGGAAGGGGCCGAGGGAGGTTGGCCACTGGCTCTGCTCCCTATCGGGATAGAGGGTCCGAATGGGGCCACAGTGTGTGTCAAAGCAACCAGTTGTTCTGGTCGTTCTGGTCGTTCCAGGGTTCCGGTCGCTTGACTTTTATATATATAGATATTTTTGATTCTCTCTCTCCCTCTCCCACCCCCCCCTTTAAAGAAGATCCTTGTACGTTTCTTGTAATACTAGTTTGGTGGTGATGAATTCCTTTAGTTTTCTCTTATCTGGGAAGCTCTTTATCTGTCCTTTAATTCTAAATGATAATTTTGCTGGGTAGTATAATCTTGGTTATAGGTCCTTGTTTTTCATCACCTTGAATATTTCTTGCCACTCCCTTCTGGCCTGCAAAGTTTCTGTTGAGAAATCAGCTGACAGCCTGTTAGGAACTCCCTTATAGGCAACTAAGTGCTTTTCTCTTGCTACTTTTAAGATCTCTCTTTGTCTTTAATTTTTGGTATTTTAATTATTATGTATCTGGGTGTGGGTCTCTTTGGATTCATTTTATTTGGGACTCTCTGTGCTTCCTAGACTTGTATGTTTATTTCCTTCACCAGGTTAGTGAATTTTTCAGGCATTATTTCTTCAAATAGGTTTTCAATCCTTTTCTCTCTCTTCTTACTCTTCTGGCATCTTCATGAGGCAAATGTTGGTGTACTTGAAGTTGTCCGAGAGGTTCCTTATGCTATCCTTATTTTGTTTTATTCCTTTTTTCTTTATGCTTCTTTATGCTTCCTTATCTTCCAAATATCTGATTTGATCTTCTGTTTCATCTACTCCACTGATGATCCCCTGTAATGTATTCTTTTTTTTAGTTAATGTATTCTTCAACCTGCCTGGTTATTTTATGTTTTCTAGTTCTGTTTTATGTTTCCTATCTCTTTGCTGAAGTCCTCCCTAAGTTCATCTACTCTTCCCCTATATGTGGAGCATCCATATAACCAGTGTTTTGAACTCTGATTTGGATAGATTGCTTGTCTTCATTTTGTTTTGTTCTTTTTCTGGAGTTTTGTTCTGTTCTTTTACTTTGGACATGTTTCTTTTTCTCCTCATTTTGGTGGCCTCCCTGTATTATTTTCAATGTATTAGGTAGAACTGTTACATCTCCCAGGCATGGTAAAGTGGCCTAATGTAGTAGGTGTCCTATAGGGTCCAGTGGCATAGTCTCCTGATCACCTAAGCTGGGCCCCTGAATAGGAGTTATACTCCCAAATGTGGGCTGTGTACAACCTCCTATTGTTGTTGAGCCTTGATTACTGTTGGCACCTCTATGTGAGGGATTTGCCCCCAGCTTATGGCTGTGAGGATTTGCTGCAACCACTGGGGAGTATTAGCTTGGCAGGGGCCCACCCCACAGAGCAGGACTTACTTCAGCAGGGCTCTGGTACCCACTGAGTCCATCCCTTGAGTGTGTCACTTGTGGAGGTTATTGGATGCTGTTTTGGTGTAGTCTGAAGCTGTCCACTGTTTGCAATGGTTCTGGGGCCTCCCAGGAGGGGCAGGCCAAGGTCAGCCACCACCTGAACTCTGCCTGGGGCCACCTGGCATGAGCTACAAAGTGATCTGCAGATGGCTGCTACTTTTGCTGCAGTTAGAAGTGCTTGGGAGAGGCCAACTCTGAACCAAGACTGGCTGCTGCTAGTTCTGGGTCTGGAACCACTTACCAAACAAGAGGTATGGGACACACCAAGGCCAGATGCTGCTTATTTGAGAGAATTTAGGAAGGACAAGAATGAGCCAAGACAGGCCATTCAAATGGAAAAGCTACTGGAAACAGCTTGGGAGGGCCTGAAAATTGGGTGGAACAGGGTGTCAGGCAGTCACCAGGGAAGGGTGAAAATGATAGCCAGGTTAATAGAGACTCAGATAGGGTGCGCAACTTCTGGCTCTGTGGGTGAAGAGCTCAGGAAAAGAAACAAAAACACACCAATGGCTTCTACTAGCACTCTGTCTGGGAGAAAGCTGCCCCTCCAGCTCTAGCACTGTAGCCAGACGGTTCGGTTCCTCCACGTATGTCCATGATGCCTTTCGAGCTGCTACTTTAGCTCTGGATCACATGCACATTTGATGTTTAAAACTGGGAGGGATATTTTGACTGGGGTGGTTCACCTTGAGGAGCGAGCCTATGTGCATGTGGCTAGCCTATCACATATCTCTGGTCCTCTTACCAGTCTCAGTGTGGCTTCTTTATTTATATACTTACTAGAGACCCGGTGCATGAATTCGTGCATGGGTGGGGTCCCTTGGCCTGGCCGGTGATCAGGATCAATCATGGCTATCTCCTGCTCCCAATCGGGGCCCAGGGCCAATTGGGACAAGCCAGCAAGGGGGAGGGACTGTGGAAGGTTGGCTGGCTGAACCGCCCCGATTGGCCCCAATTGGGGCAGCTGGCCAGGTGGAGGAGCCACCCCATCAGGGCCAATTAAGGCAGGCAGACCCAGGGAAGGGGCTGCGGGGGGTTGGCCAGCCAGCCCAGCCCAGTCTGGGCCGATGGGGGCAGGCCTGGGGGGGAGGGTACGCGTGAGGTTGGTGGGTCAGCCGGGGAGAGAGGCCACAGGCTAGCCAAGGGGAGGGGCCGCAGGAGGTTGGCCGGCCACAGGAGGTTGGCTGTGGGAGCACACTGACCACCAGGGGGTAGCTCTTGCACTGAGTGTCTGCCCCTGGTGGTCAGTGCATGTCATAGCTACTGGCCAGTAATCCAGTCATAATGGTCACTTAGGTTTTTATATATATAGATTTATTTCTTTTTAGAATTCATTTATAAAAATGTTTTATCTTTATTGTTGAAAGTATTACAGATGCCCCCTTCTTTCTCCCCATTGACCCCTCTCCTCCCCTCTCCAAGCCTTCACCTCACTATTGTCTGTGTCCATCAGTTATTTATAGCCTATCTAATAAAAGGGTAATATGCAAATTAACTGGCACTCCGTCACAAAGATGGCGGAACCCATAGCCATAAGATGGCAGTGCCCAGTCCTCTCAACCCCACTGGAGTTTCCCAGTCCTGGGGGGGTGGCCACTGTGAATGGCCTGGAGGAGGCAAGTGTTCTGCACCCAGCCGCAGATGGGCCTCTGGGCCGCGGAGAGGCTCTGGGCAGTGGGGGCGGAGTGGCCAGGCCCTGCAGAGAGCTACTGGTACACAGATTCATACGCAGGGCTACTAGTATGCACATAAATTATTTGGTTGATCTCTTCCCTCCTTGCCACCCCATTCCCTCTGAGAATTCTCAGTCAGTTGCATGTTTCCATGTCTTGGATCTATTTTTTTGTTCAGTTTATTTTGTTCATTAGATTCCACATATAATTGAGATCATATGATACTTCTCTTTCTCTGACTGGCTTATGTTGCTTAGCATAATACTCTCTAGGTTCCACCAAGCTGTCTCAAAGGGTAAGAGATTCTTCTTTTTTATAGTTGCACTAGGGGCCCAGTGCACAAATTCGTGCACCTTGAAAGAAACTGTGGGCTGCAAGGCTGTGGTGGGCACAGGGGCAGGTCTTGGCCCATCCTCCATGCCCCTGCCCGGCCCCTCCTGCAGCGGCTACCAGTCCCCTGTCTGCCGGCAGCCCTGCTCCCCCACAGCTGCTCCCACGCGCAGACAGTGCCTGCCCTGCTTGTACCTGCTGACGGCACGGAGCAATTGGGGCCGCCACCAGCAGAGGGTGCAAGTGGGGCTGGTGCAAGTGGCAGCTACCAGCCTTGATTGCCCCTCAGGAGCAGGAGGAGGTGGAGAAGCCCTCAGGGGTGATCTGGGCTGGTAGCCAACGCTCTCATCTGCTGATGGCGCCAAGCAATCAGGACCGGCACCAGGGGCCGGCAGCAGGTGCAAGTGGTGGCTCTGGCACAGGCAACGGGTGTGAGTGGGGCTGGTGCTGGGAGCAGGTGTGAGCACCGGGTAGGACTGTGGCACACAGGAGCAAAGAATTTTCAGTAACCATGAAAGGCCCTCCCCAATGATAGCAACCAGCGCCCCACCTTGGTCTGGTGCCCCCACTCACCTGCTCCACCATCCTGCTGCAGCCAAAACCTGCTATGTTCTGTGCTCTGCCTCCTGCTGCTGACGCCTGTCAAATTCTGTGCACCCTCCCTGGTGGCCAGCGCATGTCATAGCGACCTGTTGTTCAGTTTGGTTGTTCTGCTGCTCAGTCTATTTGCATATTAGCCTTTTATTATATAAGATTTAGCCTTTTATTATATAGGAGTAGAGGTCCAGTGCACAAAATTCGTGCATGGGGGTGTGTGTCCCTCAGCCCAGCCTGTATCCTCTACAATCTGGGACCCCTCGAGGGGTGTCCAACTGCCCATTTAGGCCCGATCCTACTTGGATCGGGTGTAAACAAGCAGTCGGACATCCCTCTCACAATCCAGGACTGCTGGCTCCCAACTGTTCGCCTGCCTGCCTTCCTGATTGCCCCTAACCGCTTCTGCCTGCCAGCCTGATCACCCTTAACTACTCCCCTGCCAGCCTGATTGATGCCTAACTTCTCCCCTGCCAGCCTGTTTGTCCCTAACTGCCCTCCCCTGCAGGCCTGATCACCCCTAATTGCCCTCCCTTGCAGACCTGGTCCCTCCCAACTGCCCTCCCCTGCTGGCTATCTTGTGGTGGCCATTTTGTGTCCACATGGAAGCAGTCATCTTTGACCACATGGGGGCAGCCATCTTGTGTTTTGGAGTGACGGTCAATTTGCATATTACTCTTTTATTAGATAGAATAGAGGCCTGGTGCATGGGTGGTGGCCGGCTGGTTTGCCCTGAAGGGTGTCCTGGATCAGGGTGAGGGTTCCCTTGGGGTGTGGGGTGGCCTGGGCGAGGGGTCTGTGGTGGTTTGCAGGCTGGCCATGCCCCCCCAGCGACCCAAGTGGAGGCCATGGTATCTGGGATTTATTTATCTTCTATAATTGAAACTTTGTAGCCTTGAGTGGAGCTAAGCCTCCTGCTTGCTCTGTGGCTGCAGCCATCTTGGTTGGGTTAATTTGCATACTCGCTTCTGATTGGTTGGTGGACGTGGCTTGTGGGTGTAGCGGAGTATGGTCAATTTGCATATTACTCTTTTATTAGATAGGATATCTCTTAAGATGTGAATGTATTGCTAGTCTGAGGAATGTTAATTACTTACATGCCACCTAAAAATTAAGGTTTCTAAGGCTTAAGCATTCTAACTAATTGGAAAGAAATTATGGTTTTGATGTAATAGAAGGCATGAGGGCATGGAGATGCATTTTGAAAGAGAAAGAAAGTGGTTTCTAAAGCTGGTTATTTCTGAAAGTTGTAAGGTTTTGAAAAAGGTTTGTGAAAGTTGTAGAAAGTTTGTGAAAGTTATAGAATATTTGTAATGAGAAATGTTGAATGGAAGTTATATAAATGAAACAGGCCCGTAAGCCTGGAGTAGTAGAATAGGGAAACTGAGATGGTTAAACAGCAATTTGGAGGCATCTAGTAAACTCTATCTTCCCTAAACTAAGGACATTTAAGTGAAAATTATTTGTATTTTGCCTCCCTAACCAGAGGGTAAATAGCTTATATCAATGCACTCAGGGAGACAGATAGTAGAAATCCAATTAGTGTCATTTGTTGACCACACACAAGAACAAATGAAGTTAGAGAATAAACCTCATTTTGGTTAGTTCTTTTCTAGTATGTTAAAAGGGAAAATATCTTTCCTATTTTTCTACTCAGGAAGCAAAAGTTCTATAAACTATTAAAATGGTTATATGTCATATTAATCAGGTATTTTTTAAAAAAAACATCTTTTAATGGCGGAAACTGAAGTTTGCTAGCCTATGTTTTTGTCTAATAAACTTTGATATATGATCTTTTGGCAAAATAAGTTTGATAATCCTTCGAGGGTTTGAATTTTAAGAAACTTTTTCTTGACCTAGAATTGGCTTTAGATCATCTCAATAGGCTCTGAAATGCCTCAAGTGTTTGTTTTCTCTCTTGTGAAGGAAAATTTTCTGCTTAAGGTAGATGGGAAGCTTTGTAAAATAATAATAACTATATTATGCTTTCATTTATAGCTCTAATTGTTATTCTGGAATATTGTGTTTTGCAGAAAGGACAAGATTCCATATCATTTGCATTACTCTAAAAAGTATCTGGATTTATAGAAGTACTGGCAGGGAAAGTCAGGAGAAACAAAAATTTTATTATGAGGCTGAATGAATGGAAAATAATTATATAATTTTTGTAACTTTTTAAAAAAAATATATTTTATTGACTTTTTACATAGAGGAAAGGAGAGGGATAGAGAGCTAGAAACATCGATGAGAGAGAAACATCGACCAGCTGCCTCTTGCACACCCCCTACCAGGGATGTGCCTGCAACCAATGTACATGCCCTTGACCGGAATCGAACCTGGGACCTTTCAGTCCGCAGACCGACGCTCTATCCACTGAGCCAAACCGGTTTTGGCAGTTTTTGTAACTTTTGTTGAAAGTATTGCTGATTTATAAACTTTTTGTTTTTCAGATATAAGGAAGCATTTTTAAAGTAATTTGGCAAATTATACATGTTTCTCCCTACCTGTCCTTCCAGAATTTGGCAATTCTTAGTAAGTGGCAACACATTTCTTTGCATGAATTCAATAAGACTTGTTTCCAATATTGTAGCTATATTAACCAAGATAAAAACTGATAATGGGCCTGCTTATAGCAGCCATGGCTTCGCTACCTTTTGCAGAACTTGGTCCATCCAGCATTCCACGGGAATCCCTTACAATCCACAAGGGTAGGCCATCGTTGAACGTGCCCATGCTACCCTGAAGGGTATGCTAGTAAAACAAAAAAGGAGGAATATGGGATGCAAGGACCCAGCTATGATACTATCCAAAGCACTCTTTACCCTTAATTTTTTGAATCTGAATCCTCTGTAGAACGACACTTTACCTCCAATAACCCCACCTCAGAAACACAAGTCTTGTGGCAAGATGTGGATACTAATAACTGGGTGGGAACCAATGAGTTATTAACATGAGGGAGAGGATATGTGCGTGTTTCTACCCTCACATGGTCGCTATGGATTCCAGCTCACCAGATTAAACCCTGCCATGGAATGGCACAGGGCCAATCCTCTTCCAGAAATGAAGAATTTGGGCCTGGGGTCTCTGAAGCCCCAAACAATGAGCCTTCCCCAGACCCAGATGGCCCCTGGAATAACCTGGGAAATGATAAAGAAGCTGATGGAAATTATCAAAACAAATCCAATAATTATACTATGATCTTTCAAAATATTATTGGGATAGTAGCTTGGTGTGTACCACAGATCCTTATGTATTTCTTATGGGTCCCAGCTTACAAATTAGTTATAATAATTCTTTTCTAATACAGGTAGGAGAAGGGGCCTACTATACATCCTGTATTACCAATCAAAATGTCACCTCATTAAACATAAACTCCATTATAATATTGAGGAAACAGGCGGAGGTCTTAATACCCGTTAACCTCACAAGGGAGTGGCAAGGTCATCAGCCATTGAAATTTTAGAAAGAGCATTAAGTCATTTGTGGCCTAAAAGATTTTTGGAGATGCTCATTACAGCTTTCATCTCAGCTATTATTATTACTATTGCCAGTGTAGCCATTGATGCCCTTTCTGAGTCTGTGCAGACTACCACATTTGTAGACAGTATGGCCAAGAATGTAACTAAGGAATTTACTATGCAACAACACATAGATTAAAAAATTTTGGCTGGGTTACAGTCTATAGAAGCAGCCACAGAATATTTGGGGGAAAGACAGGATGCCTTAGCATACAGACAAATGCTTAATTGCGATTGGGAACATAAGCACATATGTGTCACCTCCTTAAAATGGAACAGTAGTCACCAGTAGTGAGTTGATGTTAAGAAGCATTTGTGGGGGGTATTTCATGACAATCTTACTGAAGAAGTGAATGCTATACAAAAACAAATAAACAATTCTCTACTTGCTATTAATGAGCACAAACAACAGACTACTGCTTGGAATTCAGTGAAGGAGCATTTAAACTGGGTAGACCCCACCACATGGTTTCCTAGAATTAATTGGTACCTGATCAGACTAACTATTGCCATCATTGTAATTCTTTTTGTTTTCTTATAGTTTGTAAAATCGGAACTTGAGCAGTGAACATGCTTCATAGAACCCAACTTTTGCAGGCAATAAATTCACCACAGCCCTCTGTCTTCTA
The DNA here is from genome assembly GCF_027574615.1 of Eptesicus fuscus. Taxonomy (NCBI): domain Eukaryota; kingdom Metazoa; phylum Chordata; class Mammalia; order Chiroptera; family Vespertilionidae; genus Eptesicus; species Eptesicus fuscus. The sequence continues at coordinate 57,462,690 of NC_072490.1, read as the reverse complement.
CATTCAGCAAAACAAAAAAGGGGGAGATATGGGGAAGCACGGGACTTGGTTGTTAAGTTTGTAAGGAGGACATTCTGAGAAAAGGGAAGTGTGCTGAAGGTGGCCCACCCTGTTTATCAGAATTCTGATTTAGGGGAGTGCCAAAAGTGGCGCCCCTAATTATTCCTTGACCTTTCCAAACAAGGCTGTGCACGTGCAGACCCCCAGGTGTTTACTGGAATCCTTATGCTTAATCTTTGGGTGTCCTTGCTTAAAGGACACTGCAGATACAGGTGTGCTCCCAAGATTACTTACCCTCTGATTGTTTCTAAAAGATAAACTTTATCTCAAACTGCTGTTACAATAAAAGCCTAACAAGGCAGGCAATCGAGGTTGTCTGGTTTCTTTAGCCAGGCAGTCCCTTAGCCTTCTCTTTCACAGCAATCCTATGTCAGAGTAATCATTCACCTATCACTCAGGGTCTGCTGGTCAGCCCCAGCACTAGCATCTGTGGGGGGAGGGAGGTGTCAGGTCCACATCTCAAGTGGTAGTGCCAGTCATCCAGGGGAACAGGTCAGGTGTGCTGGGTCAGGGAGGCAGTTCCAGAGGGGTTGGGACAGGCTGAGTGCTCTGCTGCTGAGTAGGTGTGGTGGGCTGGCTGCTCACCTGCTGAGGAGATGGGACAGACGGGTTGAACTGCTTCATATGCTTGTAGTGGTAGAACCAAGAGTAGAGACTGCTGTGCTGACTTTATAAGAAATTACCTTAAACTCATGGCTTCTACTTTATATTCTTACTAGAGGCCTGATGCACGAAATTCATGCAAGAGTAGGCCTTCCTTCCCCCAGCTGCCGGCACCGGCTTCCCTCTGGCACCCGGGACCCGGGCTTCCCTTGCAGCCCCAGCTTTGTCTGGAACGATGTCTGGTCTAATTAGCATATTGTGTTTTTATTATTATAGATTTGTAGGACTTTGATTCACCTAGATTTCAGAAGGTTCTGAATGATGGTTATTCTGTAGTTTAGTAGTAATTTTGATGTGGTTGTGGGTGGATCTGAGTACCACATTTACCTTTACCACCAACTTGATTGGAACCATTATGCTTTCTAAGGCTGTATGATATGTTTTTCTATGAATAAATCCTAATGATTTGCCTACCATTTTGCATTTTTTTAGTATTATTAAAAACGCTGCAATAAAATCTTTGTATTCTGCTAGTTATTGAATATATCAGGCCACTTCCTGGCTTCCAACCTTTGCCCATTCTAGTTTCCATCCCCAACCTCTGCATCTGGCCACTTTTTTCAAAATCCAAACTAAGTGCCACCTTGTCCACCATCATCAGCCCATAGGTTGCTCTTTCTTAGAATACCTGACACCTTTTTGCTAAATGGAGTCTCTTGTTATGTCATCATTTGTACATGCCTTTCATGTATGTCTTGACCCAGTTACACTAGCTTCTGAGGATGGTAGGGACAATGTCTCAAAATGTATTTGATTTCCATTTCCCTTATATGCATATGATGATGGCAGTAACAATAATAGCTATTCTGTGGGAGATACCATGATGATGACAGAGGTTTATTTATATTATCCGACAGGTCCTCCCTATGAGACAGTGCTGTGCTTTCCATTTTACAGATCACAATACAGTGGCTGTAATAGAATGCATTATTACTATATATATTAATATGTAATAAATGTTATATCTATTAATATACTAATATGTAATATATATATGAATAGTTGATAAACATATGATACTTGTAATGATAATGTAATAAGGGATTATATACCTAGTCTAAGGTTACATGACTAGCTATGCCTGAGCTCTGAAGTCAAACTTGGGTTCAAATCTCAGCTCTGCTCCTTACATGTTGTTGCTGGTTTCCTAAATTCTCTAGGCCTCAGTTCTTTATCTATAAAATGAGATTTGAAATTACGTTTATTTCATACAGTTATAGTGAGAATTAAATAAGAGAGCACATGAATGTAAAGCCACGTCATAAGCCCACAGAAGTAACTGGAATTGAGCTCTGAGCTTGGCCAAGAGAGAATGGTAACATGACAGAGCAGCTTGTCATACATCCCCTGCAGAGAGCATGCCTGCCCCAGATGAACAAAAGTGGGAGAAGTGCCATTGCTGCACCAGAGTCTGTTCCTGGGGGTCTCTCTTGCTTGAGCCTGCCACCAACATATGTGTGATTCTGCGGTTAAAAGGTCCATATTCTCCAAGTTCCTAAAAGCATTCAATTACTTCACATGCACTCAAGGAAAAAACAAAGTTAGAGATCTGTTTCAACACTGAGAAACACTGGCCATCCCAGACACATTGAGAGAGACTACGGCAGCCCCCTATAGAGCCTCCCTAAGCCTTTGCAAGGCTGATGTTGACCCTACTCGATTTTTGTCTTATGAGTCACCTCAGTACCAAATGCTCACATGAGATGTCACTCCATTAAGGTTAAATGGTAAAGTTGGGGTGCCAACCATGAAGTGTGCTGAGATCTGATCAAATATGTATGGATTTCTTAAGAAGAAACCCAGCTCCAGGACCAGCATGGTCCGGTTCTCAAACAAAGACTGAATTCTTGAAACTGTTGAAGATTCAAGTCTCACCCCCAAGCTAGTAATTCATGGTCATGAAAACTGTGGTCTCACCCTCCCCTACAGTTGTTCCCTCTGACATCTAGTATTTTTAGATCCTCCACATCAGCAGGACCGATTAACTCACTGGACTACTCCCTCCCTCAATCTCTTCTTCACACCTTAGCATTTGTTCATATTTTTCCTTATGCTAAAATGTGGTTTCTTTTCTTCTTACCAAGTTCAGTCATACCTATGTTCAGAGCCTATTTCAGATTGCCCAATCTATAAACTTTCCCTGCAGTTGCAGGAACTCCCTGTCACCTTCATTTACTACTAATATTCCAACCTGGGGCAGCATCTTTGGTGTCTTAAGGACAAGGACCACATTACTGATAGACAGATGGATATGCAAAATTGATCTATCTATTGATATATCAATCTATCTATATCTATCTATTATCTATCTATATCTATCTATCTATCTATCTATCTATCTTCTATCTATCTATCTATCTATATCTATCTATCTATCATCTATCTATCCATCCATCCTTGTTGATAAAAGGCTGTAAGCCAGAGGCCACATCTTGTCATTTCTCTATCCCAGACCAGATTGTAAAAGCTCCCGAATGTAGGTATTCAGGGGGGACTATTATTGGCTCATAGAGTAGGTTGGTCTCTATCTAGTTCTGAGGAGTAAAAGCATATTTTGAAAATCTACAACTTTTAAGTGCCCCTCTTCCCAAGGAAAGGACTGACATCTGGTTGGTGTGCTTTTGTGATCTGGGATACTTCATAGAATCCCTATGTTTGGACTGGCCTGGGTACCCAAGGCTTAGGGCAGTTTGAGGATGCTTCAGTGCCAATGTCTATCTGAACCTTAGATGGTGAAGGACCTTTAGTTATGGAGAAAAAATATTTTAATTTACTAAATTCATGAAATATGTACTTTGTGCCCAGCATCCTAATTAACTTATATGGATTTTAAAGTTTAATCTCCACAAGAACTCTTCAAGGTAGGTGGTGGTAGGTGGTGTCATCCTCACTAGACATATGAGGATACTGATACTTAGGTCCGCAGCAAGGCCACACAATTCTAAGTGGCTAACCCAGGAAGACAGCCCATGCTCTTCTCACTACCTCTAAGTTCCAACTGCCTTGGTCTTTATATATATGATAGGCATAACACATAACTCTTTGGGAAAGACTGTTTTAATGCACCAAGGTGCATATCAGGCCCTTATAATAAATTGTCTCCTTTTTATTGAGTTGAAAGAAAATGCAACCCTGAGTACTGTACATTAATAGGTTTTATGTGTGACTGATGGTTTGATGGGCTGCTATGATGTCCAGTAATACAGCAGGTGATCATGAGAGTGTGAGAAGAGAAAAATGTGCTTTATCACTGGAAAATGGAATTCTTTCTAAAAGCTAAAGGTAGATATAGATTTGAAAGGTCAGGGTTAACAAGCTCATTAATGGCTAGGTTAAAATCTAGCACACTCCTTCCTTTTTCTCAGATGAATAACTTATTAATTAAGCTAAGTGATGCCTTCCATTGACAGCCTGAGTTTTTTCTCCTCACCATGGCAGAGAGCTGATAGAGTCTTGTGAGGCAGAGAACAGGGGCTCAGGCCTGGGTGACAGAGCCAGAGGGGAAAGCCAGCTCTGCTCTTTACTGGCTGGGTAACCTTGACCGCATTATAGAACCTTTTTATGCCACACCTTCTTTAACTGAAGAAAATAAAGGTAACACTTACCTCAGATCTGCTAGGAGAACACACAAGACAGTTACATCCCCATGTGGTCCAATTCTAAGTAAGCTCTCAAAAATATTAGCTTTTATTGTCTTCTAAACCAGAGATTCAGAAACTTTTTTTTTTTTGGTAAAGGGTAGGCTAGCAAACATTTCAGCCTTTGCCGGCTGGTGGCTTTGCTGCAGCTATTCTGATCTGTTCGTATAGCCTGAAAGTAGCAACAGACCAAGGGCGCTGGCTGTGTTCTAATACAGATTGATTGACCTAAATAGGCTGACAGCCAGACTTGACCTGAGGACCACAGTTGGCTGGCCCCTGTTCTAATCTAAACTATGCAGGGTTACACATTCCATTCCTGAGGATGGGAAATAATTGCACTGAGGGCTGGCACTTGTGAGGCAAGACTAACCTCTCTGATCTCAGTGGAGAACAAAAGGACTGCTTTGTACAGAGTTAAGTGGTCCCAAATCAGGACTCTTGATGGGAGGTTTTAAAAATACAAATTCTAAGACTCCAACCCAGAAAGGTGATATGTATAATCATAGGCAATTCTGATAAGCAGAAACTTGCCTTTGAATCTGTAGGCATTGAGTATTGTAGCCACCCAGGGAAGAACAAGGAATCTTTTTAAGCTTAACCTTCTCTTGGGGGTAAATCTGCCTTGAGGACCACCTAGAGGCCTGAGGTGCCCACTGAAAGTGTTCTCAAAGCTTTCCTTTCAATGGATCCAAATTCACCTGAGAGGTCATCTGAGATCATTAGATTACAGAGGGAATCTGATTACGCTCTTTCCTTTCTTTGGGATGCTAAGATCAATATGCCCCTACCATCCAAGGTCACTGCTCTTTATACATTGGATTTTAAATAAATATTTATTCAATATTCACATTGGTTACCCAGCATGTCACTTTGCTACTAGGGATGATGGGAGTCAAAGTTAAATTTCTACCCCAAAGCAAATGAGGGCATGGCTCAACTTCTTACCCTTGACTTAAGCTGGGGCAGCATTACCGTCATCTCGGATTAGTTTGGATCAGGCAAAGCAAGAGGATTTCCCCGTCTATCTTTGCAGCCTATAAAGAGTAGAAGATTATTTGGGCCCTTCTTTCTGTTACTGTGGAACTAGAAAAATCCATGACTAAGTGAAAACAAGATATCTTTTTTCAATTTATAGGAATTAAAATTTTCAATGTATTTTTTAATCTCTTAGATCAAAACAATTCTTTGTTGGTCAAGGGAGCTTCTCCAGTGAGGACAAAAGCGACATTAACCTAACCACAAATTGCTTAGCTTATGATTTTAATGGAGCAAAGAAAACTAATTTATTAATAAAGTGTATTGCTGAAAGAGAATCTTTGTGGAATTTCAGACTGTACAACGCATCCATTTGTATTGGTTTCACTTTGTTATGCTTTCAGAGCTATTTATAATGTTATTTCACTGAAAATTCCTTTCCATATTGTCATTTGTCTTCCATCTCCAGAAAGCTTCCCATCCAATTTAAAACACACACACACAAAAAAAACCCGTAGCCTTTCTTCTTTCTTCTGCACCCCCTTAAAATCAATTGAAAGTGGCATCTCCTGGGAATGCGTCCATCTCTTATCCATGTCTGAAGTTTCTTCTGCTCCCAGCAGGGGAAGCAAATGGAACCTCCTTTCAAAGATTTTACTCCTCATAAAAAATGGACCTCAGGCAAATGCTCCCACCCCCTTCTTAGTCCGAAGGGGCCTGGTTATCACTTTAGCACGGGTGGCGCGGGAACCCAGCCATCTCCACGGGTCGTGACCTGTGCAGTCGCACAGGAAGCCCTGTGCTCACCCTACACACTTGGCTCAATGCTCGGCTCCAACCATCTTGAAGTTCCTGTTCGTGTGTGAACAAGGGCCCTCATGTTCATTTTGCAGTGGGCCCTGAAAACTTTGTTGCTGGTCCTGGTGAGAATCAACATGTAAAGCACTGAATATTTTCCTCCAATAAACTTCTTTCCTTAGGCAAAGAAGGAGAGAAACAGCAAAATGTCAAAATTTTCCAAGTTCTCTCTGTGAGCTGGGTTCTATGCTAAGCATCTTGTGTGATTGTTTCATCCATAAACAACCCTATGAGCACATAATGGGCCTCCATTTCTCCCCAGATGGGGAGTGGAGATTAAAGCGAGGTCACATGCTGCAGGTCACAGAGCTCAGGTGGGCTGTTTCCAAAGACCAGGATGCTCTCTGACAGTCCATCGTCAGTTCTCACTTTGACGTCAATGGTTCAAACAGTTAACTAAATCACGTCCAACCACTTTCTTCAAGCAGGTGGTCTGTGAGTTTGTGGGCACTGGATCTAGGAGATAAGCTGATAGCTATGCTCCTTCTCAACATTGCTCCCCCATTTACACCTCATTTCTGGGTGTGAAGGCACCTCCAGGCTAGAAGACCTTTGCTTCTTCCACTTTCACAAAAAATATTTGGACTCTTTTTTTAAATTCTGTATTTACAATTTCAGGGAAAGGCTGTTAAAAACTGCGTATTTGCTGTCTTTTGTTTCTCTATGTCCAACATGCATTTCCTTTTTGTCTCATGATCTGCCCTTCAATTTTCTTGGGCTAAGCCCTTCTTCCCTTGTTATTCACGTGGAATCGCCCCACCCCAAGCCCAGACAATCAAAATCTTTCATGCTTTGGACACCATCATCCCCCATGGGTTTATGATTGATTCAGGGATGGGCAAGTTTGTGGGAATCATTGTTAAAGAGAAGCAATTTACCTCCCTGCTGAGTTGGAAAATATAAAGTAGGAACTCCTTGGACTTTCAAATTCAATCAGAAGCAAGAGACGGAGGAAGAAAAATTCCTGATGCACTTTTGAGCTACTTGATTCATTCGCATTCACTCTCTGGACAATTTGATTTCATGACCCAAGAAAATCCTTTTGTGCTTAAGTCATTTCGAGTTGAGTTTCTGTGACTTGCAACTAAATGAGTCTGGTTAGCATGAATACCAACTGTACTTGTCAAAGGAAAACAGTTTTCCCAACATTAACATGGAATACTAGTTAAACTAATAACCATTCACATGATCTCAGCTTGTGTTTCTTTTTAAAAAAGTATATTTTTATTGATTGATTTCAAAGAGTAAAGAAGAGGGAGGGAGATAGAAACATCAATGATGAGAGAAAATCATTGATCGGTTGCCACCTGCACACCCGGCACTGGGGATCCAGCCCACAATCCCGGCATGTGCCCCTACCAGGAATTGAACCATGACCTTCTGGTTCATAGGTTGATGCTCAACCTCTGAGCCACACCAGCCAGGCTTGTGTTTCTTTTTTTAATACATGGGAATAAATACAAGTTCTGGCGTAAGAGAGAAATATACTGATAACTGAAAAACAAACAAACAAACAAACAACAACCTCAAATACCAAGATCATATGCTAAATAATCTCCAAAATTTTTCTTCCTCATTGTTTGCTGTTATTTTTTCTTCTCCAACTGTAGTCCATAATTTGCTAGTTTTCAAGGAAAGGTGTCCACATGGTAAGGTCTAAACTGTCATGTGTCACTTTGTTTCCCTAGTACCTGGCAGGGTCACCACTATATTGTAGATGATCAAACAAAATTACTCAATGACTGGAAGGCCTGCCAGAATTCTCTTTCTATAGTCAGAAGTATAATCATTGTCATTTATGGACTGAGCCAGTTGCCCAGTACAATATCAATCTCCTTTTGGTCTAAGGACATGATAGCCCCTTCTACACTACCTCAACTGAATAAGTAGATACTCATGACTTGAAATTGGTAATGGCATTTGGGGAAAAAAACAAAATTATAAGAGTTTTTCTTCATTTTTTATCTATCAGAAGAGACTTTTCCCTGGGTCCTTAATTATCTGGCTCTGTCAAATATAAAGATTCTATTCTCAAAATAAATATGGGGGGAAAAAATCTATGCAGTACATTTGGCTCTGACAGAGGCATGGTGAACAAACATTTGTGTGTCATTTTTGGAGACTGCACATACTTTTGTCCAGGTCACATGGCTAACTCTGTCAGCCCAGGAATAAAGGGGGACTTGACTCCCCTTACCCGCTAAGTGCAGTGCTGGCTGCCATCCAGGGAATGCAGGGTGTGCAGACCATCAAACCCTGGCTATTTTTGGCTTTGAGATATCTAAACATTAGTTGTCTATATGTTTAAACCTGCAAGAGGACAGCCCATCCTTCACTTTATTGTATGGACCTGAGTCATTTAAAGGGAAATGGAATTCTTTTAGATATTCGCAGGAAACAGCAGTCTATCTTTTATGCCTCACAAATTTTCCTAGCAAAACTGTCTTAACAAGATGATCTAAGTGATAGGTGATGGTTTAGAGTACAGGTTTGAGTTTGGAACTTCAACTTTATTACTTCCTATCTGTTGTGTCTTGGACTTGCATTTTCCCATCTACAAAATGGGGGTGATAACACTGATCTAGCTGAGCTATTCCCTAGATTAGAGCTAATGTAGCCCACCATTTAGCATGATGGGACACATAGGGGGTCCTTGTGTCATTTCTCTTGGATGACCATGAAGTACTTGGCACTCTCTCCCATTCCCAGACTGCCTATTCCTCTGAGCAATTAGTAGAGCATGAAATTGGCAGTCAGAGAATGTGGATTTGAACCACAGTAACACTCCTCATGGATACAGTTGCCAGCTTTAACAAATAAAAGCATAGGACACCCCATTAAATTGGAATTTTAGATTAAAAAACAAATAATTTTTAGTATAAGTATATCCGTACAATATTTGAGACACACACTAAAACACTATTTTTTATTTGAAATCTAATTTTCACAGGACATCCCATATTTTATATTTTATCTGGCAACACTACTCATGGGTTGTGTAAATCATGTGATATCTTTAATTTTATCATGTGTAAAATCATATTAATAATAATTACTGAAGAACTATTATAAGCCACCAAGGTTTTAACCTCTTTATCCTCTTAGAAAACATATAAACTAATTTTGTTATTCCTATTTTGTAGATGATAAAATGAAGATACAGAGAGGGCAATCAGCTGACCCATGTCTATGTAGCTCATATGTGGTTGAATCAGGCCCAGCTGACTCAAGAGGGTCTCCGATGTCCTCCCGCCTCTGTAAAATGCAGTTACATGGTCACCAAATACTGACTCCAGGTGAGAAGAGCAGATATTACTACATATTGGTGTAATCCTAAAAAAAAAAAGTAATATTCTCACATAGCTCAGTCTCATGGAATCAAATTTGAAGGAACATGGTTTCACTGCCAAAAAGAATTTTTAAGAATCCCATTAAAAAGCCCCAATGTTTGATCAACACTTTCTAAAATCCTCTTCCTTTTCCTGCCACTTCACTCATACCCTGGAACTCCCAAGGGCCTTCTCAACATTTCCTGGAGATTCTCCACCTTTCACCCGTGACTGGTTTTTCCTCTTCTTCCCTCATCTTCTTCTCAGCCCCCTATTAGGTAGACTCACTAGACTTCTCTCTTACAAGAATGAGTCCATATTCTTTATTTAATTTAATTATTTTTTTGGTATTTTTTCTTGTTTATAGAATTTATTGGGGTGACATTGGTTAATCAAATTATACAGTTTTCTGGTGCACAATTCTATAATACATCATCTATATATTACATTGTGTGCTCATCACCCCAATTCAAGTCTCCTTCCATCACCTTATATCCCCCTTTACCTGCTTCTACCTCCTCCCACCACCCTTTCCATCTGGTAATTACCATACTGTTAATCTGTGTCTATGAGGGTTTGTTTTTTTGCTTTGCTTTGTTTTGCTTAATATTCTTTAGAAGAAAGAAGAAGGCAAATTGGACTGGCAACTTCAAAATGCTCTTTGGTAGGTTGAGGGAGTTGCTCAAGTTCACGTACATTCCCATACTAATAATGTCTTGTTCTTTTACACTAGGTGTTCATTAAAGGTAAGTTTCGTCGGCCTTCCTTTGCATTTGCCCGTATTTTCCCCACTATTATAGAGGTTCTTCCTCATGGTTCCATTTCCGTATTTTGCACATGATTTGACAGATACCTGAGCTTCTTAGAAACATGGGGACCAAGGTCCATGGGTATTGACCGAGATTACTGGGTTAGACTGAAAAGAAGCACGAGAAGAGGCAGCTCAGAGAATAAAGGAACTTTTTAGGAGAAGGTGTTTCCAGGGAACTAAGGTGCAACACAGACAAAGTGAAAATACACTCCGAGGAACTGCCTTTCAGAGCAGGACGTGTTTGTGAGCTCGGGCTTGTTTGTCGGTATCATTGGCTTCTAAGTGCTGATGGACTGATTGCCTCACCTGCTCCGGGGATAGCTATTCAAGGAGTTTACTTGTAGCCACCTGGCCAATGCCACCTTCCCAACCACAGCTCAATAACAAGGCCAACACTTGAAGTGTACACCTGGGGTTTACATAAATGTTCTAGTGACTCTTCATTCTGGAGCACCAGGTAGAATTCACTCCTAGGTCACATTGGCCTTTAATCACAACACAAAGAAGTTTCAAGTCCAGGCCTTGGTAATTATAAGCACTTACAAAAACCACACAATATCTAGAGCAAACACTGTTTTTGAAGAGGAACATTGAAATATTTCTTATACCATCTCTTTCATAACCTTTACAAGTAGGGATATCTTTGTGTCATTTCTTTGTCTCCTTATGTGTAGATATCACATCTCCTTATCACATAACAATAAATGTCCAGGTGTTGAGGGAGGGAGAAAAGAGAAGTTAGTGTTTAATGTGCACAGTTTCAGTTTGGTGATGGCTGCACAATGTAAATATACTAAGGCCATAGAAATGGAAAGAAAAAGAAAGAGAAAGAAAGAAAGAAAGAAAGAAAGAAAGAAAGAAAGAAAGAAAGAAAAAAGAAAGAAAGAAAGAGAAAGGAAGGAAGGAAGGGAGAAAGAAAAGCATGCTCATGCACACCTGCAAACTGAGTGGTTACAGACCACGCTGTTCAGAGTGGAGTTCTTGATGGTGGACCTCAGGCTCAGATTGCTTATCCCCAGGCCGACCCAGGAGGACGGGAAGAGGTCCCAGGAGTGTGCACAGGTGGCTGTGCAGCAGGTGTTTCATGGACAGATGGCCCATTTTACAACAGAGAAAATTCAGATTGTCCAGCATTTCAGAACTAGGAACTGGTAGGTCTGGAAGTTGTTTTTGGACAGTCTGACTCTTTTGGCACTGCCCTGGGCAGCGTAATAATGCACATTTTAAAACTTTCCTTTGGGTGTCTTCTGGTGCCCAATGTAAGAGATACGAGCTTCTGGCAAGTTGGGAAAGAGGGTTTTTGATTATTGCTGCAGCTCAATGGTTCTACACTGGGGGTGATGCTTTTCTCTGCATATATTTGGTGAAGTCTGAAGACATTTCCCCCCCATTAATTGTAAAGAGAGGAAGGGAGAGAGAAATATCAATGTAAGAGAGAAACATTGATATGTTGCTTCCCATACATGTCTAACTAGGATCGAACCTGCAACCTTGGTGTGTACCCTGACCAGGAATTAAACCTGAGACCTTTCAGTGCATGAGACAGTGCTCCAACCAATTGAGCCACACCGGCCAGGGCATGAAAACATTTTTTAAAAATTCTTTATTTTTAAAACTATTACATATGTCTCCTTTTTCCACCATTGACCTCTCCCCTCTCCTCCAGCACATGCCCTTACCCCTCTACTGTCTATGCCCATGAGTTATGCTTATATGCATGCATACAAGTCCTTTGGTTGATCTCTTACCCAAAAAACATTTTTTTATTGTCACAACTGGGGCTGATGCTTGCATCTCATGCGTTTGCCACTAAACATCCTACAATGTCCATGACAGACCTCCCACCCTCCAACCCCCACCACACACACACATACCATAAACTAAAATAAACAAAGAATTATCTGGTTCAAAATGTCAGTAGTGCTGAGGTTGAGAAACTTCAATATGGATTATGTATTTAGACCTCTAAAGGAATTCCTTTATCATTTCTTTTGCTAGTTAAACTGTGCTTCTTCAGAATTCACTATGAAACTGAGCTGGGTGGGTACCTCAGGTTATTTCACTTTGGTATTCTCAGTAATGTTGGTGTTATCCTTGAAGGCCATTTGATTTTGCCAGTGAAGTAGTGTCTATTCAAAGCATGTTCTGCATGATTTTTTTTTCTTCTCAATCCAGATGGTTTTAGGACCTTCAGCCAGAGATCACATGTAAATTGGGAAAAACATCATGCATCAGTTTCCCCTTACAAACATGTAAAACTTTAGTGTTCAGCAACCTTGCTATATCATGAGGTTTTCGCAATATACTATTTCATTTTCACTTTTCATGTTCTTTCCCTAGACTTCAATTTGCTTTAGAAGTTAGTCCAGTCTAATGATGACTTTGTAACAACACAGAATACATGACCGTTGTGTAATAATGTCCTCACGTTCCACCACCAGGCCCTCGGGGTCTACTTTGGAATACAAATTTTCATCACTGAAGCAGAGCTCATTCGTTCAAATGATTCTGATAAAAACAGAGATTTCTATGATTCCTACATAAATTCAGGAGTTTCACTGGCTATTGATCACAAGTGCAATCTAAGCTACCCTGGATCGATAATCGAAACTCTTCCTGGGAAGTTGCGCCCTGCTGTGGCCGCGCTGGCCAGCTCCCTGGACCTCTCACAGCGCAGGAGTTTCCTATCCACGCTCTTGTCTTCACACACCAAGTGAAGAGCCTGGGTTCACCAGTGGGTCTCCGCCCCTGTGGCGGATTCCGGTCAGTCTTGAGGTTGACTTCCTACGTTGATCAATGCATGCTCCACGTCACAGACACCAAGGTCGCCGGGAGCCACGGCGATGTCTTCATCCCGCAGACTCACAACTTTGAGGAGCTCGATTGAACCCTGAAGAAGACAGGGCAGCCCCTGAGGGCACTCCCACGCATGCTAGTCAAGAAGAACCTGTTTTGATGTCATTGTTGCGGGGAGTGTTTTTGCACTTCTGAAGCCTTTACAGAGCTCAGCCATCAGCTCAGTTGACTGAGCTGGCATTTGTTTGAATCAAGGACTGAAATGTTTTGCCCATCTTGGTCAGCTCTACCCCCAAGCAATGTTGACATCACTAAAAGCAGAAAACCCAGAAACATGTGCATCCTGATATGATTAAAGAGGGAATGTACCGCCACCCCTGAAGACTTCCAGAGAGGAAACTTAACCAGAATTCACTCAAGTCTCTAGATCTGGTGGCCCGCCCCCAGGGAATCTAGGAGCTACAGGAACAAACGGCACCTGAGAACACACCGGCCAGGACCAGGATGCGGGAAAGCCCCGATGCAAGGGGCCTTTGTGGATCCTGGTTTGCACAAACCAAGCACAAAGAGATATGGAACCAGAGGGACCCTGTGAACGTGGGATGGTTATCAGGCGGTGCTAAGAAATGTGTGCACTTTGTCAGTGGGGACAATGGCATTGTGCTTAAAAATGAAGTCAGCAGGCCTGTGGCTGGCCACACATTCTCAGCCGGGAGACTGCACTGCACTTCAGCTGCTCGGGGGTAGCTGTGCGTGAAGCTGGGACAGCCTCCTCCCGCACGCCGGCAGCACCGCTGCGCGTGGGTTATCTTCCGGGCGTGAATGCAAAGTGGATGCCGATTGTCCCACACAGAAATGACAGGGAGATTTCAGTGTTCACAGCATGGAGCATCTTGATAGGGGTACAAGCAGTGTTTCAACACATTCACGGGACGAACCGTAACTAGAAGAAACATTCCGATGGGGCGTGACAGGGAGCGGCAGAGCCGGAAGGAAGGCGCTTTAGCCAGATCGCGCTGCGGCTGCGGAGCCCTGAGCGGCCAAGGAGCGCCCTGCCGACCGACCGCGTTTCCAGGAAGACGTGTTCGCTGGGGCACATTTGCTTACAGATCGTTTGGACAGGAAAACGTGACAAAAGGAATGCACCTAGCCAGTGAATCAGTCAATACTTAATGATTTTCAGTCTAATAATTCTCCATTTAGTCATATGAAGGCATTGGTAATGCTATTTTTAAAAGGTACTCTTCTTTTGTTGGATTTGTGCCTATATCGCTTTAAAGGCTTGAATAACATAATTTTCATCCTCATTAGGGTTAAAACTACAAACAGAAATCCCTTCAGCCCACACTGTGACTTGGCCTCAAACATTTGACCTCAATTGAAGCCTTTGGTATAAAGGCATCAAGAGAGAAATGGAGATTCACACAGAGAGAACCTGACAGCAGGGACTCCGGGGCCCTCGCCTCAATGTACAACCACCAGCTCCAGGCCGGGGCCACGTCAATGTACCCGCCACCTGCTCCAGGTCGGGGCCATGTCAATGTACCCGCCACCTGCTCCAGGCCAGGGCCACGTCAATGTACCGACCACCTGCTCCAGGTCGGGGCCACGTCAATGTACCGACCACCTGCTCCAGGCCGGGGCCACGTCAATGTACCGACCACCTGCTCCAGGCCGGGGCCACGTCAATGTACAACCACCTGCTCCAGGCCGGGGCCCTCGCCTCAATGTACAACCACCTGCTCCAGGCCGGGGCCACGTCAGTGTACAACCACCTGCTCCAGGCCGGGGCCATGTCAGTGTACAACCACCTGCTCCAGGCCGGGGCCACGTCAATGTACAACCACCTGCTCCAGGCCAGGGCCACGTCAATGTACAACCACCTGCTCCAGGCCGGGGCCACGTCAATGTACAACCACCTGCTCCAGGCTGGGGCCCTCGCCTCAATGTACAACCATCTGCTCCAGGCCAGGGCCACGTCAATGTACCGACCACCTGCTCCAGGCCGGGGCCACGTCAATGTACAACCACCTGTTCCAGGCCAGGGCCACGTCAATGTACAACCACCTGCTCCAGGCCGGGGCCATGTCAGTGTACAACCACCTGCTCCAGGCCGGGGCCACGTCAATGTACCGACCACCTGCTCCAGGCCGGGGCCTCGTCAATGTACAACCACCTGCTCCAGGCCGGGGCCCTCGCCTCAATGTACAACCACCTGCTCCAGGCCGGGGCCACGTCAATGTACCAACCACCTGCTCCAGGCCGGGGCCACGTCAATGTACTAGCCACCTGCTCCAGGCCAGGGCCCAGGCCGCGGGCCCCTCCGCAGTCCCTCAGTCCACCGCGAGCGCAGTTCCCTGCGGGACTGGGCACCTTTCGGAAGGATCACCTGTGGCTTCACGTCAAATAGAGAAAACCATCGCATGTCTTTTCGTTAGGACGTCTCTGAGGGCTCCTAACGGAGCGAGTTCTACCCACCCCGTCTCAGGTGGGTGAGAGGGAAGGCAGCGGGGCCAGCGGAGAGCCCGTCCCGAAGGCCCAGCAACACCCCCTCCCGCTGCGGCCACATCCCAGCACCCTGCCCTCCTTTGTGCCCTGCGGCCAGGGAGGGCACCTCAGAGGGCGGCCAGGGAGGGCACCTCAGAGGGCCGCCAGGGAGGGCACCTCAGAGGGCCGCCAGGGAGGGCACCTCAGAGGGCGGCCAGGGAGGGCACCTCAGAGGGCGGCCAGGGAGGGCACCTCAGAGGGCGGCCAGGGAGGGCACCTCAGAGGGCGGCCAGGGAGGGCACCTCAGAGGGCTGCCAGGGAGGGCACCTCAGAGGGCCGCCAGGGAGGGCACCTCAGAGGGTGCGCCCCTCTGGTCAGGGGAGGGCTCAGCCTGCGGGGAGCTTTGCTGGTCACCGTGCTGGCTGCCCCCGGGGGGACCGTCGCTCCCTCCTGCGCCAGCAGCGGCTGCGGGACCCTGGCCGGTGTGAGTGGAGGAGGTGACGTCCCTCCTGTTAGAAGCGCACGAGCCTGTGTGGCCTTCGCACGTCGCTCTTTCTTCCTCTCCCGGGACAGGCCGTGTGAATGTGGGGCGCCCACCCCTTAGCTTGGTGCCAGGAGAGGAGATGCGGGGGGCAGAGCTAAGCGCCCCTGCTGTCAGCCCTGAGCCGAGGGCTGTGGTTTGGTTTCACCATCGCTCGCCCTTCCTAACCTGTCCAAGGCTGAGAGTGCCCCTGGGGCCAGGGACGTGAGGAGGGAGGTGGGCGGAGAGGAAGGAGGCCTCTCAGATGAGTCCTCTGTGCCCCCTGCCTCCTTCCGGGCACAGCTTGCCGCAGCGGCCACGCTCTCCCCCGCGACTGTTAGCACGGACACCATGCTCTCCCACTGGATCCAGCTGGGGCCATACTGTCCAGCTGCTTATGTACCTTCTACGCCGGAAGCCTGCCTCCAGGATCCTACGGCCACACTAGCGATTGTTTGTGATAAACCGGCTCCCGGGGCTTTGCTTCCGTTTATTCCCTCTCCGTTTTCTCGCTTCATGATTCAGTTTAACTGCCTTTTCAAGCTTAAGGTCATTGGGAGCCTTTATGATCTTATAACCAGGTTGAGCTTCTTAGCCATGAAAACAATGAAAACGACACCAGGAAGGCGCAAAGGATACTACAAGTCCTATTAAGTCCTGCGCCTTGTGTTGGATGCCGGGAGGTATCACAGTTGCTCTCCTGTAACTAAAGAAGGCCCTGGACTCAGAAGGGCTGGATTCCTGCCTGAAGTGGATCACCTGGAAAGTGGAAGGGCAGAGACACATGCTGGCCCATTTAACTCCCGCCCCCCCCCTCCATTTACATGTTCTTCTTTCAAAACTTCCAAGCCAGAGGATTCCTCTGTAGGCATGGGCTCCTCATGCATCTCCTTTATGCTCCTTATTTTTAGAGCATTTCCAATTTGGCTGAGTATCAGGCAGAACACTCTGGTTTATGCTGTAATAACAAGAATTCCACCAGATACTAGTGACTTAACAGTATTTCAGTTTAAATGGCACCGAGGGAGAGCAGTCTGCCACCCCAAATACACCTCTTTGGATATTGATTATTTTAAGCTGGTTATTTTTAAGAAATGAAAGTCTCAAGGGAAAACTTTGAACTTCCCCCTAACTGCCTAAAAGAATTTAGACAGGAAGAGAGAGATCATCATAGATAACTGTAGTTTAATATGAACTTGTGTGATAGTCAGGGAGGAACCAGCAAGGCCTGTTTGATCAGTCTTCTCCGGGTCCATTGTTAAAGACGGCTCAGCAAACATTTGTTTACCAGACATTTGCTTCTCCATCTCCACCTGAATTGCCTTCCTCCCCTCTGAAGTTTCAGACCTTCTTTTTCTTCTTAGCTCAAGATGGCAAATAAGCCTCTGTTGAGCCAGCGTTCTAATGAAACCCCAGGACTTACATAGGTCATTAAATGTGGTTGTTTTTCTTCTGTTAATGTGTCGTATGTCAGTTTAATTATCAGACCAGTCAGAAGAACAAAGACGGGAAAGAGGACATTTTCTCCTGCCCACACCACTCGTTACATGACCAATGTGGGTCTGCACGTCCCCGCTCCCGGTCACCCTGGGAACCAGGCTGCCGCATCTTGCCCCACGTGTCCATGATGGTCAGTCTGGGGGGAAAGTAAACCCAGTGCATGATGTGTAGGCTTTTAAAGCATCCCACTGGAAAGACACCTAGCATTTCATTGCCCAAAGCAAGACAGCCCCCGATGCCTGCCTTCACAGGTGACGGGAAACACAATCCTCTAGGGCAGGGGTCGGCAAACCGCGGCTCGCGAGCCACATGCGGCTCTTTGGCCCCTTGAGTGTGGCTCTTCCACAAAATACCAGGTGCGGGTGGGCATGTACAGTGCGATTGAAATTTCGTGGCCCATGCGCAGAAGTTGGTTTTCGGCCTGGGCGAGTCTATTTTGAGGAAGTGGTTCTAATGCCGAGCCACACTCAAGGGGCCAAAGAGCCGCATGTGGCTCACGAGCCGCGGTTTGCCGACCACGGCTCTAGGGTCTAGAAGTGGAAAATTATAATATTCATAACATAAATGTTTTTCTTAAATATGTTTTTATTGATTTCAGAGAGAGGAAGGGAGATTGATCGGCTGCCTGCTGTACGCCCCCTACTGGGGTCTAGTCTAGTCTGTGACCTGGGTACCTGTCCTAACTGGGAATTGAATCGTGATCTCCTGGTTCATGGGTCGATGCTCAACCACTGGGCCACACTGTTTTAAAAGACTTTCCAGCAAGTTCTATATCAAAAGGTGTTTCATCATGATGGAAATAAATCATTGTTCACTAAAAAATATACAGCGGCTACTGTGGCTATCAAGACACCCCTGATGCTCACTGGTGGGAATCTGTCAGACAACAGTGACTGGCAACTCACTCTGGAGAGTATTTTTCAGCACAGCTTCGGTGTTTCAGTTACAGCGTCTCAGATTGGGCACCCATTCCCACCCAAGCGGAAAGGTAGCATCAGTAGGCAAGCGTGAAGTTCCTGTCTTGTGCTGATCAGTTGGTCCTTACATCAAGACCTTATTCCACATCACTGTCATTGAACTCTGTCTGTTTGTGAACAGGTGCACGGTTTGGCCCACGCAGGTGAATGAAGGAAATAGGCACACATTGTAAATCATCTCATTAAAAATTAAAGCCAGATAAAACTGTATACATTTCACTAAATTACCTTCCTAGGCTTTGCAAATATTCCGAGGGCAGCTAATCTCTCCATTTTAATTAGATTGTACATCTTTTTCAAAGGCTACTGTCCTGATGTTTTATTATAAAAAGACTGTTCCTATTTAAGGCAGAAATCTGGAGAGCTGAGAATTAACATTCACTGTTAACCTTTTCTTAAGGGGAATGATTTAAATTCAAGTGAGGAAGACCGTCCATATTTGAACCACATTTATGATTTAAAAAATAGAGTAGTATCAAATTATACCCTGCATGTCTGAGACGCAACCTATCTTACATTACAACTCCCACTCTCTTCCTGTATGCCAAATGTCTTAGTTCATTTTTACCCCCAACCTTTAACATTACTCAACATGTTCTATATTTTGCTTATTTTTTATTGGGATTCTTGTCAATAGAATTTGTTCCATGGATGAACTAATCAATGATTGAATTTCACAATTCGGGATCACTTGTCACTTGAACATCAGCTCTTCGAGGGTAGAATCTTGGTCTGTCTTTTCCTCCTCTTTCCAGAACCTACAAGACTGTGCGGCACAAGCAGGTTCTCAACAAAAATGCGCCAGCTGAGGCAGTGCTGGCATTGGAGACAGAGATGCTGTACTACCATCCGAGGGTGGCATGGGTGGTATTTTTCCATTGCTAGTGGGAGTGGGGCTCTTATGATATCTTACGGTATCTTGAGAAAAAGGATTTTCTAAGACTCATACAGGAGGATGAGTGATTTTTATTTGGCAGAGTTAGATCCCTTGGTTTCCAAAGTCCCATTTTCCTTGAAGCAGTCCTGGGAAAGGTGCAGCTGGGGATCCCGGAGAGCTGAAAGCAAAACAGTGACCTGCGTTTCCACTCCGTGGTGAAGCTGGTTCAGCAGTCAGGCTAGTCACAGCCCATTGGTCTGTGTGTGGGGAGTCCACATGGCCGCGGGCCGTGCGGGCCAGTGCAGAGCGCCACGGCACACCTGCTGTAGCCAGAGTCCCCAGAGAGCAGGAGGGCTAAGGGAGAAGGGAAGCTCCTCTCTTCCGGAGTTTATGTATTTTAGGTTTCCCGCCCTTGCAGTGGCCACGCCCATTCTGGCCAGTGCCGTGTTCCCAGGTATGACCATCAGGCAAGCACCTTCCCATGTCACCACACCTTACTGGGCTGTTAATTAGGTAGTGGGCAGGCAGAGAGTAGACCTGACACTAACAGATGTCTGCGTGTAGTAGTGGTGGTTGGGTGACACATATGACAAACTTTGCTGCCTAGGCCCCAGCCACGCTGAGTGGCTTTCTTTGCCCTGTTGGCTATGCTCTTCCATACATCTCAGCACGCACACACCTGCTCAGGCAAGGCTGGACCACTCATTTGGTTGGCTAACTGCTACTTCTTCTCCAGGCCTCATCTTAGACATCATTTTCTGTGTCTCAGGTAAGTTCATAAAAAATATGTGCTGAATGTATTAATTAAGTCTTTGAGTTGTTAGGGTCCCAAATCTTTGGATTATCCTTAACATCTTTCTGTTTCTCACCCCCTGCATTATATCCACTGGCAAATGATGTAAAATCACTTCAAAATATACTGAGAACTTGATGTTCCAAACTTAATGGCTACCTTTATCATTCACAGCACATTGCAATGACTCCCTAGACCAGTGATGGCGAACCTATGACACCTGTGTCAGCACTGACACGCATAGTCATTTCTGATGACACGCGGCCACATGCCAAGGATGAAACATTTGCTGCTCCTGAGGATGAAACATTTGCAACTAGAGTCTTGGAGTTAGTTTTTTCCTCAAAGTGACACACTACCCGAGTTATGCTCAGTTTTTTGGTGAAGTTTGACACACCAAGCTCAAAAGGTTGCCCATCACTGCCCTAGACTTTAAAGAATTATATATACACTAGAGGCCTGGTGCACAAAATTCGTGCATGGCGGGGGGGGGGGGGGGGGAGTCCCTCAGCCCAGCCTGCACCCTCTTGCAATCCAGAACTGCTGGCTCTTAACTGCTTGCCTGCCTGCCTGCCTGATCGCCCCTAACCGCCTCTGCCTCGGCCCTGCCTTCACGGCTTCATCCAGAAGGACATCCAGAAGGTCGTTTGGCTGTCCAGTCTAATTAGCATATTATGCTTTTATTTTTATAGAAGTACATATTATTATAAATATGTAATATATACAGTTTTGTTCCAATTACAGTTTACATTTAATATTATTTTGTATTGACTTCATGAATAGTGGTTAGACAATCATCTACTTTACAAAGTATTCCCCCTAATATTTCCAGTACCCACCTGGCACCATACATAGTTATCACAATATTATTGACTATATTCCATATGCTGTACTTTACATCCCCATAACCATTTTATAACTACCAATTTGTACTTCTCAATCCCTTCATCTCTTTTACCCAGGCCCCTCAACTCCCCTCAGGCAGCCACCACCTAAGTAGACTTCTTGATACAACCATTGTCTCCTACAGCGCTTGTGTAATTCAACAACCAGAGTGATTCTTTCAAAAGATAAGTGGGATCCATGCCCTTCCACTCAAGCTTTACCAGTGGCTTTCCAATATGGGTAAACGCTGGTGTTCTATCAGCTCACCTACTGTTCTTCTTGCTCACTCAGCCCAAGCCACAAGAGCCTCCTTGGAGTTCCTCAAACCCACCAATCACAATCTCCTGAGTGGCCTTTGCTCTGGCTCTCTCCACTCCCTGAGTGTTTGCCCCCAGATGCTTTTAGGACTTGTTCTCTCACTACGTTTAGGTGTGAACTCAGGGGTGACTCTACCACCCACCGTATATGAAATAGCATCTGAATGACCATCCCTCAACCCCAACTCCCCAAATGACCTGCTGACATATACTTACTTGTTTTGTGTGTTGTCTTTTATTTCCCTCTAGAGCAGTGGTTCTCAACCTTTCTAATGCTGCGACCCTTTAATACAGTTCCTCATGTTGTGGTGACTCCCAACTGTAGAGGGCCCCCTGGGAAGGCACATGGGCATTCTTTAATTACTGTCAGCTGAACCCAGTGGCATCGGCAAAGCCACACCCCGGGAACACACCTTGCCAAAAGGGCAAGGGTGTTGTCAGCTTGACCTTCATTGCAGCCCATGGTGTGGGGAAGTGGGTTTTGATATCTAATTCCAGCCTAGCACCAGGAATGCTCAGGGCCTACTCAAGAATGCAAATAATCTCATTTTGTCTTGACCTTTTGGTGAAACTTCCTGGTATTTGGGGTATAAAATAAACACGCTGCATCGGCTCTGGGTCACTGTCTCTCCATCAGAAGAGGGCAGCGGTCCACACGGCCTCAGCTTTTCTTTCTATCTCTGTGTCTGTCTTTTTCTTTTATTTCTCAATCCCCAGCCACCTCTACTCAGGAATTGGACCCGGTCTCTATCCACGCTGGATGTGGAAAAGAGAGAAAATAGTTACACCCAACCATAAAATTATTTTCGTTGCTACTTCATAACTGTAATTTTGCTACTGTTAATGAATCATAATGTAAATATCTGTGTTTTCTGATGGTCTTAGGCTCTACAGCTGCGGTTCTCAACCTGTGGGTCGCTACCCATAGGTTGAGAACCACTAGCAGGGTCGTCTAAGACCATTGGAAAACACAGATGTTTACATCACGATTCACAACAGTAGCAAAATTACAGTTATGAAGTAGCAACGAAAATAATTTTATGGTTGGGGGTCACCACAACATGAGGAGCTGTATTAAAGGGTTGCGGCATTAGAAAGGTTGAGAACCACTGCTCTCGGGTGTAAGTTCCAGTTGTCTCCAATGCTTTGTGCTTTACAGACAGTATAATTTAGTAAGTATTCACTGAATTGAGTTATTGAATTAGAATCAGTAAATGCAGAATGCTTTTCTTTCTGAAGCTTTGTCCAGCCTGCTCAAATACTGCTGTCTAGTAGGCAGGTTCTCTAAGGAAGTGTCCAACCCACATCAAAAGTGGTCAAGTCCATGACAACCCAATAAGCCCATGTTCAATGGAGTATTAAGACGGGAGGTGGACCCGAGGCTGTGTTTAATATATAAGAATCCTCCATCTGATTCAGTTTATAAAATAATGCCAACGTTTAGAACCTGTTCCAAATAAAGCACTTCTTGGAAAAGCAGAGGCTTGAGGAGCTTCCTCAGGAACCCTCTGGACAGCCGATCATGGTGGTCCATCCCATGGTTCTGGGTCAGATTGCCACCTGAATCTCAGCCATGCCACTTCCTCGCTGCGTGCAGTGTGCTCTTTCAAGTCTAAGTTTCCTCGCCTGTAAAATGAAAATCAAAATGGTTCTTGATGGGGAGGAATAAATGAGATGACCTCTATGCTTAGCACAGTGGCTGGAAAAAAAATGATAACTAAATGTGAGCAGCTGTTATTATTACTGCTATGTTCAATGCTCCTGCTGTATCCAACTATGCTCAGTATGGAGGAGACCAAGGCTTTCTTTGGGACTTAAAAATGTATTTATTTAGGCATTTACCTGAAAGTGAGCTCAGAAAATGTGAACCTTGCTGGGTCTGGGCATGTGGCCGTTTGTGGGGGTGTGAGATGGGAGTCAAGGTGCACCCTGCTCAGTGCTGGCACGTGGTAGTAGGTGCCCTATACATACCGACTAGAAGGAAGAATGAATATCAAGGGAAATTTCAGCAGAGAATAATAGAGCTTTCTCTCATAATGGTCAGATTCAGAGAGATTTCAACACAACATTATAGTTAGAAATCTCAACATCAAAGCTTTATTAGAAAGGATACAGTGGAGAGTTGTTTTTATCCATTTGTGCCCATATAAACAAAGTACACTGCTGGCTACGTTTCTGTACGGTGACCTGATCATTCAAGTACGCATTTTCTATTTGACCAGGCAGAGGTTTGAATCAGAGCATCACAAACATCAAACTGAGAAGGAGGACTGTGCACTGTGAGAAGAGTCTGGAGCACATCGCTCTTAGGCCGCAGTTTTAAACCAGACGCCAATGAAGCTACCCACAATGACCTGTAAGGCAGCATCTCAAGTTTATCCCATCTTTATCAAAGATCTACTTCCTTACCTTTGTCCGTTTCTAAGTTCCCATGTATGTGGGGCTTTGTTAACTTTTAATTTCAAATTGTCTTTTTTTCATTGAAATCTTTTGAGGATCTAAGAAATATCACAGAGTTATCTTGTACACTTCTCTTAGTCTTCCTAATGATAACATTTTGCAAAGCTTAGTAGAATATCACACTGACTTTGACCCGACCCACTGATCTTATTCAGATTTCCTAGTTCTACTGGCACTTGCATATGTGTAGGCTGTGTATTAACGTCTATATGCAGTTTGTATCACGTATCCCCAAAGTCCAGATACTGAATGCTGTTCAGAGCCACACAGATCCCTCTTGTGGCCCTTTCATAGCTACACCTCCCTCCCTCCCTCCCCACTGTCTAACTCCTGGAAATCTGTCCTCCACTTCTAAAATTTTGTCATTTCAAAAATGTTATGTAAGTGGAATCAGGTAGTGTGAAGCCTTGGATGTTGACTCTTCATTCAGCATTATTTCCTGGAGACCCATCCATGTCATTGCACGTATCAATCATTCGTCCCTTTTAATTCGTCCACAGTATGGATCTGTTACACAGTGGGTTTTCCATTCGTCTGTTGGATTATGGAAATCTGATTTAGTCATAATTTGAGGCTATTAGAAATAAAGCTGCTATAAACATTTGTGTACAGGTTTTTGTGTGAACATCAATTTCTTTTCTTTGGGATAATGCCCTGAAAGTGATTGCTGGGTTTTATGGTGGTTATATATTTAGTGTGTTTAGGAATTGAAAACTGTCTTCCAGAGTGGCTATGCCATTTTATATTATCCCCAACAGTGCAATGTACAAGTGAGCTGGTTTTTCCAGATCCTCATCACATCTAGTGTTGTTACTGTATTTTCCTTGCCATTCTTACATCTGATGCCTTTATGCTGTGATAACTCACCATGGTTTTAATTTGCATTTCCTTAATGAGCAATCATGTGGAACATCTTTTCATTTGCTTATTTGCCTTTATGCATCTTCTTCAGTGACACATCTGTTCATGTATTTTGCCCATTTTCTAATTTCATTGTTTGTTCTTTGGTGAGTTTTGAGAATTCTTTACATATGCTAGATAATGATCTTATGCTAGATATATGTTTTGCAAATATTTTCTCCTAGTCAATAGCTTGACTTTCAATCTCTTCACCTGGACTTTGGCAGAGAAAAAGTTTTTAATTTTGATTAAGATTTTTTATTAATTTTTCCTTTTATGAATCATGTTTTTGATGTTATATTTAGAACTCTTTACTTAGTTTCTAGATCCTGAAGATTTTTTCCTATGCATTTTTTTCTCAGAGTTTTATAGTTTTACATTTTCCAAATCCGTACATGATGCATTTTGAGGTAATTTTTATATAAGGTGTGAGGTTTAGGTTCACTTTTTAATTTTTGCCTGAAAATGTCCAATTGCTCTAGCAACATCTGTTGAAAAGGCCATCCTTCCTCCCTGAGCTGGTTCTGTACCTTTGCCAACTGTCAGTTGGGCATATTTGTTAGGTCCATTTGTCCTCCATTCTGCTCCATTGCTCTGTGTGCCCACCCCTTCGTCTCTGTAGCTACGCAGTAAGCCTGGACATCTGCTAAGCAGGGCTTTCACTTCATTCTTCTTTGTCAAGATCCTTTTAGCTACTTTAGGGCCTGTGTTTATCCATATAAGTTTTTAGAATAAGGTTATCTATGTCTATGAGAAGCCTTGCTGGGTAAATGATAGGAATTACATTAAACATAGAGATGAGTTTGGGGGAAATTGCATCATCACTGTGTTACCTCTCCCAATCCAGCACAGTATGAATCTCCATTTTTTCAGGTCTCCTTTGATTTCCTTAATCAGCATTTTCTACTTTTCAGCATACAAATCCTGTAAACGCTTAGTTTGAGCATTGCTGCCACAAAAGAGATTCTTATCTGCTTTAATTAATCTGTGATCTGCTCTAACTAACCTACTTTTCATGCAGCACATATCAAGCCTAACGATGGAGAAATGATCTGAGGTCAGCATTTTATTACAGACAACTTCATTCTAATTCCGGAAAGACTTGTCAGGAAACTCTTGGTTCACTAGCGCACAGAAAATTAAGCAGTTTAGGAGCTTGGAACCCAAATTTAATGATCTCAGAAAAAGATCTTCTCAGGAAAAGGCGTGGCCAGAATGGTGTTAGTTAGCAAGCAGCCCAAAATAGCTCAAGAAGACAGCTGATCCTACAGGTCTTTGTTTCATATGCCTTTTTCCTTTGAAGAGTTTCCTTTAAGAACTTTAACGGGACCAAATTCTCAGCTTTATTTTTTCCAGGTCCCTAATTTTGATTCAGAACTACATCTTTGTGTAAAGGTTTACGTAGATACACCTCTGTTTTGTCAGTCTCAATGTTGTCTAAGAAGTAGGGTCAACTTCTAATTTTAAGTGTTAAGTCCACTCTCTACGTCCCGCTGCAGTATTTTCAAGGTGACTGCCCCAGGTTATGCACCGCGCTAGGTCAGGCCGTCTCAGTAAACTGAGTAAGGAGCCGGCAGGAGGTGGTCAGTAGTGCTATCTGAGAGTTTACACTCAGCAAGGGCAGGTGCTTGATGTTGTGGCTGCAAGTCCTGGCGAGAACACAGGGGATCCCGGGAAGACGCGATGTCTGAGTCCTTCCCCCAGTGCTGGGAGGCACCTGGCGGCCTCCTGGTGAACCTTTGACGCCAGCACAATTCACATGAAATGGCTACTTTTTCATAAGCATTTGAAGAGATATGAGCGCTTCTCCAAGGAGCAAGATCTAATACCAGAGTTAGATGAAACTGGCACCTTCTGTCCTAATGCTTAGAGAATATGGTGTAGCCAGAATAAAAAACTCAGATGCCTTGGGCGGAAGGGGCCGGCAGGAAATGTAAATGATTGAAACAGGCTTGCATAACACTGTAGAGAGGAGAGGGGACTGAGGGAAATTTATAATGTAACCTTGCCTAAAGGCAGTCAAATTTAAAAAGTTTTTAAGATGTCAAATATGACTGAAACAAGCAAACAAACACCTGCCATCTAAATGTGTTCATAAGATCACAAGGTGGTGGCTGAAACTCTGCAGAAAAAAAAACAAAAACACTTATGATTTCATATATTGTTTGTCTGAAGGTCTGCAAACCAAATCTCAGACCAATGAACTGGTGACTAGCTACCAATTTTTCCTCAATTACCATTTATCGTATCCAGCCTTCTAGTCTTATATTAGAAGAATTGCCTTTTAATTCAAGCAAACAGACATTTATGAAAATTACTCTTCTGAGAAATATATTTATGTGTGTTACAAACAAGAACACTTTTTTAACATTAAAAATTTGAACTTTAAAAAATATGTAAAATGTTCAAGAAATGTAAACAGGAATTTTCATCTCGTTTTCCATATGGTTATGTAAGCACCTTAAATATCAACACAGATCACAGACAAGCCAATTTACATTCATAAGAATTTTCAAAATAAGAAAAAATTAACTAAAAATTGTTTCCAAATCTAAATGTTATTTTTTGGTAGCTAAAGTAATACTTCTTGTAATCAGAAAGACTGAGGGTAACAGGTGCTACATATAAGCAAAATGCCCACACAATGGAAGTTTTTTCCTTAAGAATGTAATATGTAACATTTCCAGCAGACACTTTCCTACAGGTTTTTCTGACTTTTTATATCTGAAGATATGGAACATGAAGTTAGATTGTCTTGATGAGTCTGGTTAGCACTGTAAATATCTATACTTGTTCAGCATTTCCTCCAAAATTTTCCTTTCTTCCTTCTCAGTGACTGGTTGTTTATAGAAATGTATATACCTTCTATAGATATTGACACTTGCAATGGGCAAATGACCTAGATTGTTACAAATATTTGTCAAATAAGAATGAATAATTTTTGCATGAGATTTTAGGAAATGAGTAAGTTGATAGGAGAGAGTTTTAACATAATTATATGACAATTCTTTTAAGCAATTGGAGTTGCTTTAGGTTTTTGTTTTGTTTATTTGTAGTTTTTGTTTATATATATTTTTTGCTTTGTTAGTTTTTTTTGTTTTTGTTTTTAATATATTTTATTTATTTTTTACAGAGAGGAAGGGAGAGGGATAGTCAGAAACATCGATGAGAGAGAAACATCCATCAGCTTCCTCCTGCACACCCCCTACTGGGGATGTGCCCGCTACCAAGGTACATGCCCTTGACCGGAATCGAACCTGGGACCTTTCAGTCCACAGGCCGACGCTCTATCCACTGAGCCAAACCGGTTTCGGCGCTTTGTTAGTTTTTTAATTAGGGCTTATATTCTAGGTTGCCTAAAGACTGCTTTTTAGAACAACTTTTAAAAGGAAAATAATATTATTTGGTTTATGGTTAAAGAAATCAACTTTTGTATGTTAAAATTAAAAAAAATGTCTACTTTGTTTTTAGTCTATAATACATTTTAAAACATTTAACTTTGGTAAAAGGTTTAATTTAGTTTTTTAAACAAACACAAATTTTAAGTGTTACTTTGAATAAAAACACAGTTTTATATTTTAATATAAAACTGAAAAATATATGTAGGTAGTATTAGTTTCTGTGGCTGCCGTAACAAATTACCATGAACTGGGTGGCTTAAAAATAACAAAATTTATTCTCTCAGAGTTCAAAAGGCTGGAAGTTGGAGGTCAAGATACGTAGTTGATGAGTTGTGGAGACTCGGAGAGAGAATCTGTTCATGTCTCTCTCCTGGCTTGTAGAGGTTGCTGGCAACCCCTGGCCTTACTTGACTTGTAGCTGCATCCCTCAGTTCCCCTTCATATTCACATAGCTATTGTATGTGTGTGCCCCCCTCTTCTTCTTATTGGGACACCATTCCTGGAGTTAGGACTCTCTTTAACATTCTCATTAGAACCAACCCTCACAATCACTTTTATATCTACAGCAGTCTAAGGTAAATGGTCTTCTATCTGGGTTTATCTCTCTGTTGTAAATTGCATTGTTACTTCAGAGCATGTCCCATGCATTATCAATTATTAGAGACACTTTTTAAACAGAATTGGAGCCATGAGTAACAGAGGAAACATCTGATAGATGGTTGGAATTGCTCTCTACTTTGCAAGGTTGAATCCTTAAAATTTGGCTGTAAAAATACGTATATATGACAACCCTTAACTCTCAACAAAATGGGTAGAGAAAGAATATACATTAACATAATAAAGGCTGTATATGACAAACCCACAGAAAATATCATACTTAGTGGTGAAAGCTGAAAGCCTTTTCTCTAAGATCAAAAATACAACAAGGATGTCAACTATCACTACTTTCATTCAGCATAATATTGGAAGTCCTAGTCCCACTAATCAGACACACAAAAAGAAATAAAATGCATCTAAATTGGAAAGAAAGACGTAAAAGTGTCATTATTTGCAGATGACATGATACTATATATACACTCAGTGGCCAGATTATTATGATCTCTGAATGCATAATAATCTGGCCACTCAGTATATATATATTAGAGGCCTGGTGCATGAATTCATGCATGGGTGGGGTCCAGTCAGCCTGGCCAGGGGGAGGGGACATGGGCAGTTGGCCGGCCTGCCTGCTGGTCGAACTCCTGGTCGAGGGGACAATTTGCATATTAGCCTTTTATTATATATAATATACACTGAGTGGCCAGATTATTATGCGTTCAGAGATCATAATAATTTGGCCACTCAGTGTATATAAACCATAAAGACTCCACCAAAAAACTACTAGAAGTAGTAAATAAAAAGTTTCAGGATACAGAATCAACATACAAAAATCTGTTGTATTTTTATACATCAATAATGAATGATGAGGAGAAATTAAGAAAACAATCCCATTTACAATTGAATTAAAAAGCATAGAACACCTAGGGATAAATTTATCCAAGGAGGTTAAAGACATGTATACTGAAAACTATATGACACTGAAGAAAGAAATTGAAGGAGATATAAATTGATGAAAAAAGATATTGTGCTAATGGATTGGAAAGATTAATATTGTTAAAATGTCCTTACAACCTAGAGCAAGATACAGATCCAATGAAGCCTCTATTAAAATACCAATGGCATTCTTATCAGAATCAGAACAACTAATCCTAAAGTTTATATAGAATTACAAAGACCCAAATAGCCAAATAAATTTTGAGAAAGAACAAAATGGGAGGTATCATGCTACCTGATATCAAAATATACTACAAGGCTAAAATAATCAAAACAGTATGGCACTAGACTAATAAACAGAAACAAAGATCAATGGAACAGAATAGAGAGCTCAAAAATAAATTCTTGCTCACATGGTTAAATTAATTGATGACCAAGGAGGCAGGAACATACAGTGAAGTAAAGACAGTCCATTCAGTACCTGGTGTTGGGAAGACTGGACAGATACATGCATCAAAATAAACTAGGTCATCTCTTACACATACAAAAGTAAACTTGAAGTGGGTTAAAGTCTTCTTTTTATTATTGATTTTTAGAGAGAGAGGACGGGAGAGGGTGAGAGAGAGAGAAACATTAATGTGAGAGCAAAATATTAAGCCTGAAATCCGGGCATGTGCCCTGGCCAGGAACTGAGCTGGTAACCTTATGGTGTCTGGGATGATGCACAACCAACTAAACCATGCCAGCCAGGGCCTACAGTCTTAAATGTAAGACTTGAAACCATAAAACTCCTAGAAGAAACACAGGCAGTAAACTCTCTGACATCACTCTTAGCAATATCTTTTTGGATATGTGTCCTCAGAAAAGGGCAATAAAAGAAAAAGTAAATCGATGGGACTGCATCAAATGAAAAAGTTTTTGCACAGCAAAGGAAACCACCAACCAATGAAAAGATGACCTAATGAATGAGAGAAGATATTCACAAGTGATACATCTAATGAGGGGTTAATATCTAAATTATATGAGTAACTCATACAACTTAACATCAAAAGACAAACAATCCAATTTAAAAATGGGCAGAGGACCTGCGTAGACATTTTCCCAAAGAGTACATACTGATGGCCAATAGCTATATACAAGTTGCTCAACCTAAGCAATAACCAGGAAAACGCAAGTTAAAAACACAATGAGTATCACCTCACACCTGTCAGAATGGCTACCATCAATAAATAAACAAGCAAAATTGTTGGTGAGGATGCGGAGAAAAGGGAATCCTCATTCACCGTTGGTGGGAATGTAAATTAGTGCAGCCACTATGGAAAACAGTAGGGAAGTTCCTCAAAGAATAAAAAAAAATACTACCTCATGACCCAGCAATCCCACTTCTGGGTATACATCAGAAGAGATACAAAACACTAATTCAAAAAGATACCTGCACCCCCATGTTCACTGCAGCATTTTCATGGTGGCCAAGACGTGGAAACAACCCAAGTGTGTTGGATAGATACATGAAAAAAGAAGATGTGCATATATACAATGGAATATTTTTCAGGAATAAAAAGAATGAACTCTTGCCATTTGCAATAACATGGATGGAACTACAGGGCATCATGCTGAGTGAAATGCGTCAGAGAAAGGCAAATGCCACATGATTTCACTTATATGTGGAATCTTAAAAAACACACACACAAATAAACAAAAAAATAGAAACAGACCCATATATATGTAGAACAGCTGATGGCTGTCAAAGGGGAGAGGGTAGGGGATAGGAATAAAAATAAAATAAAATAAAATAAAATAAAATAAAATAAAATAAAATAAAATAAAATAATAAAATAAAGGCAAAGCCACCAACATCCATCTGACTGAAAACAAAAAGACCACTCTTAATGCACTCTGGTATTTTTCTGAATGCCAGTGTGAAAAGCCATCAAACAATAAAGGGATTCATTGGGGTGGGCAAAACAAAACAACAACAAAAAGCAATAAAGGAATTCCTAACAGATGAGCCTCTGGCTTGTATTTAGGGTTTTTCCTGATGTCTTGTAAAGAAGAAAGTGCATTTATGCTAAATAACACGAGGAGCTTCTATCTGTAGGTGATACTCCCGATAGTTCAGTGATAGATAGCTACTGAAACTCTACATTTTGGGGGAGCAGGCTTCTCTTTATATACTTCTGAGTTCAACACACATTGGTGACCTTGAGGAGGAGAACTTCTTAGACCTTCAAATCCCCAGGTTCACCCAGAAATCTAACTTGACTCATTTTAATTACTTATAGTGGTTTGATTTATGTCTGAATATTGTTTTTATGGGTATCAGGTTACCTTCCTCACAAAGCCTTTTAATTCACACAATTATGGTGCAATGGGCCTGAATCACCTGGAAAATACAGAAACATTCATAAGACTTCCTGGGTTGAGGGAAGCGTTGTTGGAAGCTATTAATGGGACAGTAGCTGACAAAAATGTCAAAGACATAAGTTATTGTTTCATTCCACTTGAAACCTTAGAAAATGTCCCCCCAGTCACCCTATTAATGAAGATATATTATCTCTCTGAGATTTCCTGTCAAACTCTGTTAAGTAAATAAAGAATGGGCGAAATACCAGAAACAGAGCTAACAAATGGAGCCCGGCCTCCATGGGAGAGAAGAGAGCCCGCTGTTTACCGTGCTAATTTGAAGCAAAATGAAAATCTATGTTTTTCATCTATGTGAAATATAATTTTCAAACACAGATTTCAAATTGGCTTTAGGAAAGACTTTATAAAGGGACAGTTAGCGGTCTGATCTCTGGGTGACAGATGGGACTTGCCCCGGACATAAGACAAATGCCTGGCCGGGCCTTGCATATTACTTCTGAATTGAACTCCAACCACAAAGTAATGTTGGAATCATTTAGCTGGCTAGTCTCACTGCGTCAAGGTCAGAATAGACTAGAATTCCTTTATAGTCTGGGACCCATAATCATAGCTACCGACAGTCAGGTGGGGCCAGGACGTTTGGAAGGGACGCACAAGCCATCAGCCCTCTGGTCCCAGTGGCCCCGTGCAGATCTCAGCCAGATTCTGCCTCTCTCCAGGGATCCAGAACCCGGGGTTTCTCCCTGCAGGCTGGTAGTTCTCAACTGAGAGTGATGTGTTTCTTCCCAGGGGACAATGGCAATGTCTGGAGACATTTTTGTTGAGACCAAGGGTGCTGCTAAACACCGCACAGTGCACAGGTTGGCCCCTGAAGAATCAACCCGAATGCCAGTAGCACTGAGGTTGACAAGCCCTACTCCGGAGCAATGATTGTCGACACTGAACTGGAGTCAGGACCACCGGGAAAGCAAATGGGAAACCCGGAAGCTCAGCCTCGTTGAAGCAGGCGAGGACCTGGGCCTCTGACTGTTGAGCAGGGGCCCAGGTGATTCCCACTCCCGTTTGAGAATCACTGCAATGGGGTATTAGTTAGGGTTAGAAGTTGAACGTGGTCCAAACTCTTTGGGTTGAGTCATTTTCAAATGCTCTAGTTCTCTTTCACAGGAAAGAAATAAGTCCTGTGACAATAACTGATGAATCATTATTTCTCTAGACCAGTATTCCCTACTCTGTGAGTTATGAAGTGACAAGGGCTGAGATAATCTATATGTGTGCAAGCATTGCTACTAGAACTGAAAAAAAATTCCGATACAAATAGATATATCTTTTCCAAATTGCATAGCTGATCTGATTAATAGTGTGCTCATTTACTTAAAAGTGTTACGCATCAATGCTTTTTAAAAAAATAGATGCACACTGCTGAAACCGGTTTGGCTCAGTGGATAGAGCGTCGGCCTGTGGACTGAAGGGTCCCAGGTTCGATTCCGGCCAAGGGCATGTACCTTGGTTGGGGGCACATCCCCGGTGGGGGGTGTGCAGGAGGCAGCTGATCGATGTTTCTATCTCTCTATCCCTCTCCCTTTCTCTCTGTAAAAAAATCAATAAAATACATTTTTAAAAAAATAGATGCACACTAATATATAACTACATCATGTATGGATTCATGAATATTTCAATATAATTTTGCAAGGAATCCTCCAACTTAAAAATTACATGTAGACCATATTGTCAGGATTTTCCCATTTCCTTCCTTCCTTCCTTCCTTCCTTCCTTCCTTCCTTCCTTCCTTCCTTCCTTCCTTCTTTTCTTCCTTCCTTACCCACAATATCCATGATCGCAGTTTCCTCTGAGAGAGATGTCAAGTTTTCTCAAAGCATGACTTCACAAGTAAGTCACAGGCATCTTGTCACCCTGCAGGTCCACGGTGGTTGCCGGGGGCCTGTGATTCTGCCTTCGTGACAGGGTCCCGAGGGAATGCAGAGGTGCCTGGGCCGGAGACCACACCCCGCACAGCGAGGACTCAGATGTGGCCATCTCTTGACATTCGTGCAATTTGCACTTCACATTCCTCAACATGCTTGCACTGTTGAAATGATCAGAGCTCAGTGAACCAGGAAAACACACATATGCACTGCAGGAAGCATGACTCGCACTGAGCCTGTGTGGCCCTTACACAGCCCTTCCTCGGGACTGACTGACCTTTCTCCCACGGTCACTAGACAAGAACCGGAAGATGATTCAGGTGAGAACAGTCCCACGCAGAAGACTCTGACCATGGCGGCTCTGTCCCAGCGGGGCGCGGTCTCCTGAATGCGAATCGTGTGTTATTTCCAGTCAACCCTGACGTCGCAACTTCTGTAGCAGGTCCCTGGAGAAAACCCTACACGTTCAAGGCGAGCAGGGGCACCAGCGT
Source organism: Eptesicus fuscus (assembly GCF_027574615.1). Lineage (NCBI taxonomy): Eukaryota > Metazoa > Chordata > Mammalia > Chiroptera > Vespertilionidae > Eptesicus > Eptesicus fuscus. Next base: position 57,428,130 of record NC_072490.1, on the reverse strand, counting down.
CTATCAACCTCTTGCTAAATGCTCCTCCATGTTCTTCCTGACTTCCCGCACGATTGCTTTGATTTTATACATAAACTTCAATACACTAGCAATCGTGACATCACTCATATGATTCAGACTAACAGATCTTAACAGGTTTTTAAAATACAATCAGCTGGATTTCCAGACCAGTGGCTGGTGAGGTTTCTGTGGGAGAAATGCCGTGTGGGAGAGCACAGGCCGCAATAGGCTCTCCACCTGGTCTGCACCTCGGCCCCATGTCATTCACCATCCCAGCCCCGCTGGCCTTTCCTCCCTGGGAGGTGCTGGCACGAACTTCTGCCTGATCAAATACGTTAACGCCTTTGTGAAAGTAAAGAGCAGTTAATTAAAATACAGGCGCCAACTGCATCCACAACTGTACTTGCAAATGCTAAGCGAGGGGGTACGAGGGACGTCCCTCCAAGAGCCAGGCAGAGCAGACCCACCTCCCTGGGGCCTCCGACCACTCCCGCCAATGAGAGTGATGTGGGAAGGTAAGTTTCTAGATTCTCTCGGTTTCTGAAGGTGGAAACCTGGATTTTTTTTTTTTTTATGTGAAATCTCCTAATTTTTAAGAAAAGAATTTAAAAAAAAATTTAAACCACTGTAAAAAAGAAAAGTAAACGAGACCGGCAGTTGAATTTGGTTTTCAGAGCCCCAGTCTGCAATCTTTGGTCTACAGCGTGGCTCTCGGGGGGCTCTTCCCAGACCAGCAGCGCCTGCTCCCCCTGGGGCTGTGTTAGAGGCGCACTCAGCCACCAGGTCCTGCTGAGCCGGAGACTCTGGGGGGCCCAGCAGCCTGGGCCCTAATGAGCCTCCATGGGGCTCAGCTACCAGCTTGAGCTGGACAACCTGACAGGAGCCGCTTGGACAGGCCGCCAGCCCTCCTGCCGTGAAGCAGAGCTCCTGCCTCAGTTGACTGTTCAGTGCCACATGCCAGGAGCTCTGCGGTATGGCTTATGCTCTGCTTTCTCGCTGTCACCCTGGGGGCTGCCCCCATCCTATGGTGTGGACCCTACTATACCCCGCTTCCTACACGCCTAAACCTCTAGTTCGAAACCCTTCCGCCCCTTTGCTGTCAGGCCGAGTCATGTGAAATGGCTGCTGCAGGTCAAAATGGTTGTTTCTGATGTAACAGAGTTGATAATGTTGTTTATGGTATACCTGCTTTCTGCCATGCGCATTCATTACTGTGAAATGTTGTAAGCAGTAAATAAAATAACGCGTGCAAAGTTCATGGCCCAAGGCCTGGCTCAGAGTCACCTCTCAGTGAACGGTAGCTGTAGCCACCATCGTATCTAAAATGATAACCACCAGGCAGTCAATCATCGCCGCTTTTAGGTGAATATGGTGGGGCTCGAGGACTTCTGCTTCTGTAAACGCAGCCCAACAGCTGGGAAGAGGCCAGGGCAGGACTTAAAACGAGGGGTTTCTGCTCCCCGATCGGCTTTACTCACCAGGCAGTGTGGCCCCTCCTTTGCCTCGGTGAGCCATGCGGCCAGTTTGCCAGCCTTTTGAACCCAGCAGCCTGAGCCTTCCCCTCCCGCGCCAGTCGCTGCCCTCTCTGCCGTGTGGGTAACAGGCCCTGCCTCAGACAGGGGTGCCCCAGCTCCAAAGGCACCTGCTCTGTCCAAGGGCCTCTGGGAGGAGGCCAGCTGGCTGGGGCTGCTAGCGGGATTTCATTCCTCGCTGCCAGCAGCATATTTCAGCTCCCTGGTCAACAACCATAAATACGGGGAGGGCGGATGTGCCCCGAGGGGCCGGGTCTGGGAGGAGAAGCTGTGCTGGCGGCCGGGAGAGCAGTACTGAGACTGTGCTTCTCCTGTGACTAGGCATCTGCGAGGAAGCGGTGACAGAGCCACCACGTAGGTTTGTCTGCTCCTGTGCTGGTCCCCACCAGGGAGTCAGGAGGGAGTGAGCACCCACAAAGCTCTGCCACTGGCCACCGGCCAGCGCCACCGGGAAGAGGCACCTTTTTCTAATTCTCTCGAAGACTGAGAATTGGTTCACGCTGGTCCTGAGTAAAGGTAAGTAGGATGCCATAGGGACCAGGCTAAGATTTGGATGATCCCATGAGACAGAGAAAGCGTCTCCCAGGACCTCTGAAGTTAGGTGGCACAGGAGGAAAAGAAAGTGTTACGTGCTCACTGAAAAACATGGCAAACGTCCCTTCCCTCGTCCAGCACTGAGAGCGCCACAGCATTAGCAGACGAGTTTCAGAGCAGTGATAGTTCCACAGCAAACTGAGCAGCAATGCAGACATCTCACACCCTGCCCTTCCGTCCTCCTCCCGTCTCTCCATCAGCCTCTTCCTTTGGCGTGGTACATTTGTTGCAACTGATGAGCAAATATTTGTGCAAATATGCCAAGCAGTTCAGATCTTGCCCCAGCTTGCACTCCCTGCCAGAAAAACAAAGTCTTAGTAGTTAGGTAAATGGGGACCTTCAGCCGCGTGATACTCCGGTTCCATGCCCATCCTTGCTCACTGCGCCAGAGTCCACATCTTCTAGAAAGGACACGGGGCTAACTGGCAATGCAGACGCCAGGCTCCGTCATTCTCCAGGCTCTACCTCTTCTCTTCTTCTCCTTTATATCTTGGGCAGTTGGTCTGCTGCTGGGAAACTGAGGAGTCCAGTAAGAAGTGTTGGCAAGACCTATGAACTGGAGTTCAAGGTCAGACTAATAGAACTGCATACTCTCTCCTGACCACAAGGCTACATGAGTCACATGCTACAAGGCCTTATTTATGTGACTACCCAGGCCAGCGTATGCCTGCTTATTTGTAAAGATTCCAATATTTTAAAGACAACTTGTCTTTAAGCTGAAAAACCACCACTTGAAAAAAAAATCAAGAAAATGGAGGTGGATGGTACACAAGGGGTAGGGGAGTCTCCAAAGTCTAAAACAAGCATGTCAATAACGAGGTGAGTTTGGCATGGTTGTTCTAAAACACCTGTACATACTTCTTTTGGGGGCATGCGTTGCATAATTACACATCCAGTTGCATTTCTGCACATGCCATTTCCTGGTTTCTACCTTCACACTGTGCTTGGGTTTGAAGACAGGGAATATACCTGGCACTGAGTTTGTGTCTCTCTCTGTTTTTGTAGGTAAACTTGCTCAACCCGATTTTGGAAATACGGCCTTCGGTGGCTCATTTTTGTGTGATTGGTACATAATGATACTCATCAGTAGCTTATTGCTATGCAATCAAAACTACTCAAGATTTCAATGCTGCACTAATATTAACGTCAACCATTTACTATTTTAATGAAGTGAGTGTTGATATAAACATTTGCATACTTATTTGTCAATACAAACATATTTGATGTCAAGTAATAAGGTCATTAAAAGTAATCACATATTTACAGTTTCAATCCGATTTCCCTTCACCCCTTGCTCCAATTCCTCTCCTCTTTACCACTGAACTAAATATATTGACAAGGTAGCACCAAACCCACAGTACAGGGCCATGTGGGCTTCTCCATTATGGAATCTGTCACCAGCTTTTAAGGACCTGCAGGCAGCTGCCAACTGTGTAGGAGAAGGTCGCTTTCTCTGTACTTCCTGCAAGAGGCTTGCAGGTCGCTGAGCTGCTCTTTGTTTGGGGGTGTGATGCATTCAGTAAGTCCCAGATGAGACAAAAAAATTCTCAGGCTACATATATGCACCTGGTGCCAAGCTCCTGGTCAAGCCTACAGCCCCGTCTGCTTCTCACTGTCAAGACGGCCCAGCTCCAGGCAATGGAGGCATGGCTTTGGGAAATGAAATAAACTGGGGCATGTAGATGGGAGGGACGAGGAAGCTGGAGCCGCTTTCTGGAAGTCAAGATGCTGAGTGCTAGAACCTGCTAGAACCAGAAGGGGTCTTTGAGACCCTCTGCCTCAACCTTTCCCTCATACATAAATGCAGAGAAGTGCAAAGAGGTGATGTCCTTTGCCTGAGTTCATGCAGCCACACTGGACTGAAGCCCTTTTCCAATGGTCTTTTCTCAAACGAACAGAGGGACTCAGCGGCTGCTCAGAAGTAGGGCCAGCTGTGCAGTCATTTCTCTGTGTTGTCCATATAGGGTCCCCCAAAGTGTGTGCACACACGTGGAATAATTATAAAGGGCAGTGTTTGTTACAATACATCCCATTTTCAAAACTGAGTTCTCAGCTGTTAAAGTGTGTATACCCTGTGCGTATTCTGACTTCCACACCATCCCTCGCCTTCAGCCCTCAGGGAAGCGCTTTGGGGATCTACTCTTTTTGTTCGGGCTACAGGCTTTTTGGGAGAGTCAGTCAAGGTACCCTGACCTTGCCTCACCAATGATGGGCTTGTAATCCTGGGACAATACTATGTCTTGAGCCATAGCAGACTGAAAATGGTCAGAGCGGATTCATTCCATGGCAACTGCCTGGTAGAGGCTGTCCCCCGGTCCTGGTCCCAGCACCTAAGAACTGCCCTGCTCCGCTCCTTCGCTCTGCCTTTGGTTCTGGGAGTGGCCCCGTCACCTGTGGCAGGTGCTGTGGGTGGACTAACTTAGTGCTTCTCAACTAGGGATGCTTCCTACCCTCTAGCGGAGTTTTGGTGAAACCTGAAGACATTTTGGTAGTTATAACTAGGGGAGGGATGCTAGTCAACAGTCTACAACACACAGGAGCCCTACCGCAAAGCATTACCCGGCCCCAAATGTCAACGTTGCTAAGGTTGAGAAATACTGGGCTAGCCCACTGCCTATTTCCAATCTCCTGTCGCTTCGCTGCTTCCCTATAGATGGTGAGACATACTCACTTTCCCAGTCTCTCTCGGAGATAACCATCAGGGATCCAAGTGATAGAGGTCTGGCCAGCGAGACAGAAGCAAAATCTGCGTTCCTAATAACAGGGAGACGAACAGATGGTGTTCCCTCCGCTCCCGCTGCCTTGGGTCTTTGAATGGATGAAGCTTGGCGTGCTGGCAGCCACTCTGTGGCATGAGGGAGAGTGGAGAGAGTCCAGGGACCTAGTCTTTGCATTGTCCAGCCATTGAACCAACTCCAAAGGCGAGCAGACTTCTTGCTGTTGAAGAAAACTTGAATCCTCATTCGGTGAAGCCACTGATAGTCAAGTATTCATTTACAATTAGTTGAGGGCATTCCAATGGATTTCTTCCCTCTGTATTGTTTCTCTGCTTATTAGCGAGAGTCTGTTTTTGTGTATTTTTTGCAAGAAAAGAACCGCACCTGCAACAGGGAAAAGCCAGCCTTTGTGGGCCCTGGGCTGCAGCCAGAATGCAGCCTCTGTCTCTGACGACCCTTGCTGCTGGGATGTGGGCAGTGTTCTGCCAGCTGGGCTTTGGGCAGCACCTGCCTTCTCCCTTCGAGCTGTCAGTCGGAAAGCCCCTCACATGGCAGCAACTAGACGTGTGCACAGGAGGCCTCGGGTTTGGGGTTAGGAAACAACGTGGCGGGAGTGGCTTTTACACTTCATGCTAAAGTGACCGCGAGGCTCAGCTGCAGGCATTTCCGAAGGAAGAGGCCTGCGCGGTTTTGGATGGGGCGACAGATCCGTCCTCCTCCAACCGCCTGCCCAGCGCTGCCGGGAGGAGGGACTGCCAGCGAACTTTCCCTGACAGGACACGATCCCTGATCCCTGGTGGATCCGAATTTTGATGCGGATTTGAGTGAGGACGTGCGAGTGCGGGGAGCGGGTCCCAAGGCTCTTTCCCTGATTGAGACAGGAATGGCAGCTGCCCCTCCCTGGTCCAGCGATGGAGGCTCAGCCCCGCCGCAGTGGAGGGCGTCCTTCCGCGCCTCCCCTCCCACCAGCTGCCCATCCGAGCAGGGCCGCTCTGCCCTCTGCCCTCGGCCTCCCTCGCAGCCTGGCCCCTGTAGGCGCAGGGCTGGTCACTCACTGGCTTTCTTCTCTGACGCGTCACTGGGGCGCCTGGGTCTCGACTCCTCAGCTTTGACAGGGTGACAGCGGAATTGCTGTAGGAGCTGTACGTGCGGAGATCGGGCCGCTGCCGGGGTGGGGTGCCAACGGGGCGTCACCCCTGATGCTATGTGAGCAGTGGCAGCTGAGGCGGCGGGCGGTGGGCGCTGACCACAATCGGGCCTGGCCTGGGGGCTCCGACGTGATCACATTGTAGCTGATCGGCTGTCACCAAGTTACTGAACGCCGTTGAGCTTCGGGCTGCACAGGCAGCGTGAGGGTGACCAGGGGCCCAGGGGACACCGTGGCAATGCCGCTCCCCACACGGAGCCACAGGGAGGGCGACCCCAATGCATATTTAAAAGCTACGTTTTAGAGCAAATGCGCTTAAAAGTGTTCAATCCCAGGGACCTCCTGCTGCTCAGTTTGACTTAGAGTTTTCCAGAAGAGACCACGTGAGCAGCAGCTGCCCGCCCGCCAGCTCAGCCGCCCGATGCCCAGCTGGGGTGCTGGGGGGCGGGGGGGCTGCTCCCTGCGCCTCGGGCCTGCAGAGCGGCCTGCGGGGGTTGGGGGGCTGAGGGAGTGCCGGCAGGTTCGTCACTCAGGGCTCCCCCCTGCTTGCGGGAACAAGCCCGCAATGAGTCACTGAGCGAGTTGGCAGAGCAGCCGCCGGCACGTGGCCGTGGAGCCGCCAGGAGAGGCCTTCGCGCTGACACTGACGGCAACGGGGACAGGGGCTCCTGGGAAAGGCGCTCTCCCCGCACTGAAGGCGGAGGCCGCAGCCCAGGCCCCTGGGACCGGCAGCGCTGGCACCTGAGCCCGAGGCCCGTCCAGTCTGTCCTCAGCGCCACGGCTGCCGCGGCCACGGAGCAGCCCACGGCCACGGCCACGGCCAGGGCGGAGCTGCCGCTCCTTCGGGAAGGTCAGCGCCCGCCGCGGGGGGGGCCACGGCTCTCTTCCTCTGGGCAGCAGCCGAGCCCGAGAAAGCCCAGCCCGGGAGTCTTCGGGCAGAGAAGGAAGACGCCCCTCACAGCTCTGGCGGGTGCTTTCCGGTCCCGGAGTGCTACCTGGGAAACTGTCTTCTCTCCTGCCACTTGGTCTGATGCCCTGGACCAGACAGAGACCTGGCAGGAAATGCACCCGCCACCTCCTGCCCTGGGGGGCATCTCCCCGGGCCAGGCCAGCCCAGCCGGGTCTGCGGGAAGGCCAGCTGCTGCTCCGTGGCCTGTGCTCTGCCGTCGGGGAGGGGGGCGGGGGGGGGGTTGGGTGTAGACTCACACACAGCTGACACCAGGTTCTGGCCCTGCTCACCAGGGAGGGGGGTTCGATCTGAGCCTGGGAGCTCCCACTTCATTAGCCAGACCTCTCTAGCTGCTGTTTATTCCTTCAGATAAATGAAGACTTCTCTTTCTTGCCAAAGCTCTTACAGAGAAACCTGGCTTTTTTGGGAATTGTCCTTTACACAGGAAAGCAGTGACCTGGAGAGGCCTGGGCAATCTCAGAGAAGCCCGCAAGGTTTGAGGGCTCCCCCCCCACCCCGCACCTCCCTCTCCCTCCCCCCACACCTCCCTCTCCCTCCCCCCACACCTCCTTCTCCCTCCCCCCGCACCTCCCTCTCCCTCCCCCCACACCTCCCTCTCCCTCCCCCCACACCTTCCTCTCCCTCCCCCCCGCACCTCCCTCTCCCTCTCCCCTGCACCTCCCTGTCCCTCTCCCCCGCACCTCCCTCTCCCTCCCCCCCCGCACCTCCCTCTCCCTCCCCCCCCACACCTCCCTCTCCCTCCACACCTCCCTCTCCCTCCCCCCGCACCTCCCTCTCCCTCTCCCCTGTGGGAAGCAGCCACACCTAGCCCAGGCGAGCATACATGTTGTGGACTCTGCACAGGCTCACTGTGTCACCAAGGCTGATGGACAAAGGCCCCCGAACCCTCAGTGAGCCAGCAGACAGGATCCGTTCCCCCCCCCCCCCCCCCGTGAGGGCAGGTGCGTGCTGAGTCACTGTGGATCAGGACATCTTCGGAGACCGAGCGCACAGCTGGGGCCTCTCTCCAGAGAAGTGGATGCGCTCTGAGTTGTCTGACCACGATTTCAAGGGGTGCGCGGCTCCTCCAGCCCCACCCACAACCTCCAGTACTTGGGGGTAAAAATATTCTAAAAAATACCAGTTTCCGGTACAACCAGTTGAGAAGCCAAATCAGCATTAAAAGCTTGCTTGGTGAGAAAACATTAACACGTTTCATGGCGTTAGAGGAAGAAAGCGCCGTGCAGCCACCTCCATGCGGGGAGCGGCTTTCCTTCGGCACAAGAACATCCCAGTCCCGGCGGCCTCCTCTCCCGGCAAAGCGGCAGCGCAGCTCTGATGCCCAAGCGCCCTCTTTTCTTGACTTGGCTCTTTGGTCAACACCCAGCTGACCCCGTGGCTTCCTGATGGGCACATTCTGCTGTGGGTCTGAGGGCCGCTGCGTCCTCCGGGCCTGGCCTGCCCCTGCGGGCGCCCGCGTCTCCCTCGCGCAGGGCCGCCGTGTGTCTGTCCCCAGGCCTCCAGGCCCTGCACGCTGTCTCCATCGGGCCCTGTAATGGGCTCAGACACAGCAACAAGAGCAGCAGCCGCTGCCATCGATGCTGCTCCTTCTCGGCCTTGCGTGCTGTGGCCACGAGGACCAGAGACTCCTTTGACCCCACAGCCACACACTGCCACGGGGCCAACTGCGGCCCCAGCCCGTCCATAGGCGAGGACACTGAGGCCGAGAGCAGTTGTACAAAGTGGCAAATGGCAGCTTTACATGTCCATCTGGGTCGCCTGCACCTCCTCGCTGCCAGCGATGGGCCAACGCTTTCTGTAAAGGGCCAGATAGATGGGAATATTTCAGGCTTTGTGGGCCACATGGTCTCTGTGGCAACAGCTTTGCTCCGCGTGGGAAAGCGGTGGGAAGTGTTAGAAGTGGGCAGGGCTTTGTCCTGGCCCCACTGAGCTGCGTTCCGTGCCTGAGCACAAAGCATCCCACTCCTACCCATGCGGTTTGGTAACCTTTTAAAGCAAACTTGAGTCCTCATAGTTAAAAAGATATCTGATAGTCAAATACTGATGGAGCCACTTGGAGAGTAATGGGAAGCTCACCTGTTGTTATGGGAAACTTTGCCTTAGTCGTGATTTTTAAATTATGCAAAGCCTCTGGAGATGCGGTTCCATCGGGCAGAACCAACAGCTCGCACACACGCCTGGGTTCTCCAACCTGCGGGCGTGCTCCGTACGGCAGGGAGGAAATCTCCTCGGCTATCCACTGTCCGTGGTCTCTCTCTGGTGCCCCCTGCTCGCCTTCAGCTCTGCTGGTCCGCGTCCACCTGGGACACTGGTCTGAGACCATCACCCAGGACACCGGCCTGCAGTCCTTCTCCCAGTGCCCTGCTGCCCGTGTCAGCGGGAGGGGAGGGCAGGAGAAGGGCCACGGGGACCAAGCAGGGAGACCAGTGGAGGGCGGCCTGGGAACCGTCCGGACCGGGAGCCAGGAGGAAGCTGGTGGGGGGCCACGAGCAGGGCCCGCTGGGGAGTAACCTGGACCCCTTCCCCAGGTCCGCGTGACTTTTTCCTAAGTTTTGAAAACTCCATTTAGGTTACATTATATTCATGAACATGATTAAATACAGCTCCACTTTACAGAGTGGCCACTCCTCTAAGTCCCTGAAACCGTCGCTGAAGCTCTAACAAAACAGCAACTACAAAGCCGCGATAAGGAGGCCGACAGCCCAGCCACCCTTCTGCAGCGGCTCCTGCCGAGCGCCATCCCACGGCCACGCCGGGGCCCGGGTTATGTCCCGTTTTGCAGAGGAAGAAACTGAGAGCAGAATTCACACACAGTTCCCAGGTGGGAAGTCCATTTGGGATGAGATCACTGAGGTTGTCGGGGTTTCTCTCACCATTTTCCCTGTGGTGCTCAGAGGTGCACAGGACAGACTGGAGGTTTTGGGGGAAGAGCAGAGCTGAGCAGCGGACGGGGATGTCCTGGTAGTTGGCGAGGACATGTCCCTGCCTGCCTTTTGGCTTTCTAGGCTGCATTTAACGTTGCAGCGGGGTTTGCTTTCGTGTGAAAACCAGATTGCAACTGAGAACGGAGTGTGCCGCCTCACCTGCAAGCCCTCCCAGGCCTGGCTGCCTGTTTGAAAACGCAAGTCCGGCCCTCACTTCCCAGCAAGGGGAGAAGGTCAGACCCAGATTGTCCAGCCGCACAAACGCAAGTTCTAAATTACTTATCATCAGTGATTTCACAGCTGAAGGAAAAGCACTTCTCAGGGATGGAAGGGTTTCAAATCCAGTTCCCTCAAGAGGGGGCGTCGCCTGAAGGCCCAGGTGACAGACTCTTCTCTTCCTCATTCAGCAGATGTCCTGTGGCTCCAACACCAGGGCAGGCACTGGGGCTCGAAGGTGAAGGAGTGAGCCTCCCACCTCTGTGGAGGAGGGGGGTGGGGGAGGAGGGATGCCAGGGGCAGCAGCAGAGAGTGAGGGGGCTGGGACACGGAGTGGGAAGTGGGACCAGGGGGTGCATCCCAGAGGCAGCAGCAGAGAGTGAGGGGGCTGGGACACAGAGTGGGACCAGGGGGTGCATCCCAGAGGCAGCAGCAGAGAGTGAGGGGGCTGGGACACAGAGCGGGACCAGGGGGTGCACCCCAGGGGCAGCAGCAGAGAGTGAGGGGGCTGGGACACAGAGCGGGACCAGGGGATGCATCCCAGGGGCAGCAGCAGAGAGTGAGGGGGCTGGGACACAGAGCGGGACCAGGGGGTGCACCCCAGGGGCAGCAGCAGAGAGTGAGGGGGCTGGGACACGGAGTGGGACCAGGGGGTGCATCCCAGGGGCAGCAGCAGAGAGTAGGCGGGGCTGGGACACAGAGTGGGACCAGGGGGTGCATCCCAGGGGCAGCAGCAGAGAGTGAGGGGGCTGGGACACAGAGTGGGAAGTGGGACCAGGGGGTGCATCCCAGGGGCAGCAGCAGAGAGTGAGGGGGCTGGGACACAGAGTGGGACCAGGGGGTGCATCCCAGAGGCAGCAGCAGAGAGTAGGCGGGGCTGGGAAAGGAGCCAGTCTGACTCTGGTGCCCCCTTCTCTTGGATGAGCTCCCGGCGCCCACAGGGCAGGCCTAGGCGGGGGGTGGGCACCCTCTTTGCTCAGTGCCTCATTAAAGGTACTAAAGAATCTGGTTTCTAAGAACCCCCTTCGAGAAACAAAGGCCAAAAGGTTTCCTAAAGGCCAAAAGGTTTCCGTTCGACAGCCAGATAATGAGAATACGCAACCATCACTCCCCGCCACTGTCCTACTCTAGCGACACTTTCTTTGTCAGTAGAATGTGATCCCAATGGTCACAGTGACTCCCGGACGTGGCTGCGTGCTCTCTGCGCAGGGCATCGCTGGGAAAGCAGGCCAGGCCTGGGAGCCCCCAGCTTAGCTCCAGAAAAACGTCCCAGTTCCTCACTCGGAAGCGCTGTTTCATACAATGCGCTCGGAGACTTCCAAGTCCAGGGCTGCGCAGGCAAGCGAGGCTGAAGCCGCCCTGGAGGGAGTCCCCTCCCCGGGAAAGGGCCCAGTGTTTCTAATGAGGAATGAAGTAATCCAGATTGCTCAGCGATTGAAGAACAAGGAAAAGGCTCCCTAGCCCTTTGTTTTCCGCGGATAGCAAATCCATGGCCTAGAGCAGTGATGGGCAACCTTTTTAGCTTGGTGTGTCAGACTTCGCCAAAAAACTGAGCATAACTCGGGTAGTGTGTCACTTTGAGGAAAAAACATTATTTCGCAAATGGTTCATCCTCAGGAGCAGCAAATGTTTCATCCTCGGCATGCGGCCACGTGTCATCAGAAATGGCTACACGTGTCAGTGCTGACACGCGTGTCATAGGTTCGCCATCACTGGCCTAGAGGCTGCCATTCCCATCAGAGGCCGCAGCGTTCTCTCCTGATGCCACTGGGCGTGGCTCCTAGTCCTTCTCAGCACAGTGCCAGCCGCACCGAGTTCAAGATGGCAACTGCTCTGCCTACAGCTGCAGCCCAAATGCCAGCCCCTCAGGTCTTTGCAAATAGCTCTGCTCCGGGCCTCATAACACAGAGCTGACCGTCTAGTGAGGGCTGGACGCTGAGCACCGTGTAGGAATTTATCTTTGGAATTCGTCTGCAATTGGAAGAAGGGTCAGGGAGGCCGAGGCCTGGAAGGAAGGCTAAGGGGTGGGGCTGGGTAAGCAATACAGTAAGAGCGGAGGCGGAGGGGTCCACAGAGAGTGAGTGGGCTGGACCACCTGAGCAGGAGTTACGCGGGCTACTTCCTGCAGGGTCCGCAGAAAGGGATGCAGCAGAATTTTTCTAAGCCCCTGCTGAGATCCTATTCACCCTCCAAGGCCCAGCTAAAATGCCCCCATGCTCTTTCCTCCTTTGGTCTGTTGCATCAGAGCAAACCTGTAACACCATAGCCTGTATCATGTTCAAATAGAGGTCATTTCTAAAGTCATTAACTGGGGACACAATCATATATAGTTTAAAAGCTTGCTGTGAATTTAAATCATTAGGATGTGGCCTCTTCCAAGCCCCCAAACCAAACCCTACCTCCCTTTGCTTCTCTCGCTGTGGGCCTCTGTTTTCCCGAGGCGTTGGAGAGCAAGATCTAGATGAAGCGAAAGGCTCGGCGATGGCATCTCCCCCTTCCCTCTTCTTACCAAGCTCCCGGGGCCCCTGCTTTCGCTTTGCTGAGCAGGTGGGCTGCCGAGGGCACAGAGCGCCTGCGGAGAGAGCACGGCTCTCAGAAGCTCTGGGGGAAGGAGCCGGAGTGCAGACAGGTCAGAGCTGGTCAACAGGGCTGTTTGCTTTCCGTGGTTCGCAGGCAACCCTCTCTCTGGCCTCACTGGGTAAGCTTGCGCAAACATTTCATTCATAAGCAATGTTCTAGGCTGGGGTTGGGTATTGTGGGCGCTTTGGACGCCTATAGGACAGTTTATGGCCTTAGGGTGCGTGGCACCACCCCTTCGGGCGGCCTTCATTGGAAAAGCACCGAGCCAGCGGAGGATGTGCGGGAAGGGCGTCTCCTCCGGCTCGCCTCCGCACACAGGTCACTAGAAAAGCTAAACACAAAACAACTAACCAGCTCGGGTCGTGAACACAAATCGGCAAAAAGAACTGCTTTCCGTCTGAACTTTGGCAAAAATGGGGCCCAATGCGTTCTAGCAAAGTCTGCCAGTTTGACTAAGTGAACCTATAGTGTATGCCTCAGAGCGTCCAGGATGGCTTTTTGCAACCGCAGGGCAATCACTTGTTATGCCCGAATCAATGAGACATAACAGTAGGATGTCTCAGTCTGCTTTATTTAACAATGAATCCCTTTCTATCACTCACTCTCTGATTGCTTTACCCATTCTATAAATGTTTCCTGAGCAGCTATGTATTAGCTTCCTATTGCTGCTGTAAGAAATTACCACAAACTTAGTGACTGATGTGAGAAATGCTCCCCTGTCCAAATTCAAATAACGGACTCAGAGACAGGAAACATGGCGAAAATGAGACCTTCCATGCCGTCTTGTAAGAACGGGTGTCTGTGGGCAGGCACACTCAGCGCGGGGGCCACAGGCTGGGTACTCCCTCCGCCGGTTCCCCACTGGCTGAGACTGCGGAGTGAACAGTTTGCCCATTGTCGCTTAGGCCTTACTGTCTCCCACTGGGTTATTTTAAAAAAGGGCTGAGGCCTTTTCTCCTTGTCTCCACCTCTCTTTGTTTAGTGGTGGTGGGTGGATCTTCCTGGAAAATGTGTGTGGGTCACACACACAGCTCTTTGTTCTTATATCCTCTCCCGTCCTCCCTGCATTCTGTTTGCCCTGGGAAAATTCAGTAACCGTTTCCATTAAACGTTGACTATGCTGAAGATGGATCACAGAGGCCTATTTCCTACACTTAAAACAGCACAAATGTATAAATTTACAGTTTTGGAGGTCAGAAGTCCAAAATCTGTCTCACTGGTGTGGAACCCAAGAAGAAAGATTCATTTGATGTGAACATTCAAGGAATTTATCTGCTGAGAAGGACTGTCCATGGTCAACCGATGGCCCAAATTTCATAAATGATAAGAGCCTTGCAGCCCTCTGCCAGGGGCTCTGCAGACTGGGAAGGACTTGAAGTGAGGTCACTCTCTTTCCTATGCTGCACCTTCTTTTTGCTCAACAAATGCTGTTTATTCTTTACTAGAGGCCCGGTGCACGAAATTCGTGCATTGGGGGCGGGGGGTGTCACTCAGCCCAGCCTTTCACCCTCTCCAATCCGGGACCCCTCGGGGGATGTCCAACTGCAGGTTTAGGCTGGAGTATCGGGCCTAAACCAGCAGTCAGACATCCTTCTCGCAATCTGGGACCACTGGCTCCTAACCGCTCACCTGCCTGACAGTCTGATCACCCCTAACTGCCTCTGCCTGCCTGCCTGATTGCCCCTAACCCCTATGCCTGCCAGCCTGATTGCCCCTAACCGCCTCTGCCTTGGTCCCCGCCACCGTGGCTTTGCCTGGAAGGAAGACCAGATAACCAGAAGATGTCCGGTCGACCCGGTCTAATTAGCACATTACCTTTTAGTAGTATAGATTAGAATCTAGTATTAATTTTGGTTTACACTGGGCTTAAATCAAGGTGATGGCAGGGCTGCATTCCTGGGGACATCCAGAGAAGAAATATCCTTGCCTCTCCCACCTCCCCAGGCTCCCTCAGTCCTTGGCTCATGGGTTGGCTTCATTCTCTTCCTTCGAAGAGTTCTCTCCAAGGTGCACAAAAGACAGCTGCTTGTGGTCCCTGATTTGCATGCTCCCAATGCCGTGAGCCATAAGGCAATGCCAGTTCTTTAGTTGCACACTACACATTCAAGATGTTCATTCTGAGTCACATGCTCATTCCTGGACCAAACACCGTGGCCAGGGAATGGGCTATGATGCTGGCTGGCTGGAGTCAGGTACCCCTGCTCGCTGGAGACTGGCAGCCCGGCAGCCCTCTCCAGTTCCTGATTTCAGCTGGCGAGTGGTTTCCCTGTGGAGGAGGGGAAGTGCAGGGCAGACAAAAACTCGCATACCTGCGTGCGGCCTTCACCCCTCTGGCCTGGGTTTCTGCCAGCCAGGCTCAGCCTGTTTTCTTACTGCTTCATGTTAGGTCACTCTTGCCCTAACAGCCAGTGCGATTTCTCTAAAGCATACATGAGATCATGCTACTTCTGTGCTTAAACTCCCCGTGATAGACTGAATAATGCCCTCACACATTGTCCCTTTAGTAATCCGCCACCCCACGATGTGTTACCTTACCTGGCAGAGTCTGCTAATGTAATTAAGTGAAGGATCTTGAGATTATCCTGGAACATTCGAACGGCCCCAATGCGATCACAGGGTCTTCGCAGAGGGAGGCAGAAGATGGGCTGGAAAGGGGGACTGCGCAGGAACACGAGCGTTGCTGCGGGAGGCGTCCAGGCGAAGGTGTGCCTGCCAGCAGCCCCCAGAAACAGGAAGCGCGGAGCACATCCTCTCCTTTGAGCTGCCGGAGCAACCAGCCCTGCCAACCCCTGGGTTTCAACCCTGTAAGGCTCGTTTCAGATTTTGACCTGATTGTTTGTAAGATAATAAACTTGGTTGTTTTAAACTACTACTTTTCTGATAAATTGATATATTAGAAATAGGAACCTGATGTAACTCTAATAGCTGTTTATTACGGTTAGAATAGAACCGAAATTTTAAATTCCTTACCACTGCTGACGAGGTGATGTTGCCAGCACGCCCCAAGCCTGTGCCCTCCTTCTGCGCCCAGTGAGACTGCAGCCAGGAGCCAAATGCAGCTACTGAGCATGCAAAATATAGCTAGTGCAGCTGAGGAGTTGAATCCTAAAATAAAATAAAATTTTAATTAATTGCCATTTTAATTTAAAAACTGGAGCAGTATGCAATATTACTTCTTTGAAGCACAAGTTTATTAGTGTGGTAGGATTAGATTTTACTTTGTGTATTGAAAATTTAGCATCCAAATTGAGAAATCTTTTAAGTATAAAATGCATACTGGATTTTGAAGGCTAAGTCTGAAAAATGTGGCATACATACCTCATTAATAATTTTAGTATAGTATGTTGAAATGAAATAATAACATACTGGATACGTTAGGCTAAATGATGTTGAAACTAATGTCATCTGTTTCGTTTGTTCTGTATGGATGTGGCAACTGGAAAAAAAAATTTTATTCAAAAATATTTATTTTAAAAAATATTTTTAAATTACAATTGACATTCAACATTATTTTGTATTAGCTTCAGGTGCACAGCATAGAGGTTAAACATATATATATATAATTTATGAAGTGATTCCTCGATAAGTCTAGTACCCACAGGGCACCATATTTACCCTATATAATAAAGAGGTAATATGCAAATTAAGCCTCACACCCTCACAAGATGGCTGCCCACAACCAGGCCAGCAGGGGGGTTAGTGAGGAACAACCAAACGACTGAACAGCAGGCTGTGTAGGGCAACCAGACTGGCAGGGGGGTTAGTAAGGGATGACCAAAAGATTGAACAGCAGGCTGCGTGGGGTGACCAGGCTGGCAGGGGGGGAAGTTAGGGGCAATCAGGCCAACACCCAGAGGTAGTGAGGGGCAATCAGGCCAGCAGGGGGAGGGGGCAGTTAGGGGCAACCAGGCAGGCAGGCAGGTGAGTGATTAGGAGCCAGCAGTCCAGGATTTTGAGAGGGATGTCTGACTGCCAGTTTAGGCCCGGGATCATGCCTAAATTGGCAGTTGGACATCCCCCAAGGGTTCCCTTATTGGAGAGGGTGCAGGCTGGGCTGAGGGGACCTCCCCCCTCCTGTCCCATGCACAAATTCCATGCACCGGGCCTCTAGTCCTATATAATAATAGACAAATATGCAAATTGACCATACCTCCGACACACCCACAAGCCACGCCCACAAGCCACACCCACCATCCAATCAGAGCGAGCATGCAAATTAACCCAAACCAAGATGGCTACAGCCACAGAGAGCAAGGTTTCCTAGGTAACAGAGGAAGCCAAGCTTTCTGCCAGCCATTGCAGGCCTAAGCCTCCACTCAAGCTACAAAGTTTCAATTATAGAAGGTAAACAAATTCAAACAAATGGCGGCAGAATGGAGCTTGAGAGAGCAGGCCAGGGTTGCCGCTGGCAACAGGGGAAGCAAAGCTTTCCACACACCCTGGCCGGGCCCACCCGCTTAAGGCAACAAAGTTTCAATTATAACCCCAACACAAATGGCTTCGGGCCTCGGAGGGAGCCCCAGGCTTGGCTCTGCTCCAGGCTACAAAGTTTCAATTGTAGAAGGAAAATAAATTCCAGATACCAGGGCCTCCGCTTGCGTTGCCAGGGGGCCTGGCCGGCCTGAAAACCACCACAGGCCCCTCTCTCAGGCCGCCCCACGCCCCAAGGGTACCCCACCCTGATCAGGGACACCCTTCAGGGCAAACCAGCTGGCCCCCACCCCTGTACCAGGCCTCTATCCTATCTAATAAAAGAGTACTATGCAGATTGATCATCACTGCAACACACAATATAGCTGCCCCCATGTGGTCAAAGATCCTGCCCCCATGTGGACACAGGATGGCCACCACAAGATGGCCAGCAGGAGAGGGCAGTTGGGAGGCACCTGGCCTGCAAGGGAGGGCAGTTGAGAGGGACCAAGCCTGCAAGGGAGGGCAGTTGGAGGTGATCAACCCTGCAGGAGAGGGCAGTTAGGGGTAACCAGGCCGGCAGAGGAGGGAAGTTGAAGGCAAACAGGCTGGCAGCAGAGTGGTTAGGGGGTGATCAGGCTGGCAGGCAGAAGCAGTTAGGGGCAATCAGGAAGGCAGGCAGGCAAGCAGTTGGGAGCCAGCAGTCCTGGATTGTGAGAGGGATGTCCGACTGCCCGTTTAGGCCCGACTAAACGGGCAGTCGGACATCCCTTGAGGGGTCCCAGATTGGAGAGGGTACAGGCTGGGCTGAGGGACAACCTCCCTCCGTGCACGAATTTCGTGCACCGGGCCTCTAGTTACAATATAAGTGAGTATATGGTAACTACCAATTTGCACTTCGTAATCCCTTCACCTTTTTCACCCAGTCCCCAAATCTCTCCCCCGTCAATCATTAGTTTGTTCATTGTATCTTTTAGTGTGTTTCTGTATTGTTTATTCATTTATTTTGCTCTTTAAATTCCTCATATAAATAAATCATATAGTATTTGTCTTTCTCTATCTGACTTATTTAAATTAGCATAATATGCTCTGGGTCCATCCATGTTGTCACAAATGGTACGATTTCATTCTTTTTTAATGCCGAGTGATATTCCACTGTGCAACATTGTCTTTGTCCAATCATCTATTAGTGGGCACTTAGGTTGCCTCCATATCTTGGCTATTAAAAATAATTCTTCAATGAACATAGGGATGCATCTGTCATTTCAAATTAGTGTTTTTATTTTCTTCGGTTAAAAACTGAGAAGTGGAACCTTGGGGTCATAAGGCAGTTCCACTTTTAGATTTTTGAGGATCTCCATATTGTTTTCCAAAGTGACTGCACAAATCTTAACTCCCACCAACAGTGCACTAGGGCTCCCTTTTCTCCATATCCTTGTCAACTCTTGTTGTTTGTTGACTTATTGATGATAGCCATTTTGACAGGTGTGAGGCAATACCTCATTGTGGTTTTAACTTGCCTTTTTCTGATGATTAGTGACGTTGAGCATATTTTTATATGTCTATTGGCCATCTCCATGTCCTCTTTGGAGGATATCTATTCTGGTCCTTTGACTATTTTTTAATTTGATCTCTCTCTCTCCCTCTCCCCCCTCCCCCCCCTCTCTCTCTCTCTGTGTGTGTGTGTGTGTGTGTGTGTGTGTGTTAAGTTATAGGAGTTCTTTAGAAATGTTAGATGGTAACCCCTTATAAAATGTATCATTGGGGAGCCCTGTTCAGCATTGCTCAGAGATTAGAGCATTGGCCCATGCACTGAAGAGGTGCAAGTTTGATTCGCAGTCAAGGACACATATTTGGGTTACAAGTTCAATCCCCACTCCTGGTCAGGGCGTGTGCTGGAGGCAACCGATCCATGCGTCTCTCTCACTTCAATGTTTCTTTCTCTCTCTCTCTTCCTCTGTCCTGCCTTCTACTCTCTCTAAAACTCAATGGGAATATTGTCGGGTGAGGATTAACAACAAGAACAGCAAATTGTATCGTTGGCAAAAATCTTCTCCCAATTGGTAGATTGTCTTCTTTTTTTGTTGATGGTTTCCTTTGCTGTGCAAAAACCTTTTAGTTTTATATAGTCCCATTAGTTTATATTTTCTTTTGTTTCTCCTGCCAGTTATATATAATACTAGAGGCCTGGTGCATAAAATTTGAGCACTCAGTGGGGGGGGGAGGGGCGGTCCCTCAAGCCGGCCTTTGCCCTCTCGCAGTCCGGGAGCCCTTGGGGGATGTCTGACTGCCGGCTTAGGCCTAAGCCGGCAGTCGGACATCCTTAGCGCTGCCACAGAGGCAGGAGAGGCTCCTGCTACTGCCGCTGTGCTCAGCAGTCGTGAGCCCGGCTTCTGGCTGAGCAGTGCTCCCCCTGTGGGAGCACACTGACCACCAGGGGGCAGCTTCTTCATTGAGTGTCTTCCCCCTGGTGGTCAGTGTGTGTCACAGTGACTGGTTGTTCTGCTGTTTGGTCGATTTTCATATTAGCCTTTTATTATATAGGACTAGAGGCCTATATAATAAATTTGTGCACCAGTGGGGTCCCTCGGCCTGGCCTGCATCCTCTCACAATCTGGGACCTTTCAGGGGATGTTGGAGGCCTGGTGCACGGATTCATCCTGATCCCGGCAGGCCAGGCCAAGGGACCCCACTGGTGCACAAATCCGTGCACCTGGCCTCTAGTATGCATATAAGATCTTTGGTTAATCACTTCCGGCCCTCCCCCTTCCCTCCTTCCCTCTGAGATTCATTAGTCTGTTCCATATTTTCATGCCTGTGTGTTGAGAATCTGCCCCCTGGTGGTCAGTGCATGTCATAGCTACTGGTTGAACAATTGAGCTGGGGAAGCCCCCATGCTCAGGTGCTGGGTGCCCATGAGGAGCCTGCCCCGCACCCGTGCAGCCTCTTCCAGGGGCCAGTCGGACTTCCCGTGTGTTCACACAAGAGTCAGTCTGCGAGGCTGGCCGGGAGAGAGCATGCTGCCCACCAGGCTTCTGTGCGGCACTGCTGGGTGGCCCAGAGGCCCACACTGCAGCCGAGCCTGTGGCGTCTGGTTTTGCTCACCGCATCTCCTCATGAGGACTCAGGCACCATAACTAGGCGAGTGTGTGTGTGTGTGGGGGGCGCATGGGGGCCCAGGTGCTGCCCAGGGCCCAGAGGTCAGCTGGGACCCACGCCAGATGCTCACACTTTGATTGCTGGCCAGGCCTAGGGACCGCACTCGTGCATGAATTTCATGCACCAGGCCTCTAGTTTGTGTATAAATTGCAATCAATTTCAGAATATTAATTTTGCATCCTGCTACTTTAGTAAATTTATCAGTTTTAATAGTTTTCATGGACTATTTAAGGTTCTCTCTATATAGTATCATGTCATCTGCAAATAATGACAGTTTTTCTTCTTTTTTTCTAATCTGGATACCTTTTATTTCTTTTTCTTGTCTTATTGCTGTGGCTAGGACTTACAATAACATGCTGAATAAAAGTGGTGAAAATGGTTCCTGATTTAAGAAAAATGATTTCAGCATTTTTCCATTGAGTAACATGTTAGCTGTGGGTTTGTCATATTTGGCCTTTATTATGTTGTGGTATATTCCCTCTATTCCCACTTTGCTGAGAGTTTTTATCATAAATGAATGCTAGATTTTGTCAAATGATTTTTTTTCATCTGTTGATATAATCATATGAGTTTTATTCTTCATTATGTTTATGTGGTGTATCACATTAATTGAGTGTGGATATCGAAACCACCCTGCATCCCAGGAATAAATCCCATTTGATCATGGTGTATGATCTTTTAAATGTATTGCTAAACTTGGTTTGCTAATATTTTGTTGAGGATTTTTGCATCTATGTTCATCCGGGATATTGGCATGTGATTTATTTTTTTGGTAGTGTTCTTGTCTGGTTTTGGAATAGGGTAATGGTGGCCTTGTAAAATGGAATTAGGAGCCTTACCTCCTCTTGAACTTTTTGGAATAGTTTGAGTAGGATAGTTTTTGATTCTTTATTGAATATTTGTTAAATATTCACCTGTGAAGCTATCTGGTCCAAGACTTGGTTGAAAGTTTTCTGATTCTATTTCATTCATAGTTATCAGTCTGTTTAGGTTTTCTGTTTCTTCTTGATTCAGTCTTAGAAGGTTGTATGTTTTTAAGAATTTATCTATTTCTTCCACATTGTCCAATTTGTTAGCAATAATGGTTCATAATATTTTCTTATAACCTTTTGTATATCTATAGTGCCAGCTGTCATTTCTGATTTTATTTATTTGGGTCTTCTCTCTTTTTCTTCTTGATGAGTATGGTTAAAGACTTATTATTTTTTAACTTTTCAAAGAACCAGCTCTTCATTTCATTCATCTTTCATACTGTTTTTTTAATCTTTTTAAAAATTTAAATTAAAAAATAATTCTTTATTGTTGAAAGTATTACATATGTCTCTTTTATCCCCCCCCCCATTAACCCCTTCCAGCTCACCACCACCCTCCTCCCCAGCCCTCACCACCCCATTGTCTGTGTCCATGGGCCATGCACACATACATACAAGGTTCTTGGTTGATTACTTCCCACCCACCCACCTTCTACCTTCCCTCTGAGATTCTGCACTCTGTTCCATGCTTCCATGTCTCTGGATCCACTCCATTCATCAGTTTAGTTTGTTACTTAGATTCCACATATGAATGTGATCATGTGATACTTGTCTTTCTCTGACTGACTTATTTCTCCCACTTAACAAGATAGTCTCCAGGTCCCTCCATGCTGTCTCAAAGGGTAAGAGATTCTTCTTTTTTTCTAGCTGCCTAGTATTCCATGGTATAAATGTGCCACACTTTTTTTATCCACTCATCTGCTGATGGGCAATTGGGCTGTTTCCAGATCTTAGCTATTGTAAACTGTGCTGCTATGAACATAGGGGTGTATATATCCTTTCTGACTGGTGTTTTGGTTTACTTAGGATATATTCCTGGAAGTGGGGTCACTGGGTCAAATGGCAGTTCCATTATTAATTTTTTGAGGAAACTCCATACTGTTTTCCATAATGGCTGCACCAGTCTGCATTCCCACCAGCAGTGCACAAGGGTTCCTCGCCAGCACTTGTCATTTGTTGATTTGTGGATGGTAGCCATTCTGACAGGTGTTTAATTGGCATCTCTTTGATGATTAGTGACTTTGAGCATCTTTTCATGTGTCTCTTGGCCATCTGTATGTCCACTTTGGAGAAGTGTCTATTTAGGTTCATTTTTAAATTGGATTTTTTGTCTTTCTTTTGTTAAGTTGTATGAGTTCCTTATATATTTTGGAAATTAACCCCTATTAGATTTACCATTGGCATATATGTACTCCCATACAGTGGGATCCCTTTTCATTTTGTTGATGGTTTCCTTTGCTGTGCAGAAGCCTTTTATTTTGATGTAGTCCCATTTGTTTATTTTCTCCTTAGCTTCCTTTGCACTAGAAGACGTATCAGTAAACATATTGCTACAAGAGATGTCTGAGATTTTGCTGCCTATGGCTTCTTCTAGGATTTTTCTGGTTTCAGGACTTAACACTTACGTCTTTTATCCATTTTGAGTTTATTCTTGTGTATGGTGTAAGTTGGTGGTCTAGTTTCATCTTTCTGCATGTATTTGTCCAGTTTTCCCAACACCATTTATTAAAGAGACTGTCTTTACTCCATTGTATGTTCATGCCTCCTTTGTCAAATATTAAGTGAGAGTAATGGCTTGGGTCAATGTCTGGGGTCTCTGTTCTGTCCCTTTGGTCTATATGCCTGTTCTTGTGCCAGTGCCAGGCTGTTTTGATTATGGTGACTTTGTAGTATACTAGTAACTTAAAATCTGGTATTGTGATTCCTCCAAATTTGTTTTTCTTTCCCAAGATGGCTGCAGCTATTCAGGATCTTTTTTGATTCCATATAAATTTTTGGAATATTTGTTCTAGATCTGTGAAATATGGTATTGGTATTTTAATAGGGATTGCATTGAATCTGTAGGTTGCCTTTGGTAATATGGACATTATAATGATGTTGATTCTACCAATCCATGAACAAGGTATATTCTTCCACTTCTATAAATATTTTTTTCTATCTCTTTTTTCAATGTACTGTAGTTTTCTGAGTACAGTTCTTTTGCCTCCTTAGTTAAGTTTACTCCTAGGTATCTTAATTTTTTGTTGCAATGGTAAATATGATTGTTTGTTTAGTTTCTCTTTCTGAGAATTCATTATTGGTGTATAAAAATGCCATTGATTTCTGGGTGCTACATTGCCAAATTCATTTATTAAATCTAGTAATTTTTTAATGGATTTGTTAGGATTTTCTATGTACAATATCATGTCATCTGCAAATAATGAGAGTTTTACTTCCTCCCTTCCAATCTGGATGCCTTTTATGTTTCCTTCTTGTCTGATCACTGTGGCTGGGACTTCCAGTACTATGTTGAATAACAGTGGTGAAAGCGGACATTCCTGTCTTGTTCCTGTTATTAAGGGAAATGGTTTTAGTTTTGCTCATTAAGTATGATGTTTGCTGTAAGTTTGTCATATATAGCCTTTATGATGTTGAGATATGTTTCTCCCCACTTTGCTGAGCACTTTTATAAAAAACTAGAGGCCCGGTGCACAAAATTTGTGCATGGGGAGAAGGGGAAGGAGGGTCCCTAAGCCTGGCCTGCACCCTCTCCAATCCAGGACCCCTCGGGGGAGTCAGACATCCCTCTCACAATCCGGGACCGTTGGTTCCTAACCACTCCCCTGCCTGCCTGCCTAATCACCCCTAACTGCCTCTGCCTGGCAACCTGATCGCCCCCTAACTGCTCCCCACTGCAAGCCTGATTGCCCCTAACCGCCTCTGCCTCAGCCCCCGCCACCATGGCTTTGTCTGGAAGGACGTCTGGAAGATGTCCAGTCTAATTAGCATATTATACCCTTTTATTAGTATAGATGGGTGTTGAATTTTGTCAAATGCTTTTTCTGCATCTATTGATATGGTCATGTGATTTTTGTCTTTCAATTTGTTTATGTGATGTATCATGTTTATTAATTTGTGAATATTGTACCAGCCTTGCATCCCTGGAATAAATCCTACTTGGTCATGGTGTATGACCTTTTTAATATAGTCTGGATTAGATTTGCTAATATTTTGTTGAGGATTTTAGCATCTACGTTCATCAGGGGTATTGGCCTTTAATTCTCTTTCTTTGTATTGACTTTATCTGTTTTTGAAATTAGGATAATGCTGGCTTCATAAAAAGAGTTTGGAAGTATACCTTCCTCTTGGATTGTTTGGAATAGTTAGTTCTTTGAATGTTTGGTAAAACTCCCCTGTGAAGCCATCCGGACCTGGGCTTTTGTTTGCTGGGAGTTTTTTGGTTACTTCTTCTATTTCATCAGTTATTATTGGCCTATTCAGGTTTTCTATTCTTTCTGATGCAGTTTTGGGAGACTGTATTTTTCTATGAATTTGTCCATATTGTCCAGCTTGTTGGCATATAGTTGTTCATAGTATTTTCTTACAATCCTTTGTATTTCTGTGGTGTCTGTGGTAACCCCCACTTTTGTTTCTGATTTTATTTATTTGGGTCCTCTGTCTTTGTTTCTTTATGAGTCTGGGTAATGGTTCATCAATTTTATTTATTCTTTCAAAGAACCAGCTCTTGGTTTCATTGATTTTTTTATATTGTTTTTTTAGTCTCTATTTATTTATTTCTGCCCTAATCTTTATTACTTCCTTCTTTCTTCATACTCTGGGCTTTTCTTGTTGTTCTCTTTCTAGTTCTTTAAGTTGTAGGGTTAAATTGTTTATTGTTGATTTTTCTTGTTTTTTGAAGTATGCCTGTAGTGCTATGAACTTCCCTCTCAGGACTCCTTTTGCTGTGTCCCAGAGATTTTTTTTTTATGTTCATTTTCATTTGTTTCCAGGAAGTTTTTGATTTCTTTCTTGATCTTATTGTTAACACATTCATTGTTTAATAACATGTTATTTAGCCTCTATGTGTTTGAATATTTTGGGGTGTTTTTACTGTAGTTGATTTCTAATTTCATTCCACTGTGATCTGAGAAGATGCTTGATATGATTTCAATCTTCTTGAACTTGAAGAGACTTGTTTTGTGTCATGTGGTCTATCTCTATGAATGATCCATGTGCACTTGTGAAGAATCTATACTCTGCTGCTTTGAGGTGAAATGTTCTATAAATGTCAATTAAATCTATCTGATCCAGTGTTTCCTTTAGAGTAAGTGCTTCCTTGTTAAATTTTTTGTCTGGAAGATTTATCCAATGAAGTCAGTGGGTGTTAAAGTCTGCTACTATGACTGTATTGTTGTTGATCTCTCCTTT
The DNA here is from genome assembly GCF_027574615.1 of Eptesicus fuscus. Classification (NCBI taxonomy): domain Eukaryota; kingdom Metazoa; phylum Chordata; class Mammalia; order Chiroptera; family Vespertilionidae; genus Eptesicus; species Eptesicus fuscus. The sequence goes on along the minus strand of NC_072490.1, from coordinate 57,402,662 downwards.
AAAGATTTCTATAAGTTTTTTTTTATATATTTAGGTGCTCCTATATTTGATGCATATATGTTTACTAGGGTTATATCCTCTTGTTGGATTGATTCCTTTAGCATTATGTAGTGATCTTTGTTGTCTCTTGTTATGACCTTCATTTTAAAGTCTATTTTGTTGGATATGAGTATTGCTGCTCCAGCTTTTTTTTACATTTCCATTTGCATGGAAAAATTTTTTCCATTCCTTCACTCTCTTTCTGTGTGTGTCTTTTGTTCTGAAGTGGATCTCTTGTAGACAGCATATAGTTGGTTTATGTTTTTTTATTCATTCAGCTACCTTATGCCTTTTGATTGGAGCATTTAATCCATTTACATTTAAGATTATTATTGACTAGAGACCCAGTGCATGAAAATTCATGCACTGGAGTGGGGGGGGGGGTCCTCTCACAGTCCAGGAGCCCTCAGGGGCGGGAGACAACCCTGCGATCAGGGAAAGGCAATGCCACCATTACACCTCTGCTGCTGCCACTGCCAGCAGTGCAAGCCTCGGCCAGCTCTGATTACCTGAGCCTCAAGCAGCCCTGGGTGGCTTGCCTGCACCTGGGGCCAGCCATGGGTAGCTGGGGGCTGAGGGAACTGGAGGACTCTGGAGGCAGGCGTGTCGAGTGGCCAGAACTGCCTGGGGGTGGGCCCAGCTGTGCCATGTGCCTGCCACCCTGCGGGGGCTGAGGGGTCTGGGCACCACCATCTTGTGGCCGTGGGTGCTGTCATCTTTGAGGGCATGGCAGTCAATTAGCATATTTCCTATTTATTAGATAGGCTAGGTTCTTATTTATTGCCATTTTAATTCTGTATGCCTAAGTTTCTTTTTATATATTATTCTCATTACAGCAGTCCCTTTCGCATTTCCTGTAATGCTGGCTTGGTGGTGATGTATTCCTTTAGCCCTTTTTATTTTGTCTGGGAAGCTCTTTATTTCATTTCTATTTTAAATGATAGCCTTGCTGGATATAGTAATCTTGGTTTCAGGTCCTTGCTTTCCATTACTTTGAGTACTTTATGCCAGATCATTCTGGCCTATAGAGTTTCTGATGAGAAATCAGTTGTCAGCCTTATGGGAGCTTCTTTGTAGGTAAAAGTTTGCTTTTCTCTTGCTGCCTTTAACATTCTCTCTTTGTCTTTAATTTTTGGCATTTCAATTATGATGTGTCTGGGCCTCGGCCTGTTTGGGTTCTTCTTGCTTGGGACATTCGGTGCCTCCTGAACTTGTGTGACTTTTTCCTTTACCAGGTTAGGGAAGTTCTCTGCCATTATTTCTTTAAATACGTTCTCTATCCCTTTCTACCTCTTCTGGCACACCCACTATTCTAATATTGTTATGTTTCATGTTGTCCCACTGCTCCCTTAAGCTGTCCTCCTATTTTTTTATTGTTTTTCTTTTTGGTTCTCTGATTGAGTGGTTTTTCAACCCTGTCTTCTAATTCACTGATTTGATCCTCTGCTGCCCCTAATCTGCTGTGTGTTCTTTCTAATGTGTTCTTTATTTGTGCTATGTCATTCTTTATTTCTGTTTTCATAGTTACTATATCTTTTTTTATGCTGTTGAGCATCTTTACCATTGTTACTCTGAACTGTGTTTCAGATAAATTTCTTATCTCTTCTTCTGGAAAATTCTCTTGTTCTTTCATTTGGTGGTTGTTTCTTTGTCTCCTCATTTTGGCTGCCTGTCTGGGTTTCTGACTATGTATTAGGCAGATCTGCTACACCTCTGTTTCTGATTAATTAGATCAGACAAAGCCTCAAGCCTCCAGAGACCACCTCTGCCTACAGACTGATATGATTCCAACATAAATTGCCCTCAGGCAATTGTCCTCAGGTGTGGCGAGAGTTTTTTTCAACAGGGTGAGACAGTTTCCTCTGCCTAGATGCTAATTGTTATTTTTAGTCTCCTAAGTGGCCTCAGGAACTCTGTACCCTGGGGAAAGGTGTTTTCCAATAGGGTGGGTCAACTATCTTCCCCTGAGGCAAGGCTGCCCATATAGCAAAAGAAAGATGTCCTCCGTTGAATGAGGGAATGACTCAGTACAGGAAACCTTGGTGTCTGCCTTCCAAGCTCTAACCCCTGGGCTACTGATCCTGGCTTCTGCTCACTCAACTCCAGCCCTCTCTGCCCTTCCTCTGCCAGAGCATAAGGTGGGTGGCTCCACAGGGAATTTTGTGTGTTGGCCCTTTAAGAGGGTGCCTGAATTTCCAGCCATCTCTCCCTGGAAGACAGCAATCCTGTTGCTTTTCACAGCCAGATGTTATGTGGGCACCCTTCTCAGTTCTGGTGTTCTCTGCTGGGGGCTCAGCTTGGGTATTGGACCCCAGAGTTCTCAGTGGCAACCCCCACAGCTGACATATCTCTCCGGGACTTCAGTTGCTGTCTGTGGGCACTGGGCCAGCCGTTTCATGCCTCTGCCCCTCCTCCCAGTCTCTATGAGGTCTCCACTTTTGGTTCTCGGGTATCAGGGTTCTCTCCAACGATTCTTCTGTTGATAATCAGAAAACTTTTCTGTATTTTAGTTGTAATTCCAGTTTGTTCCTGTGAGCATGTCCATGCAGCATCCACTTACTCTGCTGCCATTTTTAGTCTTCCATACTGTTTTTCAGTCTTGATTTCATTTATTTCTAGTCTAATCTTTATTACTTCCTTCCTTCTCTCTATTTGGGCTTTGTTTGTTGTTTTTTCTAGTTCTATTAGATGTAAAATTACATTGTTTATTTGATATTTTTCTTGATTCTTGAGGTAGGCCTGTATTGCTATGAATTTCCCTCTTAGAAATACTTTTGCTGTGTCCAATATATTTGGGGTCATTGTGTTTCCATTTTCATTTGTCTCAAGGCTTCTTTTGATTTCTTTCTTTATTGCATTGTTAACCCTTTCATTGTTTAATTGCAAATTATTAAGCCTCCATGTGTTTTTTAATAATTTCTTTTAAATTTTATTTTTATTGTTGAGAATATTACAGCTGCCTCTCTTTTTTTTCTTCCTTGACCCCCTCCACCTGTCTCCCATACCACCCCAGGCCTTTATTAAAAATTTTTCTTCTTCTTGTAATTAACTTCTAGTTTTATACCATTGTGGTTGGAGAAGATTTTTTAAAATTCTATTTAAATCTTCTTAAATTATGACAACATGTGGTCTAGCCTGGAAAATGTTCCATGTGTTCTTGAAAAAACTGTATATTCTGCTGTTTTGGGGTGTAACGCTATAAAAATATCCATTAAATCCATGTTGTCTAATGTGTCATTCAGTGTCACTGTTTCTTTATTGATTTCTGTCTATATGATCTATTCATGTCCATGAGTTATTGAAATCCCCTACAATTACTGTATTAATGTTGATCTCTGCCTTTATGTTTATAAGTATTTGCTTTATAAATTTAGGTGCTCCTACATTGGGTGTATAAATGTTGACAAGGGTTGTATTGCCTTGTTGAACTGATCATTTTATCATTATGTGTGTTCTTCTTTTTCTCTTCTTATAGCTTTTGTTTTAAAGTCTATTTTATTTCATATAAGTACTAGGAGCCTAGCGTGTGAAATCGTGCGACCCTGCCCACCCACTCGCTGTCCTGCCTTGACACCCAAACCTCTCCACGCAGAGCTCCAGCACACCTGGCCCAGCCTCTGACCCCTCTGGCCTTCTCTGGCCTCTTCAAGTCCCACCCTCAGTCCCTCAAGTCACCTTGGGCTGGTCCCACCTTCTCCAGGTGCCTCCCTGCTTCCGCTCTGTCTCCTGAGCAACATGGCAGCTCTGCCCCGTCATAGTTCCAGAGGAGAGTGTGGAAGCCTCCTGCCTGCTGCGCTGTGCTCCTTCCCCTGGCAGGTGGGCAGCAGGGCACTCTGAGTGCGAGCAGTGGGTGACAAAGGACTGGTGATGGGGGCGCTACGGGCTCTCACCCCCACCCTCCCCGTCATGGGATGATCCTGCCTCCTCCAGGTTCCTCCACACTTCTGTCCCATCTCTGGAGCAACACTGCACAAGAGCAGGCAACCTCCTGAAATCCGTCGTTACGCATTATGGCATCCTGACCATTAGCATATTAACTCTTTATTATTATGACTAGAGGCCCGGTGCATGAAATTTGTGCACGGTGTGTGTGTGTGTGTGTGTGTGTGTGTGTGTGTGTCCCTCAGCCCAACCTGCACCCTCTCCAATCTGGGACCCCTTGAGGGATGTCCGACTGCCCTTTTAGGCCCGATCCCCATAGGATCGGGCCTAAAAGGGCAGTCGGACATCCCTCTCACAATCCAGGACTGCTGGCTCCCAACCGCTCACCTGCCTCTGCCTGATTGCCCCTAACCTCTTCTGTCTGCCAGCCTGATCACCCCTAACCACTCCCCTGCCATCCTGATCAATGCCTAACTGCTCCCCAGCTGGCCTGATTGCTCCTAACTGCCCTCCCTTGCTGGCCTGGTCACCCCTAACTACCCTCCCCTGCCAGTCTGGTCTCTCCTAATTGTCCTCCCCTGAAGGCCTGGTCGCCCCCAACTGCCCTCCCCTGCAGCCCTGGTTGCCCCCAACTGCCATCCCCTGCTGGCCTGGTCACCCCTAACTGCCCTCCCCTGCTGGCCTGGTTACCCCCCCCCCCAACTACCCTCCCCTTCAGGCCTGGTCCCCCCCAACTGCCCTCCCCTGCTGGCCTGGTCTCCTCTAACTGCCCTCCTCTGCTGGTCCGGTCACCCCTAACTGCCCTCCCTGTTGGCCTGATCACCTACAACTGCCCTCCCCTGCAGGACTGGTCCCCTCCAACTGCCCTCCTCTGCTGACCTGGTCTCCCCCAACTGCCTTCCTCTGCAGGCCTGGGTCCCCCCCAACTGTCCTCCACTGCAGGCCTGGTCCCCATCAACTGTCCTCCACTGCAGGCCTGGTCCTCCCCAACTGCTCTCCCCTGCAGGCCTGCCCCCCCCCCAACTTCCCTCCCCTGCAGTCCTGATTGCCCCCAACTGCCCTCCCCTGCTGACCTGGTCTCCCTCAACTGCCCTCCTCTGCCATCCCAGTCACCCCTAAATGCCCTCCCTGCTTGCCTGATCACCCATAACTGCCCTCCCCTGCAGGCCTGGTCACCCCTAACTGCCCAAAACTGCCCTCCCCTGCAGGCCATCTTGTGGCAGCCATCTTTTGTTCACATGGGGGCAGCCATCTTTGACCACATGGGGGCAGCCATCTTGTGTCTTGGAGTGATGGTCAATTTGCATATTACTCTTTTATTATATAGGATTGCTACCCCAGCATTTTTTTTCCATTTCCATTTTCATGGAATACCTTTTCCCTTCCCTTTACTTTCAGTCTCTGTGTATCTTTTGATCTGAAATGGGTCTCTTGTAGACAACATATATAAGTCTTGTTTTCTTATTCATTCAGCCACCCTTTGTGTTTGATTCAAGCATTTAATTCATTTACATTTGAAATGACTATTGATAGGCATGTAGTTATTGTCATTTTTATTATTGAAATTTATGTTATTTTTTTCCCCTTCTTAAAGAAGTTCCTTTAATATTTCTTGTGATACTGGTTTGGTGGTGATGAAATTTTTCAACTTTTTCTAGTATGGAAAATTATTTATTTATACCTTTGATTCTAAATTATAGGCTTGTTATAGGTTCTTGCATTTCATCCCTTTGAATATTTTGTGCCGGTCCCTTCTGGCCTGCAAGATTTCTGTTGAGAAATCATCTCATGGTAGCTACTTTGTAGATAACTAACTGCCTTTCTCTTGCTGCTTTTAAGATTCTCTCTTTGTCTTTAAACTTGGGCATTTTAATTAAAATGTGCCTTGGTGTATGACTCTTTGGTTCATCCTTGGGACTCTTCACTTTCTGGACTTCTATGTCTATTTCTTTCACCAGGGTAGGGAAGTTTTCAGTCATTATTTCTTCAAATAAGTTCCCAATCCCTTGCTCTCTCTTTTCTCATTCTGGCATCCCTATGATGTGAATTTTGGTACACTTGATATCCCAGAGGTCCCTTAAACTATCCTCATTTTTTAAATTCTTTTTTATTTGTTGTCCCAATTGGGTGTTTTCTGCTACTTTGTCTTCCAAATTGGTGATTCAATCCTCTGCTTCATCTAACCTGCTGTTGATTTTTTTCTAGTGTATTCTTCATTTCAGTTATTGTTTTCTTCATTTCTAACTAGTTCTTTTTAATGGTTTCTATTGTCATTTTTTATGGTTATTACCTCTTTTAAAAAAATTCTTACTCCAGGATACATTTTTATTGATTTTTAGAGAGAGGGGAAGGGAGAAAGAGAAAGAGATAGAGAGGGGGAGAGAGAAACATTAATGTGTGAGAGAAACACTGACTGGTTGCCTCCTGCACATGCCCTAACTAGAAATCAAACCTGAAACCTAGGTATGCGCTCTGACCAGGAATCGAACTTGCAACCGTTTGGTGTATAGGATGAAGCTCCAAGCAACTGAGCCACCTGGCCAGGGCATGTTACTGAAGTTCTCATTGAGTTTATCTCTTCTTCCCCTACATTCTCTGAGCATCCTTTTAACCAGTGTTTAGAATTCTGTATCTGGAAGATTGCTTCCCTTCATTCATTTAGTTCCTAGAGTTTTTCCTGTTCTTTCATTTAGGACATGTTTCTTTGTCTCCTCATTTCGTCTGCCTCTCTATGCTTGTTTCTATGTATTTGGTAGATCTGCTATGTTTCCCAGTCTTGGCTGAGTTGCATTTTGTAGTGTCTATCCTGTGGGGTCCAGGAGCACAGTCTCCCTTGTCATCTGAGCCAGGTGCTCCAGGATTGTGTCCCTATGTGAGTTGTGTGTGTCCTCCCATTGTTGTTGAGCCTTGATTGCTATGGCATGTCAGTAGGTAGGGGTGGCCTTCATGCCGACCGGCTGTTAGGACTGGCCATGACCATATCCTTTAGGTGTGCCTTTTGTGGAGCTATCGGGCAGTGTTTCGTTGTAGTCTGAAGCCAGCCACTGGATGTGTTGGTTCTGGGGTCTCTTGGGGGGGGGGCGGGGAGGGCTCTAGTGCAGGCCTAGTTTAGCTGCTGCCTGTGTTCAGCCTGTGGTCACCTGCTACAGTACGATCCAAATTTAATGGCTGGCTGTGCTGGGGCTAGAGGCATGTGAGAGAGGCCATATTGTGACTCAAGGCTGGATGCAAGAGGCACATGACATTCTGAGGCCAGCTGTCATCTGCCTGGAGCTGGCAGACCTTGGAGAGGTCTGTAAAGAAACTTTGGAGCATGGGGTGAGGCTGCCCGGGAGGCACAGCTGCTGAAATCACCAAAGGCAGTGTGTGAGTTGGGTGGAGCACAGTCTCAGAGACTCACCAGGGTAAGATGGATGGTTGTTAACCAGGTGCAGATTCAAATTTGGGGCCACCAGCATTTGCAGGCTGTGTTGGGGGAGGGATCTACACAGAGATGATGGCAGCTGTCCATCAAGCCCTCTCTCTGGAGCCACACTGTTTTGTTTCCTCCCATATGTTTATAGGGCCTTTCCAGCTGCTCTCTCTTTGCTGGAGCATAGGATGAGTGTTTGTAAGTCAGGAGTCTGTGCGTGGGATCTTTAAGAGGATGCCTGGGTTTGCCATCAGCCCTCTATCTTACCTGGGCAGAATCTCTGCTGAGTTGGGTTGGATGTAGTCTCAGAGATTCATCAGGGTGGGGTCAGCCATATTCCTAAGGTTAATGCAGATGCAGATTTGTTTCCTGCCTGTACCTTTAGGCTTAGGAGAGGTTTTAACATAAGGACACAAGGCCCTTTGCCTGAAGCCACACAATTCAGTTTCCCCCAATATATCTCTGGAGGTTTATGAACTGCTGTCCTTCCCTGAAGCTTTGGGTAAGTAGTTGTGAGTGAGTCTGTGCACGAGCCCTTTAAGAGGCCACCTAGGTTTCCTGCATCCCTCTCTCTTACTGGGTCAGAATCCCTGCTGATTTTCACAGCCAAAAGTTATGGGGGCTCCTCTTCCCTGCACTGGTCCTCTGGGTTGGGAGCTGGTATGGGGTTGGGACCCCTGGTTCCTCATGGGGGGTCTCTGCAGATGAAATATCACCTCCTGATTCTCAACTGCCATGTGTTCGTGTAGGACCAGGCATGTCCCCCCTACCAGTCTTGATGTGGCCTTTTCTTTACATCCATAGTAAAAAGATTACTATCCAGCTAACCTTCAGATGGTTCTCCAGATTGACTGTTCTATAAATTAGTTGTAATTTTGACGTGGTCATGGGAGGAAGCAAGCATAGTGTTTACCTTTTCAGCCATCTTGACTGGAAACTCTCTCTAAAAAATATGAAAATTACATATGTGGCTCAATTATATACCTGTTGACAGCAGAGTCTAGTCTTCTGGCTTTTGACTTGTTCCTTCTGCTTGCAAAGCTGTTCTGTTAAATTTTGCAGGACTCAGAGCTCTAGTCTCTTCAGTTCTTCTAGGTTTCAATGCATGTTTCACCTACTCAAGAAAGCTCTCCTTAATGCGACGAGCCCCTGACATGTCCCTCTCCCAAATTCCAGGACCGCTATTTTATCTTACTTTGTAAAATGCATATTTATTCTACCTTCTTAATAGCATCTATAATAATAAAAGCGTAATATGCTAGTTAGACGGGACGTCCTTCTGGACGACCTTCTGGACGAAGCCGGGACTGTGAGGGAAGCCCGGGTCCAGGGTGCCAGAGAGAAGCAGGTGCCAGCAGCAGGGGGAAGGAAGGCCTACTCTGGCACAAATTTTGTGCATCGGGTCTCTAGTGTATTGATATTTGACATTCTTATTTACTTGGTCATGTGTTTATTGTCTGTCTTTCCCCCTTGGAATGCAATCCCATGGGAGCAGTCTTTGTTGGTCTCTCTTACCCTGTCTCCAGGATGCAGAATGATGCTGGTAAATTTCAGATACACAATCACTATTTCTTTACAAGACCCAATTGTATTTCCACTATTGTGTTCCCAGGGATTCCCCTGGAAGCTTTTAAATAAAAGTTCCTCTTTTGCTTGAGCAAGTTTGAAAGGATTTCCATTACCAGCAAGCAAAGGGGCTTAGAGGAAGTGCAGTGGCTGCAGTGGAGTGAGAAGGGTCTCCCTCCACTTCTGTACATGGAGCAGGGTTGCAGTCCTATTCAAGTACAAGTGTGTATACCAGGCAAATGACTAGGGAAATGAGAGTAATAAGTGTCCCCCTTCTTTCCGTTCTCTCTCCAAAATGGTAGGTAAGAAATGTTTTCATTTTATTCTTATTTTTCTTTAATGATGTAAGAATTTGCTTTGTAAGGTTTTCCTCTAAGCTCCTTGATGCAGGAACTTCTAAAGAAAACTGGATTTGGGAAGGAGACGAAGAGTAGCTGACCCTCCTAAGTCCACTTGTGGCCACTTGATTTCCTTCTCCTGGGGTTGCTGCTTTCCTTTTATTAGTTAATGTTACTGCTTTATTTACACAGCTATTAATAGTGCATTTTTCCCTCATGTTATTTTTGTTTTCTCCAATTCTGTTTGTCAGAGCAAATTTGGATGCTGACAATTTATGTACAGCCCTAGATTTAAATGGATTTGTCAGTTATTAAAAGCTGCAGAAATAACAGTTCATCCTCTTAATACAGAGTGTTCTGGATGCAATTTTTGAAAACTTGAATGACACATGCTACATAAGCAACATGGACTTTTTATTCCGAGTTAAAAGGTAGATTAGTTCTCTCTGTGCTTTTAATTTGAAGATAAAGTAGATTGCAAAGATAAGTTCTCCTTTATGATGATATCTTCAATTATGGAGCGATATTCTTTGTTTTTAAATTTACATATTTAACTCTAATTTTATATTTTCTTCACTATTCATTTATCTTTCTATCTTTTCTTTATCCCAGTGCTCATAAAATACAGAAAGCAGAAAGTGGAGAAAACATATTTGACATGAGAACACCAGGAGCTGACCTACACAGGTTTGGATAGACATCATTTTAGTGACTGATAAGCAGCAGAAAGTGAACAACTATTTTTTTAAATAGTTTACAAGTGATTCAATTTCATCTGCAGAAAGTAAATAACCATGCAGTCAGGAAAATTTCATGTCCCATTTTTCTCTGGGCATGAATTTTCTTTGGGTTTTGTGGGAAGAGATAAAATTAATGAGGACCAGAGTTCTTGATGAGGTGTCTACACTGCCCCGCTGAGGTATCTGACAAATATTTCATTGGCCTGCACTACATGGAGGACTACTCAATGCTTGAGCAACCACTGATGAAGTTTGCAGGACTGTGAATATCCACCTTCCTTTGAACTTCCTCCCTCATCCCCCACTGCACAGTCTGCATCTTACATTCTATAGGATATATGTGGGCATACATGTATTTTGACCAAAATTTCCACTGTGAGAGACAAAATGCACAGGACAATCAAGGAAATAGTTTTATTAAGACTATTGCAATTGGGAGAATGTCTTCAATGAGGAACATTTAAAATTAAAAGAAGGGAGCCTTGGGAGAGGCAAGTAATTAAGGGAGCCATACCAAGTTTTGTGGGAGTCATGAGGAAGGATGGAGATGAGTCTTGTGTCAGTCATTGAGGAAGGGGCGGCCAGTCTTAGCTCTGAATAGGTAGGGACAGATTGGTCCTGGGAGGTTAGCTCTTTCTCAGAACCTGAAAGAGTAGGAGGATTTTTCTACTGTTGCTGCTTTCTGGAAGCACAGGGCTCAGGTGAAGTTCAACATTGCCAGTCCTCCCTTCTGTTCAAGATGAATGAATATAATTTGTTGCTGAACATCTCAGAGATGATAAAAAACAGAGTCTAAGAAATCATGTCTTGAGGATTCTTGTTTGCATTTGTGCAAACTCATTTAAGAGATGGTGCCAAAGGTCAGTTGTCTTAGAGTCCTGGAGATCAGAAATCTTATAAGAATAGTGGAAATGCAAAGGAAAAAATTAATATAAAAGGTTATATTCCAGTAAAGGGTCAGGAATTAAACCCCGAGAGTAAGCATCCCAGTGGATTCCAAGAACGCTGTCAAGGAAAAGCTTTTGGTTATGCAGCTCTGAGTTTCCTGCTGCTCCCAGGCCAGGATGCTGATGCTCCGGGTGACAGTGTCCACAGCACTGGTTGCCTCTTCTACACATGCCTGCATGAGGGACTTCCTGAATGGCCCAGACAGGGGCTTGCCCAGGGAGATGGTTGGCTGCAATGATGAGTCCTTGGAAGCTTATATCAAGTTGCAGGGCTTCAGATTGCAAGGCTTCTTCAGAATTTGGAGTCTGATAAGGATTTGACCACTTGGGTTTCAGTTTTTGGTGATGCTGATATGGAGTGAGAGAAAGTTAAAAACACTAGAGAATTGTAGCCATATATTGAAGGGAATTGTAAGAATTGAAAATTTGACAACAGTTTGACAAAAGTATTAAGCAAGGAAAAATGTTCCAGTCCATTTTGCAGGTGGGTACCAACAGAAACAAGATTTCTATAAATCATTAATCTTTTTACAGATATCACCAAATGGTTAGGCCATGAAACCAGAAGAATTTAGCACCTGAAATCAAGTGAGTGCTCAAGAGGAATAAAAATTGCATCCTTATCTTGCTGCCAAGGGACAACAGTTCAGAACATCAGATCAGGAATTAAAATCACTTTTGGGTCCCCATATGGCCAGTCAGGAAAGGGTTGCCCCTGTTACCTAGCTTGATTAAGCAGGAATCTGAAGATAAGGTGCAATCTTACCCAAGCCAAAGACCCAAACTGTGAAAGACAAAATACACTTACCAAATAAGATGGTTCTATTCAGGCTATTGCAATAGGAAGAACACTTATTAATGAGGACAATCTCAAAGAAAAGAGAGTGAGTTTAGGGCTTATAGATGCAGGTTAACAAGTATTGGGGAGCACACAAGACTTAGTTGGAAAGTTTGTAAGGAGGACATTCCGAGAAAAGGGAAGTGTGCTGAAGGTGGCCCACCCTGCTTATTAGAATTCTGACTTAGGGGAGTGTCCAAGGCGGCGCCCCTAATTATCCCTGGACCTTTCCAAACAAGGCTGTGCACGTGCAGACCCCCGGGTGTTACTGGAATCCTTATGCTTAATCCCTGGATACCTTTGCCTAGAGGACAATGTAAACACATGTGTCCGCCCAAGATTACTCACCCTACTGATTGTATCTAAAATTAAACTTTATCTCAAACTGCTGCTACTATAAAAGGCTAATGAGGCAGGCAATCAAGGCTGCCTGGTCCCTTTGGCCAGGCTGGCCCTTAGCCTCTCTTTCACAGCAAATGTGTAGGAGTAATCCATTCCTCCATTGCTCAGGGGCTGCTGGTCAGCCCTGGCAAACAAGAGAGTCATCAAGGAGTTTTCTGAGGGTCAGAAAAAAGAATGCAGATGGGTCTTATCTGAGAAGAAAGGTAGAGGTCCCTGCTGTCTCTGAATGTGTGAAATCAGGGTAGTCTTTTGCGGTTAACCATTTCTCAGAACCCAAAAATTAGGGGGCAAGATTTTTCTGCTATTATCTCTATTTTTGTTTCATGGCCCCTAACCGCTCTCTCCTGCTGACCTGGTCACCCCTAACTGCTCTCCCCTGCCAGCCTGATCGCCCCTAACTGCTCTGATCAAGTTCAACATTGTCTCCATTTTCCAAAGAGTTGCTGCAACATTACACTGAGTGGCCAGGTTATTATGATCTCTGAATGCATAATAATCTGGCCACTCAGTGTATATCCTATATATTAAAAGGCTAATATGCAAATTGTCCCCTCGACCAGGAATTCGACCAGCAGGCAGGCCAGCCAATTGTTCATGTCCCCTCCCCCTGGGCAGACTGGCCTGACCCCACCCATGCACAAATTCATGCACCGGCCCTCTAATATATATATAGTGGCCAGATTATTATGCATTTAGAGATCATAATAATCTGAGTGTATATTGACAGGGATATATTAGTAAACATGGATACTTGGGAACAAACAGTTGGTGTGTGGTTGACTGGGAATATCAGTTACTTAGTAGGTCTAACCACAAGTCTAGTTCTTACTTTTCTGTTATCCAGCTTTTTCTTGCACTTTTACCGATAAGGAAACTTATGTACCCGAGGAGGCAGCCAATTCTAATATGAGCCTCTGTGTTACAAAGTTTTCCTTTCCTCCCTCTAAATTTCCAAAATAACTTTTATCTACATGTCAGTTCTACCCACTGAAAAATCTGTACTAATAAAAGGGTAATATGCTAATTAGACCAGATAGACTAGATGTATTCTGGACGTCCTTCCAGATGTCCTTCCATATAAAGCTACGGTGGCAGGGGCCAAGGCAGAGGTCTATTGGGGCTATCAAGTGGGCAGACAGAGTGGTTAGGGGCGATCAGGCCAGCAGGTGAGAGTGGTTAGGGGAATTAGGCAGGCAGGCAGAGGCAGTTAGGGGTGATCAGGCAGGCAGGCAGGCAGGCAGAGGGGTTGGGGTGATAAGGCAGGCAGGCAGGTGAGAAGTTAGGAGCCAGAGGTCCCAGATTGCGAGAGGGATGTCTGACTGCCAGTTTAGGCCCGATCCCATAAACTGGCAGTTGGACATCCCCCAAGGGGTCCCAGGTTGAAGAGGGTGCAGGCCGGGCTGAGGGATACCCCCCTGTGAGGAGGTTAAAAGGGGTAATTCCAATGTAACCCTCATATTTGGAGGCTAGTGATCTGAATCCAAGCCAGCAAGCTCAGTGTACATTCCTGATAACCTATAATTAAGTCACTACCTCTTTCCCAGATACTGGTCTTGCAGAACCAGTTACAGAGGCCATTGGGCTGTGGACAGTGCACTACCCAGAGGGAGGGTTATTAACGCTGACACCAGGCCAGACCATCAGATATGGCCTGGAGACCCCCAACACCTGGGGGCCTTCTTGCAAGGCCCTCGAAAAGGACCAGAAGCATAATCCATGTTTGTGGGACAAAGACCACAGGGAGGGAGATATAAGGGAGGGCCCCATGAGTGTTCCTTCACTCAGATTTGGAAGACTGTTCCCTGAGTCTGCTGGTGTATTAAACAGTGTCCCTCCTTTTTCTCAGAAGCGTCCTTGGATTTCTTTGGTCTTCTGCAACACCTGTGCATGAATTTCATGCACTGGGCCTCTAGTATACAATATTAGGCCATAAAAACATTACTAATCTGATATTGGAAAATACAAAATTTAGTTACGTAACTATGATTTAATCCTATTTAAAAAACTCTTCTTGAACTTTGTAGGAGAGTCAGGAACTGAACTTGCTAGCAGAATGTTAGCAATTTGGATTAATTAGCAAAAAAAAAAAGGTAACTTAAATTAATGAAAATTATGAATTAGAGAATACAGTATTTAAAAGAAACTCTGGCTTATTACCTTTTACCACATTCTAAAACTCAAATTCACTAAGGAAACTTGCCTAGCAGATCATTTTAAGAGACCTACTTTAATAAGAATTACTTATAATTAGCATAACAATTTTATATGCAAATGGCACTTGTAAAGTACTTTAAATTTACTCCTAAGTACTTTATACATTCCCATTTGCAGTCTTATTTACAACTTTAATTTGAGTTTCCTATGAAGAACGGCTTCTTTAAACAAGTCAACTGGAAGCCAGCCCCACAAAGTCTGAATTAGCAAACCCAGATCAATGAGCTTTCCCTCCACGTCTGTTAAATGGTACCGTATATAACAAAAACACCGACTCCTGGTGACACACTATTACACTAAAACTCTACTCAGATTTAAATTCTGCACTCATACATATATGATTTATTATAGCTTGGGAAAGAAACGAAGTTATTGCAAGTAATTGGATGAGAAAGGCTTTAAAATTCATAGCATAGCTGCCTGTGCTATATACCGTCTATCTTCATCTGGGACTTTTAAGGAAATAGCACTTTTGAAGACTATTTTCAGAAAATAGTTCTTTATTGCCCCAAATCTTGGTTCTACATAGACTCAGTAGGAGAAAACTGTAACCAGCAGCATATTAATAGGCCTTGGAAACAAATACAAATTATAATGAAAAAAAAATACAAATATCCCCAAATGTATATCTAAAGAGTGAAAGAATATGCAAAGTAGCTTTTAATTTTAGCTACCAGGACACTGTATCTTTAATTTAACTCTGAGAGGAAATGCCTTGGGCTGCTTTGCATTTTTTCCCATTTGGCAAGCATCCTGGGCCAGTTTTAAAATCTGATTCTTTCTCCACCTACCTTTTGCAGTTTCCAATTCTCCCATTTATCTTTAGGGACTTGCAGGCTGTGTTTATGTTATGCCAAAGAGCTGAAGCAAAAGTGAAATTCCAATTCATCACCCAGATGTTTCCAAACTCCATGTAACCATATTTGGAATTGTATATATAAAATATCTCTATAATTTATTAATTTTTCTTCCCCACCTGGGTGTTTTGGCATCAAGTCACTTTATGATTGGTAACTCTGGGATTTCACATGAAGGCCTGGAACAGGGTCCCTGCTAATCAGTCTGCTTTCATCCTGACGTCCAGCCAGGTTGGTGGGGGTGGGCAGTGGCTAGACATTCCACAACCGTCCAATGCTAATAACCCAGGTATGTTTTCCAGAAGAGTCGTGATCCAAACACCAGGACCAGGGAAAGTGTGCTTACTGCTCCTGAATAGAGACCAATGAGGAGACAGCTGTGGAGGAGAAAGGGGCCACATCCTAAACCTGAGCAGCTCAGGGGAGGCCTGCGTGGGGCCTTACAAACTCAGAGCTGAAAGTCTCTATCTACATATCACTAATGGGTTTCTTATACCCCCTTCCATCTCCTTTAACTCCAATCTATAAAGTAAGGTGCAAACCTGCCATTCTCCAGAGCATTTTCTCAGTCTGCTGGGATTTTGCTTCCTGGCAATTGTTGTCAATTTGGCCAAATAAACTCATAAATATCCTTACAGGGTTGGATATTTCTTACATCGACACATCAGATTTGCCCTTCATTACTTAAATGCATATGAATGTACATATACACACATGTACATATACACACATGTATATACATGTGGTGTTACTTTTGTCATGTTAGTGTAAGAAACATTCAAACCTGTAAAGAATTTTTGTGAGTTTCTTTGAGCCAAACTGTCCACAATTGCCAGGAAGCAAAATCTCAACATATTGAGATAGTGCTCAGGAAAATGGCAGTTTTTTACCTCGTTTTATAAATTATGATCAAAGGAGGAGACTTAAGTAGGTTACATTAAATCTATTGGTGATAGATTAGGGAGGTGGGAGAAATCAAAGCGGGGAAGCCTCTGGGGTGGGATAAAAAGTGAAATGATAGACACATGCTTCTTTTACACAGGAGGGTGCAGGACAGTTAATTGTCAACAATTAGTGAGGGACTTTGTGGTCTCTGCCCTGGTGCATTGGTTGTACCCTGAGGGGTCTGGACAAAGGGAAGCTACAAGTTACCCTGACATGCCAAAGGTAGGTTATCATAGATGCAAAAAGACAATAGGCTCAGTTAAGATCAAAGTTGATCTTCGTCAGGGAAATACTGGCCTAGGACATGACTACCCATCATATATTGTTTTTTCATTAAAAATGTTTTAATTTCAGGCCATCCTTTGTGTTACTTTAGGTCTCTGAGTTTGCAAGGCCACCACACAGGCCTTGCCTGAGCTAGTCAGGTTAGCATGTGGCCCCTTTTCGTCCACAGTCATCCAATAAAACATGTTTATCCTTCTAAAAAGATATAATAAAATAGTAATTGAGACTTGAAGCTAGAAGCTCTCCTTGGAGGAAATTTTTGCTTGTTTCCTTCTTTTCACAGAGGAGTGAACAATGGCCACGACGGGTGAAGTGACTCATCTGAGTGGCAGACTGACCCAAAATGGAGCTGAGACCTGAACCAAGGTCTTACCCAGCTACTGAATGTCCTGCCAGTATTACATTCATTTTGCCACTGGGAAAACCTATTAGGATGAATAACATTTTTATTACTTTACATGCCAAATTATATTAGGATAATTCTCATATTAAAATAGGCTTAGAAAGTTTTCATTTTGTTTAAGTTATACAAACATTGGCATTTTGGGGCTTGAACAATCAAATAATTCCTTCAGATTGTCCATGTAATTTTCCGTGGGGTCACGTGGGAGCTAACAGGAACATATCCTGCAGGCCTCAGATTCTCCTTCTGGTAAAGAAGAGAAGGCCAGCCTCACAGCAGCAGGAGAGGACCCTCACTGCGCCTGCCCACAGCAAGCGCCTGAGAAATGGCGCCGATGAGGAATGTGCCCTGAAGTTCCCCTGGGAGGGAAGGCGCTGTCCCCCGGCACGTCCAGGTGGGACACGGAGCAGAGGCTCTCAGGCTCCTGCAGCAGCAAACCACAGGGTCTCACGGGTTTGCTGAGTGATGTCACGTCTGCAGGAAACCAGCTCATGACTCATAGGAGAAGCTTCTGTGGTTACAAAAACACAGAAATGTAAGCTCAACTGAGATAAAGAATTGACTTTATGCCTGGCCGGTGTGACTCAGTGGTTGAGAGTCCACCTATGAACCAGGAGGTCGTGGCTCAGTTCCTGGTTGGGGCACAGGCCGGGTTGCAGGGCTTGATTCCCAGTGTGAGGTGTGCAGGCAGCAGCCGGTCAATGATTCCCTCTCATCATCGATGTTTCCATCTCTCTCTTCCTCTCTGAAATCAATAAAAATATATTTAAAAACAATAAAATGAATTTGGATGATGCTGGGGGTGGCAGTGAAAACAGAGGTGAGGGTTTTTTAATATACAAAATTAATATTCAAAAGAGCTTTGATAGAGCTTGGGAAACAAAAAACAAAACCAAAATAAAAAACCAAAACAACAAATCTATGTCAGATTGCACTGCAAAAATATGTTTAATTATTGATTTCTAAGCTTCTTTTGCACTCTCTTTTAGCTCTGTCTTCGAGCAGCATACCTATTGATTATCTTTTCTGACAAAGTTTAAAAATAACAAGTCGCTTCTGAGTAGTGATTAAATGCTACTCACTGAAGGCTAGGAGACTTTTTGTTAAAAGGTCCCATTTCTTCTATGAGCTTATGTAGCAGACATTTAACATGTAGGAGGGGTATATCTATTGAGACTATTGGAAATATAATTTTGGCCAATAATTCCAGTCAAGTACCACTGAAAAACTTCAAGGAACTCCTATGTATTCTTAGTAAGAATTTTAACATTTTTGTGAAACTAAGTGTGAACACAGTGAAGTAATTATAAGATTTTTTTTTTCATGAAGCAAGTGGTGAGATCTTGAATTCTAAGTTTGCTATACATGAAGTTCAAATTAGTACCTATATTAGTTATCTATTGCTCTGTAACAAATCACCACACACGTGGAAGCCCAAAGCATCACACCTGTATTAGCTCATGGTTTCAGGCTGCAATCAAGGTGTCTGCCAGGGTTGGGTTCTCAACTAGAGACTCTGTTTTCCTGCTTTTAAGATGTTGGGAAGATTCAGTTCCTTGTGGATGTAGGCATCAGCCTCCCCCCCTCCCCCTCCCCCTCCCCTCCCTTCTCCCTCTCCATCCCCTCCCCTCCCCCTCCCCTCCCCTTTCCCTCCCCCTTCCCTCCCCTCCCCCTCTCCCTCCCCCTCTCCCTCCCCCTCGCCCTCCCCCTCCCCCTCCTTCTCCTCCTCCTCCTCCTCTTCTTCTTCTTCTCCTTCCTCCCCTTCCCATTTCCCTTCCCTTTCCTCTTCCCCTTCTCCTTCTCCTTCTTCTTGCATCAGCTGAAGCCCACTTTCAGCAACTGAAGGTGACTTCAAGTTCCTTGTCACGTGGGCTTTCCCAACATGCCACTTACTTCATGGCAGTGTGATTCTTAGACAAAGCTAAAGAGAGAGGGAGGGAGGAAGGGAGAGGGAGGAAGGGAGGGAGAGAGAGAGCGAGAGAGAGAAAGATGGGTCCTACAATCTTATGTAACTAGGTACATGCAATCACATGTAGCCTGCAACCTTTGCTATATCCCGTTGGTGGGAGGCAAGTAACATTCTGCCCACACTCAAGGGCAGGCATGAATGACCAGGGGTAGGGATGATCGGGCTCTGGGAACCTACCTGCCATGGTATGTCTGCATAATTACAAGTACTAATGAGGAGGTAGATGGGATCAGGAAGTTAGGGTAGGGGCTGCAGGGAGGGAAGATGGCAGATAAGGAGGAAATGAACCAGATGGTCAGGATGTGACCAAGATAGGTAGAATGTACCAGTCATCTGTAGAGCTGCCTTTCCCCCTCAACCCAAGAGCAGGAACTAAAAGCGGGGAGATGAGGGCAAAAAGAGATTGGCTGGTGCTTTTTTGAAAGAGCCAATAGAGAGCAAGAACAGGAAAATTTAAACCCCTAGACCCGTGGTCAGCAAACTGCGGCTCGCGAGCCACATGTGGCTCTTTGGCCCCTTGAGTGTGGCTCTTCCACAAAATACCACGGCCTGGGCGAGTCTATTTTGAAGACGTGGCGTTAGAAGAAGTTTAAGTTTAAAAAATTTGGCTCTCAAAAAAAATTTCAATCGTTGTACTGTTGATATTTGGCTCTGTTGACTAATGAGTTTGCCGACCACTGTTCTAGACTAGTGAGCTTCTGCGGCAACCCATCTGGGGACCCTTCTTGTGCATGCTGAGAGCTTTGTTACCTTCGCTGTTATAAACTTCTCCCTTTGCTTACCCCTCCCTTGTCTGTGAATTCATTCATCGACTTCTCAAGACAATTGCCAGGGCTGACCAGCAGACCCTGAGCAACGGCTGAATAGATCACTCTGACACACGTTTCTGTGAAAGAGAAGGCTAAGAGGCTTGTTTGGCTTTAGAAACCAAAAACAGCCCTGATTGCCTGCCTCATTAGCCTCTTATTGTCCTAACAGCTTGAACTAAAATTAACCTCTAGATACAATCAGCAGGGCAAGTATCCTTGAGAAAGCACATGCTTCTACTAGTACAAGGTCGGGTTTTAAAGACTAAACATAGAGATTCGAGCAAAACACCTGTGGGATCGGACTTGTTTGGAAAAGTCAAGGCAGGGGCTGCCGCCTTCAGCCCCCAGAGGCCCCCGACCTTTCCGAGAATCCTCCTTACAGACCTTCCAACCAAGCCCCGTGCTTCCCCACAGGCAATGAGCCCAACAGCTCAGACTTGCAACTCATTCTAGAATTATGGTATTTGAGTTGCTTCTTGAATAGTCAAAATTGCCAATTTAATTCTGTAAATACCAAATGCCTTCTGTATTTGCCTAATTCTAAGAGTTTCTACCTTATAGCGACAATTGACAATTTTTTCTTGAGTACCTGCTGAAAGGTACCTCTCGGGACTATAAACAACTGGCATACTTATGGGCATGTCCTAGGCACACAGTGCTACTTGCTCACTCTTTTCTTCAAGAAATTGTAGCAACAGAGGACTTTCTGCCTGTCCCTCATTTGTCATTCCCTCCCCCATCTCCAAGGGGAGAAAACATCCAAAGGCTGAGATTTTCTTAGCTCGCTAGCACACTGAAATTATGCATGAGAGAAGGCCAACATTACTATAAAAAGGTATACGCTTTGATACCCAGTTTCCTGACGGTCTATTCAAGTCCCTGGGAAGGTGGAGGGATGCACATGCTAATGGGATGGTGCTTGGACTAGGCCGTGGGAGATCAAAGAGAGCAGAGTAACACGGGTACCTGTGGGGAGGGAAGCAGGCTGACCCGACCTGTGACTTGAGAGAAGTGATGACCTGCCTTATACCGGCAGGGCCTGCTCACAGGAGGTGAGTCTGGCCTCCCGTCTCCTAGCTCTGTGGGCTTGAGTAACATGTACAACTCTCATTTCCCCAGTGAACGTGGAGGGCTCTTTTACTCTTAAAGGAGTAAAGAAGAGTTGAACATGACATGGTTATAGCTTCACCCTAGGTGAGTCTGGAACATTCCTCAGGATGAGAGAAAACTCAGCCTTGTTGTGAAACATTACAATGTCCTCAGGATAGAATAGACTTCTTGGGAGAAAGTCACAGCAGAGGGCAGGTAAACTGTTTACATGGGCTCCTTTCCCTCCGCCTCCTCACAGGCACTGCTCCCACGAGCCAGAGGCATGCACGGCTGCCCCTCCCTCCGCAGCCGGATTCATGCAGGCGCCCCGTATTAGTGTTAATGGGTGTTAGACGTGCAAAACCCAGCCTTCAACATGATAATACATAATATACCCCTTAATTTTTAATTCACTCGGGTCTCAATTTTAAAGCATTTTCTTGTAGTTTGTCCTAATTATAATCATTTTTAATGACAGCTTAAAAATTTCATACAACTGTCTTATCACATACGGTACTTAATTTCTCAAGTGAACAGTTTTACTGTACACCATTCTGGGAATTTTAAGAACTACAACATAAAAGGAGAGAAAGTCCTTTGTACGTGAAGCTAGATGTTAATTGTTCTAATATCCATAAAGAGACCAAAGCAGCTTCTTGAAGCGGAGCTGGCTTCCCTGCCCAGGCTTCTCACACCCCTTTCAAGGGAGATGCGCAAAGCCCCAGGGGAGAGGAGAAGAAAGGGTTTTTTCCCAGTTTTGCTGGGTTCTGCCAGAATCACAACTAGGATTGAATATTCATTGTTGCAGTCTGTGTTGAATAGGCCGTCCGTGTTTGCTCAGACCGAGTGGAAACGGCCCAGCCAGAAAGAATAGCAGTGAGGACCTGGGCACGGGGACGCACCAGGTGATTTGTTAGTTGTTGGAGGCACAATGGATTTCCTAACATCTGCTTGCAACTTGTTGGGGTAGTTGACTTCCTGGTACGTTATCTAGCTTATTGGCACCCAGAAAAACACAAAGGATGGCCGAGTTGCTGCACCTGTGTCCTTGTCATTAATCATGAGCCATGCGGAGGAGATAGGACACACACATTTTTCAGACCGGAGAGACACGTGCAGGGTTTCTTTGGCATCTTCAGTGGCGCCAGCTCCCTGGAACGTGGCTTTTCCATTGTCTCCGGAGGCACTTTCCCCACTTTCCTTAGCAGCTCGCATTCGGGGTTACCCTCAGATCCTGCTGCAGGGCTGGGGCTGTTTCTTCTCCCAGTCAATCCCTCCCCCCCAACTGAGCCTTCCTCCGACTAGGCTGTGCACGCCCGTCACCCCGTCACTCTTTATAGCCACCTGCTTCTCATTTTTCTCCAGCCCCTCATCACCACCCCAAACCGTGTGCCATGGTGAAAGGAAGATGCTCTCCTTTCGGCGGGCACTGGAGGACACGCGGACTGAGTGCCGGTCACCACAGCCGAAGCAGTGACCTGCACGTCCAGCGCCCGGTTCACCAGACCAGGGAGCCCTAGTTCAAGCCTCTTCCTGATCCCCAACAACAGGGCTTGTTTGAACCCTTCCCCATGGGACGATGGACGCAGCGGGTCCTAACTAGAGCGTTAGTTCTCAGGCCTGAATTTGCGTCAGCACCACCACCCGCCTTTTCTAGTATCTGACCCCTCAGTGAGAGCTGCGCATGCATTTCCACGTAATAAACTGCGCCCACACAGCTCCCCACCTATTTGGCCGCTCGGCTGGTCTGTGATTTGTTCGTCAATAGCCCTCCATTGACTTACTTCCTGTCTCCTTCCACAGAATATGTGCTCCGTGACCGCAGGCAGCTTACTGGTCTACCTACTGTTTAGCACAGCGCCTGGCATAGACTAGATGCTCGGCTCGTCTCTGTTGAGTTATTTTGCTAATTGAATAGCAGATTGCCCTTATCTTTGGTATCAGCTGATACACACTAACTGGCCAGAGCAATTGAACCGCACTTATGCCTATTGCTAGAGTAGGAAGGCAATTGGGAGCTGAGGTTTGGGGAAGGTATGTTAGATTTTGATATTATGTAAATAATAAATATATATTTAATTTTCCATACGCAATGTGATTTGGGGGGTTAGTATAACATACACACAGAAAAGTACTACATTGTCAATTTATCGCTGGATGAATTTTCACAAAGTGAACGGATCTGGGAGATCAGCCCCCAGATCAGGAAGCAGAACAGGACGCGGTCCGAGCCCCTGGCCCTGGTGGCGGCGCTGGACAGCGCTCTGGTGCAGATGGTGGGGGGGGGGGGGGGGGGGGGGGGGGGGGGGGGGCGCGGCTGTGGCTCACTCACCGGTGGGCACTGACGTGACTGGGACAGCTCACCTCTCCTTGTTGGGACTGGCCCAGAGGCCGTACTGGAAAGAACAAACGAGAAACTTAGAAGCTGCGAGCCTTACATCACGCAGCTGCGCTCCACCCCGCCTCCGCCTCCGCCCCGTGGGGCGCCGTGCTCCCTGTGCGAGGCCGGGCCGGGGCGGCGGCCGTGGGCATCCCTGGGCCGGTCCTAAGGGCGCGTCCAGGTGCCGGGCGGTTATTTTGACTAAGGACCGCCTGTGGCCTCAGAGTCAGACACGGGAAGAGTGACTTGGGGACTGGTGACCTGGTTTCCTTGGTAGGACTTGGGTTGTGGTTAATATAAAAATAAAAATCACAAACAAAAAGCCCAAACAAATCAAAAGCACACCCAATAACAACAACGAGAATGTTTTCCCTCGTGAATGCTCATCACTCTTCATGAACAAGCAGTTTCCTTTCCCTGCAAGAGAAGCAGCCTTTGCGGTGCAGTCAGCCCCGCGCACTGACACGCACACGCTCTCCGCAGGCGGACGTGGGGAGCTCGCGGGGAAACCGCAGCGATGGAAGCGCATCTGCAGGAAAGCCTGCTGGCTCCGACCCTGTGCAGCTGGGGTGCATCCAGCTCCAGGGCGGTGGGGAAAGGCCGCCTCTCCCCACCAGCTTCCCCTGCGGCCGGCCTCCGGCTCCCGCGGAGACCCGGTCCTCCTGGGCGCGGAGCCCGCCGTGGGCGGCGACCTGCGCCTTCGCCAAGGGCTCCTGCCCCTCGGAAGGCTCTGGGGTTTTCCGTGTCTGACCAGGGCCCAGCGTTTGCTCAGACAAGTCTGCTGGAATCACGTGCCGACGGAATGAAAATCTCAGGCCCGCACCTGAGACCTCTCTGCGCCTCCCCGCCACCCGCACTGCGCTCCGGCGGGTCTGTTTGGAGGCTTCGCAGGCCTTCCCGCGGGAGTCACGCAGAGCCAACGTGACGGCCAGCGTGACGGCCAGCGTGACGGCCAGTCCACCGCAGTGCTCTTCCGGTGCCCACCAACACCCCTCCCGCGGCCCGCGGTGTGGTCGGGTGAGTGCGTGGCGGGGGGTGCGGTCCCCCTTGGCTGGCGTGTCCTGCGGCGTCAAAAGCCCGTGGTCCCGGCAGGTGAGCTCACCACGGCCGCCTCCTGGGCCGCGGAGCTCCGGCCGCCTCGAGGGAGGGAAGGTGCACCCACCGGAAATGCCAGCGACTAAAATCACTGCCAAAGCAGTAGCTTCCGAACACCATGTTCCGTGAAAACGTCACGATGAACAGCTCGCTGGTTCCCAGCGGTTAGTGGTTTCCATGGCGGCGTGAGACCACTCGTGCTGCGGCGCGGCCGAGGCGCTTCTCTCTCCAAGAAGGAAATTGGCTGCTGCGCTGTGTTTGTGCGCTTTCGCTGATGCTTTTAAATCGGCCCTGGGAGAATTTTAAGTCTTCTTGAATTGCTTTTTAGCACAGACGAAGGAAGTAAAAGTTCTAAAACTGCCTAGTTACAGACAAATCACTTAAAAAGTCAGCTGTGTACTGGCAAAGCCGTGCCACAAGAAACGTTCCAAAAGGCAGAATGTGACAATATGAAAGCTACGTCTTGTTGTTTGTTTAACAGCTGAAGCTGTCATCGCACACCGAGAGCCTCCGGGGACTCTGTAAGGTCACGGGCCGCTCCGCTGTGCTGTGCGCCGGTGACCGGTCTGGCTGCCGGGCCTGCCTGTAAACAGACACAGGCCTGCTTTCTATTCCATAGAAGTTCATCACTCCCTTGCAGGTTGATTCAAAATAGTGCCTATGTGAAGCCATCTTCCAGATGGCAAAATCATTGCATCTTCCAATGAGACATGCAGAATAATCTAGCTATACGGGTGGGAAAGGAGGTTTATAGTACAGTTGTTTGTATGGAAAATAGTTCAATAATTAATAAATAATAATACAACTGTAAATCTACTTTTGCCCCACCCTGTAGTTAATTCACGTCTGATGCTGACAGTTACATTACTCAGATTTAGTTGTGTCTGAAATATACCCGATTACAAAACAGAGTGAAGCCAACCAGAGGAGGCGGCACGCAAAGGTCAGCGCATTCTAGAGGTGGGGCCCTCTGCCTTGTGGAGTGCTCAGTGTGATCTACTCCCCTACTTCCTGCAAGCCCTTCAGGACTGACACTGCGAGCCCGTCTTCCTATTCCCACCCCGCCCCTGGGCTGGAGTCTGCACCTCAGCAGGTTCAATGAGCATTTCCGTAGAAAATGGACATGGTTGCATACTGTCAGCTTCAATCGAAGGATACTGTTTTATTTCATTCTCTGGTCAAGAACACAAAGATCATGAGTTAGAAAAATAATTCTAACAAGCAAAATGAAACATTGGGGTGGTTTTAATTGATCAGCAGTGAGCCCCTCAGGCCAGGGATCCATTTCAAAGTGGTGCCTTGTGAGCCCGGGGCACTTGGCCACAGGCGGGGACGCTCCTGGCTTACACACACCGTGACCTTTGGGCTGGCCATCCATGTGTATTCCAAACACCCGCCCCTCCCAAATGTAACAAAGAGTGAGGATTGTAAAATCCAGGGAAGACATTTGAGAAATGATAAACAACACTGAGGATCTGAGTATTTATTCTAGGCTGCTTATGATGACATATTTTTATTACACTTGTCTGGGTGCCAGGTAACGGCAGGATGGAAAATCACATTCCCCGAATAAGTGAAGGGCGTGTCATCCCAACTGCTTCCATCTCCAGCAAACTATTGGTAGCTGAGAAAGAGAGATTTAATTCTTCTCAAAATGTCTTTTAAGAACCTTATGTTCAGAGAAGGCCTCTCTCTCTTTCTCTCTCTCTCCGCCACCCTCCCCCCAGCCTGCTCTCAGTATTTGCCAATTTGTGATCTTTACAAATGTCTAATGTGTTTTCAGGCCTTCTGTGTACCTTTAGTGAGAAATGTTTCTCTGCTTAATTAACTTGTATTTTTTTGTTTGTTTGTTTGCCAGACAGGGTCGTCGGTTAATTTTTCCCCCCTCTGGGAAGCGAAAGGGGATTGAAATAATTTTTGCATCTCAGTTTTGCAATGTTTTGTAATTTGGAGATCAGGCAGATGAGAAGAGATGTATAAATCAGATTCCTCTCATTTTCTCTCTAGCACTGTGTTTCATGGAGTATTCACTGGAAGGTTAACTTCGTCTTTTTTATTAAAGTATGACTTGAATTGGGATTCCCATAGGAACCCTGTATACCTTCTGAGTACATTGCCACTTCTCATTGTAAAATAATCCAATATAAAGTTTCAAAGGCTATACAAATTAGGGATGGTCATTAAACTAGTCACCCAAGATGCCTGTATGTTTTCCCCCAAGTAATTAAATTTACACATGCAAGTTAAAAGCTGCCACAGAAAGAGAAACACAATTTGTGTAAAAACCAGGGCCGATCCCTCCTCAATGAAAATTAGAATTCTCATAGCATGTAGAACTATAATATTGACTTCATGCTGGTTAAGCAAGAGACCATTATTAGTGACAAGTAAAACCAAGAGATTTTCAATTGTGACTTTGTTCAGTTAGTGATTGAAAAGTGCGGACAATTTATGCCGAATACATCAGACTTCCTGCATTTTTTTATGTTATTAGGAGACTTGGCTTTCACGTTTGCTGAAATTTACATGAGGTATGTCCTGGCTCCAGGGAAGAGAGTAAAACTGCATTTCAGTGACCAAATCTGAGCTCAGGCCTCTAACGACCATGGAAAACCGGTTCCTTTGGGGCTAAGGGCACTCATTTGAGTATTCCTTTGAGATGTCAGAGATATAACAGAGCAGAAGGTCGTTTTCATTCCCTTGAATGCCCAGTATTGAGCATCTGAAGAAGACAAAGGAGAGTCCTGGACACACAGGTGGACCGCCTCAAGCAGTGTCACGGGAACGTGACTTGTGCAGTCCCACAAGGACCTGTGTTCAGAAGGGCTGGCACCTGTTCTCGTGTTTCTCCGTGCTGGAGCTTTAAATGGATTACCTGTTTATTACCTCACTATAAGGGTCTAACTCAGGAATGGCCAGGTGGAGGAGATGCAGAGGGCAAGGCACAGGGCGGGGCTCAGAGCTCCATGCTCTCTCCCGCCAGGCCATTCTCCCCGATTCCACGTGTTCACTGAATCTTTGAGCCTGTGTTTTAGAAGTGATGTCTGATGGGATGACAGACCAGGCATATGAACAGACAAATAGGTGTTCATCATTCCTCACCATCCTATTTGCATATAATCTTCAAGAAGTTGCTTGACCACAGAATTTTGGAGGATTCATGCATGTGGGAGTTCAGTGAGACTCAAAGTGAGTAGAACGGGAGCTTGTATGGAAGCCTTGGTTTCCACAGGGTATTGGTAGAATGTGGGTGAATAAGAAGCAGATAAAAATAGTAGAGTTAATATTGCGCAGTGATTTTACTGCTCTGGTAAGAATGAAATACATATATACATAAGAACTATGAAATACAAAGGGAAAATCCGGTGATTCCCTGTTTGAGTTAAATGTTCTTACATTAAGATGAATGGTAAAAATCATGCTAATAATTTAAAATTTTCATTTTTCTTTATTTAGAATAACATTAAATGGCAAACAAAAAACCATGACAAGTTCTATGACAAGTTGAGAGAGAGAGAGAGAGAGAGAGAGAGAGAGAGAGAGAGAGAGACTGTGGAGGAAAGGAAAAACCCACTGTACTTTAGTATCTTTAATGGCCCTTTTCCTGTACTTTTTGAGCAGGGGTCCTGCACTTTTATTTTGCACTAAGCCTTGCAATTTATGTAGCTGGGGTTGATTAGGAAGACAAAAACCACACTCGCTATTTCCATATAGATTATTTATGTAACACAGGGAACTGGATAACAAGTATTGATGGCTGAAAAGGCAAAAGAGAGCATGGAGTGAACTCAGAGAGTAAATACAAATGAGTCAGTGCTCCTGTGCAGGGAGGACAGAGGGAGGACTCTGAGTAGGAGCCTTGTGAGTTGGGTCCCAGATGGTCAAGGAGGGGCTTTGATTTCCTGGTGCTGGTACGTCAAGAACTCACAGGAGTCGCCGCAGAGCCAGGACTGAGCCCTCTGAGCAGGTCTCACAATGAGGAGGGGATGCTGCTTCCTGCCAGAGGGGGTGCTGGGAGGCGGTCTGGGCACTGGCTCCACACTGCTGCAGGCAGAGCTCCTGGGCAAGGAGCAAGGCCTGCCCGTTCCTCTGTCTTCCAGTTCGCTGTCAGTGCTTGCCGGGGACCTGTCTCATAGCATTGCAGTCGGTACAGAAGTGTAGCTTGCAGAGTCCCAGTGCCAGCATCACAAAGCAGAGTGCAGAGGGACGGGATGGGTGCGGAGAGACCTGCCTAACAGCCAGCACCGACAGGCCCCATGTGGAGAGCTTGGGAGTATTAATCATTTGTTACAGAAACCAAGTGTTCATTTTGGCTACGTACAAAGCTATAAGTTTCAGCCTGAGAGGTTAACGAGACACATCCTATGTGAACAACGCCCTTGATGAAGGTTGAACACGTGGCTCCACTAGGCTCCCCACTTCCGGAGTGTGAAGTGACCTCCTTCTCTTTTCTGACTTGCCAAGCCATTTCCACCTCAGGGCACTCCTCGGCTTGGATTGCTCTTCTCCCAGACCATGGCTCCCTTCTCCATATCCAGGGAGAAGGCCTTTCCTGACCTCAAATCCAAAATGGCAACCTTCCCTCCCATTTTGAGGTATCTCAACCTCATTAGAATGTTGTCTTGGAAATTATCAATATCTGAAACTTTCCACTTGCTTGTTTAATGTTTTCCCATATTAGAGTCTCAGCTCCATGGGAAGAGAGAGTTGTCTGTCCTGTTCAGTGCCCACAAGATGCCTGAAGACTTCCAAGTGGGAAAGAGTCCTCTGGGAAATATTTCCCATCATTAATACTATTATGGGAAAGTATAGGATATGGCCAGGGCCATGGTACTTGGTTGATGTGCTATCATCAATTTTCTAACCATAGAAAACTCTACTATTTTAAAAATATATTTCAGGATTAATCACACTTAAATCATTAAAACTTTCTACTTGAGTCCTGGCCAGTGTGGCTCAGTGGTAGAGCATGAGCCCATACACCAAAAGGTCCAAAAGGTCTCAGGCTTGATTCCTGGTCAAGGGCATATACCTGGGTTCCAGGTTCCTAGTTGGGGCAGGAGCAGGAGGCAACCAATCAATGTGTCTCTCTCACCTCTCTCTCTCTCTCTCTCTCTCTCTCTCTCTCTCTCTCTCTCTCCCTCAGCTTCCTCCTTCCTCTCTAAAAATCAATGGGGAAAAAAAGTCCTTGGGTGAGGATTAACAAACAAACAAACAAACAAACAAACAAACAAACAAAAAGAACTTTCTATTTGAGGGGTTCCTGGTGTGTGTGTGTGTGTGTGTGTGTGTGTGTGTGTGTGTGTGTTCAGGCACACTCTTAAATTTTAGTGACACAATTGAAGAGGTTAAAAAAACTCAAAAATGGTTTTTGAACAAGTCAAATACCCATCAGTTGAAAAGATTAACAACACATGAAAGTATTATATAATGGAATGTTATTTGGTCATAAAAAGGAAAGATGTAATGCATTCTACAACATGGATGAAACTTGAAAACATTATGCTAAGGGAGAGAAGCCAGTCACATATTCTATGATTCTGTTTATATGAAACATCCAGAATAGTCAAATTTACTAGTGTAGAGACAGAAAGTAGATTCATGGTTGCTCAGGGCAGAGGGTGCTGGTAGTGGTGTAGGGGAATGATAGCAAGTATAGGACTTCTTGACTGTGGTGTCAGGTGCATACATCTGTGACTATACTAGAAGCCACTGAATTGCACACTTCACATGGGTAAATTATATTGTTTGTAAATTATAACTGAATAAAGCTACTATTACAAATACACATTTTCTGGTTCAAGATGGTGAATGAAGCATACACATCTATATGGTCTCCCATCCTATACACCTATGGCCCATGGGTCAAATCTGACTGAGTGCATGTTAAACTGTTTTGTTTTTTTAAATAGTGTCATATCAGATGGTAGCCAGCTCATTTGTTTACCTATTGCCTATGGTGGCTTCCTCACAACAACATCGGAGTTGAATAGCGGTGACAGAGACTTCATTGCCTACAACACCTAAAATATGTATTGTCTGGTCCTTCAGAAGAAAATATCAACCCTTGTCATAGAAGAAAAAGACAGGCAGACAAATAATAGCAATATTGTTGAGAAAGCAGATACTTGTCATGCTAAGCGAGTGTAGCGTATTAAAACAGAATATGCTGGAAATGGCCATCTGGAAGATTTCCAAAGAAAGGCCTTTCTCTTTGTTTCCCTCTCTTCCCAATGGTTGCATCTGCTAGTCTTCTCTGCCCAGATGCTTCAGATCTTCCCTTCCTCTGGGCATCCACTCAACACCTCTTTCTCTCTCCTACTTCTCACACATCACCCCATCACCCTTCTCACACCATAGAGAGAAGTACAAAGGACTTGTGGATAGTGATAACAAGATGCATTCTGATTCCAGGGAGGGCAGAATATGAAAAAAATGTGTGACTTGAAATCCATGAAGAATGACATTGGAAGTCTGGGACTTTCCGATGATGTAGAGTCGTTCTAGTCGAGCAGTGTAGATGCTGTTTGGATTACATATTTTGTAGATTTTTGTATGTGTGTGACCAGTCTGAAGACATGCTCATGTGTGACCAGCCTAAAGACATTCTCGTGTTCAACCTGTAAAAAAAGGACCCTCCAGCTCTCTGCTGGGGCAGCCCATGGG
This sequence comes from Eptesicus fuscus, assembly GCF_027574615.1. Classification (NCBI taxonomy): domain Eukaryota; kingdom Metazoa; phylum Chordata; class Mammalia; order Chiroptera; family Vespertilionidae; genus Eptesicus; species Eptesicus fuscus. Next base: position 57,371,786 of record NC_072490.1, on the reverse strand, counting down.
AACCAGGACGTGCACACACTAGTTCATGCCTGAGGTCTTAGTGACTGGAGCCATTTATCATTGCAGTCCCTGTTCTGACTGATAGGGGGCTCTGTGGCAACTTTCAGTCTGGAAAATACCCTCTTTCCTCCACATTCAGTTTGCTCTCTGTCAGTGGTTCTCAAAGTGTGGACCAGCAGTATCAGCATCACCCGAGAGCTTGCAGAAACACAAGTTCTTAGGCCATGTCCCAGGCCTTCTGAATCAAAAACAATGGTAGTGGTGTCCATTAATCTGTGCTTTAACAAGTTCTCCAGATGTAAGTGCAAGTTTGAGACACACTTCTTCATAACCTACCTTAAGTGGAGATCTTTATCACCTTTATAGGTTCCTGGCCAGTAGGCCTTCATCTTCTGGTCCATTGGGATTAAGGAGGGTAAGAGGTGACAATAAACCTAAAATTTAAAAACTCATATCAGGTAAGACTTTTTTCGCTGGTAAGGGTCTGTTCAGTTAGTGAAAAGGGACCTACCTATTGCTTTTGCATTGTTTGGAGTAGAAAACGTGTCTTCCTCGATGTGTGATGGAACATAACTGACTGGGCAGTTAGAGGAGCCCTCACAGAAGAGGTAAGAATTAAATGGACTGTGAGGCCATAAAGGCATAAACCTTTCAAAGATCAGGAGCAGTGTCTTCCTGTCTTCCTCCCACTTCTCCATATCAAATCATCCTTCACATGGGTGAAAAGTTAATATACTTAAAGCACCCAATTATTCACGCCACACTACGGTTCCAGTAATGAATACAGCTCCTGCCACAGAATCTATATCACTTCCAAATTTAGTCTCCATTTCTCCACGGGCCACATGCTACCCATTCTTTCTATCCAAGGAGTATTTTTACTTCCAGCTCAGGCTTTGCTCATGCATTCATCCTGCCCAAGGTGTCTCTTCCTCGTACTAAATAATCACATTAACCATGCTTTTTTTTTTTTTTTACAAAACCCTTCCATATTAGCATAATTTTTAATTAATCTAAAATCTATTAGCGTCTCTATAATTTATCCCCATTACACTATTTATGTGTTGTTTTATAGTTGTTACCTGAAGTTGTGAGGAATGCTTACCATCTATATATATAAAAAACCAGTGACCACAATGCCTGAATGCCTGAATCACTATGATGCCCACTGCAGTTGGCCAACCAGCCCGATCAGGGGCGGGGCCAGCTGGCCAACCTCTCACGTACCCTCTCCCCTGCCAGCCTGGCCTGATCAGTCCCCATTGGGGCGGGCTGGCCAGATCCCACCCATGCACGAATTCATGCACGAGGCCTCTAGTATGTATATAAGCATGTATCCATCTACCCTGCCCCAGGTATTTTTTAAGATTCGGATCAGATGAAAGTTAGCACTTTTGTTTTCCCAGAGTCTATATTGTAGGTATTTAATGAATATACTAGTATGTCAAACTCAAATAGGAAAATATACCTTTAAATAAGTATTCTAGAGAAATTGTTTGTGGCAGTTTTTGTTTGCTGTATCTAAACAAACAACAGAGGTGGGGTTCATAGGGATCTGTGGGAAGAACAGGGAGATACCTGTATGAGATTAAAGGGTTTCCACAAGGGATCAGCAGAGTAGAGTCTCCAGTGTGAGTAATTTCATGAATGGGAATAAAGAAGAAAGCAAAAGAAGAAAAGCAAGAACTATGGAAGAATGGATTGCAAATGAAGTGGAATTTTGAAAAATAGAACTCTGAATTAGGGGAGTCATTTAAAAAATGAGTACAAAAACCATAGTTTTTAAAATTGCATAGTTTTAATCTCTCAGTTTTTGAAAGTTTACTACAACATAATTCTTCTAGAAGGAAGATTTCCAGATCCCAATGGCAAAACCAGGGTTTGAATTCATCTCCAACACTTGATAGCATACACAGGTGTGATCTTAACACACCTTCCCACATCACTGTGCTGATTTCAGAGTGTCCATTAGGGCATCCAGTAACCCTTAGAAAGTGAGACAAAGGCAAGAAGACTGTAGCATAGGACAGTGGCTAAGAGTTTAGGGTCAGAGGTCAGGTTGCTGACACCAGACAGCTGGTGTCAAATATTTGCTTTACCTCTTCCCAGGTGTTGGCCTTAGGCAATGTATGAAATTGCTCCTGGGTGTGAATATAACTGTATACTTAGATTGTTGGGAAGATTAAAATAGATACAGCATGGGAAGCTTTCATCAAAGGGCTTGGCAAGTAATAAACACTCAATAAATACTATCCTACAGAGAAGAGGTCTTTTGTGTAACCAACAGACAAACATTTCTTCCCTTTTGGGTTTGTGGATTCTACCACCCTATCTAATAAAAGAGTAATATGCAAATTAACCACCACTCAGCTACACCAACAAGCCACGCCCACCAACCAATCAGGAGCAAGTATGCAAATAAACCCAACCAAGATGGCTGCGGCCACAGAGAGAGCAGGAGGGAAGCTTGGGTTTCCCCGGCGATGGAGGAAGCCAAGCTTTTTGCACACCCTGGCCAGCACAGGCCTCCACTTAAGGCTATAAAGTTTCAATTATAGAAGATACAGAAATGGCGGCAGCCACAGAGCTGGAGAGAGCAGGAGGCTAGGGTTGCCCCCGGCGATGGAGGAAGCCAACTTCTTCAGCCCTGGCCTTCTTTGGCCTCCGTTTAAGGCTACAAAGTTTCAATTATAGAAGATAAATAAATCCCAACAGAAATGGCTGCCTCCATGGAGCGAACAGAAGGCTTGGCTCCACTCCAGGCTGCAAAGTTTCAATTGTAGAAGATAAATAAATCTCAGATACCAGGGCCTCCGCTTGGGTTGCCGGGGGGCGTGGCCGGCCTGCAAACTGACACAGGCCCCTCGACCAGGCCGCCCCATGCCCCAAGGGAACCCCCACCCTGATCCTTCAGGCCAAACCAGCTGGCCCCCACCCATGCACCAGGCCTCTATCCTATCTAATAAAAGAGTAATATGCAGATTGACCATCACTCCAACACACAAGATGGCTGCCCCCATGTGGTCAAAGATCCTGCCCCTATGTGGACACAAGATGGCCACCACAAGATAGCCAGCAGGGGAGGGCAGTTGGGAAGGGCCAGGCCTGCAAGGGAGGGCAGTTGGGGGCGATCAAGCCTGAAGGGGAGGGCAGTTAGGGGTGACCAGGCCGGCAGAGGAGGGAAGTTGGGGGCAAAAAAGCTGGCAGGGGAGCAGTTAGTTACACATCAATCAAGCTGTCAGGGGAGTGGTTAGGGGGTGATCAAGCTGGCAGGCAGAAGCGGTTAGGGGCAATCAGGAAGGCAGGCAGGTGAGCAGTTGGGAGCCAGCAGTCCTGGATTGTGAGAGGGATGTCCAACTGCCCGTTTAGGCCCGATCTTTCTGGGACCAGGTCTAAACGGGCAGTCGGACATCCCTTGAGGGGTCCCAGATTGGAGAGGGTGCAGGCTGGGCTGAGGGACATCCCCTCCCTGTGCACGAATTTCATGCACCAGGCCTCTAGTCCAGTGATTATAAAGCTATTTTCTATCTCAGAGCGGAGGCCTCCTTCTACACTTCAGTTTTATGAGCTTCCTGGCTCTCTGAGTGCTCGAAAATCTTTCATCTGACCAGTGTGCCAAACCATTTCCCTGCTAAGAAAGCCCAAACAGTTCCTACTCAAAAACAAACAAAACAAAAGCCTAAGAACGAAGGTATTTCTGCAGTAAAGAATAATGAACCCAGAACGTAATTTCTGCCACAGTACAGGTGGCCTTTGAGGTAGGTGACAGCAGGGGCTATGATGGCGTTAACTTCCTAAGAGCAGATGAGTCAGCAGGCACTGCTCATCACTGGACAGAAGTCAGTTCAGCAGGCGTCATAAATGCCTGGCCTTAAAGGTAACTATATTAGGAATAAAAATGGGGTCTAATGTTTGAGTCATGCCTTTCAAATGCACCAAATCATACCTGTCAAGATTTATGGACAGATATATTTATGTTGACACTGGACCACTAACACGTTGACAAATGAGGGGCCTTGACATAGACAACAGATATGCCCAAGTCTATTTCCTGATTCAAAACAAGGGATGAAGCAGTGAATCATGACAAGCTTGTGATGTGGGCTGGCATGGCACTGGGCTTCCTGCTGCCCTGTGCCCACCACTGCCATTGCCACTGCAGCAGGGCCAACCAGTGTCAAGCATAAAGGGCCTCCTCCCCATCATTTAAGAATGGAAATGTCTGGTGTGAAAGTCTGAAAAAAAAAAAAAAAGGACTCCTATGGAGGTTGCCCACATATAGCAATGAGCCTCGTCTTGGCCTCCATGACTCTGTGGCCTCTGTGAAGGCAGGGAGGAGAATTTCATTAGTAGCTGAGAATCTGAATGTGGTGATGCTGCAGCTTCTAAATTCATTTAGTTGCCTAATTCTTATCAGTGAATTAGAAGTCAGGGTTTTATTCACACCCAAATACTATACTGGGAGAAATTTTCTTTGGGAAAAAAGTCTGGGCTCCCAGTAAAGAAGGTGGCATAGGTAAATGCGGTACTTGAATCTACCCACAACCACATCACAATTACAACTAAACTACAGAACCACCATCATTCAGAACAGCCTAAAGTCTGGCTGAATGGAAGTCCTATAACCAAGGATACTCAGAGAAGCCATGTTGAGACTGGTAGGAGGAGCTATCTCAGAGGGAGAGCTGGGCTGTGGAAATCCTGCTGAGGGGTGAGCAGTTCTGCCCTACACCGGACCTCCCAGCCCAGGGTTCCAGGGCCAAGAAGAGAAGTCCCCAAAACTTCTGGCTGTGAAACCAGTGGGGATTGCGGCTGAGTGAGACAGAGGCTGCTGGAGTCCCAGGCATTCCTCTTAAAGGGCCCATGCAGACTTCCTTTGATTCAGTTGCTCTGAATTTCAGTGCTGAGGCATCAGGGACATACAAAGAGGAACTAAGTATTCTGGCCTCTGGGCAAGAGCTGGAGGGGCAGCTTTCTCCCAGAATGAAGTGCTAGCAGAGGCCATTGTACCTTTTCTGGGCCCTCCCACCACAGAGCCGGCAGGTGGGCACCATATCTTAGTCTCCATCAACCTGGCTCAAACTGTTTGCCCTATCCTGGTGATTCCCTGAGACCCTGCCCCACCCAACTTGCAGGCCCACCCAAGCTGTTTCCAGCGGCTTTTTCATACGATTAGCCTGTCTTAGCTCATGCTTTGGACTTTTCTAAAATCTCTCAAACAAGCACCATCTGGCATTGGCATGCCCTGTACCACTTACTAAGTACCCCTGGCTTGGCATTAGCAGCAGCCAGACTTGGATCACAGCTTGGCCTCTCCTGAATGAGTTAGCTTCTCCATAGGAATGTAGACTGGATATGGGCATTATTGCCAACAAGGAGAATGTGACCCTACTGAGTGAGGTCTTAAGGTACAGCAAACAGTTGTGGGGAAAACAAAGGTTCAGCCAGTGTATCTTCATGCTTGTGCACAAATACACACACCTTCTGAATTTAGTTGTGACTATGGGGGAAAAAAAGAAGACAAGTTCTGCAGGGTGCAGAAAACAACTATCTCAACATTCATTAATTCAAAACATATTTATGAATAATTACTATGCTCCCAACATCATGCTAAGCTCTTGAGATGTACTAGTAGAATATGGAGATACCATGCCTCTCTCAGGAGCTTACACTCAAGTTGAGGGTGATGTTAGGGGAAGGAGCATGAAACAATGAACACATAGGCAAATAAAAAGATAAATGCAGTGTGAGATGGATGCAGTAAAAAAACAAAACAAAACAGATACTTGTGGAATGGAGAGTAATATGGAGGAGAGAGCTACTCTAGGTAGGAAGCTTAAGGAAGACGTCATGAGAAGATCTCAGGGGAATGGAACAGCCATAGTAAAACCTGGTGTGCTAGAGAGTTGAGGCCCTGGGATAGGCAGACACTTGGCTTGCTGGGGGGAAATAAAGGAAGCTGAGCATGAGAGTAGGTAGAATGAGTAAGGTCGAAGCTTGGAGAAGATCCACTGAAGTGGTCTAAGTGTAGGAATGATATCTTCTGATTTAAATGGAAAAGTACTTTGTGATTATCTGTCAGGAGTTGATTATAGAAAGTAAGAATGAGAATAATTCAGGCAAAATGATGGCAGCTTGGATCATATGGACACCATGCAGATGGAGAGAAGTGGATGGATCTGGGGGTTATTTTGGAGTCAAAACAGACTGTAATTCCATAGGTTTTTATTTTTAAGGTTAAAAAAATATTTTCCTACCATTCACCTATGATTTATATGGAGATTAATGAAATGGTACCCACACAGTGCTTTAAATTCCTTGGAGGGAAGCAAAGCATTATTATTATTTTCTTTACTCATATTATGAATTTATTAACTTTTAACTCCTAAACTGAGGTAGGTATTTCACTGACAGCTGGGGTCTCATTTAGCTAACCAGGTGCTCATGTTAAACAAAGGTTATATTATTATTGAAGTTATTATTAGAAAAACATAATAGCTCATGTTGAACACCAATAACAAAACCTAATTTCATATAACTGCAGCAGGCAGCTTTAGTTATGGGCATGCGTAGATGTGTTCAGTGATTGTGTTTCCGATACTCAATTTCTCTTTTCTTACAAGCTTTATGGGGTTTGGGATCTTGAGTGATTCTAGCCCAATTTATTCTGAATAATAGGTTTACACAGTGGTTAAAACCAAAATTTTCTCCATAATTATAAATCAATCTCTTGGGAAAGTGGGGGCCAGCATGCTGACAAGGCAAGTGAAAAAATCCAAATTAACTGGTCCTTAAGAAGTAATTAAACACAGGAAATTTGGTTATAGGAGGAAGGCAATTTTAGAATAGGCTTAACAAAACATAATATATGTAGTAAGAATACACAGTAATGTATTTTTCATAATTTGGATGTGGACAAAATCAGAGCTAATATATTACCTGAGAGCATTCAAACCCCTGCCTCAAGGTCCTCCTCTTCCAAAATTAAATGGCACCAGGCACACATTTCACTATGGCAAAATCACTTAGTAGTAGTAGTTGTTGTTATTTTTAAAAATTAGAACCTGTAAACTGAATAATATGGCTTAAATGAGACGATTTTATGCAGAAATACTGGTTAATATTCATGATGACCAGGGTAAAATAATATCCCTTAATATGGACTGGGGATCTGTTGAGGATATAGTATTGCTGTTAGTGTTTGTGTGTATCACTGAAGCGAACCATAAGAACCTGAAAATTAGTGCCCTCTGAGAGTCAGGAAGATGGCCATTACCAACAGCATTAACCCAAATAATGAATCAAATGGGCATATGAAGAGCTGTCTCCAACTGAGTCCAACACCAGGTCCAGGCTTTTGCTCTCATAGTCCATGCTCCCTTCTATCCCTTAGATGTCTACCCAAGTTTATCCTCCTTTTCTTCTTTGTTGACAGACCCTGATTTTGTTTGGGGTAAATATGTGTCTAGAAAAAATGTCCAGCTTCCCAGATTCCCTTGCAGCTATGTTTGGCTGTGTGACACAGTTCTGGCTAATGAGATGTAAATGAAAATCTATTGGGTAGGGCTTTCTTGAAAGCTATTGTTTGCCTAATTTTAAAAGGCCAGACTCAACTGGCATGTATTTGAAAATTTTTTGCCAGAATTTTGGATGTGATTCTCATATCTATATATATAAAGAGGTAATATGCTAATTGGTCCTAACAGTGTCCCAGTCACGAACATTCAACAGGCTGAGTGTGCACAGGAGCTGGTGGGCGGGGACTTGCACCACCGGGACATGACGCTGCTGCTGGGGGCACTCCCCACTCTGGCAGAGGCGCACGTGGGCCCGCCACACAGCCTGGCCTGGAGGGGGGGCGTCAGGATGGGGGCGGAGCCTTGGTGGAGAGCTCTCAGCACTCTTGCACTGGGGTCTGAAGGCGCAGAGAGGAAGGGAGAGCAGATGGGCAGTTAGGGGGTTTAGGCCAGGATGGGAGAGCAGATAGGCTAGGGGTATCAGGCCAGGAGGGGAGTGCAGATAAGCAGTTAGGGGGATCAGGCCAGGAGGGGAGAGCAGTTAGGGGGATCAGGCCGGCAGGAGAGAGCAGTTAAGCAGTTAAGGGGATCAGGCCGGCAGGAGAGAGCAGTTAGGCAGTTAGGGGGATCAGTCCAGGAGGGGAGAGAAGTTAGGGCCATCAGGCCAGCAGGGGAGCAGTTAGGGGCATCAGGCAGTCAGGCAGGTGAGCTCTTAGGAGCCAGTGGTTCTGGATTGCGAGAGGGATCCCAGATTGGAGAGGGTGCAGGCCAGGCTGAGGGCCCCCCACCCCCATGCACAAATTCTGTGCACCAGGCCTCTAGTCTGTAGATATGAGATAATGGAAATGGAAATATGAGACATTGGAAGAACATGAGGCATTAAGCATGATGACAAAAACTGACTTACTAAGGGTGGTGTTGAGACTAGAAAGCCCAGGCTGCCAACGTTGAGCAGAGACAACAATCCTAAATTGCCTACTTTCAAGATTTGCTAATACATTTCTCAGCCACCGCTGGCTGAGCTCTCTCTTACTTATACAACACCCTGAAACACGCAGGTGTGCCGCAGCTTCCACCTCACGCTCAGAGCAATGCTGCCCCTGCTCACTGTGAGTTTCCTGAGGGCAGGCACAAAGGCTTCTTCACCCACGTGTTGTCCGTGGCGCCCAGCCAAAGCGGGAGATCCAGGGAGCGCTGAAATAATTTTAGCTTGTAAAATGGATGCAAAAATCCAAGACTTCTTTTACATTATTGATTCTTAACCAAGATCACACACCAGTCATTGTGTGTGTATATATTTGTAGAAATAAACACACAAACATATACAGCATACCTACCTGGGCTCCATCTCCAGACATTCAGATTCACTCTACAGGCAAGATTGAAGTTCTATCTCCATACAATTTCCAGGGAACTTGGCGTTAACTTCATGTTCTGTACATATCTACTCTTCTCTGTCTCTAATAGTACCATCCAGAAAAGTCTGCCATTCATGGGCTTCCTCAACTTTTCAGTCATACTTGAAACCTTAGTGGCTGGAACGCGCCTCTTCTTCTCTCCCATCAGTGAAATGTGGTTTGTTGTAACACCCAGATCCTTTTATATTGTAGCCATTTGAGAGGAACACACATTAGAACAGGCAAGAAATAAACCATGGCTAGTCGGCCCGGAACATTTTCAATGAGAAAGCCTCGAGGGTGTGCCTAGGAGTAAGGACTTATAGCATTACTTAAGGAATTAACAATGTAAAGGTGGCTGATAGTGGTTGCCTCTGGAAGGCCTAGGGTGGGGAGATGGTGCATCAGGTCAGGTAGGGGCACTCTGGGCTTCAGAGTGGGAATGTGTCTAAAAGTGGGTGTGAGGTCCATGGGTATTTGTGGTCTATACACATGCCTTTTGTATGCATTAGACAGAGATATGCTTGTGAGTATGAAATAGTCCATTAAAATATTGAGTAATTCAGGCAAAGGATATTATAATTTTTCTTTGATCAAAGAATATAGAAACAAACAAAACAAAAGCCAAATGAATAAAAATACCCCAAACCATTTTATGCACATTTTCCCTGACAGTGGATGATTCGTTTCCAGCCTCAGCATTTTTCTTTTACACTACCTTGGTATACAAATTCTCCTGGTTAACGAACTCTGCTCTAATAAGATGTAAACCCTGACCACATTAGGGAACTCATCTGTAAAATAAGTAGTGTTTTATTTAGAGCAATAAGGATATAATTACTTTCCATTGACCCTCAGCTTAGGGAAGAGAGGCAGGTCAGTGAAGGTTGTAGATCTATCTCGTTTTATTTCAAAACAAATTCTGTTTTTATTTTTCCCTCTTGGACCAGACTTTCCAATGATATGCACTGCAGGAGAGACATGCAAAACCGTACACAGGCCCGCAAAGCACATACATTCACAATGGTATCATTTCAAGGGCTGCTTCCTTCCTACTCCACCCTACATTTTCTTCAGAGTTGGATGTCTGCATGCATGCCTTTTCTTCCTTCCTGAGAGTGATGGAGGCTGAGGCAAGGCAGAGACAAGCAGGTAGACTAAGGGGCATGCTATCTACCCCTGGAGAGTTGTGGCTGACATTGCTAATTGATTAACAAACTCATTCCTATTGAACTAAACAGTGGACTCAGAATCTACCACACAGCTTCAAATAGCCCCCACTAATCTGGAGAGGATCAATTGCATGGACCTATTTGCCTTCATGGCTGATAGTTGAAGACAATTCTCCCAGTGAGTGGGGAATTGTGAATTTCCTAGCTACATACTCATGCTCCCACTTCCTAGCCTTCCATTTGGTGGTGCCGGCCATCTGATGGGGAGGTTTTGAGATGTTGGAGACGCAATCCAGCACACTGAAGGTGATGACGTCCCCCAGTTTTTTTAAATAATCCAGAACAGTAGTTCTCAGGAGTGTGCAATAGAAACACCAGGGTGCCACCTCCACAGACTGAGGGAGGTTTAAGGTAGAGCAAGCTGATTCTGGCACAGGTATCCCACAGTCCACACATTAAGAAAACTGCCTCTGGATTGCTCCAATTCCTCTGTGGAGCGAGCCTCGGATTTTTGGCGGCTCTGGGAACTCACGGGGTGCACACAGGTGCAGGGACTCTCTCTGCAGTCCCCACTGCCCCTACGCATCTGGTTCAGACCTGAAAGGTGACCCAAGATGGAAGACTTGTCATGATTCCCTCACCCCCCAAGCAATAAGTTACTGACACATAATAGGTTCTCAAAAGCATGTTGAATGGACGGATGCACGAATCCAACTTCACTTCAGGAAAGAGCTTCCACAGAGCCTCCTGAGATGTTTCCCGGGGTCTGCAGAGGTCTTTACTTGGCATCACCTCTGTAAGTACTTTTTGCAGGAAAGAAGGATGAAGGTCTTCTCAGGCGCCCGCTCCGAACACAGTGGTGTCAGTGGGACGTGCGTGGAGTGACTTGATGAGGGTGCATTTCTGCTGCGGATAATTGAGAAGAGGCTGTCACTGACCCCAGGGCATAACCACTGTCTGAGGACTTCCTCTGTTGTACAAGCCACCCGCGGTGAATAAAAGGAGCAGATGTTTGCGTGAGAGTTGTCCAGCTGAAAAATTGGCTCCAAATCAATTTAAAAATAGGATTTTATAAAATAGATCACACTTGTTCAGTGACAGTTATTCACCTGTCTTTGCATCACTCAAGGGCAATTTTGCCAGCTGCTTTTTAAGGGAAAGAATTGGCTACTGCTTCCCATTATGTCTTTTTAAATTTTAATGCCATGTTCTCAGCAAGACCTAATCCCACATAACTGTAGGAAGTCAGCCTGGCATACCGCAGGCTGGGAAAGGAGCATCTGCTACCACAGGGCCCCTTCTCCTCCAGGGACAAGCGCCCGTCTGGATCTACGGGGAGCACACTTTTACACAACACCACGTGACCATTTGTCCAGCCTCCGCTCAGCTCAGTTCAGTACATATCCCCTGAGCACCTGCAGTTCGTCAGGCTTGGTGAAGGTCCGGGGCCTATGCAGATGCGTCAGCCACGTGTGGTCTGGCCTCATTGAGCTTTGAATGGCGCTCAGGAGTTCTTACCTCTTCTGTGTCATAGAGCCCTGTCCAAGTTTGCTGAAGCCTAGGAACCACTTCTTAGGATACTATTTTAAAATACATTAAATACATAGGGTTGTAAAGAAACCAATGATAGTTAAATTACCTAAACAATTTTTAAAAATTGAAATAATAATATATGTGTTCCTTTATTAACGTGTGAAATAAATTATTGCAGCACATCTAACAACTACCACAGAGTGATGAGCACAGATATTTTCAGAGATCAGTAATAAATGTGATGTATTATGAAATAACTGCTCTATTGTTGACAAGTTATAGCTATTGCTAATACTACTGTGTTATGTTGCCTCCATTCATTCATACTGGAAGGAAATGATGAATTTCAGTTTGAGGTTAATGAGAAAAAAATACTTTCCCCCCCAACTAAGTCTGTGAATTTTGCCCCCAAACCCCAAAATTTCTATCTATGGATCACTGGGAGGTTTATCAAGTCAGGTTAAGAATTCCTGGTAATCGAATAGACTATGAATTTGATAGTTCTACTACATCATATATGTACCTATATATCCATCTAGAAATAAAAATAATATGTGGCAGGTGTTGCGATAAGAACACAGGGATCTTGTATATGCCATCGCAAGACTTGATCTAGTCACGGGTGCAGGAAGGCTGAGATATCTGGAAAAAGTAACAGGTAGATTGGGACATAAAGATAAGTAGAATTAAGTCAACAGAAGGGGTATAAGGAGGGGGAAGTACTATGTTTCAGACAAAAGAAACCATTGTGCCGACTCCATAAAGCAAAATAGAGCATTGATGGGAGGGATGGGTAAACCTTCCAGGGCTGGTTGGGAAGGATTAAGAGCTAAGACTGGAATGAAGATAGCAGGTCATTGGGGTAGGACATCCATGCTAAGGAGTTTCGCCTTTATCCTAAGACCAATAAGAAGCCTTTGCTTTCAGAAAGTGTGCTGATCGAGAAGATCACATTGACTGCGTGTGGATGGGAGATCAGGGGGTAAAAGGCACATGACAGAGAGACGTGTAAAGGCTGCTTAGCCACTGATTTGATGTGGGAGCAAGCAGGCTCTAGGGTACAATGCTGCCTTTACCGAATGAGAGCAGAAAGAGATGTGGGTTTGGGGCGAGAGAGAAATAAGGCTTGAGCCTGGTAAGCTTCATGTGCCTGTGAGAAATTTAAGTGACCTTACCCAGTATCCAATTGTACATTTGCATGGAATCTGATGCACAGAAATAAAATATGGGCTGGAGATGCAAATTTAAAAATCTCTTTCTTGTTGGATATCAAACCAAAGATTCTAAAATTGGTGAAAAACTCTATTGAATCACATGTTATGCAATTATTTTTTAAAACTACCATTTAATAGAACCCTGGCTGGTGTGGCTCATTCATTGAGTGTCAACCTATGAACCAGGAGATTATGGTTTGAATCCCAGTCAGGGCACATTCCTGGGCTGTGGGCTTGATCCCCAATGTGGGATGTGTAGGAGGCAGCCTATCAATGACTCTTTTGTGTCATAAGTACTCAACAAGTATTTAGTAAATGAATATCATTTCTTATCATTGATGTTTCTATCTCTCTCTCCATTCCTCTCTGAAATCAATAAAAAGATTTTTTTTTTTTACAAAAAGCCTAACACATGGACACAGACAATAGGGCAGTGAAGGCCTGGGGTGGGGGCGGGCTGGAGGGGGTCACTGGGGGAAAAAGGGGTCATAGGTAACAGTTTCAACAATAAAGATTTAAACATTAAAAAAAAAAATCCAACCATTAAAATAAACCTACCATTTAATGTTATGTATCATATAAATAATAATTATGTATTATTATATATAAGTAATATATTTTATATAATATAATGTATTCATATTATATAAATAATGTATTTATAATTTATATGCTGTAATGTATTTATATTATTATGTATAATAATAATATGGTTATATAATGTATATAGTACACTATCCTATCTAATAATAGACAAATATGCAAATTGACCATACCTCCGACACACCCACAAGCCACGCCCACAAGCCACACCCACCACCCAATCAGAGCGAGTATGCAAATTAACCCAAACCAAGATGGCTACAACCACAGAGAGCAAGGTTTCCTAGGTAACAGAGGAAGCCAAGCTTTCCGCCTGCCCTTGCCAGGCCTAAGCCTCCACTCAAGCTACAAAGTTTCAATTATAGAAGGTAAACAAATTCAAACAAATGGCGGCAGAATGGAGCTTGAGAGAGCAGGCCAGGGTTGCTGCCGGCAACAGGGGAAGCAAAGCTTTCTGCACACCCTGGCCGGGCCCACCCGCTTAAGGCAACAAAGTTTCAATTATAACCCCAACAAAATGGCTTCGGGCCTCGGAGGGAGCCCCAGGCTTGGCTCTGCTCCAGGCTACAAAGTTTCAATTGTAGAAGGAAAATAAATTCCAGATACCAGGGCCTCTGCTTGGGTTGCCAGGGGGTGTGGCCCGCCTGCAAACCACCACAGGCCCCTCGCTCAGGCCGCCCCACGCCCCAAGGGAACCCCCACTTGATCCAGGACACCCTTCAGGGCAAACCAGCTGGCCCCCACCCCTGTACCAGGCCTCTATCCTATCTAATAAAAGAGTAATATGCAGATTGCTCATCACTGCAACACACAATATAGCTGCCCCCATGTGGTCAAAGATCCTGCCCCCATGTGGACACAAGGTGGCCACCACAAGATGGCCAGCAGGATAGGGCAGTTGGGAGGCACCCGGCCTGCAAGGGAGGGCAGTTGAGAAGGACCAGGCCTGAAGGGAGGGCAGTTGGAAGTGATCAACCCTGCAGGAGAGGGCAGTTAGGGGTGACCAGGCTGGCAGAGGAGGGAAGTTGGGGGCAAACAGGCTGGCAGCAGAGTGGTTAGGGGGTGATCAGGCTGGCAGGCAGAAGCGGTTAGGGGCAATCAGGAAGGCAGGCAGGCAAGCAGTTGGGAGCTAGCAGTCCTGGATTGTGAGAGGGATGTCCGACTGCCCATTTAGGCCCGGTGGGATCGAGCCTAAACGGGCAGTCGGACATCCCTTGAGGGATCCCATATTGGAGAGGGTACAGGCTGGGCTGAGGGACAACACCCTCCATGCACGAATTTCGTGCACCGAGCCTATAGTCATAAATAATAATTATATAGCATTATGCATAATTAGATGTAATTTATCTGTGTTTTCTCAGTCTTTGAAAAATTGTATGATCTAGATATGTTTTTGTTAACTTTGCAGACAGGAAAGTCAACACAAAGAGAGGGTGTAAGTAGTTTTTTTGGTCTTACAGTGAGCAAGAGACAGACCAGACTCTGAAGCAGGTCCTCTGACCACACCCAGGCTCCTGAGTACGGTGCTCCAGAGCCCCCTTAACTCATTGATCTCCATGAGGGGAGGTGTCACATTCTACTTACAGAAAAGGCAAAAGAAATGTCAGACTTTCTCTTTTCTGTCCTTAAAAAGTCAGCCAATTTCTAAACAACTTTCTGCACATTTTTGTTTGAGGGCATGGATTATACCTAATAAAATATTTTTATCCATTTTATTGGTTGTGTCATAAGTACTCAGCACATATTTAGTAAATGAATGAAAATACAAGCTTCACCTGAATTAGATTAATTAAGGAAGAAGAATATGCATGGAAGTGTTATGAATGAGGTAGAATTATATTAGTTGCAAGAGACATAAACCTAATTCGAATAGAGTTTAAGGGGAAAATGACTTCTTTCCTGAATAATTAAAAATTCATCTCTTCAGGGGGCAGGTCCAGGCATTGTTCAAATGGTGTCACTAGATGCATCTCTGTGGCCCGCTCTGAGCCGGGCTTGTCTCGGGCTGACCCCGTAGCTCTAGGCTGACATCCTCTTGGGTTCCGTGCCTGAAAAAGAGCTTCTTGATTCCAGTCCAGTCTGAGTCTTTGACTTGCATCGCTTTGGTCTGGCTGGGATCACATGCCCTGTTTGAGCTAATCTCTGTGGCCCAGAGGGAAGTCTCTGATGTCTGGCTGGGTCTGAGTCAAGGCCATCCCTTCAAGTGGGAGGGGTGAGGGTCCTCCCAGAACCACAGGCACCAAGGGGATGAGGAGGGTGGGGCCTACTCGGAAATGCAGCCTCTGCTAATATACAGGAAGGAATATGTGCTAGGCAGGCAAAAACAGCAGATGTCCATTACATTTGGTCATAGCAAAATAAGATTCTGGTTCGGAATAAAGAATGCAGTTTTCATATAAACATCTTTATGAAAGATGTTTAGAGATAAGAATATTTTGACAACAGTAAGTTCCATAGTTAACTATTCAATCACCAGGTGTTATTTTATTTATTCTTTTAAATATATTTTTATGATTTCAGAGTGGAAGGGAGAGGGAGAGAGAGATAGAAACATCAATGTTGAGAGAGAATCATTGATCGGCTGCCTCCTGTACGCCCCCTACTGGGGATCAAGCCTACAGCCCAGGCATGTGCCCTGACCAGGACTCGAACCTCTTGGTTTATAGGTTGATGTTCAATCACGGAGCCATGCTGGCTGGGCACCAGGTGTCATTTAAAAGAGGTGTTTTGTGATTTAAACTGAAATTGAAGAACATAACGAAGACATAAAACTTTAAGAGCACCTAACTGTAAAAAATAAAAACACCATAAACAAAGTCAGGTGGCCAACTGTCAGCAATTTCTAAAGTTATGTATTCTGTGATTTAAAGAAAGAAGTCATCCCTGACACCAGTATAACTTCTGTCCAAAGAATAAGTGACTCATCTTAGAGCAGCATGAGGAAATTGGCCATCATTTTTGAAGATCTGTCTGGTTCCTGAGTTTGAACAGTGTGAGCTGTCATTCACTGGGGGCATCTGTAGGCTAATAATTCTCTATACTAGGATAACTTTCACTTTGGGGTGTATCCTCATAAACATCATTGACATACATAATTATGTAAATGTAACATTTAACAAAATAACAAAATTCCATCCGTTAAAGATGAACTATAACGCTCTCAGATGTGTGACAGCATTAGTTTTGTCTGGAAGTGAAGTAAAAGCATAAAAAAGAATAGCTAGCTCCCTAGTCCCACTCTTAGAGGCAAATATGTTGTCATCACTGGCGCTGTATCTCTGTGGTGCCAATATTAGGATGCCCCAGGATGACAGATGTCTAGACATTTGTTAAAGAATAGGTTAACCTCACAGTAAAACAGAGCAAAGTTAAATTGAAGCTTTTATTCAGTTTATTCCCCTCTCCACCCCCCACCCCCCACTCCTTGATTTTGTATTTGGCACCTAGAGAGAAATAATTAAGGAAGAAACAATAGGAAATGGTTTTAGGAAACTGATCAACATAAACATTTCAAGGTTAAGAGACGGAAATTAAGAGGATGCAACTAACCCTCATTGAATACCTACTATGTGCATGGAATTTTATGATTAGGAAAATAACTTTTTATTTTGAGATAATTTTAGACTTATAAGAGTTGAAAAAAAAGTAGAGAGAATTCCTGTTTGTTCTTTTTTCTTGGTTGTTGTTTTGTTAATCCCCACCTGAGAATATTTTTTCCATTGCTTTTCTAGAGAGTGTAAGGGAGGGAAGCAGGAGGAGAAAGAGAGGGGGGTTCGGGGAGAGAAAAAGAAACATCCATGTGACAGAGACATACTGGGGCAGGGATCAAACCTGCAACCCAGGTACTTTCCTTTGAGTGGGAATCAAACCTGTGAGCCTTAGGTGTGAGGGCCAACACTCTAACCACTGAGCCAGGGCACCTGTATGTTCTTTACCCACCTTCCCCTTATGTCCATATTTTACCTAGCCATGGAATGTTGATCAAAATTAACAAATTAGCTTATGTTCCAGTATCCAATCAAGAATTACACCTTGCATTTGGTATAATTCCTTTTAATGAATACATATGTGTGTATGTGTGTGCGCGCGCGTGTGTGTCCTTTAGTCAGTATGACTTTCATACAAACCAAACAACAGTTTCTAAGAGTTTGATTCTTCTTTTTTTGAAACAAAACTGTCAGTTTTTATATATTAGAGACCATCCAGGGGGTTGTCTCTGCCTCCCCTCAGCAGGAAACACTTTCCCTGGGATGTCTGACGCCAGCAGCCCCCTGACAGCTGCTGGGTCCCACCTGCACGGGGCGGACTGGGTCCCACCTGCATGCTGTTGCTCCTGTTCTCCACTGAATGCTTTGCTCACTGTGGCTGCTGTCTTCCTCTGGACCATTACAAATCCAAACAGTGGTGTTTTTTTAAAGAGTTTTTATTTTTTCCATCACAATTTATCCCCTCTAGGCTCTCTTCCACTTGCCCCCACCCCTATCACCACACTGTGTTGGTATCCATGATTCTCTCTTTTTTGCTCAATCCCTCTATCCACTCCTCACCCGCCCCTTCCCCAGGATTGTCTGCCTGCTCCATATCTATGAGTCTATCCCGATTTTGCCTGTTAGTTCAGTTTGTTCATTAAAATCCACGAGTGAAATCATATGGCACTTGTCTTTCTGTGACTATCTAATTCACTTAGCATAATGTTTGCCAGGTCCCTCCATGCTGTCCCAAAGGGTAAACTTTTCTTCCTTTTTACAGCTGAGTAGTATTCCATTGTGTAAATGTACCACAGCTTTTTTATCCACTCATCTACTGATGGGCATTTAGGCTGCTTCTGAATCTTGGTTGGCAATTGTGAATAATGCTGCAACAAACATAGCATATATTCTTTTAAATTAGTGTTTCGGGTTTCTTTGGATAAATTCCCAGAAGTGGAATTGCTGGGTCATAAGGCAGTTCCATTTCTAATTTTTTGAGGAAACTCCATACAGTCGTTGTACCAGTTTGCATTCCCACTTTGCAGAGAGTTTTTCTCTTGAACGGGTGCTGGGTTTTGTCAAATGCTTTCTGTGTACCTATTGATATGATCATGTGGTTTTAATCTTTCAATTTGTTTTTGTGGTGTATCACATTTATTGTTTTGTGGATATTGTAGCAACCTTGCATCTTTGGAATAAATCCCTCTTGGTCGTAGTGTATGATCTTTTTCATGTATTGCTGGATTTGGTTTGCTAATATTTTGTTAAGGATTTCAGCATCCATGTTCATCAGGGATATTGTCCTATAATTTTCTTTCTTTGTTGTGTCTTTATCTGGTTTTGGAATTAGGATAGTGCTGGCCTCTTAAAATGAGCTTGGGAGTCTTCCCTCATCTTGAATTTTTTAAATTGTTTGAGAAGGGTAAGTGTTAGTTCTTCTCTGACTGTTTGGCAAGATTCACCTGTGAAGCCATCTAGTCCAGTGCTTTTGTTTGTTGAGATTTTTAAAAATTATTTCTTCAATTTAACTAGTTGTAATCTGCCTGTTCAGATTCTCTGATTTTTCCTGATGCAGTTTTGCAAGATTATATATTTCTAGAAATTTATCCATTTCTTTCAGATTGTCCAATTTGTTGGCATATAGTTGTTTGTAATATTTTCTTACAAACTTTTGTATTTCTTTTGAGCCATTTGTTACTTTTCCTCTTTCATTTCTGCTTTTATTTATTTGGGTCCTTTCTTTTTTCCCTTGATGAGTCAGGTTAAAGGTTTGTCAATATTGTTTATCTTTTCAAAGAAACAGCTTTTGGTTCCATTGTTCTTTTGTATTTTTTTTTAGACTCTCTTTCATTTGTTTCTACCCTGATCTTTATTGTTTCCTTCCTTCTACTAATTCTGGGCTTGGTTTTTGTTCTTTTTCAAGTTTCTTTAAGTGTAAAGCTAAAGGAATTAACATCAGTAATTTAAGATTGTTTATTTGAGCTTCTAGTTTCTTGAGATAGGCCAGCAATGCTATGAATTTCCCTCTTAGGGCTGCTTTCCCTGTCTCCCACAAATTTTGGGTTGTTGTGTTCTAATTTTCATTTGTTTCAAGGTATCTTCTGATTTCTTCCTTGATCTAATTTTTAACCCATTCATTGTTTTGTAACATGTTATTTAGTGTCCATGTCTTTGTGTGCTTTTCAGTTTCTTCTTATTATAGATTTCAAGTTTCATAGCAGAGAAGATGCTTGATATGATTTCAATCTTCTTAAATTTATTGCAACTTGTTTTGTGTCCTAACATGTGGTCTGTCCTGTAAAATGTTTCATGTGCACTTGAAAGAATGTATATTCTGTTGCTTTGGGGTGGAATGCTCTGAAGATATCAATTAAATCCATTCGATCTTATAGTCATTAAAGGCCACCATTTCCTTGTTAGTTTTCTATTTGGAAGATCTATCCATTGATGTCAATGTGGTATTAAAATACTATAACTGTATTACTGTCAATCTCTTCCTTTATGTCCATCAAGACTTGCTTTACATATTTGTTCCTATGTTCAGTGCATAAATGTTTACACAATAGGTGTTATATCCTCTTATTGTGTCGATCCCTATATCATTATGTAGTGTCCTTTGTCTGATATTATAGCCTTTGCTTTACTGTCTATTTTGTCAGATATAAGTATTGCTACCCCAGCTTTTGTTCCCTTCCCCTCTGAATGAAATATCTTTCTTATTCCTTTACTTTTAGTCTATGTGTATGTTTCATTCTGAGGTAGATCTCTTGAAGACAGGAGATATGTGGGTCTTGTTTTCTTATCCATTCAGCTATCTTATGCCTTTTAATTGGAGCATTTAAGCCATTTACATTTAAAGTGATTATTGATAGGTACTTATTTACTGCCATTTTACTTATTTTTTAACTATGTTCTTTTTTTCTTCTTTCTTTTGTCCCCTACTTCTCAAAGCAAGCCCATTAACATTTCTTATAATGCTGGTTTAGTGGTAACAAATTCCTTTAGCTATTTCTTGTCTGGGAAACTCTTTATTTTTCCTTCAATTTTAAATGCTAGCTTTGCTGGGTAAAGTAGGCTTTGTTGTGGGTCCTTGCTTTTCATCACTTTGAATATTTCATGCTAATCCCTCTGGCCTAAAATGTTTCTGTTGAGAAATCAGCTGACAGTCTTATGGGAGCTCCATTATAGGTAACTGACTGCTTTACTCTTACAGCTTTTAAAATTCTCATGTTGGCATTTTAATTATGATGTATCTTGGTGTGGGCCTCTTTGGGTCCATGTTGTTTAGGACTCTCTGCACTTCCTGGACTTTTATGTATTTTTCCTTCACCAAGGGAAGTTTTTGGACATTATTTCTTCAAATAGGTTCTTGATCCCTTGCTCTGTCTACTCATTCTGGTACCCCTATGATGCAGATGTTATTATGCTTCATGTTGTCCCAACGTCCCTAATATTTTAAAAGATATATTTTTATTGATTTCAGAGAGGAAGGGAGAAGAAGAAAGAGAAACATCAACAATGAGAGATAATCATTGATTGACTGCATCCTGCATGATTAGGGATTGAGCCCACAACCTGGGCATATGTCCTGACTGGGAATCAAACTGTGACATCCTGGTTCATAGGTCAATGCTCAACCACTAAGCCACTGCAGCTGGGCCCAAAGGTACATAATTTTTTAAAGTATTTCTTCTTTTTGATGTTCTGTTTGGGTGTTTTTTTCTCCTTGACTTCCAAGTCACTGATTCTATCCTCTGCTTCATCAAGCCTTCTGCTTATTCCTTCCAGTGTATTCTTTATTTAAGATATGGCATTATTCATTTCTGACTAGTCCTTTTTTATGGTTTCTATATCTTTTCTCATGCTGTAGAGCATCCTTATAATCATTACTCTGAACTCTATATTTGATAAATTGCTTACCTCCATTTCATTTAGCTGTTTTTCTGGAAAATTCCCTAGTTTCTTTATTTGGAGCCTGTTTCTTTGTCTTCCATTTTGACTGCCAGTTTGCATTTGTTTCTATGTATTAGGTAGATCTGCTATGTCTCCCAGTCTTGTTAGTGTGGCCTTATGTAGTAGGTGACCTATTGGACCCTGTGACACAGTCTTACTGATAACCTTAGCTTGGTGCACAGCTGGGTCCTTTCCACCTGCACCTTCTCCCACCTCTCCTGGTTCTGGTGCTTTGGGCTGGGTAGCTCATTTAGGTGCTGTAAGAATGTCCCTGTGTGCATTGTGTGGGCCATCCTGTTGTAATTGAGTCTGATTTATACAGGCCTGTTCATGTATGGGCTGGACCCTCAGGCTGGTTGACAGTCAGGCCCAACCCCTCAACACAGTGTGCAAGCTGCTATGCAGGTGCTATTCACACAAACGGAATTCATCTCAGCAGGGGTTGGTACCTGCCTAGATCTCCCTGTTGATATGCTGCTTGTGAAGCTTTGTGGATTGTGCTCTGCGGTTTTCTGAAGCTGGGCACTGGATTTATTGGTTCTAGGCCTCTTTGGTGAGACTCTTCTGCAGGCCAATCCAGAAGCTGTCTGTGACTGACCCTGAGCAACCTGTCTGTACCTATCAGTGATCCACAGCTTGTGGCTCCCTTTTCTGGACCTGGGTGCAGGTGGAACGGACCCAGCTGTGCACCAGAATCTGCTTTTACAAGCCCTGGGCTCAGCAGCAGGTCAGGCAGAGACTCAAAGCACCTAGAGATTTGCCTCTGCCTGCAGGCTGTCTATTAGGCTCAGTCATGTAATGAGCCTCTAGCTGTAGTCCTCAACAGGGCATAAGCTCCACAGGGTGGGGTGAGAGGGATTCCAATGGGGCTATTGCTTCCACCCAGGCTAATGCTGGATAGAGGGGAATGCTCTGCCTGAGAAAGATGGCTTATGCAGTATGGAGGAATGACTCCGCACAGGGATTCGGTGTCTGTCCTCTCAGCTCCTTCTTCAGAGCCACCAATCCCAGATTTTTCTCACACAGCTCTAGCCCACTCTGCCCTCCTTCTGCCAGAGCCCAAGGTGAGTGACTGCAAATTAAAATTTGTCCATTGGCCCTTTAAGAGGGTGCCTGTGTTTCAAGCTGTCTCTCCCTGCTTTTCACAGCCAGATGTTTTCTGGGCACCTCTCCTGGTTCTGGTGCTTTGGGCTGGGTAGCTCATTTTGGGGCTTATACCCCATACTTCTCAGGGGGGACCTCCTGCAGCTGAGATATTCCTCCAAAACTTCAGCTGCTGTTTGTGGGAGCCTGGCCAACCTTCTCACATCTCTGCACTTCCTACCAGTCTCCATGTGGCCTCCTCTTTCCGTCCTTGGTTATAAGATTTCTCTCCAGCTAGTCTTCAGGTGGTTATTCAGGATGCTTTTTCAATATTTTAGTCATAATTCCAGTTTGGTCCTGGGAGAAGGTCAGTTTAGCTTTCAATGATTCTGCTCCATCTTGGAATCTCCCCAAACAGTGTTTCTTAAGGTCTTATAAACTGGTGGGATTTTTGAAGCTACAGGGTGCCCAGACCAGAGTGTCCCCCGAGGATGCCACATGCCAATTGTTCTTGAAGTGTTGAGGCTTTCAAGTTGGTCACTTTGAAGCAACTTCTGTCTATGGAATTCTCCACTTGCTTTTCATGGCTAGTTTCATGCCTGCTTTTCTTTAGAAGAGTCTAAATTTTTAAGATTCTTGCTTGCAGGATCTCTGACATCAAGTGCTATAATTTTCTTACCCCTATACTTCACTTTGCTTATGAATTTATAAATTTAGAAATTATATTGTGGAGAGATAATTTTCCCTAAACATTTTTACTAATTGAAGAATTTTACTTTCAGAATTCCAGAATTTCCTCCTTTAAAGAGTATGATATAGCCAGTTTCACAACCTGTATTGATCCAAAACTAGTCACTCAAGGTCAATATAGTAAGTACAAAAGATAGACATTTGTTTTCCAAGATTCTGAACTAATGGACAAGAAGAAATGATTGAACCACACAGCCATTCCTGCTTTGTGGCGTACCTCGATTTTCTGGGAGAGGATTACCTCTTCATCTTTGCAAATACCCTTGGTGGAAGGGCAATTCCTTGTGATAGTTTTACCCTGGAGAAGGTGAGGGATCACTCTGACCTTCCTTCCACCTGGGGAGAACCCAGGAGTAGGCACAAGACCTAAGCTCAATCAGTTGGAAATTGTTTCCCAGGCCTCTGGATCCTGAGCAGATAACAAGGATGAAAAGACCAGCCAGAAATCTGCAGCCAGCACACTAGACCATTTTTACTATTACACTCTGGTCCTTGCTGCCCAATACTCTCTTTCTGACCATTTCTAAGCCAACTTCTCTAGCTGCCCAGTAATTCTGTGAGTCCTCACCTCAAATCTCCGTCCAATAAATTCCCTTTTACTTAGATTAATGGAAATGGTTTCTCTTGCTTGCAACCATGGACTCTAAGTAAAACACGAGAGATCCTATTTTAGCATTACTAATTTATTACATGCTTAGAATGCTGTGGAGGGCTGCAAAATACTTTCTAATGCAATCCTTCTTTTGTTTAAAATTCTGAGCATCAGCTTCTATCTTTATGGGCCTAGAACCCAGTCCTGCCCATTTGGTCATATTTGTCACACTTAGTGCTTGCTGGCTGACTACTCCCACAGCAGACACTCTCCGTGCAGGCAGGACCTCGGTCACCAGCCAGCTGCAGAGCAGGCACTCCTTAGACAGAAGGGAGAGAAGCACACGACTATGAAAAATACTTCTCCCAGTTCATAAATATACACCTCTCACACCTACTCACGATAAGTCACATTTTTACCTTTTTGACAGTTTAACTTCTGGTGAAGAGCCAATATTTGTGTCCAACTCCAAATTAGCAAAAGTAGATGCAATTTCCCCAAATAATGAAGAAAATCCCTTTAAAGCTGTCAGAAGCATTGTTGTCGTGTAGATTGAAAAGTGTTTACCAATTTTGACTTTGCCAATAGACCCACATTATTACTTGGCCTAGGATGCTTTAGAAAAAAACAGTTCCACACACTTTGCTGAATCTCATGATAGATTATTAAAATTCTTAAGGTTAATGCTATTTTCCTCTAGAGTTAAGACACATTCAGACTCATGGGCTATTAAGTGGGGGGAAGTTACAGCCAACCAAAGACATAGCAACACGGTTTAGCAAACAAGGGTGATGTTTGCAACAGGACCGAAAGTGACAGCAGTATGTATATTTCTAGGCATACACATGCATGGCTCTGACAGCATGTCAGTTATAATTTTTGCAATAATGTGGATATAATTTATTAGAATTCAAATATAGAGTAAACTGAGCACATGCTTTGGTCCAAAGTACTAATTTGTCTATTGCTGACAGTTTTGTATGTGTTTTAAGTAGAAATAAAGACATTATAATTGAATAAACATTTTCTCCTTGCTAACCATGCCCTCTCAGGGTTAACAACAAGCAAATGGAATAATGTGGAATCCTTACAAAAGTAACCACAAATAGGACAACTGTGGGGGAGGTGGGTTTCAGCTTTCCTGGTTGCCTGCCATGGAGGTTTACTCAGATGTGATTGATTGCCCTGGTGAGTAATACCAGTTGGCAGACATTAGTAACACTTTGTCTTACTTTTGGTACAGTTGTTAGCTTTTCTATGTTTAGCATGTTTTCATATTTTAATAAGAATTCTGAAGCTGTGTATATATATTCAGCATTAGCCTGAAACTTGACACTTGTGATTCTGGGGTAATTTATAACTCCATCTGAATTTGTCATAACTACAAGATGCTTTCAACATATGGAATTATGCTTGTAAAATTTAACCTTATTACATTCCTTTTCCAGCCTCTATGCATTTTTAATACACATTTTACTTTGCATTTCAAACACTTTGACTATATATTGTTAGTGAGGTTGGCTTGGTTTTGCAGGAGCCACAGAGGACGGGAGAAAACCAGGAGATATGTGGAGTTGTTTTTTGTTTTCCTTGACAACTGACCAGAAGGCTCCATTTCATTTACGAACCGAGATGGATGAGGTACCAGCCTGAAATCCTTTGTGATTTCGCCAACAACACGAGTCCAGGAATGTCTGTGCCCCTGCACTGGGTGTCCGATGAGGTGCTGGGAACGCGTGTGCTCTTCCAGCGTTTCGCGTGGTGCACTCCTCCCTTTGGGAGTTGGAACACGTCCACAGGCGAGCCATGAAAGGCAGGAGCCTTCAACAATGGTGTGATGGAAACTTAAATAGGCGAGGACCTGCGCCAAGTTTGCAGAGTATTGTTTCAGGCTGACTTCAGCTCCAGCCAATGAGTGGCTTGGCTGGCTTACTTCAAGGCAGAAGTTGAAAATGGCTTAGGGTTTCTTGAAAGTCCTGGGAGTTTCTAGATACTTAATAAAGCACCCTCCCCCACTGTCCCCCCCCCCCACTCCCCGCCACATACACACACACACACACACACACACACACACACACACACACACACACACACACACACACACACACACACACACACACACACTCATCAGAAAATAGTTTTAAGAACT
This sequence comes from Eptesicus fuscus, assembly GCF_027574615.1. Lineage (NCBI taxonomy): Eukaryota > Metazoa > Chordata > Mammalia > Chiroptera > Vespertilionidae > Eptesicus > Eptesicus fuscus. The sequence goes on along the minus strand of NC_072490.1, from coordinate 57,345,854 downwards.
GGCTCGATCTAGGAAATGGTGGGAAATAAGCCCAAGAAAGAAGGCTCCGGATGGTTTTAATTCCCAATGACAAACTGTACCTACAATCCAGTGGATGATAATCCATTCTGTATTTGCTTATTTCAGTTTATTGCAGCAGAAAAGTGCGTTTTAAATGCTTTATTATGCCCGTTCTGTGGAGTTCAGTTCACACTGCCTCAGGCCAGGAGGAAGGGAACTTGGAGGTTTCTCTTAAACAAAAGAGAGGAGGCTCCTCCTGAAGCAGGTTCCCCAAGGTCAGGCTCCTTCTAATTACAATTCTAATGAGACATCAGGAGATCTTCCCAGGAGATCATTACTGGGTAATTTTTCAACAATAGCTCTACCATCTTCTTCCCTATTTGGAAAATACAGAAAAATGGCCCATCAGTGTCCCTACCAGAGATTTCATTTTCATACTCGGTTTTTCTGAATCCCTGATTAGCTCTCTGACAAGCGGCACATTTATATACAGTATGAAATATGAGCTTTATCTCTGCCTTGGTCTTAATTTAAAATTTGCATTTTATAGTATTTATGTAGACCTTCTTGCAACCTTTCAAGTACTCAAACAAATGATTCTCCATTAAAAGAGTTTATCTTGAAATATCTGTCTAAGCATTGTAAATAGCATGTTATGGATCACGCGTTTATTTAGGCAAGTGAAATACAACATCAAAAGCTATCACTGAAAAACTAGGCCAATATGGGCATTAAAAATATAGCACCATATATCTTGGGCAAGCAACTTCTCCGGATCCCACGTGCTCGGACGGGGAATATTTAGACTCAAGCGAAGATGGCATGTTTCTTGATTCATCTCGCAGCGCAAGTCTGCTTCATTTGCAAAGTGATAACCTATTACTATAACTAAACCGCCTAGTGCATGGAGGCTCAGAAATAAAATAAAAAGATTAGCCAGTTATCTTATTTACATATATTGAATTGCAGTAATACAGCCCGATCTCTGCCTCTCATTTGATTCTAATTAAAGCGTGGCAGAGAAACTGCAATCCACACAAGAGCTTATTTTAATAGTCAGAGCTGGCAAAGCCCCAATATCACAATGTAGCAATTAACAGCACGGCTGTATTTGCTATTCATGGTTTGATGTAAAAACTTGTTTATTAAGATGGGCTGGAGGCGCTGGTGTGCAATAGACCTGCATGTAATTAGATTCCAATTATTTGTCTGTTTCTGATATTGTAAACTGGCACTTAGCACATCAGTTAAATTGACACGCGGCGCTGCATGGCTTCCTCGGTAATTAAAACATGTTCTGTTAATTAGATGATGACCACTTTATTTCAGGGCTCTTGTGTTTGGGTTTTCTAGTGTGCTCTGTTTGTATCATGAGCCACCAGACGCTCCTCTAATGAGTCCTTGTTTTGTTTCAATTACCACCTGCTGTTCAAAAGCAAAGCTTGTTTTAACTAAACAAAATTAATGCTTGTCTCTTCCTTTGTACGAACTTAAACGATAGACAAATTAATACGCTTATTATCGAAGTGCTAAGCTCTGGTTTTAAAGACTGCTAAGGCAATTAGAAGAAAGTTATAAGATGTGGAGTGTGGCATAAATATTGTTTAGCGCATTAAGAGGCATTACAAACAATGAATTATCTACTGGAGTTGAAAAGAAGCATAGAGACTTAGGCTCCCTCCCCCCCACCAAATTAAATTAGTTCTTGCAATTTGCAAAGGGATCCAGAAACTAAAGGGAGCAGGGGATTTCTAAGAGAAGGAATTGAATAAAGGTAGACATGAAGGTATGTATCATGGTTAAAAAAAATCAGTGAATGATATCTGACCATCTTGGATGGTTTCCAAAACTATGTGTTCGCTGCATGTTCTCTTACAGGATATATGCTGTTTTCACCCTAAGTAATTGATCACGCTGTTTCTCAAAGCTTTACTGCAAGCATCATCCGGAGAGGCGCCTTGCACTTTCTGGAGGTGAGGGCTTGTCCCGCGGACTACTCCGCAGCCGCCCCCACACCGGGCTTCTCCCCTGGGACCCCCAGAACACAGTCCCTCCTCTCAGCCGCAGCCCTTCCCACGCCCACAGCGTCTCATTGCACCCCGACATCACGACCGGGCTGAGACCCGTGCTGGTGCCAGGGCAGGGAGCGAGGGACGACTACGTCCTTCCCCGAACACCTTCTCCGGCAGATTTGGGGGCTCAGGAACCAGGCTAATAGCGGAAGCCACCATAGGCGTTCCACAAGCTCCCCGCAGAGCCAGGCCTGTTAGAATGGAGGCAACACCCACACTAGTTCCCGTCCTCTGGCCCCGGCGGCCAAGTCCACAGCCGGGCCGGACCGTGAGGCAGCCGGACGCCAGGCCTCTGCAGGGCAGTCCCAGCCCCTCTGCGGTGACCGAACCGCTGAGTCCTTCCGAGTTCCGGCAACGTGCACCGCGGCAACATGTGGACACAGCAGATCTGGATGGCGTATTCGAAAGGTGTTTGTTTGGAAAGGTATTTTAATTACAAGGCAAATCATGCTCTCCTGTTGCCTAGAATGGGTTTGACTCCTGCAGGTGCATTCTAGAATTTGAAATTCCATTTCCGTCAGGAATTCAACAGCACGGATGTTCCCACGTGGAACGCAAACCTGAGCTTGTGGACAGCGGCCACCGAGGGCAGTGCACTAGGGTACCGAGCCAATGCCACGCTTCCTCCTACACCTGCAACTGAAAGAGCAACGAAGGGCAGCCCATGGCACCCTCAGAGGCGCCTTCCCAAAGCCAAGGCGGCGGGGAGCTGAGCGGCACCGGCAGGCTTGCGCCTTCGTGCCGCAGTGGCCTTCGGTGCCTATTCTACAAAGGCAGTTGGCCGTGTCTTACTAAAAGCCCATTCACTCAGGAGATATTCTAAAATGCATCCTCTGCTGCAGGCCCATCGGCCACATTATCTGCTCTGAAACATGTCAGTGACTTCCGGGGCCTTTGGACAATGCTGGTGCAGGAGGGGTCACGACGCTCCCCGCACCAGGGCATGCTGGCCCTGAAGGTGCACATGGTTGGACTCAGGGACATGACTTGATCATGGATATCCAGATCCAGGAAGCAATGAATTATTTTTCAACCACGTCTCTCACGTGTACATTTAACAGTGTAACCTTAATTCATATACTTCCATAGACATTTGCTGTTTTAGCCTCCCAGGTCCCATTCCCCTTTGTCTCCTTTCTTTTCTTTCTTCTTTCTTTCTTCTTTCTTTCTTTCTTTCTTTCTTTCTTTCTTTCTTTCTTTCTTTCTTTCTTTCTTTCTTTCTTTCTTTCTCTTTCTTTCTTTCTTTCTCTTTCTTTCTTTCTTTCTTTCTTTCTTTCTTTCTTTCTTTCTTTCTTTCTTTCTTCTTTCTTTCTTTCTTTCTTCCTTTCTTTCTTCTTTCCTTCCCTCCCTTTCTCCCTTTCTCCCTTTCTCCCTTTCTCCCTTCCTTCCTTCCTTCCTTCCTTCCTTCCTTCCTTCCTTCCTTCCTTCCATCCTCTCTTTTTTTTTTGAAGAGTTTGCATTGATTTTTAGAGAGAGGGAGGGAAAGAGAGCGAAACATTGATGTGAGAGCAGAACATTGATCAGCTGCTTCCTGCATGCCCCCTGCCAGGCTCGAGCTGAAATCTGGACATGTATCCTGACCGGAATTGAACCAGCAACCTTTTGGTGCCCGGGGCAACACCCAACCAATTGAGCCACACTGGCCAGGGTCCTTTTCTCTAATTTCTTGTTTGGGTTCTGATTTTTGGCCATTTATACTGCGGAAGCTGACTCCACTTCCAGTGCTGGAGTGAGAAGGCCAAGTTGGGCCCACTCTCCTTGGCTACAGTCAGCTCCATATGGGCATCTTACATGGGATGCTCTAATCACTGAAACCGAGGATTTTTATTTAATAGCTGAAGGAAGAGATATTTTTTTGCTGGATGGAGGCCTGGAGGGAAATAGCCCTAATAGTTTCTGGCAGGCATCTTTGACGACATCTTTTGAGCAAAGTGCCAACCTAAAGGAAGCAAAGGCAACAGATGGAACTTGATCAAAACATGTGTGTGACCTGTGTTGAGTCATGCCTGAAGTCAGTGCCACCCATAGATTTATATAAACCAGTATCTCCTCCATTACCCACACCATCCCATTTAAACAAAAACAACACCTAAGTCAGTTAAGGGTGGGTATTTTCACTTGCAATTAAAAAAAAAAAATTTCCAACGGATACTACCCAACTTTTCATGTCACCTCATCATGCTGTTTTACCCATTCAGGTTCTGAAGCTCAAGAGAAGAATCTCTACAGACAGGTTCTCCTGCTGGGGTCTAGGATGGATGTCAGAAGATAACTCGTTACCTGACATCATAAGCAATATTTTATGTGATGTGCATTTTCTGGCTCAAAATGATTGGTAAGATGTTCCCCAAGGAAGTTTAAGAACCCCTGATAATGGAACAAAAATCCTGGCAGGTCAACCAGGAGAGGCACAGCCACCTGCAAGTGTCAAGTTGTCTGACTTCAAAAACTGGGAGCATGGGTAGGGGTTCTCTGAAGAAATCTGCGTGGTCAAAAGCTAGAGCTTTTCAGAAACTGGAATAGTTGTTCTGGGAGATTAAGGAAGCAAGATGGACATATGCATGATAGAAGTGGTGCTTTTTGAAAAGGCCTTAGTGATTAGCTTGTTTCAGAGTTTATTGTTTCTGTGGATGTATGATGTGTATGGACTATCTATATATATAAAGGCCTAAGTGACTGTTCAGCTGGTAGCTATGATGCACACTGACCACCAGGGTGCAAATGCTCAATGCACAGGCATGGAAACATGGAACAGACTGATGAATCTTAGAGGGGAGGGGAAAAGGGGAGGGTGTGAAGAGATTAACCAAAGATCTTATATGCATGCTAGGAGCCCGTGCATGGATTCATGCACCCACGGGGTCCCTCAGCCTGGCCTGTGGGGATTGGGCTGAAACTGGCCCAGTGCACAGATTCTTATACCAGTGGGATCCCTTGGCCTGGCCTGTGAGGATCAGGTTGAAACTGGCAGTTTGACATACCCTGAGGGGTCCCAAATTGCAAGAGGCTCAGGTCAGGCCGAGGGACTCCACTAGTGCAAGAATCCATGCACTGGGCCTCTAGTACTATATAAATTTACCCCAAATAAAGCCACACCAAAGGGTCTGTAGCAAGAAATGGTTATTTATAGTCCGTGTTGCCCCTGGAGAAATGTGTAGTATTAATTTCAAATGCACTTAGCAAAGGGGCTCACCCCAGCTTCTGTGCTCAGAGGCTAAAACCAGAACAAGTCTTGAAATATTTTAATGCCCTAGACAAGCAGGTGAGTCTTCATCATCTTCCAGTGTTCTCACATATCAACTACTGCTTCATCTCGTCTACATGAAACCAGGTCTCTGCTACTCAGGGGTGATAGTACAAGATAAAACAAAGTAAAGCAAAACTGAACTAAGCTAAAAATTAAAAAAAAAATTCTCCCAAACTTATCACTCATTCATACTTTGGAATTCTGCCTAATTATTGAGTCAAAGTGACCAAAAGCAACGGCTCCGCAGCGAGGTAGTGAATTCAGACCCAGCTCTATCACTGCAGTTAGGTGGCCTTGGACAAGGACCGTGGAGCCTCAGTGCTTGAATTTAATTTATTCCTGAAGGCTGTTCAAGAAGTGATTTGTTCAAAAACCAAATCATTTTTTCCATTAGAAATAATGTCAATTGAATTAATTCATTCCAGACCCACAAATGATTCCATTTTAACCTTTCTTATATTCATACATGTCTAATGTACTGTTTAATCTATAAACAACACTTCTTAAAATTATCAAACCACCCCCTATTAGCCTTAAATGAATCACTTTCAGCACTCATTCCAGGGGTGTGTTTAAGGAAGTCAGATGCAGCATCAGTTTTTTCATATATCATTCCTCCAAAATGCTGTCACCAGCTAACTGCTTTTCGTTTATCAGAATCAACAACCGTTTTTCTGCCTCTTGAATTGCCTGTGATCATTGTTTCTTGCACACCCTTAGCAACATCAGCACGCTTGATGACCTCTTTATGTTTTAAAATTGTGCTAATCATCCATTTTGCCAGGATCAAAAGCAAAAAAAAAAAAAAAAAAAAAAGTCCAGAACCCACAAAGTATTCACAACACAATTTCCTGAAATGTTAACAACTCAAGGTGTAGCAGTAAACTGACTCATATTTGCTCCTTTGTTTGTGGCCTTGGAGATGGCTTTTTGTCATGCTGATGTATCAGCATGAAAGGATTGTCAGGTCCAGAACCGAAGTTTTGTTCACAACCAAGATATTTTTTCTGTGAACAACTTGGTTGAGAACCAAATTGTTCAAGAGGTGAGATGTTCGAGAGCCTGGTTTGACTAAACATTACATGTCTGTAACTTCGTTTGTTATTTAAAAAGAAATAATAGGCTAAATTATAGAAATGGCTTGACACTCATCTGTATTTATTAAAAGAGCAACTTTGTATGGTTCAGACCCATACCTCTTCTGTACTAGGTTCCTAAGGCTGCTGTAACAAAATGCCACAAATTGTGTGGCTTAAAACCACAGGAATCTATCCTCTTTCAGTTAAGGAGACTAGAAGTCCAAAGTCAAGGTGTCTTCAGAGCCATGATCTCTCTGAAGTCTTTAGCAAAGAACTCATCCTTGCCTCTGCTGGCTCCTGGTGTTGCCGCCGTCCTGGCTGTCCCTCGGCTTGGAGCTGCGTCCCTCCCATCTCTGCCTCCCCCTGCACAGGCTGCCTCCCTCCCATCTCTGCCTCCCCCTGCACAGGGTGCGCTCCTGTGTGTGGCTGAGTCTGGGCCTCTGGGTCTCTCCTTGTGGCGACACCACCCTCATCCAGGATGCCCTCATCTTCACTTAATACATCTACAAGGACCCTGTGTCCAAATAAGGTCAATTCACAGGTCCCGGGGTTTGGACTTGAACTATTTTTTTTTTTTGGTGGATACAATTTAACCCACTACACTACCTCACAGGAGTAAGAATTAAAGAAATTTATGTATGCTAAGTGTTTAGTGTCTGGCACATAGTAAAGACTCAATAACGATCCACTGTTGCTGTTATCCTCATTTTTTCTTATCCCAACCTGTCTGCACTGAACAAAGCTCTCCCTCTCTTAGATCCTGCATACCTCCAGGTCTATCCCAGAATCAAGCAAGTTCCATTTCTTTTCTATATTCCAAGGTAATGCCCTATGTACTATTATTACTGACCCAACTTTAAAATCTCTCATTGTAGAGATTTTAAAAAAAGATTTAGCTGTAGAATTTCTTCTTCCAAGTAAATGTTATTGGAAGACCAATATTCAAAGTGGTTGAAAGTGGAATTACTCTTTGAAAATATCAGCTCCATGTTCATTGTCTCCCCGTGGCTCTGCACCCAGCCCCCAATGGCACTTGAGACTCTTCTTTGAAACATAGAAGGGTCCAGAAAAGACGGTTTAAAAAACTACCTTTCAGTCATAAGCAAGCTCATCTCAAGCATTAGGAAGAGATGGTCTTTGTCTCCCACTTTCCTTTTATTAATTGACCTCCCCGCCCCTCTTCCCCGGCTCCTGTGCCCCAACCAAACCAAGGAAGGAGGAGTTGCCACCCTGGGCTGATTCGAGGTATTGATTGTGCTATGTTCATCAGTATTGACCACACTTCTGGTTCTGTAACGAGGCCATGCTGGACACACAATCCTGTGCTTTCATGTGCCAGATTTTGCTTGGGATTTTCCTAGCAATAGTCATTCACAAGAGACAGATTTCCAAGATCTACATTCTCTTGTGCAGAAAGCAGAGACCTTGCTCTTAACGTGGGATAAAACTATATGGCCTAGTGCCCCTTTAGCAAAGCTCTGCCTGAAAGGCACTGCTTTAGTCCATTCAGGCTGCTATGATAAAATGTCACAGAATAGGGGTTTATATGCAACACACACTGATTTTCCACAGTTCTGGAGGCTGGGAGTCCAAGCTCAAGGAGCAGAATTATCGTGTTCTGTGAGAGCTCTCTTCCTGGTTTAGAGCTGTGTCTTCCTGGGCTGAAAGAGGGAAGGAGCTCTGTAGTGTCTCTAAAATCTCTAATCCCATTTATGAGGGCTCCACCCTCATGATCTCACACCTCCCAACATCCCTGCCTCCCAATACCAGTGCAGTAGTCATTAGGCTTTAAAAATATGAATTTTATGGGGACATAAACATTCAAACCATAGCACGCACTCAGGAAGAAGCCAGCTAACATAGTAATGGCAAAACCTTTCTCATTTGGTTGTTGTTCCTTCTGTATAAACCTGTGGGGACCTCAAGGGAGGAATGATTTCAAGGGCTGAGTCTGGATATTCTTATGAGCCTCGCCAAATGTTATCAATTCTCTTTAAAGAATCCTTCCTTTTGAGAGAACCAAGCTGGTGGTGTAGGTAACCACGGTGCTCGCTGTCTCCCACAACACATCAAAATTATAACTAAAATACAGAACAACCATCATTCAGAACCACCTGAAAGCTGGCTGAATGGAAGTCCTACAACTAGAGAAGTCAAGAAGAAAGCACATCGAGACTGGTAGGAGGGGCAGAGGCACGGAACTGGCTGGTCTGACACCCATATGCGCTATTTTTTAATCAGGAGGGATATCTCCAAGGCCTCCCTTGAGGAGCAGGGTGTCCCAGCCGCACACCAGACCTCCAGCTCAGGGTTCCAGAGCTGGGAAGAGAAGACCCCATAACTTCAGGCTGTAAAAACCAGTGGGGACTGTGGCTGAGTGATACAGAGGCTGCTGGAGTTCCAGGTGGTGGTCTTAAAGGGCCCGTGCACAAACTTACAGTGTCTCACATTCTCTGAGCTCCAGTGCTGGGGCAGTGGCTTTGGGGGAACCAGAGACATACTGGGAGGAACTGGACTGTCTGGCATCAGGGCAGGAACTTGGGGGTGCCTTTCTCCCAGACAGAGGGAATTGCAGTGGCCATTGTTCCTGTGTGGGAACCTCCCCGATCACAGAGTTGACTGCAGCCATATCTGAGTTTCCATCAGGGTGGTCCACACACTTTACCCCTCCATGGAGATTTCCTGAGACCCCACCCCATCCCATTTGCAGCCCAACCCAAGATATTTGCAGCAGCTTTTCCATATGAATGGTTTGTCCTGGCTAAGGCTTCAGATTTTCCTAAAATCTCTTAAACAAGCTGCAGTTAGAGACAGCATGCCCTAAACCTATCAATAAAAGGCCCAATACTTGGCACTAGCACTGACCTGCTTTCCTTCACATCTGGGCCTTGCCTGGGCACTTCCTAGCCCAATACAAAGAGCAACCAACTATGAATCACTCTGCAGCTCCTGGAGGTGGCCCCAGGCAATGGCTGACTTTGCACCTCGAGGGAGGCTCCAGAGCCAGTGCACCCGGTAGACAGTTTCAGACCACACCAGATGACAACTGTACACATCCACATGTGACACACTCAAGGGGCAGACTCAGTGAGCACCAAAGCCCCACTGACACAAGTCCTGCTCCACAGGGGTGTCTCCTGCACAGCAGCTCTTCCATGGTAGACACAGCTGGTCCTCACAGCCAATTGGTCTGGAGGTGAATTCCTCCCAGTGACACCAACAGCAATCAAAGCTCAACTACAACAAGACTGTACACACAGCCCACACAGGGGCACACCTGGCCCACATAGGGGCACACTTATAGTGCCCAGCTCAGGTGACTGGGGAGACTGAACCACTTAGGCCCTACAAGACACCTAATACATAAGACCACTCTACCAATTCCAGGAGACATAGCAGCTCTTCCTAATACATAGAAATAAACACAGGGAAGCAGCCAAAATGCAGAGACAAAGAAACATGTTACAAATGAAAGAAATGGAAACAAGAAAACTACTAGAGACAGAGTTCAAAACAATGGTTATAAGGTTACTCAGGATCTTAATGAGAGCTTCAAGGGAATTAATGAGAGCATCAAGGAACTTAGTGAGACTTTCAAGGATCTTAGTGAGAATCTCAAAGAAATGAAAATGGACCAGTCAGAAATGAAGCATACACTAACTGAAATAAAGAATATTTTATAGGGATTCAACATTAGAGAAGAGGATTCTGAGAATCAAATAAAAGATTTGGACTACGAAGGAGCAAAAAACCTCCCAATCTGAAGAGCAAAAAGAAAAAAGAATAAAAAAATATAAAGATAGTGTAAGGAGCCTCAGTGACAACTTCAAATGTACCATCATTCGCATTATGGAGGGGCCAGAAGGAGAATAAAGAGAGCAAGATATTGAAAACCTATTTGAAGAAATAAGGACAGAAAACTTCCCCTACCTGGTGAAAGAAATAGACTTACAATTCCAGGAAGCACAGAGAGTCCCAAACAAGAGGAACCTAAAGTGGTCCACACCAACACACATAATAATTAAAATGACAAGGGTTAAAGACAAAGAGAGAATCTTAATAGCAGCAAGAGAAAAGCAGTTAGTTACCTACAAGTGAGCACCCATATTTCTGTCAGCTGATTTCTCAACAGAAACTTTGCAGGCCAGAAGGGAGTAGCAAGAAATACTCAAAGGACCTACAACCAAGATTACTCAGCAAAGCTATCATTTAGAATTGAAGGTCAGATAAAGAGCTTCCCAGACAAGTAAAAGCTAAAGGAGTTTGTCACCACCAAACCAGTATTACATGAAATGTTGAAGGGTATTTGTTAAGAAGAGGAAGAAGAAGAAGAAAAAGATAAAAAATATAAACAATAAAATGGCAATTAATACATATCTACCAACAAATGAATCTAAAAAAATAAATGAAGAAGAAATCTAATTAGCAATCTAACTGATGAATAAAATAGAATCACAGGCATGGAAACATGAAAGAGACTGAGGAAACTCAGAGGGAAGGGGGGTGGGGAGACGGGCAGGGATTAACCAAATACCTTATATGCATACTAGAGGCCCAGTACACGAATTCGTGCACAGGTTGGGTGCGGCCTGCCTGGCCCCAATCAGGGCAGATTGGGGCTGGGCCTGTTGGGAGGAGGAGATGGCGGGAGGTTGGCAGGCCAGCCTTCCCTGATCAGGACAGATCAGGGCCAGGCTGGCTGGGGGGAGGGGCTGTGGGCAATTGGCCAGTGGGCCCCACCCTTGATTGGGGTGAGGGGGGCCCCACCCTTGATCAGGGGTCAGCAGCCAGGAGAAGGGGCCCAGTGAGGTTGGCCAGCCAGCCCCACCCCCGATTGGTATGGGGGGCGACCAGGGGTGGAGCTGGCTGGGGGGAGGAGCCACAGGTTGATCAGGGTGGTGGGGGCCCATTGGGGAGCGAGCCAGCGGGTGGCGGGGGCTGCAGGCAGTTGGCCAGCCGGCCGCATCCCCTATTGGGGTAGTGGGGGCGATCAGGGGTGGGCAGCTGGGGGGAGGGGCCACGGGAGGTTGGCCAGCTGGCCCCACCCCCAGATCAAGGCCTGTTTGCTGGCCGCAGTGGGCATCATAGTGACCAGTCATTCTGGTCATCACAGTGTTCCGGTCACTGGCTTTTTATATATATAGATATCGATATGCGTTACTTATAGACACAGACAATAGGTGGTGAAGGCCAGGGGCAGGGTGGGAACCAGGTGGAGGCAGGCAATGGGGGGAAAAAGGGAGACATCTGTAATACTCTCAGTAATAAAGAGTTTTTTTTGGTTGTTTGTTTTTAAAGAATCCTTCCTTTCTTCTTCAAATGAAATCTGGGTTTCTCCAAGCAATACTAATTTGACTGTAAGCTTCTCTTGTGCAAGAAGCTGCTCTTCTAATATGCTGGGAACCTTGTGTCCACAGAAAGTTTGAACTTTCATTAGGGATCACTATTTATTCCAAATCATGACTTATCAACTCATTTAAAAAGTCCCATCATGTTATGACCCCTGATCAGCCCCCCTCACCCCGCTACCCCCTGCTGCTTTGTTCTCCTCTTTCCTCCTGTACTCACCCTCATTCTCACCCTGAAATACCTGCTCAGTGGTATGACAGACAAGTTGAGTTAGAGCTTTGTCTCACTCCTATTTCTTCCGGTTCTTAGGGACATTTTCTCCAAACAAAAGTGGTCACAAGCTAAACACATATATGCGATAGTCAGGTTCTTCAGAGAAACAGAACCAGTAGGATGTGCATATTTATAGAAAGACTTATTTTAAGGAATTGGCTCATGCAATAATGGAGGCTTAGAAGTCTCAAGATCTGCACTTGGCAAGCTGGAGACCCCAGATTGCTATTGTGGAGGTCCAAAGGCTTGAGGACCACAAGAGCTGATGGTGTAGGTTCCAGTCCAAAAGCCAGCAGGCTCAACAACCAAGAAAAGCCCATGTTTCAGTTTGAGTCTGAAAACAGGAGAAGACTAATGTCCCAGCTCAAGGCAATCATCAGGAGGATTTCACTCCTACTGTGCGAGGGTCTGCCATTTAATTCTGTTCAGGCTTTCAGCCGATGGTATACGGGCCACCACATTGGGGCAGGGGGCCGCGATCTTCTTTCTCAGTCTACTGATTTCAATGTTACTTTCATCCAGAAACACCCTCACAGACCCACCCAGAATAATGTTTGACCAAATATCTGGGCACCCTGTGTTCCAGTCAAGTTGCCACCTAAAATTAACCACCACGAGGTTGTTCTATCCTCTGAGAGAGACTCTGCAGACAGTTCTTAGATTTGTTTTATTTTTTGCCACTCTCCTTAGATTACTTCAACAGTCGTATAATTGGTTCTCTGTCATCAATTACCTCATACCATTTTATTCTCCACATAACTGGCAGATCAAACTTTCTAAAATGCCATATCCTGCCTCTTTGCTGTCTACTCCACCATACACCCTACTTCTTGCAATAAAAATAAAAATATATAGATAAAAAAGAGAGCTCAAAATCCCTATTTTGGAATACAAAGCCATCCACAAATTGGCTACTATACTTTTAAAAATTGCATCCTGCCCTTTAGCCACATGGAGTTTTTTCACTTTTCCTAATCTTTCCTTCTGGTATTTACCCTCACAGAAGCCTTTCCATTCACCTAGAATACTCATCCTCTTGCTCTCCTGCCTATTTTTGTCTAAATTCAGGTAAAACTACTTGTTCTATTTGCTGTGTTTATAAAACATGTTCTCCACATAATTATAATAAAACTTACAATTTTAAAATTCTGTTCATACATCTCTCCTTACCACTAGCCAACATTTCCCAAAGTATGTACCTGAGAAAGATAGCCCCACAGAAAAAAGTCACTCTTAAAAAAAAAAGTTTCCTATTTTAAAAATGGAAAAATATGTATAGTATATTCCATCACAAGTATGGTCATTTCTAATGTATATGCTAAAGACTCTAAGAAATTCCTCAGAAAAGAAACCTATTTAACCTGGTCTAATCTATTTCATTCTGTGTGATTTATTTTGCATTCATACTGGCTGGAGGTTTGTTGCACTTCTTGGATCTATGGGTTCACTTTATTTGAAAAAGATTCAACATCGTTTCTTCAAATGTTTTTCTGTTCTATTCTCTGTTTTTCTTTCTGGACTCCAAGTATATAATTAGACCATTTAGTATTTCCCCATAGTTCACCAATGCTCTCTACATGTATTTATTTTTTTCAACCTTTCCCTGCCCCTGGCTTCAGTTTGAATATGTTTAATTGACTTGTCTTAGCCTTTTCTTTCTCGGTATCCAATTTCGTTCTAAGCCTCATCCATGAACTTTAAAAAATAACAGATATTATATATTTTTTAATGCTAGAATTTTTAGTTGGTTCTTTGGAAAGTTTCAATTTCTTGCCAGAAATACCCTCATTATATCCATCTTTGCCTAGAAATAATTTTATGTATTTATAAAAATTATTTAAAGCCTTTACTAATTTTAATAACTGGGTCATCTATTGATGTTTCTATTGACTGTGTTTTCTTTTATTTGTTACATTTTTTTACTTCTCTTATCTCGTAATTTAAAATCTCCCACTTGCCTATATAAAATGTAGAGTCTGAAAGATGAAAGGTGTTGAGAGTAGAGCTGTGACTTTTCTTCTTTCCTCCTCATGGAGAATGAACGTGGATCGCCCCCTGTCCTAATGAAGTGTGAAGGCTTCAGGAGACTCTCTTGTAGAGACAGTGGGTTCTGCCAGAAGAAAGACTGGGGGTCCATGTGCTTTGTCCCAAGCTGATGTGTGTTTGTGTGTCTTAGAGCCTGAGCAAATGAACAGGGGCGAGACCACAAGGTGAGCGAGCACCAGGGCGAACCAGCCTGTATTGCTACCCCCAATGTGACAAGAACAGATGAGACTTGGGTGGGTCAAGGGACGACCAGGCTGTGCTGCCTTGCTCTTCATCCTAGATAGCTGCTGCCAAGAGGCTGGGGTGGTAATGAGGGTGGAAACGGGGGAAACTGGGGTCTTAGAAGAGTTTAACCACTTTGGGGAACTCTCAGTGAGAAGGACTCCTGTAGGGCTTCTGGGAGTACTCATACGTGAGTACCATCGTATCCTTAAGGGAAGGACACCTGGATAGGGCACACTTGAAAGCAATGATTGTACCCTTCCACAACTATACTGCTCCATCAGGCTCAGAATGCTTAATGACTGGTTGCATTTAGGTTTCTCCTGTGATGAGCTATAAATCAGGGCTGTGTCTGTCTTGCCTTGTACTTTATTCCTGCTGCCTGAAATGGTGCCTGGCACCCAGTGGGTCTCAGTGTTTCACAAGAATCCTATATAATAAGTGAAGGGAAACGCAGGCGGGCTGTAGGAGAAGGCGGGGCGGGCGGGGCGGAGGCGGGGCCGGGGGTGAAGGGAAACGCAGGCGGGCTGGAGGAGAAGGTGGGGCGGGTGGGGCGGGGCGGAGGCGGGGCCGGGGGCGAACGGAAACGCGGGTGGGCTGGAGGAGAAGGCGGGGCGGGCGGAGCGGAGGCGGGGCCGGGGGCGAAGGGAAACGTGGCGGGCTGGAGGAGAAGGTGAGGCGGGTGATAAAGGTGGAGCGGAGGCGGGGCCGGGGGCAAAGAGAAACGCGGGCGGGCTGGAGGAGAAGGTGAGGCGGGTGATAAAGGTGGAGCGGAGGCGGGGCCGGGAGCGAAGGGAAACGCGGGCGGGCTGGAGGAGAAGGTGAGGCGGGTGATAAAGGCAGAGCAGAGGCGGGGCCGGGGGCGAAGGGAAACGCGGGCGGGCTGGAGGAGAAGGTGAGGCGGGTGATAAAGGCAGAGCAGAGGCGGGGCCGGGGGCGAAGGGAAACGCGGGCGGGCTGGAGGAGAAGGTGAGGCGGGCGAACAAGGGAGGAACGGAGGCGGGGTAGAGTGCAGCAGGAAATCCTATTGCAGGATTTTTCCTGCAACGGGAAAGCTAGTCCTACATAATAAAAGGCTAATATGCAAATTGACCAAACAGCAGAATGACCAGTCACAATGACGCACACTGACCACCAGGGGGCAGACACTCAATGCAGGAGCTTCCCCCTGGTGGTCAGTGCACTCCCACAGGGGGAGCACCGCTCAGCCAGAAGCCAGGCTCATGGCTGGGAGCTCAGCAGTGGTGGCGGGAGCCTCTCCTGCCTCTGCAGCAGCGCTAAGGACCCCTCAGGGGATGTCAGCCTGCAGGCTTAGGCCTGCTAAGCCAGCAGGTGGACATCCCCTGAGGGGTCCCAAACTGTGGGAGGGCTCAGGCCGGGCTGAGGGGGACCCCCCACCCCCGCCGCCCCCAGTGCACGAATGTCGTGCACCGGGCCTCTAGTATTTTGAATACGTGAACAAATGACAGAGTGTCCCCACATCTCTGTACCTTCTCTTCACTTTACTGGTCTCCCTAGCACTCTTCACACCTGACATATTTATTTACCTATCCATTTGCTTACTGCTTGTCTTTTCCATAGAATAGAATCCCTATAAAGGGGTGGGGGCTTTGCTTTTCCAATTTGTGTCCCTCAGGCTTAGAACAGTGAATGGCACTTAGTATGTGCTCAACAAACATTTTTTTGAATGTATGCTTTTGCTGTATGCTACAGTCAGAACACAGAACATGAAAATGGGAGGGGGCAAGCAAAAAAGATACAGTCATGGTGAACATGTGATGTGTATTTTGATAGTGCAGAAAAAATTTTTTAAAAATGTATACTAAAATAGGTTTTAAAAATGAATAGTGAAGCTATTTCAGAGACCCTTTCTTTAAAATTTTTTCATAAGTTTTAATATATATATCTTTAAACAGATAACTGTAAATCTTTAAAAAATTCTAACATTTTAATAATTCACTGTATGACAAGGATAAAGAAAGAAACAATTCCTACTTGATAGGGTTACAATCTAAAGAGTTTGCTGAACACCAAATATTTTAAAAACAGTTGAAAAGACATTTGAATACTGGCTAACCTTAGTTTGGATATTAGCTTTGGAGAGACTTTACAAAAAGTTTTAACATGCAAAATGAAACAGTTTTATATTGAAACTAAAGAATAGTTTAAACTAATGATAGATACACTAGCATGTTGTGATATGTATTTGCTTAGAATATTTTTTGACTTATATAGCCTCTCTCCCACCTTGCTTGTAGGAAGGGCGTCACACCATAAGCAGGTCAGGCATCATGCCCTGGGTAGTTTGTGGCTGTCACATGAACCGTCTTAGAGTGCGTGTGCCCAGGGCTTTGGCTGACATCGTTCAGGGTCACTGCTGATCACATCATGCTCAAAGAAGCTACTCTATAATTGTCTCTCTGCCATAAAGAAAAAATGAGGCAATAGGTGTGTGCCTTATGGCCCTGAGCTTTAGGTAACAGATATCTTCCCCAAGTAAACAATCAACAGTCTGTTAGCCTACACTGGAGCTCTTTGCTGCCTTTTATTGTCTGCTTAAACTGCAGCCAACCTGAACATAACCCTCATCCCTGCTAGGAAAAAGGTAGGGTCAAGGCAGGAGACTGAGACACACCGCTTTTAGTCAAAGATAGTGAGTAAGTGGAAGCCATGTCTGAGATTTTGCTTGGCATCACTTAGAGGCTTAGTGACCAACCTTGAGGCCACACGGGACTTCAGAACCCCTATTTTAATAACCAAACTTACTAAAAGTGTACACTTGACGTCAACAAGGCATTGTTTCACCACGCAGGAAATTAACCAAGAAAAGAATCTGCAAGTGACAGTTTCTACAGTAATAGATTTTGATGACTGCCTTTTCAAAATGTTCTGCTGATGCTTGACATCAGAATGAATCATACCAGATATATCAAGCATGCTGTGCCACTTAAAACCCAGCCACCCGAAAGCACACAGTGGCTGCTAAATACAGAGTTGCAACTGGCCATAGTCAGGAGGCCTCAATTTTCAGAAAGAAAAAATAAATACTGTAAATACTTTATACTTAGTACCCAATTACCAAATTAAGAAATGCATTCAAATGCGCTCTGAAAAGCAGAGAAAGGTTTTATAAAAATCCTTAAATTAAAAAAAAATCCTATTGTTGAAAATATCACATATAACCTCCTTTCCCCCACCTCTTGACCCCTTCTAGCCTGCCCTAGTCCCCCACCCCAGGCCCTCACCACCCTATGGCCTGTGCCCACGGTTATGCATATATGCATACAAGCTGTTTGGTTGATCTCTTCCCACCCACACACCTCCGTCTTCCCTCTGAGATTCAACAGTCTGTTCCATGCTTCTATGTCTCTGGATCAGTTTCGTTCATCAGTTTATGTTGTTCATTAGATTCCACATATGAGTGAGATTATGTGATACTTGTCTTTCTCTGACTGGCTTATTTCACCTAGCATAATACCCTCCAGGCCCACCCCCGCTGTTGCAAATGGTGAGTTCTTTCTTTTTTACAGCTGCGTAATATTCCATTGTGTAAATGTACCACAGCTTTATTATCCACTCATCTGCTGATGGGCACTTGGGCTGTTTCCAAATCTTAGTTACTGTAAATTGTGCTGCTATGAACATAGGGGTGCATACATTTTTTCTGATTAGTGTTTTGGGTTTCTTACAATACACTAGAGGCCCAGTGCATGAAAATTCATGCACTGGAGGGGGGTCCCTCAGCCCAGCCTGCCCCCTCTCACAGTCCGGGAGCCCTCAGGGGCAGGGGGCGACCTGGCAATCAGGGGAAGGTGACGCCCCATCACACCTCTGCTGCTGCCACTGCTGGCAGTGCAAGCCTTGGCTGGCCCTGGTTACCTGAGCCTCGGGCAGCCCTGGGTGGCTGGGCAGTTGCCATCCGAGGCTTGCCTGCACCTCTGGCCAGCTCTGGGCATCTGGGGAGCTGAGGGAACTGGGGGACTCTGGAGGCAGGTGCATGGAGTGGCCGGGCCCGCCTGGGAGCAGGCCTGGCCTTGCCGCGTGCCTGCTGCCCCGGCGGGGCTAAGGGGACTGGGCGCCGCCATCTTGTGGCTGTGGATGCCACCATCTTTGAGGGTGGGAGAGTCAATTAGCATATTCCCTCCTTATTGGCTGTGGGTGCCTCTTTGCGACAGTGTGAGGGTCAATTAGCATATTCCCTCTTTATTAGATAGGATTCCTAGAAGTGGGATCACTGTGACCCAGTTCCATATTTAATTTTTTGAGGAAACACCATACTGTTTTCCATAGAGGCTGCACTAGTCTGTATTCCCACCAGCAGTGCACTAGGGTTCCCTTTTCTCCACATTATTGCCAACACTTGTTGTTTGTTGATTTGCTGATAATAGCCATTCTGACAGGTGTGAGGTAATACCTCATTGTTGTTTCAATTTGCATCTCTCAGATGATTATTGACTGTGAACATTTTTTCATATGTCCCTTGGCCTTTTGTATGTCCACTTTGCAGAATTGTCCATATTTTTTATTGGGTTCTTTTTGCCCTCCTTTTGTTAAGTTGTACAAGTTCCCTATATATTTTGGAAATTAAGCCCTTATTGGATGTACCATTGGCAAATATGTTATCCTATGCCATGGGCTCTCTTTTTTTTTTTTCTGTATAGAAGCTTTATATTTTGATGTAGTCCCATTTGTTTATTTTCTCCTTAGTTTCCTTTGCCCCAGGACCATGGTCGGCAAACTGTGGCTCGCGAGCCACATGTGGCTCTTTGGCCTCTTGAGTGTGGCTCTTCCACAAAATACCACGGCCCGGGCGAATCTATTTTGAAGAAGTGGCATTAGAAGAAGTCTAAGTTTAAAAAATTTGACTCTCAAAAGAAATTTCAATCATTGTACTGTTGATATTTGGCTCTGTTGACTAATGAGATTGCCAACCACTGCCCTAGGAGATGTATCCATAAACATATCACTATGAGAGATGTCTGAGATTTTGCTGCCTATGGTTTCTTCTAACGTCATTATGGTTTTACAACTTACATTTACGGTTAAGTCTTTTATCCATTTTTAGTTTATTCTTGTGTATAGTGTAAGTTGGTGTTCTAGTTTCATTTTTTGCATGTACCTGTCCAATTTTTCCAACACCATTTATTGAAGAGACTATCTTTACTTCATTGTATGCTTTTGCCTCCTTTGTCAAATATTGATTGAGCATAATGCCTTGGGTCAATTTCTGGGTTCTCTGTTCTGTTCCATTGATCGATATGCCTGTTCTTGTGCCAAAACCAGGCTGTTTTGAGGACAGTAGCTTGTAGTATAACTTGATACCTGGTATTGTGATTCCTCCAACTTTCTCAAGATTGCTGTGGCTATTCAGGGTCTTTTTTGATTCCATAGAAAATTGTGGAGTGTTTGTTCTGTCTGTGAAATATGAAGTTGGTATTTTAATCAGGAGTGCATTGAATCTATAGATTGCTTTGGTTAATATGGACATTTTAATTATGTTGATTCTACCAATCCACGAACATGGTATATTCTTCCACTTGTTTATATCTTCCTCTATCTCTCTTTTCATTGTCTTGTGCTTTTCTGAGCAGCATCTTTTATCTCTTTGGTTAAGTTTATTCCTAAGTATCTTAATGTTTTTGTTGCAATGATAAATGGGATTTTTATTTTTTTAGGTTCTCTTTCTGAAAGTTCATTATTGGTGTATAAAAAGCCATAGATTTCTGGGTATTAATTTTTTATCCTGCTTCATTATGGTATTCATCTATTAAATATAATAGGTTTTTGATGGAGTCTTTAAAGTTTTCTATGTACAATATCATGTCATCTGCGAATAATGACAGTTTTTCATCCCCCTTTCCAATTTGGATACCTTTTATTTCTTCTTCTTGTTGATCGCTATCACTAGGACTTCAAGTCCTATGTTAAATAAGAGTGGTGAAAGTGTACTAGCTGGTTTGGCTCAGTGGATAGAGCATTGGCCTGTGGACTGAAGGGTACCGGGTTCAGTTCCGGTCAAGGGCACATGCCTGGGTTGCAGGCTCAATCCCCAATAGGGGGCGTGCCAATTAATGACTCTCTCTTATCATTGATGTTTCTCTTTCTCCCTCTCCTTTCCTTCTGAAAAAAAAAAAAAAAGGAGTGGTGAAAGTGGGCATCCCTGTTAGGTGCCTGTTCTTAAGGGAAATGGTTTTAGTTTTTGCTCATTGAGTATAATGTTGGCTGTAGGTTTGTCATATATGGATTTTATTATGTTGAGGTATGAACCCTCTATTCCCACTTTGCTGAGAGTTTTTATCAAAAAAGAGTGTTGGATTTTGTTGAATGCTTTTTCTGCATCAATTGATATGATCATGTGATTTTTGTCTTTCAATTTGTTTATGTAATGTATCACACTTATTGATTTGTGAATATTGTACCAGCCTTGATTTCCTAAAGTAAATCTGACTTGGTTATGGTGTAAGATCTTTTTAATGTATTGTTGGATCTGATTTGTAAATATTTTGCTGAGGATTTTAGCATCTATGTTCATCAGGGATATTGATCTATAATTCTCTTTCTTTGTAGTGATTTATCTGGTTTTGGGATTAGAGTATTCATGGCCTCATAGAAAGACCTTGGAAGTGCTCCTTCCTCTTGAAATGTTTGGAGTAGTTTGAGGAGGTTAGGTGTTTGTTCTTCTTTGAATGTTTGGTAAAACTCCCCTTTGAAATCATTCAGAACAGGGCTTTTGTTTGCTGGGAGTTTATTTATTTATTTATTTATTTATTTATTTTTATTTTTTATTGCTGCTTTAATTTCATCAGTAGTTATTGGCCTATTCAGTGTTTCTACTTCTTCCTGATTAAGTTTTGAAGATTGTATTTTTCTAGGATTATGCCCACTTTGTCCAGGTTGTCCAGTTTATTAGAATATAGTCATTCATGGTATTTTTTATGATCCTTTGTATTTCTGTGGGGTTAGTTGTTACTTTACTTCTTTCATTTCTGATTTTGTTTATTTGGGTCCTCTCTCTTTGTTTCTTGATGATTCTGGCTAGAGATTCAACAATCTTGTTTATTTAAAAAAAAAAAAAACCAGCTCTTGGTTTTATTGCTCTTTTAAATTTTTTTAATCTGTATGTCATTTATTTCCACTCTGATCTCTATTATTTCCTTCCTTCTACTTACTCTGGGGTTTTCTTATTATTCTCTTTCTAAGTCTTTAAGTTGTAGAGTTAGATAACTTATGAAAAGTTTTTCTTGTTTTTTTGAGGTAGGCCTATAGTGCTATGAACTTCTCTCTTAGGACTGCTTTTGCTGTGTCTCATATATTTTGGTTCATTTTGTGTGTTCATTTTCAGTTGTTTTCAGGATTTTTAAAAATTTCTTCTTTGATCTCTTTGGTAACCCATTCATTGTTTGATAGCATGCTATTTAGCCTCAATGTGTTTAAATGTTTTTGAGTGTTTTCTTGTATTTGATTTCTAATTTCATGCCATGGTGATCTGAGAAGATGCTTGCTATGATTTCAATCTTCTTGAACTTGTAGAGAGTTTGGGTCATAACATGTGGTCTATCTTTGAAAATGTACTATGTGCACTTGAGAAGAATGTGTATTCTGTGGCTTTGGGTGAAATGTTCTGTAAATATCAGATCCATCAGATCTTGTATGTCGTTTAAGGCTTCTGTTTCCTTGTTGATTTTTTTTTTCTGGAAGATCTATCCAGTGATGTCAGTGGGGTATTAAAATCCCCTACTATGATTGTATTGCTCTTGATCTCTTCTTTAAAATCCTCCAGAAGATTTTTTAAATATATATTTGGATGCTTCTGTATTGGGTTCATATAGGTTTACCAGAGTCACATTTTCTTGTTGTATTGATCCCTTTAGTGTTATGAAGTGGCCTTCATTATCTCTTGTTATTGCATTCACTTTGAAGTGTATTCTGACAGGTATGAGTATTGCTACCCCAACATTTTTTTTTATTTCCATTAGACTGGAAAAATTTTTTTCCATCCCTTTACTTTCATTCTGTGTGAGTCCTTTTTTCTGAGCTGGATTTCTCTTGTAGACAGCTTATATGTGGGTCATGTTTTATTATGCATTCAGCTACCCTATGTTTTTTTTTTAAATATATATTTTATTGATTTTTTTACAGAGAGGAAGGGAGAGGGATAGAGAGTTAGAAACATCGATGAGAGAGAAACATCAATCAGCTGCCTCCTGCACACCCCCTACTGGGGATGTGCCCGCAACCAAGGTACATGCCCTTGACCAGAATCGAACCTGGGACCTTTCAGTCCACAGGCTGACGCTCTATCCACTGAGCCAAACCGGTTTTGGCTACCCTATGTTTTTTGATTGGAGCATTGAAGCCATTTACACTTAAAGTTATTATTGATAGGTACTTATATATTGCCATTGTTACTCTTTATGCCTGTGTTCTTCTCTTTCTCTGTATTTCTTCTTCTTACACCAGGCCCTTTAGCATTTTTTGCAGTGCTGGTTTGGTGGTAATAAACTCTTGTGGCCTTTTTGTGTGTTTGTTTGCGAAGCTCTTTATTTCACCTTTGATTTTGAATGATGGCCTTGCTGGATAGAGTAGTCTTGGGTTCAGTCCCTTGGTTTTTGTTACCTTGTATTATTCATGCCATTTCCTTCTGGCCTGAAGTGTTTCTATTGAGAAGTCAGCTGACAGTCTAATGGGAGCTCCCTTGTAGGTAACCTTCGTTCTCTCTTTTGCAGCCTTTAAGATTCTTTCTTTGCCTTTATTGTTTGCCATTTTAATTAATATGTGCCTAGGTGTGGGTCTTTTGAGGTTCATCTTGATTGGGACTTTCTGTGTTTCCTGAAGTTGAGTGAGTTTTCCTTTCACCCAGTTAGGGAAATTTTCTGCCATTATTTCTTCAAACAGCTTATCTATTCTTTTCTCAGATTCTGCTCCTTCTGGTACCCCTATAATGTGAATGTTGTTATGTTTCATGTTGTCCCAAACCTTCCCTAGACTCTCCTCCTGCTTTACTTTTTTTTTTTTTTTCCATTTGCTGCTGTGAATGGGTGTTGTTTTTTGTTTTGTTTGTTTTTTTGTTTTCCTACATTGTCTTCTAGTTTGCTGATTTGGTCCTCAGCTTTTTCTAGTCTACAGTTGAATCCTTCCAGGGTATTCTTTGTTTTATCTATGTCATTCCTCACATCTAATTAATTCGTATTTATTGTTTCAAGCTTTCTTTTCATGTTGGTGTAGCTCTCATTAAAACCCATATAATTAACATTAGGTTGCTTGTAGTTCTCAATGAATTGTTTGAGCAATCTTATTACCTTTACTCTGAATCCTTTATTTGACAAATTGTTTACTTACATTTAATTTAGTTAATTTTTGGGCAAATCCTCCTTTTCTTTAATTTGGGGGCTATTTCTTTGTCTCCCCATTATTGCTGTCCCTTTGTTTTGCTTCTGCGTATTAGATCAAACTGCCAGCTTTTGTGGGGTGGGCCTATGTAGTAGGTGTTCTGTGGGACCCAGGGGTGCAGTCTCTCAGACCTCCTCAGCTGGGTGAGCTAGGAAAGCCCCTTACTTGGGTTATTTGGGTTCTCCTGTTGTAGTTGGGTCTTGGATGTTATTGCCTCTTTTCTGGATGGAGTCTCCTCTCAGGCTGGCTGACTATGTGGCTCACCCTGACCGTGTTGTGCGAGCTGTTGTGGAGGTGCTGACCGAACAGAGGGGCCCCAGAACACAACAAACCATGAGACAGAAGAAACGAAACCAAAAACATGCACAAGGCCCCACAACAACAATGACCACCAGAGAAGAATCAGGAAAGAGAAAAGAGAGCAAGAATGATAGAAATAAAGAAAGAAAAAATAAGAAAACGAAACAAACAAATAAGAAAGCACAAACAAAAACAATAAGGAAAGGGGGGCAGAATATGTAGATGCAGAGCTGAATTAAAGGAAATAAGAATAAAGAATGAGAGGAACAGGGGAGGAAAAATGGTTTAAAATAAAGGAGGGAGAAAAGACATGACAGGAAAAAAACTAAAAAGGAAAATAGAGGCAAAAGCAGATAGTCCTAAAATATGAAAAAGAAAAAAGATGAGAAAGCAGGAGAGAAAGAAAAGAGAGAGAAAAAAAATGAGTAGTAAAAAAAGGAAAAAGGAAAAAAAATTGAGTAGGAAAGAGGAAGAGGAAAATGAGATATATGAATGAAACAACAGAGACTAGAATAATAACAAATCAATAAAGCAGATAGATAAAGAAGGTAAATTAAAAAAGGGAAAACAAAGAATGGAACGAGAAAAAATAAATAAAGAGAGGAGAAGAAAAACGGGAGGAAAAAAGAGAGAAGGTAAAAAGGGAGAAGAGGGAAAAAAGCGAGTGGCATTCATTTCAGCAGAGGTTAGTGCCCCGGGGGGCTCCCTGTGGACCCCACTCTTCTGTTCTGCCTGCCAATTCTGGGCTTCCTGCGAGGTGCTTGGGTGCTGACTACTGTCAGGCTCTGTCCTGTGGCTTTCAGCACCCTGCTTGAAAATCCAAGCAACCCCCTGATCCACCATTTGTGTCTGTCTCACAGGCCTTGGCTGCAAGCAGGAGGGGCCCATCTTCCCCTCAAGTAGATTTATGAGTAGCAGGAGGCCCAGGACTGGTCAGCAAACCTCCCTGGCACCCCGGGCTCCGCTTCTGCCCGCCTTTGCCTGCTAGCGGGGGGTCAATCTTAATCACTCAGACTGTTTCTGAAAGGGCTCCAGGTGGGGGAGGTGCTGTTTAGCTTTCAGGGTATGTGGGGGGTGTGTTTCCCTGTCACAGAGCTGCTCCTCCATGAGTGGCCCCAATATTACTCTGCCCTCAGCTGGACAGAGTATGGAGACCAGTGCCTTCAGCTGGAAACCTGGTTTTTATCAGCTCTCCCTGCGGGGAAAGCACCAGTCTGGGTCCCAGGATAGTGCAGCTGGCGGATGGCCCTTCCCCCAATCCAGTCCCTGATGCTCCTGAGACTGTTCAAACTGGTAAACTTGGCCTCTGCTTCTGTTTCCTCTGAAAAGCTCACAGGGCAGGGTGTCCTGACGGGGGCGGGGTGGGGGCGTGCATCACCTGGGGCGGGTTTTGCTTTTCCTGCCCTGTGGCTAGTGGGAGCCGCTAGCTCCTCTCAGGAAAAATGGCCCTTTCAGTGTGGGGGCCTAAGACCAAGTGCGCACGGTGAGATTGGTAGTCTGTGCCTGGAGTCCAAGTCCTCACCCTAATTACTCGCTGTGGAACTTGGGTCAACAAGTTCATCCTTCAAAGCCCCCGTTTCATCTGCAAAGTGGGAATATTAATAGTGCCTGACAGCCAGCTTTATTGTGAGGGAAAATGATATATCACACATAAGACATTTACCACAGAAGCCTCACTTTCAGAAAATACAGGTGGTCCTTTAACAACACAGGGCTTAGAGACCCCAACAACCCCCACCCTCCTTGTGACAGAAAATCCATGTATAACGTTTGACTCCCACAAAACTTAATTTGTCCCTCAGTATTCACTTAGGGTTGGTCCCAGAAACCCCCGTAGATACCAAAACCTGTGGATGCTCTGGTCCCCTATATAAAATAGTGTTGGTCAATGCATATAGTTAACCACCCGAATTCTACCTGCACAGATAGAAAGCAGTGCAGGTATTTATTGAAAGAAATCCATGCATCAGCGGACTTGCACAGTTCAATCGTATTGTTCAGGGGTCACCTGTACTTACATGTCACCTATATTATATACTTTATTTGGGAAACAATTGTCTATTATAATTTTTCCATGTCACTTTCAATGTTCCATTTTTTAAGAATATAACCATTTTTTCTAACCTTTCTGGAGAGTAAAAAAATCAACCAATCTTTATCATAGACTTTCATTAGAGGATTAAATACTATAACAACAAGTATTAATATTCCAATTCATGACTTATAGAAATATTGGCAAAGAAGCAATGTAGTTTGACTGCAAGTCACGGTTAAGAAAATGCCTGATTCTTCATAGCTCTCCGTTTAACCACTAGAAAATATTTACTCTGCAAAGAGTTCTCTCTTTTTATTGGATCTTTAGCAGCTTTGACTTTGGACATTGGTTGGTATATTTTTGGATCTTTGTCAAATGGCTGGAATTGAAAGTTGGAGAAACCAAAAATCCTTCATGGCGAATTGTGGCCTGGGGCCTTATAAAGCCTCTCAAAGAACATCACCGTTTACCACCTGCTCTTAATTGCATGTTTCATGAAAATTCGGGGCGTGGTGGGTGGGGGCTGGTCCCATTACCCAAGTTCTGCAGCATGTGAGAGCAAGTCACATGAGGAGGAAAGAGACTGTGAACTGCTTTGATGACAGTTGGCCATCGCCAAGGAAACTGCTCCCTTGGTAACCACGGTCAGTACATCTGTCTAGTTGCATTTCTAACACTTACATAGTCACTATCATGGAAAAATGTGTTTTAAAACAGAAATACACAGGAAAAAAACAAATAAAAATATAATGGAGTTGATAAAGAATTTTTGCTTTTATGGAAAAGTTGTTAGGTCAGAGTTACAGTGTTCAGCAGAACATGTTGAGGGGTGCTAACGTATAAAAGGAAACCAAAATGTCCCCAATTTAAGCCAGCCCGTAAAACAAGACAAATCTAAACCAGATACTCATTGGGTTTATTATTCATAATACATGGGTTTAAGACTTCACAAAAGTATTTGTTAGGATCTTGTTATAAACATTAAATGTGCCCAAATAGAGTTAAGCTAAAGTTTGCATAACTTTATTTATCTTAAAGAGAGATATGGGCAAGAGTGCAGGAGATAGCTTGCTCGGCAAGGGAGGACCAGCCGGCAAGGAAGGGCAGTTGGGGGGAGGGACCCAGGCCTGCAGGGAAGGGCAGTGGCGGGGGGGGGACCAGGCCTGTAGAACTGCCCAACTTAGCATTGCTCTACCTAATGCATGTACATCAACATTACTATATGGGAAGTTTTCTCCTTTGAGAAAATATGTAGCATAGACCTTTGTTATTCTTTGATGTACAAAGCAAATATTAAGTTGGATTTCAGATTAAGTAACAGAGGCAGAGTAAGGCTAAACACCAAGGTCATGTATGAAATCTGTGTAGTCATTGTTTAGTCATGGTATGCTTTGCCAAAGAGAAGTGCTTACCAACTTTGTGCTTTTATCTTTACTAATTAGCAATTCATTGAATACCTTTTACTATCTTTGCTTTTTTCCATTTGTTGGGGAGAAGAGAGGCATTTCCATCAATGTCTCTCTCCCCTCTTTTTGCCTCACTTCTTTTGCAAAGAGCGTAGAATGTCACAAGTTATCAGAAATTAAGGAAGTGAACTTTGAAGCAAACATCTAAGGTGGTAGAAAACGTTCTATTTAAGAACATTTGATTTGTCCACAGTTCTTCAGGAACATAATAATGCAGTAAGTAAGGAATGCCTACACTGACTTGCCATCCACTTTGAGAGGCCAGAGAGTTAAATTTAGAATGTAAAAGTTTTTGTAAAGAAAAACTAAGATTATAATATACAGTACCTACATGAATTTTATGGGAAGTTTACTGTCTCTATGAAAATAATTTGTGAATTATAATTAACATAGTGATCTTCATTGAAATCATAATGTGAATAGTTTATACCAAGAAGGAAAGGTGTAAATTCCAAAGGAGTATCCTTTACAATTAAACACCTATCTATAGTAATAAAAGGGTACTATGTTAATTAGACTGGATGTCCTTCTGGACGTCCTCTGTACCTTCCAGATGAAGCAGGGCTGCAAGGGAAAGGGTGCCAGAGGGAAGCCAGTGCTGGCAGCCAGAGGAAGGAAGACCTACTCCTGCACTAATTTCGTGCACCAGGCCTCTAGTTCTATCTAATAAAAGAGTAATATGCAAATTGACTGTCACTCCAACACACAAGATGGCTGCTCCCATGTGGTCAAAGATGGCTGCCCCCATGTGGACACAAGATGGCTACCACCAGATGGCCGGCAGGGGAGGGTAGTTGTGGGCGATCAGGCCAGCAGGGGAGGGCAGTTGTGGGGGACCCAGGCCTGCAGGGGAGGGCAGTTAAGGGTGACAAGGCTTGCAGGGGAGAGCAGTTAAGGGCAACCAGGCCTGCAGGGGAGGACAGTTGAGGGGGACCCAGGCCTGCAGGGAAGGGCAGTTGGGGAGGACCAGCCCAGCAAGGGAGGGCAGTTGGGAGTGGCCAGGCCAGCAGGAGAGGGCAGTTAGGAGCAACCAGGCTTGCAGGGGAGGGCAGTTGGGGGAGACCAGGCCTGCAGGGGAGGGCAGTTAGGGGCAATCGGGCCATCAGGGGAGCAGTTAGGCATCGATCAGGCTGGCAGGCAGAAGCAATTAGGGACAATCAGGCAGGCAGGCAGGCAGGCAGGCAAGTGGTTGAGAGCCAACAGTCCTGGATTGTGAGAGGGGTGTCCGACTGCCCGTTTAGGCCTGATCCCATTGGGCAGCGGGACATCCCTTGAGGGGTCCCAGATTGGAGAGGGTGCAGGCTGGGCTAAGGGACCCCCCCCCATGCATGAATTTCGTGCACCGGGCCTCTAGTGTTAATATAAAGGGCCAAATAAATAAGGAAAAGATATGTAATGTTAGTTACATTTTATATTCCAAAAACATGAACCAATGGGACGGAACTGAGATAAGCACGGGTTATGTTTTCAAATGCAAGTTGAAAAAGAGCCTTTAACAAATTTCTGATGTACTTTTACACATCTTAATGAAAATCACTTTAACATCACTGCTGACCCGGCCATGGTTGTGACAGAGTTATCATCACCTGTGCTTGCTCATGAAAACTTGCTGTCTGAGAGTGTCAGCCGCTGAGAAGAAGTCTTGGGAGTAACAATGGAGTGATCATCGAAGGTGACTAATGTTCACGGTGGCACAGAAATGAGAGTGTACATACGTCAACAACCGCGTCAGAAATGAATTCAGAAGACCTGGACTGAAAATCAGCAGCAATTTTAGGAAGACTTTAACCAATTTATTTTACTTATGTTTTACTTTTTATGTTTGCACAAGTGTGAAATATAATAAAAATGTGTCTAACGCTAAAACTGTTCTTTTGATAAGTACAGAATAAAAATTTTAGATGATAAAAAAACATTACATTATAGTTTAAGCAGCACTGTTTTTTCTTACTCCACAGTAAAGAAAAAAAGGTACATCTTATAATTGACATCATCTTACATTCATTGAAATATGGAACTAAGTTTAGATACCAACTTTCATTATCTAAGAAGTGAGACAAAAAAGGGGAGAGAGATGTTGATGGAAATACTAAGAAGGACTCTACATACCTCTCTTCTCCCCAGCAAATGGAAAAAAGCAAAGATAGTAAAAGGTATTCAATGAATTGTTGATTAGTAAAGATAAAAGCACAAAGTTGGTAAGCACTTCTTCATGGCAAAGCATACCATGACTAAACAATGACTACACAGATTTCATACATGACCTTGGTGTTTAGCCTTACTCTGCCTCTGTTACTTAATCTGAAATCCAACTTAATATTTGCTTTGTACATCAAAGAATAACAAAAGTCTATGCTACATATTTCTTCAAAGGAAAACTTAAAGGAGAAAACTTCCCATATAGTAATGCTGATGTGCATGCATTAGGTAGAGCAACACTAAGTTTGGCAGTTCTATAGAGCAAGTTAATTTTCTCCCAAATAAATTATTCTTCAAAAATATCTTCAATGTCAAACCTAAAAAGTTCTCTTTATAATACTGCCAGTTAGTGACTGTACATGTTCTTTTCCCTGTTTATCTACCAGGGGGGTTTTGTGCCTCATGATTGAAAGGTCAGCCCTGTATCCATCCCACTTTCCTGATCTGTTTGACAGAATCTTAAGGGGACATTGGAGGAGAGCATGCTGCTCCTAGAGCGGCATCACTCTGCTTGAGATTCCATTGAAATTTAGCAATAGATAACACCCATTGCAACTTGGCAGTATGACTTCCATTTGGTGAAAAGCCATTTTCATTATGACACATTAATTAATACAATATGAAAGCAAAAGATCCAAAAGTAAATGATAAAAATCTATATAACCTCCAGCTGATTCTTCATAGCTTATTTTCAAAATGTATTTGTTTTTAGATTCTCTGCAGCAGGAAAAATATAGTTACCAAACCATGTAGCACATCCCCAGACATACACAATACCACCAAATCTGTCCATTTAATGTGGACAGTGGCCTTCCTCTAGAGTTTGATTCTGAGCACTGTGCTTTCCTCATTGATAATATAATTTCTGAAGATCCAGTTACTGCTGGCAAATTTTAGTTACCTTAAAACCATGTGTGGCTCTAGGAAGGCCACATGACCCAGCCTGCATTGCAATCAAGTGGGGTCATGTGACTGTATTCTGGCCAAGACAATGTGGACAGGAGTAATATCCACTCACAGGCTTCCTCCTTCTGTTTCTCTGCTTTTTGAATGGTAGACACGAGATTCTCGGGAGGGCTCCAGGGCTTCACAGAGGGGTGAGCAGTAGCAGGGAGCAGACTGGGTCCGTCATGTCTAACCCTGTGGAGGAGAGAAGCCTGCATTCCCAATCCACATTTGACAGTGCCGAGAGTGAGGTAGCCTCTGCTGTGTCAGACTGCTAAATGCTGGCACTGTTTGTTACAGAAGCTAGGGTCACTGAACCTGACCAGTATTGTAGTATCACAGCTCCTATGTTCCTTAGGAGCTCCAGCAGACATTATATAATACAACAGACAGCCTTTGTCACACAGGAAAACATGATCAAAACAGATCTGGACATTTATTCCCTCACCTCAGCAATGCATTCGAGTGCCCGTGTTCTAAGGATTGCCTTACATTCAGGAATGTAATAATGGGCCAAATAAACGTGGTTCTTTTCCTCATGGAGCTTATAGCCTACGACATAGATATTAGGCAATGGGTCATACATATAAATGCAACATTATAACAAAGTCATCTTCGTAACAAAGAGAATTATGAACCTACCAGAAGCACAATAGAAGCATGTCTTTGCCTTACACTTCAGGGAGATGCCCATGAGGAAGGGTTGCGTGCTGAGGGGGCAAATATTCGGTTCCTATGTGGGAGTCAGATGACATGAGGCAAATACAGAGCCCCAAGGAGGTGAGTGAAAGGAGGCGGTGTAGGTGAGCCTGGATGAGAACGCGGCGGTCAAACTGGGCTAGAGTAACTCTTTTGCTGTTTACTCAGATCCTAAACGATCAGATGAAAAAGGTCTCCCTGGCTACATTATATTTACATGAAGAGAGCATGTGGTAATATGAGCATCACCTACCAAGGTACGCATACCCCAGAAATGAAAGGAAATATAAAAACAGTTCAGACTGGGGGTTGGATGTTGTTTAGGAAAAGTTGAGTTATTTTTAAATTGTTGCCACTTTTCCTGTTACCATTCTAGACAGCCGCGAGGTTCAGTCTGGTAAACTGGAGGCTGGAGACGTTTGTCTTAGGCTGCTGAGAACATCCGAGGCAAATGAAATCGCAGCAAAATGCGAGGCTGGTTTGAGTGAGATTTTTGTCCTCAGTGGCTCTGCAGGATGTTTGGGAAACTACAAGCCACTCATTCATACCAGCATGGAGGGAGCGTCCCTAAGAAGCTTGGAAGTCCCTGACTCTCATTCCTGGGAAAACATTGTGACCTCAGTTTCTCTGCAGAGTTTGTGAAGCACCATGGCCAGCAGAAGTAGGAGAAGGGCTTCCTCAGTTTCCCGATTTACCCAGATTCAGCACCGATGTCTATCCGCTTAGATAATCCCCTTATCCCTGAGAATGACATGTTGATTTTTTGAATCTTTTATACTGGTTTCTCCCTCTGTATGTATGAAACTGCTGCTACAGAGGCGGGTGATTAAATAATTGCTTTGAGATGTTCCCTGTCTGACTCTCGGCCCCAATCTGATCTCTGACCCTTGTGATTCAGGCTGTGGAGCCTGGCAATTCTACCCTCCCACCGCACACGCCTCGGGGCAGGCCCTGTCCCCTCCGTGCACGGGAAGGCGCCGGGCCTCAGCTCTTCGTTGCTCTTTACTTTTAGCTACACTTCACCTTCGCAGAAGCAGCGCGTACAGAGAATGCTAACTAGGCTGCCCGCATTGAGAAGCTTCTAAAATGCGTCTTTCCCTATAAGAAAGGATGGCTGATTCCAAGTAGTTCTTTTCCAAGGTACAATTGTAGATCTTCAAAAGTCAGGCTGTTAACTTGGAGATATTAACTTTTGAGTCACTTGACTAGTCAGTTGAGGAAGCAACAAGTCTCTTAAAACTCTTATAATTACATTTGGACAAGTTTGCGCGTAGGACCACCAGTCCATCAGCTTATTATAGCCACGGCGCATTTCACACACCATCTTCATTATCGTGTGCGAAAGGAGAGAACACACACTCTTCCGCGGGTAATTTTAGTTTGGCCACTGACACACTCCACAGTGTTTATAAAGAAAACAAAACTTGGATGTTGGCCCTTTTAATTATAACTGGCAGGATTGCTACACCCAAAATCACATAATCTTGTCACCATATTATATCTTTGAAGACATCTGCTTGCAAAGCAGTAACAAGGAGCTTGAAATCTAAAAACAAACTTTGCACTAGATTGGCTTGGCGAGCCAGGCTTGCGCAGCACTGTCGGGTTCTGAAAGACATATTCCTGAACTTCAAGAAAAGTTTAGGCCCGTGGTCGGCAAACTGCGGCTCGCGAGCCACATGCGGCTCTTTGGCCCCTTGAGTGTGGCTCTTCCACAAAATACCATGGCCTGGGCGAGTCTATTTTGAAGAAGTGGCGTTAGAAGAAGTGTAAGTTTAAAAAATGTGGCTCTCAAAAGAAATTTCAGTCGTTGTACTGTTGATATTTGGCTCTGTTGACTAATGAGTTTGCCGACCACTGGCCTAGGCGATGCTATAATGGAGCCACGTCCGTGTGCTTGGTCTGGGCCAGTGCATTAGAGCCTGTTGTTAGAGTGCCTGCTGTTGCTAAGGTAAGTCCACCCGCCCAATGGGAGATGTCATATATTTCCCGTCCGCTTCCAAATAGCTGCCTCACTAATGACACATTTTGATAAGTTCAGATTCACCTGAGATATGATCACTGCTAAGGCACCATTTTCTAGGTGCTTTGTATAATATTCTGTGGACAACTGAGAAGACTAGCCATTCCACCAAAAGGTGAACGCTGGTCTGTGACATCATCTTGACTATTCAAACATGTGCCTCTTTTCACATGGAGTCGGACGTGAGCTGAGCTGGTCTGAGGGGTTGCACGTTCCTCTGGGCACATCATTTACAGCTTGCAGCGTTCCTGGCCTCACAGTGTTGTGACCCGGAGACAGAATGGAGCAGTTAATTAGGCAACTAATTAATCCGGGCTCTGCAGACCAGTAAGGATCTTTCCTTTCATAGGTGACTCACGCACATGTATTTGAATTAAGTATGAAAGAAAAACAATGCAACAGCCTGAATTCGTTGCCAAAATAAATTTGCTACATCATATGCAGTCGTATAATTCAGGAGGTCCCACCCTCCCTCCACAGCTCTAGCCACAGAGTCTGTTTTTGCTTCCCTAACACTGTTTTCTGGAGCCCAGAACTAGTTGTTAAACACTAACATGGCTCAAGGCAGCTTCCTGGGGACTGACAGCCATCTCACTGTGCTGCCTTCGTTTACCAGCGTGAGCAACGCACGCCAACACGTAGAATTTCCAATGGGAGAGATAGTTACTGTTCGGTTAGTAAGTTTATGTTAATACTCTTAATCTGAAATTACTTTGCTGGGGGTAATGCTTTGAACATTGCCTATGTTTGAGAAAAAGTGATTTACTTCCTCCTGACTTAAAAATTACATGTATAAATAGGCACATTGCCTAAAAATTATAAATTGTGTATGTAATTTTTTAAATGTCAAAAGTATTAACAAAAGCTTTAAAGATGTTACACTTTTTTTGTTGTTATTCTAACACTAATTTTATTAGTTGAAAGTATTTTCTCTCCAATGTTTTCCTGAGAAGCACGGAGCAATGGCTGCTACCCCAGAGCGCTGGGCTGAATTAACTGTTCGGGGAAGGGAGTTTTAGGCTCCAATATTTTAGTGCTTGCTTGGATAGTGGGTGCTTTTCTCATGCACCTCCTTCTGGCAAATTCGTAGCTGAGAAAGTTAATAGTTCCGATGTGAATCAAAAACTTCTAAATGTCTTTATGTATGTCGCACAGACGCAGGAACATTATTAGAACTAGCAAAGCACTGGGATGCTAGAAAGTGTGAAAGTAAAACAAACGATGGCAGCACTGAGAACGGTGATTTTCATGGAGCTGGTCCGCATGTCCATTTTGTGTATTTATGGTGCAGTTACTCAACACGTTTCTTGTTTTTCTTTTCTTTTCTTTTTTTGTGGTAGGTCATGTCCAGGAGACTTTGGCTGAAGAAAATCAGAACAGACAAGTGATAATGCAATAAAAGAAGAAAACCGTCCCATGGAGAAGTCATTCTAGAACCTTCTGTGTGCCCGGCAGGGAGCCTGGGGTGCTGGGCCCAGGCACATGCGGGGAAGCCTTGCCCTCTCAGGGCTTCCCAGAGCCCGGGGCGGGGACAGGCGGGAAGGGGCTTCCAGTGGAAGTCAGGTGGCAGGTGCCAAGTCCTTCTTTACTGTGGAGTTTTGTGCCACAGATCGGTGCCCGAGCTGGAAGCTCTGGGTGATTTTTTATGCAAGTCTCATTTCAGGGTTATCCTGAGGCGTTTTCCCGGGACATCTTGACGGCCACCACTGCAAGGCCAGGGATCCCAGAGGCCGCAATGCAGAGCCCCGGGCCCGGGGCTGGCGACCCTGCGGTCTCCGCTGGGCCGTGGACGTGAGGGAGGAGAGCGCGGTCGCTCTTTGGTTCCTGGAGAGAAAGTCCAGCTGCGTTTCCGCGGTGAGTAATGCACAGATGCATTCGTGTTTATTATTGTGTTCATGGCATCGAATTACCCGGGGAGCCGGAGTCCGACAACAAAACCGCGCCGGCCAGCAAGAGGCCCCTCCGCTCCGCACTGAGCAGGACGCAACTGGGCCGCGCGGTGCCGAACCTGCCTCAGGCGGCCTCCAGGGCCTGGGGTTCCCTGGGGTCCGTCAGCTAATGGACTGCTGGCCCGTTTCTCAAGCCGTTTCTCTGCAGCAACTAGACATTTGATAGGATTACGTTTGGGTTTTGGTCTGAGTCTCTGCTGTGCTGAAGCAGATTGTCATCTCCTGATTTAAAGATAACGGAGCCAAATGTGAAACTATTCTGTAGTCAACCTGTGACTCAAAACCAAGTTCCAAGGGTTTGTCTGCAGTTTGCTTTCTTTTGTTGTAACTGAAATGATCAAATGACTAGATTCCACTATAAACACCAGATATTTATTTTATAAAGAAGCTTGACATTCTTCAGAGATGAAATATAATAGTATCATAAAACGCGGGCGGCCTTTCTTGCCGCTGAAGACTCAGAGCATTTGCTCATTGTAATTTTAATTCAAACGTAATTTTAACACCAAAAAGATGGATCAATCTTGCTTAAGCATAACATTGGACAATTTAAAAAAACACCTGAACAGGTCAGACATAGATAAAACCGAAGTAGGAGGCAATGAAACTATTTACAGGAAGACAGCCTAAACATGCAAAACACACCTAAACATTAGCAATGCAATTGACCATCCAACATATAGTTAATAAGTTCTCAAACATGCAAGTTTGGATTTTAAAATTAAGCTTCCCAATTGCCAATTTCAAAAAATGTAATGAGGTTAGAGTGGCTTTTTTATTATGCATGGTTTTATGTCTTTGGATTTCAAAATTACCTTGCATGCATTTTCAACTTTGCTACAATTTCTGGACTGTTTTCATTTCTATTTTAAAAAGGCTAAACAGTAAGATGTGCTTCTGCTTTGCATTCTAATTGCACGTAACTGATTTGCACGCAGAACAAAAAACTCATTTTCCGATTAAGAATCATGCACCAAGAAATAATTATTGTTCTCCTAGAAAAAAACTATTTTCCCATGTTCCCTCTTCGTTTATGTGAACTGTCTGCTATGCTTCCCTCAGGTTGATCTCCTTTATAGACCATCATGCATTGTTCTTTAGGGACTAAAATAATGCAAATAGAAACAAGGAATAGACAACTGTTTTGACCACATTCTTCTGTTTGCAACATAACACTTGCCTTTTATTATTTTATCTTCAACAATCAAGGGGTGGCTAACTGGTTGCAGGTGGTGATGAAAATAAAAGCCATCCATCATTATTTATTAAGCATGAAAAAGATACACAATAATGTAATTTAATCTCAGAGCAGACAATTATTTCCACATATTGATAATACAATGTGAAAACTGTCATGAATTCTAATATGATATTTTGGCTTTATTGGCGCACCACAGTCAGCATGACAAATAATGAAAATGTGTCAAGAAGAATGGTAACTGTGCGCATATGTCAATATCATGGGTGGAAGCCATGTCACCCGAATTTTACAGCTTCTTCATTACAACTTGACCAATTTAGAAGTTTAAAGTGGAAACAAAGAACATTTTCAGTTTTCAATATTGAAAACACAATCTATTAATTCACACCGCAATGTACAGCCTGAATAAGCATTGCCTATGTGTTTTATAATATAAAAGTTTTGAAGAGCAGCCAATCTGCTAACGTATTTGCAAGGAATGTTTGAAAGGGAATATTTGAAAGGGTCAAATTTGCAACGTGTTCTTTGGTTCACCTTCGTCCAGTAAAAACCTGCAGATGAAAACTCTGTGATCTCTGCTCTACGCAGGGACAGCATACACATGACTATTAAATGCGGCAAAGAATGTACATTTTAGCCAAATAAAGCAAGAAATGGTTGAAAATAAACATTTTGGTAGGAAAAATCCTGGCTGATGAAATGCTTGGTCAAAAAAAAGCAAAGGCTAGGTTTTCATTATGTTAAATGATTCCTATTTCCACTTGGTTGTCTAACTCTACCTCCAGGCAGGCTTGGTAGGTGAAACTATGGCTAAAAAGAAACAAAGCTGCATTTGATCTCTATAAATGGTAACCAACAGCATTTTATGACTTATATTTGAATAGACTTTGGTTTCTGCCAGAGAGCAATCATAATTAGAAACTTTTCCAGTTAGAAATAAGTGCAATGGTTTTCAAAGTACCTGTTCATTATACAGCGCTCACATGCACAAAAACACAAACATTCATCCCATAGCACATACACAGCATGCACCACACTTTCTGTGTAATTTATTCAGAGTTCACCTGTAGATTAGGAATATAAATATAAGCTTATTGAATGAGATTAATGACCTTCTCTTAGAAAAAAAAATGCCTTTTAGAATTATTGAGGAAGGAAAATATTTTAGACTTGGCTTTGAATGGTAGACAGGACCTGAAAGAAAAAGTATCTTTGAATGATCATAACACTGTGACCATTCTGGGCTAGGAGAGAAAATTTATATATCATGTGGTTACTCAGTTTTATAAAGGGAACCTAAGAACAAGTGTAGGCACTAGTTAGGAAAACAAACGAAAGAAATCATTTAAAAAGTCAATAAGCGACAGGAAATCTGGAGACTGTTTAAAAACACCTTACTGGAAGCCTAGCAAAAGTATGTGCCAGAGATCAAAGGGACACTTGGAAATGTGGCCCAGGCAAGGAAAGCAGGAGATCCGCGAACTATGGCAGTTCAGGTGTGAACAAGGATGCAGGCAAGCCAAGAGAATTCAAGAGTGCCTTGCAAGCGACTCCAAAGCTAATAAAAATGTTCTTCAAAATATATCCATGGCAGGAAACCAAGGAAAGAACTAATGGGCCGGTCAAGTGACCCACTCCGGGCAGAAGACATATTCTTCTTGAAGGATCAAACTCTTCTGGCTTTACAAAATGATTAATTAATTAATTAACGTATATCCACTGTTATTCGCGCTTTCAATTATCCATCCATCCATTCATCCGTCCATCCATCCATCCAATCATTTATTCATTAAAAAAATTACAGAATACTTACCCTGAGGCCGTCTTTGGTTTCAGTACTGAGAATACATAAATATATAAGCCTCCCTCTCTCTCCATCCCTCCCTCCTTTCCTTCCTTCCTTCCTTCCTTCCTTCCTTCCTTCCTTCCTTCCTTCCTTCCTTCCTTTTCATACATTTATTTGTCAATTTATGCTTCCATGCATTTGACTACCTATTCATCAATAAAAAATGTATAGGCTGTATATCATGAGACAATCCCTGGATTAAACAGTTGGAATTTATTAACACATAAACATTCATTAGGTCACTCAACAAATATTTGAGTGTAATGTGCCAAGGGCTGGTCAGTGAAAATAAGAAGAAACATCTCTGCTCAAATCTAGCTTCCTTTCTAGCAGGGAGGAGCAGTGGAGGTAGGCAACATATACAATGAACAACAAATCATAAAATCAAAACCAATCATTTATCATGATAA
Source organism: Eptesicus fuscus (assembly GCF_027574615.1). Lineage (NCBI taxonomy): Eukaryota > Metazoa > Chordata > Mammalia > Chiroptera > Vespertilionidae > Eptesicus > Eptesicus fuscus. Next base: position 57,307,103 of record NC_072490.1, on the reverse strand, counting down.
GTATTATGAAGGGCAAGTTCAAATAGGTGTGAATGCCGGAAGGGGGTCCTGTCTGAGGCAACAGCATCCTATTGATAGACCTGAAGGATAAGAGCAGAGAGAGTAGCAGGAGGTGAGACTGATGATGGCACAAGGCTCACATTTTGGGGGGCTTGCTAGGCAAAGTGAAGAGCAGCAGCCTTTATCTTAAGAGCAAGGGAAGCAACTGAAGGGTTTTAGGCAAGAGTGATGTGCTTCAGCAGCCAGCGGAAGACTGCCAGCTGAGGTGTCCCCTGAGCAGAGAAGCCCCCAGAGTGGTGTCAGGCTCCTCCCCAAAGCGGGGGAACCAAATGGCAGCGTAGGCAAATGCAGTACTCACATCCTCCCACAACCACACAGAATTACGGCTAAAATCAGACCAGCCATCATCCAGAACCACCTGAAAGCTGGCTGAATGGAAGGCCTACAGCTAGAGAAGGAAAGAAGAAAGCACACTGAGACTGGTAGGAGGGGCGGAGGCACGGAACAGACTGGTCCGACACCTGCGTGTGGTGGGTTTATAATTCGGAGGGATATCTTGGCAGAGGAGGCCTTCTTTGAGGAGCAAAGGGCAGAGCTCCACATCAGTCCCCAGCCCAGGGTCCCAGGGCGGGGAGAGAAGCCCCATATCTTCAGGCTGTATAAGTATCAAGGTTTGTGGCTGAGAAAGGCGGAGGCTGCTGGAGAACCCAGGCAGGTCCTCTTAAAGGGCCCATACACAGACTTACTCGGACTCCCTCCCTCTGAGCTCCAGTGCTGGGACAGCAGCTTGAAAGGATCCAGGGACATACGGGGAGGAACTGGATTGTCTGGCATCAGGACAAGAACTCAGGTTCAGCTTTCTCCCAGACAAATGTGCTGGGACCGCCCCCAACAGAGCTGACTGGCAGGCACCATATCTGAGTCTCCATCAACCTGGCCCACACTATTCGCCCCACCCTGGTGATTCCTTGAGATCTGACCCACCCAATTTGCAGTCCCACCCAAGCTGTTTGCAGTGTCTTTTCCATATGAATGGTCTATTCTGGCCCAGGCTTCAGACTTTCCTAAAAGCTCCCAGGAAAGCAGCTAAAGGACTCAGTGTTCCCCATATCTCTTGATAAGTTGTCCCAGGGCTGGCACTCGCAGCAGTTTGCCAAAGTTCATGGCTTGGCCTCTCCTGGGCACCTCTAAGCCCAACACAAGTAGCAGCCATCTGCAGATTCTCTGTAGCTTGTGCTGGGTGGCTCTAGGCAGGTCACAGGCTACACCTCCTGGGAGGCCCCAGAGCCAGTGCACCCAGTGGACAGCTTCAGACCATAGCCGATTACAACTCTATCACATCCATGAGTGACACACTCAAGGGGCAGACTCAGTGAACACCAAAGCCCCACTGAAGCAAACTCTGCTTCAGAAGAGTGTCTCCTGCACAGCAGCTCTTCCACTGTAGTCACAGCTATCCCTCACAACCGATTGGCCGAGGGGTCAATCCCTCACAGTGACGCCAACAGCAATCAAGGCTGAACTACAATAGGACAGTGCACACAGCCCACACAGGGGCGCACCTAGAGTGCCTAGCTTAGGTGACCATGGGGACTGAGCCACTGGGGCCTACGAGACACTGATCTAATACATAGAAACAAACACAGGGAAGCAGCCAAAATGCGGAGACAAAGAAACATGTCACAAATGAAAGAACAGAAGAAATCTCCAGAAAAAGAACTAAATGAAATGGAAGCAAGCAAACGATTAGATACAGTGTTCTAAACAATGGCTATAAGGATGGTCCAGGAACTTAATGAGAGCTTCTGGAATTTAGTGAGAACATCAGAGACATGAAAAAGGACCAGTCAGAAATGAAGGATACAGTAACTGAAATGAAAAATAATTTATGTGGAATCAACAGTAGAGTACAGGATGTAGAGAATCAAATCAGTGAATTGGAATATGAGGATCTAATCAGAAGAACAAAAAGAAAAAAAGAATACAAATGTATGAAGATAGTGTAAGGAGCCTCTGGGACAACTTCAAGCATACCAATATTTGCATCATGGAGTGACAAAAGAGGACATGGATCAAGAAATTGAAAACCTATTTAAAGAAATAATGATGGAAAAATTTCCCTACCTGGTGAAAAAAAAAAAATAGACATTTAAGTCCAGGAAGCACAGAGTCCCAAACAAGAGGAACCCAAAGAGGCCCACACCAAGACACATCATAATTAAAATGCCAAAGGTTAAAGACAAAGAGAGAATCTTAAAAGCAGCAAGAGAAAAGCAGTTAGTTACCTACAAGGGAGCACCCATCCGACTGTCAGCTGATTTCTCAACAGAAACTTTGCAGGCTGGAAGGGAGGGGCAAGAAATATTCAAAATGATGAAAAGCAAGGACTTTCAACTAAGATCACTCTATCCAGCAAAGCTTTAATTTACAATTTAGATAAAGAGCTTCACAGACAAGTAAAAGCTAAATCACCATCAAACCAGTATTACATGAAATGTTAAAAGGTTTTCTTGAAGAAGAAAAAGAAGACCAAAAAATATTAACAATAAAAGGGCAATAAATACCTTCATATCAACAAATGAGTATAAAAACCAAAGTCTATGTACAAGGAATCTAATGAACAAATAAACAGACTGGGGACTCTCAGAGGAAAGGGGGAGGGATGGGTTGGAAGAGATGAACCAAAGAACTTACGCATATCTGCATTACCCATGGCCACAGGCAATAGACAATAGCGTGGTGGAGCGGGATCCAGGTGGAGGAGGGCAATGGGGAGGAAAAGCAAGCGGGGAGAGGGAGGAAGGGAGGACATCTGTAGTCCTCTCAAAAATAAAGATATTTAAAAAAAAAGAGTAATGTGCTTAAAGAGTTCAACACTACTCTGTTCAAAACCCAGAAATGGCTTCCTACTCCAATCAGAATACATGCTGAAGTCCTTACAATGACCTGTAAGACCCTCTGTATTATCTTCTGTTAGCTTTCTGGCTTAGCTGGAGTCCTTGTGCCCGATGGCTATTTCCTTCCCAATCCAATCCAAATGGAACCACCCTTACTTTTTTCAAATCCTTGCTCAAACCTCACCTTTTCTATGGACATATCCTAGGACCAGACTGAATGTTATCTTTCTTGCCATCTCTTTTCTCCCTTGCTTTGCATTTATTCAGCCTAGTAGCATTCAGTACTTTCTGTTGTACAGTGCACTTAATTTCTTTATTCTGTTTTGTGTATTATTTACCTCCTTTCCAATCCAAGTAGAATGTATTCCCCATAAGGCAGGATTTTTTTTCCTTTGTTAACATTTATCCCTAGTCAACTGAAACAGTGCCTTGGACATACAGTTCAGTAGACATTTGTTGAATAAATTAATGAATGCATTCGACAACGTAGTCCTATTGTCATTGCAAGAAAATTACTTTGAAGCTTTTTTTAAGCTTCATTTTTATTGTTGACACTATTAGAGATGTCCCTATTTTCTCCCCCTTTCCCACCTCCACCTAGCATCCGCCCTTTGGCCATTACCACACAGTCGTCTGTGTTCATGGGTTATGCATATATATTCTTTGCCTAATCCCTTCACCTTCTTTCTTCAAGTATATTAAGAGGTAAATGACTAGATTTTTAAGAGATCATAAATGCTGACACAAGGGAATGAATATGGTGGTGAGATTTCACCAGGGGGATAGTAGAATAGGAAAGATATTTTGAGGCAAGAGAGGTTTCCTAAGTTCCTCATTCATTACTCAAACGCAATGGTCCACTCCAATGTAATCAGATCCTGCTTGGCTCTAAGAAATAAAGCTACATCTAGGACATTGTGAGTTCTTCAAGCTGAAAAATATTTTTCTTAAAATTTTGGCTGATAAAATCCCAACACATGTTGCAATTTTATGGCTAAAAAAATATTTGACTGCATATTAACAATGCCAGCTTGATTTAAGAAATTATCGCCCAGCTGGCGTGGCTCAGTGGTTGCGTGTTGACCTATGAACTAGGAGGTCACAGATCGATTCCCGGTCAGGGCACATGCCTGGGTTGTGGGCTTGATCCCCAGTGTGGGGCGTGCAGGAAGCAGCCAATCAATGATTCTCTCTCACCATTGATGTTTCTATCTCTCTCTCCCTCTCCATTTCTCTCTGAAATCAATGAAAATATGTTTTCTTTTAAAAGAAATTATTCTTGATATTTTTAACATACACCTGTAGTTATGGAACCTAAATACCTAATATTATAGTGATAATTCAAAATTTCACAGTTTGTTAATTTATGTTTTTTAAATACTATAATATGTTGATTATTCCATTTTTTAAGGTTCAACTTTCATTTAACTCTCTAAAAACACATACTCTGGCAATAATTGCTATCTTTTTTCCCTTGCTGCCCTTATATATTAATGCCCACATTTATTTTTGGAGTTCTTGGTCATATTTGATTAGTATTTTATTAAGTACTATTTTCTATTGATCACTAATGTTTTTTTAAAAAATTAATCCTCACTCAAGGATATTTTTTCACATTGTCTTTTAGAAAGAATGGAAGGGAGGGAGGGGAAGAGAGAGAGAAACATTTATGTGAGAGAGACACATTGATTGATTGCCTCCCACACATGCCACAAATGGGGCCAGGCATGGAACCTGCAACCCAGTTATGTCCCCTTGACGAGGAATGGAACTCGAGACCCTTTGGTGCAGAGGGTGGGAACGGGGGTTGTGGTGGTGCGATGCTCTAACCACTGAGCACACTGGCCAGGCCCCACTAATGCTTTTTAAAACTATATTTTTATTGTTGATTCTATTACAGATGTCCCCATTCCCCACCCCTCCTTTGCTGACTCCCTCCCAGCCCTCAACACCCCTACTTCTGGCCATCACCACACTGTTGTCTGTAACTACAGATTATGCATAATGCTCTTTGGCTAACTGTTTCACCTTCTTACATCCAGAAACCCCTTCTCCGTCCCCTCAGACAGCTGTCAGTCTGTTCCATGTATCCATGCCTCTGTTTCCTTTTTGTTTGCCAGTTTATTTTGTTCATTAGATTCCACATATAAGTGAGATCATATGGTATATGTCTTTCTCTGACTGGTTTATTTCAATTAGCCTAATATTAGCCAATGCTGTCACAAAAGATATAATTTCCTTCTTTTATATTGCCTCATAGTATTCCATTGTGTAAATATACCAGAGCTTTTTTATTCACTCATCGACTTGATGGGCACTTGGGCTGTTTCCAGATCTTGGCTATTGTAAATAATGCTACTATGAACATAGGGTGCATATATTCTTTTGAATTGGTGTTTTGGGATTGTTAGGATATATTCCCCAAAGTGGGATCATTTAACTTCATTTTTATTGTCAAAAGGCAGTTCCATTTTTAAGTATTTGAGGAAACTCTATGCTGTTTTTCATAATGGCTGCACCAGTCTGCATTCCCACCAACAGTGCACTAGGGTTCCCTTTTCTCCACATCCTGGCCGGCACTTGTTTGTTGATATACTGATGGTAGCCATTTTGGCAGGTGTGAGGTGATATCTCACTGTGGTTTTAATTTGCATTTCCCTGATGATTAGTGACATTGAACATTTTTTCATATGTCTATTGGCCATCTGTATGTCCTCTTTGGAGAAGTGTCTATTCAGGTCCTTTGCCCATTTTTTAATTGGATTGTTTGTCTTTCTGGTGTTGCGTTGTATGAGTTCTTTATATATTTGGATATTAGCCCCTTATCAGATATGTCATTGATGAATATGTTCTCACAGTGGAAACACTTTTCATTTTGTTGATGGTTTCTTTCACTGTACATAAGCTTTTTACTTTGATGTAGCCCTATTTGTTTATTTTTCCTTTATTTTCCTTGCCCTAGAAGTCATGTCGGCAAAAATATTGCTATGACAGATGTCTGAGATTTTAATGTCTAGTTTTTTTTTCTAGGATTTTTATGGTTTCACAACTTACATTTAAGTATGTTATTTATTTTGAGTTTATTCTTGTGTATGGGTTAAGTTGGTGGTCTTGTTTCTTTTTCTTTTTTTTTTTTTTTTGCATGTACCTGTCCAATTTGCCCAACACCATTTATTGAAGAGACTTTCTTTACACCATTCTATGGTCTTGCATCCTTTGTCAAATATTAATTGACCATAAAGGCAGGAGTTGATTTCCGGGCTCTCTGTTCTGTTCCATTGATCTATATGCCTGTTCTTATGCCAGTACCATGCTGTTTTGATCACAATGACCTTGTAGTATAGTTTGATATACCTCCAACTTTGTTCCTCTTTCTTTTTGCTGAGGCTATATGGGGTCATTTTTGTTTCCATATAAATTTTTGGACTATATGTTCTAGATCTGTGAAATATGCCATTGGTATTTTAATAAGAATTGCATTGAATCGATAGAATGCTTTGGGTAGTATGGGCATTTTAATGGTGTTAATTCTTCTAGTCCAAGAATATGGTATGTGCTTCTGCTTATTTGTATCTTCCTCAATTTCTTTCTTCAGTATTCTATAGTTTTCCAAGTATAGGTCCTTTACCTCCTTGGCTAAATTTATTTCTGGTACCTTGTGCTGTTGTTGTTGCAGTAGTAAACAGGATTGTTTTCTTAGTTTCTCTCTCTGATAGTTTGTAATTGGTGTATAGAAATGCCACCGATTTCTGAATATAATTTTGTATCCTGCTACTTTGCTGAATTTATTGATTAGATCTAGTGGCCTTTTGGTAGAGCCTTTAAGGTTTTCTATGTACAATATTGTACCGTGTGTGAATAATAGGTTTTTCTTCCTCCTTTCCACTTTTGATGCCCTTGATTTCTTCTTGTCCCATTGCTGTGGCTAGGCCTTCTAGTACTACGCTGAAAGCAGACACCCCTTTTTTGGTCCTGCTCTTAAGGGAAATGCTTTTAGTGCTTGTCCATTGAGTATTGCTTTGGCTGTGGGTTTGTCATAAATGGCCTTTATTACATTGAGGTACGTTCCCTCTAGCCCCATTTTGCTGAGAGTTTTCTTTTAAGTGGGTGCTGGATATTATGAAATGCCTTTCTTGCATTTCAGAGAGGAAGGGAAAGGGAGCAAGAGATAGAAACATCAGTGATGAGAGAGAATCATTGATTGGCTGCCTTCTGCACACCCCCAACTGGGGATCAAGCCTGCAACCCAGGCATGTGCTCTGACAGAGAATTGAACCGACCTCCTGGTTCATAGGTCAACTCTCAACCACTGAGCCATGCTGGCTGGGCCAATTCATTGTTTCTTAATATGATATTTTACGTCCATGACTTTGTGTGTTTTTCAGTTTTTTTCTTGTGGTTGGTTTCTAGTTTCATACCACTATGGTCAGAGAAAATGCTTGATATGATTTCAGTCTTAAATTTATTGACATTTGTTTAGTGTACTAACATGTGGTCTTTTCTAGAAATTGTTCCCTATTCACTTAAAAATAATGTATATTTTGCTGCTTTGCAGTAAAATACTTTGAATATATCAATTAAATTCATCTGATCTATTGTGTCATTTAAGGCCACCGATTCCCTGTTGATTTGATGTCAATGGGATGTTGAAATCCACCACTATGACTGTATTACTGTTAATCTCTCACTTATGTCCATCTAGATTTGCTTTACATATCTAGGTCTTCTTAAGTTGGGTGCATAAATATTTATCAAAGTTATATCCTCTTTTTGGGTTGATCCTTTTATCATTATGTAGTGTCCTTGTTTGTCTGTTACTCTAGCCTTTATTTTTATGTCTATTTTGTTAGATATAAGAATTGCTACCCTAGCTTTTTTTTAAAATTTCCATTTGCATGAAATAACTTTTGCCATCCCTTTACTCTTAGTCTATGTGTGTGTGTTTCATTCCGAGGTGAGTCTCTTGTAGACAGCATATATATGGGTCTTGCTTCTTTGTCCATTCAACTACCTATGCCTTTTGATTGGAGCATTTATATTTAAAGTGATTACTGGTATTTTAATAAAATTATTGCCATTTTATTCTTTTAAATCTGTTTCTTTGTTTTTCTTTCCTTCCTCCTTTTCTCCTCCTCCTCCTCCTCCTCCTCCTCCTCCTCCTCCTCCTCCTCCTCCTTCTACTTCTAGCAGGCCCTTTAACATTTCTTGTAGTACTGGTTTGGTGGTAATAGGCTATTTTAGCTTTTTTTCTTTGGTCTGGGAAGCTCTTTATTTCTCTTTCAATTTTAAATGATAGCCTTGCTGGGTAAAGTAATCTTGATTGTAGCCCCTTGCTTTTCATCACTTTGAATAATTTATGCAAATCCCCTTTGGCTTGAAATGTTTCTGTTGAGAGATCAGCTGACAGTCTTATGGGAGGTCCTTTGTAAGTAATTAACTGCTTTTATCTTGCTGCTTTTAAGTTTCTTTCTTTATCTTTAACTCTTGCCATTTTATTTATGACTAGAGGCCCAATGCATGAAAATTGTGCAAGAGTAGGCCTTCCTTTCCCTGGCTGTTGGCACCGGCTTCCCTCTGGCACCCGGGACCCAGGCTTCCCTCTGGCCGCTGGCAGGCACCTGGGACCCAGGCTTTCCTCGCAGCCCCACCTTTGTCTGGAAGGTCATCTGGAATTAGCATATTACACTTTTATTATTATAGATGTGCTTGGTGTGGGACTCTCTGTGCTTCCTGGACTTGTGTGTCTTTTTTCTTCGCCAGGTTAGGGAATTTTCAGACATTAGTTCGTGATCCATTTCTCTCTTCTCCTTCTGGTACCCTTATGATGTGGATGTTGTTACACTTCATGTTGTCCCAATGTTCTTTTATTAAACTATCCTCATTTTAAAAAATTCTTTTTTTGCTGCTTTGATTAGGTTTTTTTTCCTACCTTGTCTTCCAAATCTCTGATTTGATCCTCTGCTTTATCCAACCTACTTTTTATTTCTTCTAGTGTATTCTTGATGTCAGGTATTATATTTTTCATATTTCACTGATTATTTTTCATGGTTTCTGTATTTTTTCTTCATGAGGATGTAATTCCCACTAACTTCCTTATGCATCCTTATAACCATATCTTTAAACTCTATATCTGATAAATTTCTAGCCTCTATTTCATTTACTCTTTTTTCCTGGAGATTTCTCATGTTCTTTCTTTTGGGGCCAGTTTCTTTATCTCCCCATTTTGCTTACCTCTTTGTGTTTGTTTCCATGTGTTAGATAGATCTGCTATGACTCGTAGTAGGATGTCCCGTGGGACCCAGTGGTGCAGTCTCCTTCATCTCCTGAACTGGGTGCTCTAGGAATGTGGCTTGTGTGAGTTATGGGGGCCTTCCTGTTGTAATTGAATCTTACTTACTATTGGCCCATTAGTGCATGGGATTGACCCTCAGGCAGGCTGAGAATGAGGCTCATCCCTGAGCACAGCATGTGAACTATTGTGCAGATACTGATCAATTGAAAAAAAACAAAACAACAACAGAAATAAGAAAAAATGGAAAAGGAAAGAAAAAGAATAAAGAAAAAGAAAAGGAAAAGGGATTAAAGGAGAAAAAATAAAAAGGAATAAAATAAAAAGAAAAGAAAAAGTAGAGTTTGCCTCAGCAGAGGTTAGTGCCTGCTGTGATGCCCCTTCAGATATGCCATTTTTGAAGTTTGCTAGATCCTGCTCCAAAGTTATCTGAAATTGGCCACTTGGTATGTTGGTTCTGGGCCTCTTGCGAAGGACTCTGGTTCAGGCCAATATCAGAAATTGTCTCTTGGCAACCTGTTTAAAGCTATGAGAAATCCACATTTTGTGGCTGCCTCTGCTGAACTTTGCTTATCACAGGAAGGACCAAGCTATGTGCCAAGGCAAGCTTTTACTAGTACCAGGCTCAGGGGTGGGTCATCAAATGTCCCAAGGTATCTTGGGATCTACCTTCACCTTCCTCTGCCCACTAGCTGCCTGTTAGGTTCAGTTACTGAATGAACCTCTGGCACAATCTGGAGGGTGGGGCTAGTGGATTTCCTATGAGGGTGAGGTGATGTCCAAACTTCAGAGAAGGTGGTGGGTGTAGTCCCCTGACCCAGAGCCACAGGACTGAGTCTGACCTGGATTTTTCCCTGAACTTGGGCAGGTGAGGTCTCTGTAGTCCAGAGTTTGGGTATAACAGAAGCCAGGAGTGTGGTTCTATTGGATTTCCCATGAAGGGGAAAAGCCAGACAGGTTCACAGGAAAGAGGGGGGAATGGCCCATCCACAAAGCCAGTCACTGATCCCTCTCTGAGTCTTCCCAGAATTCTAAACCTGGGCCTGTACTACTAAGATCTTATCAGGGCTTAAGGTCCACATGGTGGGGTTAGAGGGATTCCAGAGTGTGGAATAATTGCTTTTTCCCAGGCTGATGTCACTCAGTGGCATGCTCCAACCCCCCGCTCCCCCCAAAAAAAATGACAACTGCAGTATGGAAGAATGACTCAGTACAGGGATCCCGGGGGCTCTCTTCTCAACCTCCTCCCCAGAGTTTCAAACCCCAGACTCTCCTCAGGAAACTCTAGTCTGCATCTCCCTCCCTCCACTGGAGCCCAGGGTGAGTGACTGTGAACGAAACTTGGTGCATTGGCTCTTTAAGAGGATGCCTGTGTCTCCAGCAGATTCTGTCTCTCCTTGGACAGAAACATACTGCTTTTCACAGCCAGATCATATGTGGATGCCTCTTCCTGGCTCTTGTGTTCTGGGCTGGGGAGACCAGCCTGGGGTTTAGACTCCACACTTCTCAGAGGGAACCCTACAGCTGAGATATCCCTCTAGGACCTCAGCCGCCACCCATGGAAGCCGGGCCAGCCCTTCGCACCTCCACACTTCCTACCAGTCTCGATGTGGCTTCTTCTGTAAATCCTTTGTGATAAGACTCCTCCTCAGCTAGTCTTGGTTCATTATTCAGGGTGATTGTTCTTTAGTTGCATTTCCAGTTTGGTCCTGGGAGGAAATGAGTGTAAGAGCCACCTACTCTGCCACCATTTTGAAAGCCCTGATCTGACTGAAGCTTGAAGACTAAGTTGGGAAGAGTTGAGCATAGAATCATCAGGGCCTACTGTTACTAGTGTGCTGGAACTGGCTTGTATTTTACTGTTGTCTATGCTTTTGAGGCTGTTTATGTCTACTGTGATCTTATGGGAGTCACTATCTGATGGTGTGTGACTGCACAAATCTTTCCAACTCCACAGTAAGCAACCGACATTGGTAGCTTGAAATCATCCTTAGAAGGACTATTTATTTTTTGGTAATTGTCAAACATTATGAATCAGAGCTTGCTTTATTGTATTGTTGGTATTCTAGACTTAAGATGTTAACTTAAAATGTTAATAATACAGATTAATTTAAAAATTGTGTCATATCTGCAGATGTTTCATTGTTATTATCACACAAAACTGTGGAACTATTCCTCCAGTATGTGAAAAGAATTATCTGATTCAGCAAAGAAGTCATTCACATCATTGACAAAAGAATGAAATTCTGACATATATTTTCATTGTATCACTCCTGTCTTATTCTTTAATGTAAATGAAACTATCAACTAAAACACAGCAAAAATATATTCATTTTTTAGTTGCAGCCATAAGTTGGCTATGGATCCAAGTTTGGCAAAAAAAATAATGAAAACATTCTGTGAGAATCAATTGGCTATATAAAATTTACAACAAAGAGTATTGTATATTTTATTATTACTTGTAAACTGTGTGCTATGCATTCTTTATATCAATAAAATCTATCTATATAAAAGCCCAGAGACCAAATGGCAGAATGACCAGAACGACCGGTCAACCAGTGGCTATGATGCACACTGACCACCAGGGGGCAGATGCTCAACGCAGGAGCTACCCACTGGTGGTCAGTGTGCTCCCACAGTGGGAGCACCGCTTGGCTGACTGGGATGGGTGGCACTCCCACAGTGGGAACAGCCGCTCAGAAGGCAGGTCCACAGCTGCGTGGCAGACCAAGATGAGCAGCACTCCCACAGTGGGCCGATCCCCGCAGGTCATGCCCCTCACCAGTGCACGATTCCCATGCACCGGGCCTCTAGTCCTATATAATAAAGAGGTAATATGCAAATTGACCATCACTCTAACACAGAAGATGGCCACCCTCATGTGGTCAAAGATGGCTGCCACATGTGGACACAAGATGGCCGCCACAAGATGGCCAGCAGGGGAGGGCAGTTGGGGGCGACCAGGCCGGCAGGGGAGGGCAGTTAGGGATGATCAGGCCAGCAGGGGAAGGCAGTTATGGGTGATCAGGCTGGCAGGGGAAGGCAGTTATGGGTAATCAGGCCGGCAGGGGAATGGTTAGGGGGTGATCAGGCTGGTAGGCAGAAACGGTTAGGGGCAATCAGGCAGGCAGGCAGGCAGGCAAGCGAATGGTTGGGAGCCGGTAGTCCTGGATTGTGAGAGGGATCCCAGATTGGAGAGGGTGCAGGCTGGGCTGAGGGACACCCCCTTGCCCCCCCCCCCCCCCCCCCCGTGCATGAAATTTCTTGCACTGGGCCTCTAGTTTATATATAAAATATATATATATAAATTACATAATGTATATGATTTTATGTATTTATATTATGTATAAATTATAGAAATTTAAACATATATACATTTTATTTTTGGAGTACTGACTGTCAAGCAGCATACCAGTAGGTACATATGAGTCAAGAGAGAAAATTGGTAAAAAATGCTGCCATTTCCTGTTTGTTCAACTGCTTAATGATACTATTCATTTCCTTACACAGAGAACATTAGACAAAGACTAGGTTTCATGGGTGGGGATAGGGAAGGCAGTATCATGGGTTAGGGTGGGTGATATAGAGTTTGAAGAGATGGACTACATGGTGAGGTGGCCACTTGGATCTATGACTTTAGAGACCAGAAGATAACTCTAAGCTGGAACCATCATTTGGGTGATGTCCACAAAATTCAATTAATTGAAGATGGGAGTGGTTGAAACTATTCTGAGTGTTTCTTCCAAATTAACTTCTGAAGCAGAGTTTGGAGGCATGTAGATAAAAGAGGTAAATGCTGGATATTCTAGTTCTGACTGACAAATTAATAGTGCATATTAATAGTATGTAGAGCTAACCATTATCCTCTAAGAATATTGGAGGTTTCCATCATGGATATACAGTTCCATGACCGAAGACATGTCCTCCTTTACTAGTGAAGGCTGTCTGACTTAGTTGAATGGGTAGTGTCAACAATATGGATCACTGTTGGGAGTCTGTGATAAGTCAGAGATTGTGAAGGGTGACTCATGAAAATGATCTTGAGTTATTTACTTAATTGTTACCAATGATTCTGAGTACCATTAGTAGGATTAGTTAATTACTAAATGATATGAAATATGGGAGTCAGATCCTCAAAAAAGAAGTTTTATTTGCGGGCTTTATATTATCTTCATAAAAAAAAATCGACCTCCACTTCCAGGAAGATAAGATTTTCTCCATTTTTCTTACTTAAGTACAGCTAAAAAACCTGGACAGTGTATATAATGTGTATGCTACAACTCTGAATAATAGAGAAAAGAAAGCAGACCAGCTTGGGACTTTAAGGCCCAAGAACAAGTTTGAAGTGAATTTCCTTGATTTGGTTTTTGCCTCATATTTCTCAGATTTGGGGCTGAAGAAGACATCAATCCAGAAATGCTAATGGGCACAGATTAAAAAAAAAAAAAAAGCCTACTCGCTAGTCAAAGAATCATGAAAGGAGAAGCCTAAAATGATAGAAAATGTTTAGAAAACAACACTCTACTCCAACCAAACAACATGGAAATAAATGTGGTTCCTCCCCAGCCATACCAGCGATGAGCAAGTGGGAGCCTAGATGCCCACCCTGTTGGACGGTACCAAGGCTCACCAACATCACTACCAAGATGTCAAGATGGTGTCAGAGAACCAAGTAAAGAACTCAGACTTTCATCCCCACCAGGCAGTAAGGAGACACCTTTTCTCCTCCCCAGCCCCAGTGTGCTGGAGGAGACCACCGGCAGAGCTGGACTTCGGTACCCACCTGGCAATAACATGGACCTCACCACTATCTCTGGTGTCAACCCAGGCTCCATGAGGAGCCTGGAATTCCACATCCACTTGGCAGAAGCCACTGCTTCCTTCCTTCTCTTTCTGGAGATGTACCAGAAAAAGTAAGCTAAAATGGAGATTTAAATAAGATTACAATGTCATACCTAATAAGAAAATGTGCAGATTTCCATTGAAAATAACTTATCATACCAAGAACCAGGAAGATTTAAATCAGAATGAAAGAAGACAATCATCTATAATAATAAAGCATAATATGCTAATTAGATTGGACAAAGTTGGGGCTGTGAGGGAAGCCCGGTTCCAGGTGCCAGAGGGAAGCCAGTGCTGGCAGCTGGGGGAAGGAAGGCCTACTCTTGCACGAATTTTGTGCATTGGGCCTCTAGTTAGATATGAATACCAAGATGGCAGAGATGCCGAATTGATTGAATTATCAAATATTTTAAAGCAGCCATAATAAAAATGGGTAAATAAGCAATTAAAAATGCTTGAAACAAATGAAACATATGGAGCATTTTAGAAAATAAATAGAAAGCATCAGCAAAAAAGAGAAGGTAATAAAAAGAACCAAGTGGAAGTTTTACAACTAAAAATGCAATAGTCAAAAAGATCAGTGAATGGATGCAAAAGCAGAATGGAGAAAACAGAGAAAAAAAATCAATTAATGTTAAGACAGAACAACAAAAATTATCCAATCTGAAGACAGAGAGACAATGTACTGAAGAACTTGTGAGTCTCAGCGACCTGTGTGACTATAACCAAAAATATAAAATTCATATCATTATGGTCTGAGAAAGAGGGAAGAAAGAGAAGGGGTTAAACAATACTAAAAAAAAAAAAAAAAAAAAAAAATGGCTAATCCCTCCCAAATTTGCCAAGATATGTTCAAGAAGCTAAGTGAACCCCAAATAGGATAAACACAAAAATATCACTGCTCAGAAACCTCATAATTAAACTGAAAACTAAAGATAAAGAAAAAAATATTGAAAGCAGTAGAGAAAACATCACCATATCTAGTGAAAGAACAATTCAAATTGTTTATATATAATGTTATATAAAGGGTGTCCCTCCAAAATGTACACATAATTTAACAGCTAATAGCTCAATTTTGAAAATGAAATGTATTTTAATAAACACTGCTTTTAAAATTATTCAAAGTGTGTGTATACATTTTTTGGGACATTCTATATAAAACACATAATATAAACACATAACTTTATATAATTGTTATATATAATTTTATATAATATATAATAGTTATAAATAATGTTATAAATTTATAATGTAATATAAAATTTTATATATGTGTGTGTGTGTGTGTGTACATATATATATGTGTGTATATGTATATGATGTCCAGGACTTTATGCTGTATTTATGTGAGAAAAATAGAGAAAAACCCACCTTCCCAGAAGTGGAAGTCCATAATTCTTTTTGAAAAGGTAACATAAAGCCCTCAAGTAAAGGTCCTGTTTTTGAAGTTCTGACCCTCACATTTTCACCAGAAATCATGAAGGTCAGAAAGAAGTAGCACCATATTTTACAGGTGCTGAAAGAAAAAAAATACACGGAAATGCAGAATTTTGTATCCAATGAAAATACCCTTTGGAATAAAAGCAAAATCAAGACATTTTCAAATAAAGGAAAACTAAGAGAATGTGTTGCCAGCAGATGTCCTCTAAAAGAATGGCTGAAGGAACTTCTCCAAACAGAAAGGCAATGATAAAAGCAGGTGCCTTGAGACAGTAGGAAGGAAGAACACAAGAACCCCGAAATACTAGTAAATATAATAGACTTTCCTTCTCCTTTTGAATTTTCTAAGTTATGTTTGATGGTTGAAGCAAAACTAATAATAATACTGTCTGATTGGGTTCTAAATGCATGTAGAGGAAGTACTTAATGCACTTACATTATAAAAAGAGGAAAGTAAAGAGAATCTCATAAAGGATGTAAGCTTTCTATGTGTTACTTAAAC
This sequence comes from Eptesicus fuscus, assembly GCF_027574615.1. NCBI lineage: Eukaryota > Metazoa > Chordata > Mammalia > Chiroptera > Vespertilionidae > Eptesicus > Eptesicus fuscus. Next base: position 57,291,133 of record NC_072490.1, on the reverse strand, counting down.
TGGTGAAATGACAATGCCAGTAGACTGGTGATGTTTGTACACATAATAGAATATTTAGAAATATTCTGAATAAGGTAAACAAAGAAATATGCTCAAAAAACACTAGAGATTACAAAAAGGGGATCTGAAAATGTTCAACCAACCCAAAAGAAGGCAGAAAAAGAAAACAGAGAAATGAAACATAGAAAGAACAAACACAAAACCAAAAATAAAATGACTAACTTAAGTCCTAATACATAAATAGTATTTAAATGTACATGGTTTCAATATATTAATTAAAAGACAGAGATAGACATAAAATATTAAAGAAACAAAAAAACAAACTTCAAATATTATAGATACATAATGCAGACATTAATCAAAGGGAAGCAGAAATAGTTGTCTATATTACAGTCAGATTAAAACTGACTTCAAATCGAAGAATAGGCTAGAGATGGAAAAGAGACATTATCCTATATAATAAAAGTCTAATATGCTAAATGTCCGGTCATCCAATTGGCTGTTCAAACAATCAAAGCATAATATGCTAAGGCCTCTCAACCACTTGCTATGATGTCCACTGACCACCAGGGGGCAGATAGTCAACCAGTCGACCAGTTGCTATGGTGTGCACTGACCACCAGAGGGCAGACACTCTGACTGGTAAGTTAGCTTGCTGCTGGGGTCTGGCCCATTGGGACTGAGCGAGACAAACCGGACATGCCCTGGAGCCCTCCTGTGGTCCCTCCCCAACTGTCCAACCTCCCGCGTTCCTCCCCAACCCCAGTCATGGGATCCCTCAGCCTGGCCTGCACCCTCTCATAATCCAGGACCCTTTGGGGGATGTCAGAGAGCCAGTTTCAGTCCGATGGTGGAACAACCAGTTGCTATGAAGTGCACTGACCATCAGAGAGCAGATGCTCAACGCAGGAGCTGTACCCTGGTGGTCAGTGCACTACCACAGGGGGAGTGCCACTCAGCCAGAAGCCGGCTCATGGCTAGTGAGTGCAGCAGCAGTGGCAGGAGGCTCTCCCACCTCCACAGCTGCGCCAACGATGTCCGACTGCTGGCTTAGGCCCTGGAGTCCTCCTGCAGGGAGTGGGCCTAAGCTGGCAATCAGACATCCCTCTAGGGCTCCTGGACTGCGAGAGGGTGCAGGCCAGGCTGAGGGAGTCCCCTCCCCCCGCCCAGTACATGGATTTTGTGCACTGGGCCTCTAGTCCTATCTAATAAAGAGTGAATATGCTAATTGACCCTCATGCCATCGCAAAGATGGTGGAGCCCACAGCCAATAAGGAGGGAATATGCTAATTGACTGCCATGCCCTCAAAGATGGCAGCGCCCACAGCCATAAGATGGTGGCACCTAGTCCCCTCAGCCCCGCCAGGGCACCTGCCTCCAGTGTCCCCCAGTCCCCTCAGCCCCCCAGCTGCCCAGGGCCACCTGAGGCTCAGGTAACCAGGGACGGCCAAGGCTTGCGCTGCCGGCAATGGCAGCAGCAGAGATGTGATGGGGCATCGCCTTCCCCTGATCGCTGGGTTGCCTCCTGCCCCTGAGGGCTCCCGGACTGTGAGAGGGGTCAGGCTGGGCTTAGGGACCACCCCTCCTGTGCATGAATTTTGTGCACTGGGCCTCTAGTATAATGATAAAAGACCAATCCACCAAGGTGTATAAACTAAACAACAGAGCTACAAAATATGTGAAGCAAAAACTGAAATAATCAAAAGGAGAAATAAAAGAAGTCTATCTATCTACTTATCTATCTATCTATCTATCATCTATCTCCTTATCTTCACAATTAATAGAATAACTAGCAAGGATATAGAACAACTTGAACACCATCTACCAAATTCTAATTGTTCTCTATTTATTAGAATTCTAATAAATTCTAATAGAACTCTTCATCAAACAACAGCAGAATGCACATTCTTTTTAAGTGTCCAAGAAAGATATTACAAAATAGATTATATCCCAGGCCATAAAACAAACCTCAACAAATTTAAAAAACTGAAATTATACAAGAGTGTGTTTTCAGGCCACAAAGGAATCAAACTAGAAGTCAATAACAGAAAGATAAAAAAATATTCTCTACACTTGGAAACTGAACCACACACATCTAAATAATTTAGTGGTCAAAGAGGTAAAAATACATTGAATTGAATGAAATTGAAACTATGTAATGTCAAAATTTGTGGGAAGCAGCTAAAGCAGTGTTAAGAGGAAAATTTTTTTAGTGCTAAATGCTTATATTAGAAAAGAAAAAAGCCTCAAATCAATACTCTAAGCTTCCACCTCAAGAACCTAGAAAAAGAAGAGCAAAATAAGGCCAAGGCAAGAAGAAGGCAGAAAACAATAAAGATAAGAATAGAAATAAATGAATTTGAAACAGAAAAATGATCCAGAAAATTTGTAAAATAAAGATCTGGTTCATGGAAATGATTGTTGACATACTCAAAGCAAGAAAAGGAAAAAAAGAGAGCAGACACAAATCACCAGTATCAGGAGTAAAGCAGGCTACCACTACAGATCTTGAGGCATCAGAAGTGTAATAGGAGCCCAGCCAGTGTGGCTGTTGGTTGAGCTTCATCCCATGCACCAGTAGGTCTTCGGTTCCATTCCTGGTCAGAGAGCAAGCCCAGATTGCAGGCTTGATCCCCACTGAGAGTCGTGCAGGAGGCAGCTGATTGATGTTTCTCTCCCATTAATGTTTCTATCTCTCTTTCCCTCTTTCTTCCTCTCTCTAAAATAAATAAAAACATATTTTTAAAAAGTATAACAAGATAATACTACAAACAACTTTACATACATAAATTTGACAATTTGGAGGAAATTGAGTAATTACTTGAAAACACAAAGTTCTACCCTTCACCCAATCTGAAATAATAATTTGAAGACCCCTATAACCACTAAGAAAGTTGAATTCACAGTTGGAAAACTTCCTCCAAAGAAATTTCCTTGTCCCAGTTATTCTTACTAGAGGATTTTACCAAATGTTTACAAATGAATTAATATCAGTTGTATTTAATCTCTTCTAGAAACTAGAAGAGGAAAACTTCCCAATTCATTTTATGAAGCTAATTCATATTACTCTGATGATGAAACCAAATACAGTATAAAACAAACAAAACAAAACAAAAACTGGAGAAAAATAATCTCATATATGTGCATATAAAAATCTTTATCAAAATATTAGTAAATAGAATTCAGTAATATATTAAAAAGTTTTTAGACTGTGACCAAATAGGATTTATTCCAGAATGCAAGACTGATTTATTATTTGACAAATCAGTGTAATCCACCATTTTAAAGGTAAAGAAGAAAATTCACATGATTATATCAATTGATACAGAAAAAGCATTTGACAAATTTCAACACATTCATGATAGAACTGTCAGAAAAATAATGGAGTAGAAGAAATCTTCTTCAACTTGATAAAGGGCACCTACAAAAAATTTTAAGCATACTGACCTCTTTGCCCTAAGACTAAGACAAAAACAGATGATGTCCTCTCTTGCTACTTCTGGTCATCTGCTGCAGCGTCTAGTTGACAAAAGTACAAGAATAATCCAGTGGAAGGTAGACTTTTCAAAGATGGTGCTGGAGCCAATGGGCATCTGTAAGTTGAAAAAAGGAACCTTGACCTAAGATTCATAGCTTATTCAAAAATGAACTTAAAATGTAGCACAGACTTAAGTGCAAAACTATAAAAGTTTTAGAAAAAAACATGGGAGAAAAACTTCAGGATCTAGGACAACAAAGGTTATTATTACACTTGAAATCAAAAGCATGATTCATAAAAAGAAACATGAATACTTGGACTTCATCCAAATGAAAAGTGTGTGCTCTGGGGAAACCCTGGGGGTCTGATGAAAAGACAGGCTGCAGACCATGCGTCGGACAAAGGCCTGACATTCAGCATCTGCACAAAGAACTCAAACTCAACAGTGAAAAAGCAAGAAATTCAATCAGAAAATAGTCAAAAGACAGGAAAAGACATTTCTTCAAAGAGGGTACACAGATGACACATAAGCACACAAAAGATGTTTGACACCATTAGCCATTATGAAAATGCAAATGAAAACCACAATGAAATATTGCTATACACCTATCAGAATGGCTAAAATAAAAACCGAGTGAAATATAAAATAAACACACACACAAAATGCTGGTGAGGATGTGAAAAAGTTGGATCACTCATACACTCCTGGTGGGAATGTAAAATGTACAATTACTTGGGGAAAGTTTTTTTTTTTTTAAATATATTTTATTGATTGGTTACAGAGAGGAAGAGAGAGGGATAGAGAGTTAGAAACATCGATGAGAGAGAAACACCGATCAGCTGCCTCTTGCACACCCCCTACTGGGGATGTGCCCGCAACCAAGGTACATGCCCTTGACCGGAATCGAACCTGGGACCCTGGAGTCCGCAGGCCGACGCTCTATCCACTGAGCCAAACCGGTTTCGGCTACTTGGGGAAAGTTTAACAACAATTGAAATGAACTTTAACAATATATTTTATTTAATTCAATATGCAACTAATATTTATCAATATGTACTGTATTTTTCCGTGTATAAGATGCTATTGTTTTCTAAAATCATTAGACTGAAAATCAAGGGGCGTCTTATACATGGAAGTCAGTCGAGGAGGGAGCTGCGTGGGTGCGTAGCTGCCCATACCTTGTCAAACAGGCTTCCTCCAATCATGAGCCTTATTGTTATTGACATCAGCTGATGCCATAATTGGAGGTGGAGGTGGAGACTGTGCAGATGCAAAAGGGACCTGACTGTTCTGAGCCCATAAAGATGTAAAAAAATAAAAATATAAATACCGGTAAGTGATTGTCTTACTCTGCAAAATTCAAACTGAATGTAATCAGCTTTGCAAAAGAGCATGGAAATAGAGCTGCAGAGAGACAATTTGGACCTTCTCCCACTGAGCGTATGATCAGACAGTGGAGAAAACAGGAAGAACAACTCCTTAAGATGCCAAAAAAGAAGAAGCCCTTAAGAGGAAAACCAGCAAAATGGGCAAATTTGGAGCAGAGGCTTAAGACTTGGATTATGGAGCAGCACCAGAGTGGCTTATGTGTGTCAACCAAGCTTATTCAATGTCAGGCAAGAATGTTTGCAAGTGGAATGAACATTGTTGATTTTTCAAGAAAGGCAAAATAGTGCTTTAATTTCATGAGAGAAGGGTTGGCCATGAGAACATGAACAAAGTTAGCTCAGGAAATGCCACCAGTTTATGAGGATGATCTCACATATATAGACAGTGACTCAGAAGACAGCAGTGACACAATAGAAGTTGGAGAAATTGACCTGTCTGGAACTAATAGTGATGAAGAAGAGAGCAGTGATGCAACAGAGGCTGGATAAAGTGATATGCTGCATAATATCATAGTACTGGTATGTGAACATTACTTGTGGTAATTACTAAATAAAAATGTGTTCTTTATGTTTAAAATATTGATTTTTTAATTTGGAGTTGGAAAAGTGGGGGGCATCTTATACATGGGGGCGTCTTATACACGGAAAAATATAGTAATCAATATAAAAGTTAGTAATAACACATTTTACATTTATTCTCAGTACTAGTTTTTCAAATTCTGGTGTATATTTCATTCAAGATTTGAAAAGCAGAAGGAATGCCTTAATCCCAGCAGAAGCCGAGGTCAGTCATGTTAGCATCGGCAGACAGCTTCTCTGAACCCTACAGGCAGCGGAAATCTTCAGTGACAGTTTCCTAAGATCCTTGCATTTGCCTATGTTTTGCCTAATCTTCGCATTCCCTGTCCCTACATATCCTTTTAGTGGCCAATGTTAGGTCCCTTTCTGCTTGAGACACCTAGAAAGCATATATCCATATGCTGTCCCACATTTCTGAGCCCTTGCAGTAGGGGCCATGTGAGCAGTCCTTGTCCATGGCTGTGAGAATTTGAGATGTATGTTATTTGCAGTCTGCAGTTATTAAGAGTTATGTTTCAATTTTCCTCTCCCATCATTGATGTTCCTCTCTCTCCCTTTGCCTTGCTCTCTGGAATCAGTAAAGAGACATATAAAAAAGAGTTAGTGTGACTTTCCAGCCCCTCCCTCTCTGAAGTGACCTTGGATTCATATGTTGATAGAATGGTGGCACAGTCACTGCCCGGGAGACTGACGCCTGGGAGAGCGGCTCCTTGCCCCCAGCAGTGGGCTTTACTTAAGCAAGAGATATATTTTTGTTGGTAAGCCACTATGATTTCAAAGTTTGTTTGTTGCCATACCATAATCTAGGCTATTTTGACCAATACAGATATTAGTCATGTAAATTAGTATTACAGTGTAAAACCCTAAAATATGTGGCATTGACGGTATTCCCTTGCAAGAAGGAAATGGGCATTTCATTGCTGGGGCACAGAGGGTGGAATGGAAGAAACAATTAAATCTGAACTCACAGGAGAATAGGATCCTGGCTGTGCTGGGATTCTGGAAGGCAACACCCAGCACATCTGGAAGTTAGTAATGGTGAGAGAAGAGAATATTGGGATATTCAGAGAGTTCTTTAAGACTTGATTTACACCCAAAGAATGCATAGGAAGTATCCATGTGATACTTTCGACTGAGTGCCAGAATATGCTTGAAGAATGACTAGTGTCTCCTCAGAAGTAAATTTGTTCTGAAAATATTAACGAGAGAGAGAGAGAGAGAGAGAGAGAGAGAGAGAGAGAGAGAGAGAGGAGAGGAGAGAGAGGAGATAGGTAAAGAAACCAGTGGCTTCCTAGGAACCTTGCTTTGGAATGAAGATTTTAAAAAGTTCTATATGTTCAGTAAGTAAACAGTATTAGACACAGGGATAAGCAGAGTGTGCACAGACTCGGAAGAGAGGCAGACGCCTGGCATCCAGAAAGGAGCAGCAGACGGGCTTGCGAAAGTCCAGCGGGAAGTTGATGTTAACCATCAGTAAAGTCCCAACCTGATTGATCAAGAAAAGATAAATGTATTAAGAGAAAAATAAAGTCAAACATTTCCTCTTTTGATACTGAATAGATTGGGGTTCACTGGTTGAGAAGACATGGGATGACACAAAATTGAAAAGGTAGTCAGTATTTTGGATGAGAGAGGCAAAGTTCTGTATGACTCACAGAAAAACCCCAGAAGACAAAATAGATTTAAAGGCTACAAATTAATAGATATAAATATAAATTTTTTCAGCTAATCCCTTCTCCAATAAATTAAATACAAAGTAAAAGGCAATTTAAATTAACATTTGCAAATATGAAAAATTCTGGAATTTTTTTCTGACCCACCTTACCTAATAATAGACAAACATGTAAATTGACCATATCTCCACCACACCACCAGCCAATCAGGAGTGATATGCAAATTAACCAACACAGATGGTGGTTAATTTGCATACACAGGTGCTGAGTTACAGGGGTGGGTGGGATGCTTGCGTCATCACCATGGCCACGATGCAGGTATTCTGCCCACCCCTGGTCTCTCAGGGCCTCTGGGCAGCATGGGAAGGCGGGGCTGGAGCGGAAAGAGGTGGCTCCAGGGCCTGAGTGGAAAGGGGCTGGGCTGGAGCAGAAAGGTGGTGCCGGCAGCCAGGGAAAGGAAAGCCCATTCTAGCACGAATCTTCGTGCATTGGGCTTCTAGTATTAAATAAGCCCCAAGTAATTGGTTGTGAATTTACATGTATTTCACTTCTTTGTAATGAAATACTCTTTGGCAAAATTAATAGAATTACTGTCCACATTGAAGGATAATCTCTTGCTCACCATACCACACTTGAAGGTGTTTATGTCCAAATTTGGGATACTGGCATCTTGAAAATAAATTTTGATTCCAAGGAAGAACTAACTTTCTAATTATTGTTACTATTTAATAACATGGTTTTCAAGTATTTACTCATCCACTGGGGGGCCCATTTTCTCCCCCAAATCTTAGAACTATGTAAAACAGATACAGACAGAGCTGTCCTACTTAAACCAAGTTAACGTGCATGTGTAATCTCACTCTTGGCCTTCTCTCCCACCCAAGCTTTACTGAGGCCTACCTCACAATAAGTTATGTTATTTAAAGTGCACAATGTGATGGAGTTATTTAAAGTACATACATATACTAACCACAATACAGGGTGGGGAAAAGTAGGCATACAGTTGTTCGTATGGAAAATAATTCAGTACTTAATAGATACAAGAATAAGCTCTGTATTTCGAATACTCACAACTGTAAACCTACTTTTGCCCACCCTGTATTGTGAAGGGGTTCCCTACCTCCAGTTATTACACCTCCACCAGCTCACATATTCACCGTTTTTGCTAAGAACTTAAAAGTTCTACTCTCTTAGCAAATTTCCACTATACAATGCAGTCACCATGATCTCATTCATCTCATAACTAAAAGTGTGTATCCCTTTATCAACCTTTTACATAAAACTGCTCTAATGCATAGAGTCAAAACTAAACTCCCACCTGTTCTCTGCATCCTCATCCTCCTGTCCTTCCCCTGAGGCTGGAGCTGCAGGCTCGCTCTTTCTTTCTTACACTATTACGTTCTTCCTTTCCCTTGTTTGTGGTTTGTTGCCATCAACAAACAGACATGTTCCACAGTCCTGTCACCATGTTCCCCTCCATCTACAGCCCTATTGCTCTACTCCCCTCAAATGAAAACTTCATAGCAGTTATTTAGAGTCATCTTTTCTCTTGTCCCATTTTTTTTCCTTTTTAAAAATGTTTAAATCCATCCACATTGGCCATTGCCAAGGTGAGTATGACCTTCATTTGGAAAAATCCAATGGTCAGTTTTCTCTCCTCTTTCAGTTTGAGTTCTCAGTCAGCATTTGAAAGGGTGGGTCCTTCCTTCCTTATTGAAGCATTCTCTAACCTTGTTCTCTTTTTTAAAAGCAACATTCACTTTATTTTCTGTATAATGTATGACTTCTTTCAGGCTCTTTCATTTTTTATTTTTTGTTAATCCTCATCTGAGGATATTTTTTTCATTGATTTTTAGAGAGAGTGGGAAGGAGGAAGACAGAGAGAGGGAGAGAGATGTGAAAGAACCACATCGATTGGTTGCCTCCCTCACATGTCCCAACTGGGGCCTAGAATCGAATCTGTAACCCAGGTAGGTGCCCTTGGCCAGGAATCAAACTGTTGACCCTTTTGTGGGCAGGCCGACGATCTACCCACTAGGTCGCTGAGTCATACCAGCCAAGGCAGGCTCTTTTATTTGCTTCCCGCTTATCAGTTCATTTAATCTCTAATTGCTGAAATACACCATGTCTCACAACGAGGCTTCAACTTTGTTCTATCTGTACTCCCCCTAGATGTTTTCACAAAGTTCCAAGGCATTAATGGTAATTGATACGTTTAATGACTCGAGAATTTATCGCTTGTTCTGACTTCTTCTCTAAACTCTGGCGTCCAGCTTTCCACTGGGCATCTGCGTCGCACAGTTAGCAATTGTCTGACCTTCGGCTGGGTCATTAGGCTTCTCTCCTTTTGTGGACCCTTCTCCCCTGGTTGTTGCCATTTCAGGAAGGGCTGCCTTAGCCTGGTTGGAGAGTGACAGTCTAGAATGACTGTGATTCCTCCCTTGATCTCAGCTCTCACATCCAACCACTAACACACACTCTCGGCATTATCCCAGTGAAATCTAGTTCTCTCCAACTCCTCTGTAAATATCCTCATCTCTAGCTGGGGTTATTTAAGAGTTTCTCCAACAACTGCCCAGCCAGCACTCCAGGATATTCACAGTCTTCTTTCCACACAGTTGCTCAGCAATAATAAAAAAATCCTCAAAAGTCTTCTGACTGCACTTAGAAAACAAAAACTATACTTTGTACCACGATGTAAAATACTATGTTAATGAGTCAAATTTCACTTTCTGACCACGTGTTTTTCCACTCCCACCTTTTCTCATATGATCCAGCCTCACTGGCCATCTTTCTACTCTCAAACATGCCCAGCTCTATCCTGGTTTAGGGCCTTTGTCCCATCCCTCTTCCTGGCCCTATTGGACCAACTTCTTACCTTTAAAGTTTCAGCTCAACCTCACCTCCTCTGGAAGGACTTCCCGCTCAATAACCAACACGAGCGGTCTTCTCTGGCCACTATATAAATAAAAAAATGATTAAAAAATAAAAATAAAATACATTTGCAATCCTATTTATGCTCTTGGTCATATATCACACAAATGTTTTAATAATATCCAATATAACATTACAGAAACTTACACAATTATTGTGTTGTGTTTTCTTTATAGCACTTGCAGCAGCTGAAATTTTCTTGTTTATTTATTTTTTAAAATAATAATGTCTAGGTTACTTCACCCTTTCCAAAATTGTTAATGGTTCCACACTATTAATAGGGAAAGTCCCAATTTTTTGGAGTGTAAACCAAGGCCTCCATGATCCCACATATCTGATTTTCACTTGTCTCCTGCCTGTATCCATTTATTGCCCATGAGCCCCATCCTATTGCATCATATACCCCACTCCATACCTTTCCCCTCAGCACATCAGAACACTCATATACTCTTTAACCGCCAATTAACACTTGCCTGTCTTTTAAGACTTAGGGCCCGTGGGCCCTTAGGATGGTGATTTCCTCTTCACCTGTACTTTAGGTGCATGTCTTTGGTATAACTGGGCCTCGTGTCTATCTGCCTAACACTTCCCACTTGTAATGAGTGGGAAAACGGTTTATCCACTCACATTGCTTCCTGCACAAAATACATTTTTGGTGACGCATACTTAAAAAAAATCTTTATTGTTGAGAGTATTACAGATGTCCCCTATTTTTCCCTCATTGCCCCCCTCCACCCAGTTCCTGTCACACACTACTGTCTTCATCACACTATTGTCTGTGTCCATGGACTATGTGTATATGCATGTAAGCTCTTTGGTTAATCTCCCCCCACACACACAGACACACACACACACTGCTTTCCCTCTGAAATACATCAGTCTGTTCCATGCTTCCATGTCTCTGGATCTATTTTGTTCATTGATTTATTTTGTTCATTAGATTCTACATCTGAATGAGATCATGTGATACTTGTCTTTCTATGACTGGCTTATTTCACTTAGCATAATCCTTCCCTAGCCTGAATACTCTGTTTTTGTTCTCTGGGTAGTTATGGTTTGCCTATCTTAATCTTAAAGTGTGAGCCTCAGAAAACTGTGATAACATTTGTCATAAATGATTCATATCTGTATGCCTAGCCTCAGTTTCTGGCACATAGTAGCTGTTCAACAAATGTTTACCATTGCTTCAAAACAAACACAACACTCAAGTATGGATCCACTAATCACAGTAGAGCAGGATTTTCATCTTACGTTTCTTCTGAATTTATATGTGTGATTCATAAAGTCTGGTCATATATCACACACATATTTTCTTTTAATATATTATTATTTCACTATTATACAACATGACATTGTAAAATTGTAACTATTAGGATGTCAGCAATCAACAAATGACTATTTAGTACCTACTATGTGCTCTACACTCTACTAAGCTTTCAGGTTGACAAAACAGATTGCATGAGTCAGCCTAGGCTAGACTCTGCGGGGTAACAAATCTCCATGTTTCAGTGGCTTGACAGCATAAAGCTTTACCTCTTGCTATGTTGGTTATTGAGCGGGAAGTCCTTCCAGAGGTGGTTGGTGAGCCCTGCTTATTCTGTCCGTGGGTTTGCCACCCTCCAAGCACGCTGAGTCTACCACTGGAGCTCTTGCACCCAAACAATTGACAAGTGAGGAGAGAAAATGTTGAGAATCTCCCAGGAGCCGGAAGCCTTTTAAGTAATTCCTGACCACATCCTCTCAGAAGAACTAGTCAAGCAGCCCTAGACTAACTAGAAAGGCAGCTGGGCAGTGTGTCTCCAGAGGGTCAGTGAGAAGAGTTCCTGCAACACAAGTTCCTGCAACACAGTGCCCACGGCCCCTGAGCACACCACACTGTGGCACGATGCTTCACGCGGTCCCCCTGCTCAACCTGAAATGACTTGAATAATTGTCAGAGGTGTTTTCCTACTTACAAATATTTGCCAGAGTAGCAGAGTGGGCAAACCCTAGCCTGTGGCTCTCCAGCCTCCTGTGTTATTGGACAGCATGCAAGCCAAGAATGGGTTTTACACAATAAATGGTTGAAAAACATCAAAAGAAGAATATTTCACAACATTGAAGACTGTATGAAATTCAAGTTTGTGTGCATACACAGTTTTATTTAAAACTACCATATTTTTTATTTGTATGTCCATGGCTGCGTTCATGTCACAATGGCAGAGCCAAATAGTTGTGACAGAGATCACATGTCCTGCCAAGCCTAACGTATTAACTAGCTAGTTGTACACAGAAAAAGTTTGCTGATCCCTGTTTAAGAGCATTCGAATAGCATATATTTTAGTGTTGATGATTCAGTAATTACAAACCACCCTAGTGATTGTGTTCATTTAACAGGAGTCACAGAAAACAGCTGGATCTGAAGATGGGAGAGCAAAAATTCACCTAATAAAAAGTCAAGAGTGGGGGAAAAACGTATTTTCAAGCCAAACAGATCTGGCTCAGCTGAACAGGATTGTTTACCTGTAGATTGTCAGAAGAAATGAAGGGAAGCTCTCCTTTCCTGTGATAAACAGACACCTCTCTGCACAGGTCATTTATGCAGAAACTTACAACCCGCTGTTCCTTGCTGCCAAAAGCAAGGTTCCCTGTACATTTCATATTCTAGCTCTTGGCTTTCAAAATTTCTGGACATGGACACCTGTCACTGGATTCCACCACTTGATAAGACAGAGGCATCATTGCTGGACACAATGGGAATAAGCTCTCCTGAACTGCACCAGCTCACCGGTTTGAAAGAACATCTAGCAGGTATTTTAGTTTAACTCTATTTATAGTGTAAGCCTTTAGAGCAGTGGTTCTCAACCTTTCTAATGCCGCGGCCCTTTAATACAGTTCCTCATGTTGTGGTGACCCCCAACCATAAAATTATTTTTGTTGCTACTTCATAACTATAATTTTGCTACTGTTATGAATCGTAATGTAAATATCTGTGTTCTCTGATGGTCTTAGGCTCTACAGCAGCGGTTCTCAACCCACTGTATTAAAGGGCCGCGACATTAGAAAGGTTGAGAACCACTGCTTTAGAGTAAGCATCGAGAGTAAACAATATTTCTTCTAAAGACATTCTGCAATTTAGAATTCATTTGTTCACACAGGCAATATTTAATGGATTGTCTAATATATTCAAAAGACAATGTGGATCAACACATCCCAGAGCCAAACTATTTTTTTTTTTTGAGAAAGCTTCTAATTGTAACTCAGGGAAAATTCTCCTTTTAATTTGTACTGAATTATTCCCTTTGAATGCTGCTTTGGAATTTCAACAAATGTTTATCGTGAGTTTGAATCTTTTTCATTCGAAATTATGAATATATAAATATTTTATATTTAACTATGAATATAAATATTTTTATAGTTAAATTACCTTTTTGGTGTAAACCAAACCCATCACACTCTTTTCTGTTGAGGTAGTAAACATGATTGAGCCATTTGTTCATTTCTGTATCATTCCCCGCCTCCAGTGACTCATGTGACGTCCCCATTTCCAAATAAAACCCTGGCTGAATTCTTGCCTTGACAAGTCAATATCATCTAGTGACTGAGGTAAGTAATGAGGACCTGGGATCAGGAAACTCGAGTTAAATTTCTACTTCTGCGCCCACAGTGAGTCCATCTTTAAGTCTGCTTCTGCTTCCCACGTCCTGGTGCTGACCTGTCATGGACCAGATCCATGAGTGACAGGCTTGCTCATGTTGTTTTGGTTTTTGATTGTGCACTTTTGATAAAAGAAAGATAGTTCTGATTTTTAAAATTATAGTTGACATACAATATTATGTTAGTCTCATGTATACAACATAATTTGACATTTGCACATCTTAGAACTGATTTTTAATTGAATAGAATGCCCTAATATTAGATCTCTTAGGGCAAAAATATGTTTGCTAGTTTCTATGGAACAACTATAGTTATAAATGTTCAGAAACTTTGCTTTTATGTGTATGAAGTATCCTTAAATGATAAGATACTGGAGATTTTAAAAAATGAGTCACATTTATTATTTGTTAACTATAATGACCAAATTTGTCAAAATGAAAACTCATATTTCTGAAGTTTGGGAAACTTATTGTGTTTTAGGACTTTTATTTTGACCCTCTCTGCTAACTCATTTTAAATTTTATTTTTCTTCCCAATCCTTTACTTCTTCCCAATAACATACATACTGTCTTAACTGTTGTTAAATGTGAACACAAATGGGCCGTTCTTATTTTTATTGATATGTAATTACATTTGGGCCAAATATTTGTTTGATAGGAGAGTTAACACATTTGGCCTTTCAGTTTTGAGAAATGGATAAAAGACTACAAGTTCATGAGAGCTTATGGTTTTTGAAAAGAAACAGGAAAAAAAATCCTAAAATTTATTTTGGAGGTAACCACAAAATATCTTGAAATTTTATAAAATTCAAAGGTAAAATATGGAAAATGCTGGCAAATTGTTCAGAGTAGCTGAAATTATGCATTATAAATATTTGTGTGTGAAATAACTGATGTTTTCTGAGGATCAAAATGACCACAGGCATTTGGCCAAGTCAGCATGGAGTGATTTCACACAATGACTGAACTTTTCTCTGTTGGAGATGCTCCTGGCCAAACGCTTGTTTCTGGAAATTTCCTGGATCTCCTTCATCTGCCACAGAAAAGCAATGAACATCTCTTATCCAATGGCTGAGGGAGATGCTAATGGCCCCTTCAGTTTGCAGCCAAGCCTTTGTCTTTCACCTCAGGACAAGTTCCTTCGTTTTCAGTACCTTTCTGAAGAGGCCTCTGGGCCTGACCTTGCCCACTCCTCGGCGTGGTGGATTTTGCAATGTAGACCCTAGAGCAGTGCTTCCCACCTCAGCCTTCCTGGCGATGGAGATGCGCTGCACCTGCATGGTCCCCTACAGTGGCCAGCAACCACACAAGGCTCCTGAGCACGTACAATGCGAGTGCACTGGGGAACGGAACATTTAAAGGTATTTAATCTTAATTACCTTTAATTTAAATAGTCACATGTTTCTATATTAGACAGCACAGTTTTCGTTCATCTCTTTCTGGACAGACTGCAAGCCTTTGAAAAACTAGATTATAAATTCCATGAATACAGACCCATGCTGTCTGCTTTGTGTACTGTTGCCTCAACAACACAAACAATGTGTTCGGTACATAATCGGCAAATATTTTTGTTAAAGGTATGATTGAACGCATGAATAAATATATGAACACTGAAGATAAGATTAAAATAGGGAACACAAAAGGGTCTATATGCACACTTTTACCTTAGAATACATTAAATCGTTTTATTTGTAAAAGATGATCTCTTTAAGGTAATATTACTGCTTCACCAAACTGGGACACAAAGCAGTGGTGACCGTCCACTCATTGTGATCATATTCTGAGCTCTAGTTCCTCACTCCAAAGGGGATGCATCACATATGTCTGAAACTATAGAGGAATATACTTCCATGAATCAGTCCTGCTCATAGGCTTGTATCAAACGGTTGTATCAGTGGCGGGCATATATTTCTTCCCAATAAATGTAAATTTTTGAGAAATCAGGAGGACTGCATCTGTTGACTGCAGCTTTCTTGACCTCTACAAATATGATAGCGGGTGTGCTGGAGAGGCACAAAGTTTGGTTTTCACTCATTCGTTCACTTAGCTCAGTATTGTTGCTTTATTCTCTGGCTTCACTAATTGTGGCCTACCATGATCAAATGTAAAACAAAGTGAAGGCTCTGGCTGTAGAGCTTGACCTCATTTTAGGACAGCACCTGATGAGAGATAAATCACATTCCAGATGAGAATAAAGAAATTAGTCCAATACAATAAAGCAAATTAAAAAATGGCCCAGAGACCACACCCAACCTATGTGGGTAGGAGTTGTGTAAACTAAAAGAGCACTTAATATTAAAGCCAACTTTCAGATAGAATAGAGGCACACTTGGGAAAAAAACAAATTCATCTGTTTCAAGTTTCTTAATATATATAGTCACACAATAAAATAGTATACAGTGGTGAACATGAACGATATTCCTTTTTATTTTTGCTGCTCTGACTGTTTTCTGCTACCTTGTCTTCCAAATTATTGATGTGATCCTCTCTTTCATCTAGTCTGCTGCTGCTTCCTTCTAGTGTGTTTTTCATTCCAGATATTGTATTCTTCATTTCTGAATGGTTCTTTTTTATGGTTTCCATGTCCTTTTTTATGTGGTTGCAGTTCTCACTAAGTTCCTTGACCATCATTATAATCATTGTTTTGAACTCTATATCTAATAAATTGCTTGCCTCTATTTTATTTAGTTCTTTTTCTGGTGGTTTCCTGCTCTTTTATTTGGAACATGTTTCTTTGTCTTCCCGTTTTGGATGCCTCTCTGTTTTTATTTTTTCTGTATATTAGGTAGATCTATGTCTCCCAGTCTTGGTAGGGTGGCCTTTTGTAGTAGGTATCCTGTGGGACTCAGTGGCTTAGACTCCCTGATCACCTGAGCTAGGAGCTCCAGGAATGTCCCTTGTGTAGGTTACGTGATACCTCTTGTCCTTGAACCTTGATTGCTGTTGGCCCATCCATGAGTAGGTTAATCCTCCAAATGTCTGACTGTAAGAATGGACTCCAGCCACAGTGTGCAAGCTGCCATGCAGGTGTTGAACACAAGAAGCAGAATTCGCCCCGCAGGTCAGGTGCCTGCTGAGACCTTCCTTTGGATGCGCCATATGTGGAGCTCACTGGGTCCTGCTCTGATGCTGTCTGAGCCTGCCACTGGGTGTGTCGGTTCTGTGGCCCTCGGGAAGGCCCCTGGTGCATGCCAATGTGAGATGCTGCCTATGACTGGCCCTGGGCAACCTGTTTAAGCTACAAAGTGATCCACAATTTGTAGTTGACTCTGTTTGGCCTGGGTGAGCCAAGGAAGGGCCAAACTACACACCACGGCCGGCCTTTACTAGTGCTGAGCCGGGGGCAGGTCAGCCTGAGACCCTCCTCGGCCTGCCAGCGGCCTGTTAGGCTCAGGCACTGGAAGAGCCCTGGAGGTGGATGAGTTACATGAGGCAGGTTCTCAGGGAGGCAGCAGGTAGCAGTGAGTCGTGCCCACCAGATTGATACAGATTCAAGCTCCATGCCAAGTACTGGGTCTGAGGCCACTCAGAAAAAGTCCCAGGTGCACTGGCTTTAGCTGCCCCCTATTGGGTGCCCACAGACTTTTGTGGTAGGACAGGGTCTGGGGCAGTTGTCAGGGTGAGGCCAGCAGAGTTCATCAGGCCCAAACATGCCAAGTTTGGCCCTGTGAAGGGAAGGCTCTGCATAGGAATGGTAGCACGGGTTGGGGCGCAAGGGGAAAATGGCCCTGGTCGTAGAGCTGCACAAGTCAGCCTGCCTGAGTCTGCCCAGACCTCCTGGAGAATCCAAGTTGCAAAGGGCAGGGCCTCCAGGAATCAAGAGGGCAGGGCTAGTGGATATTCCAGGAGGGGAGTGCAGGTCAGGTTCCCAGGAAAGTGAAGGGAATGGCCCCTGTCCTGAGAGCCACACAATTCAGTCTGTGACACCGCCTGTGTCCACCCGGACCTCCACACCGGGGACCCAGGCAGCTGACTCCTGGGCATGAACTCAGCAGGTGGCCGATGGCCTTCCCTCAGGCTGATGTGCACAGAGGGAAGTGCTCCACGCAAGAAAGACGGCGTTCGTGGTGGGGGAGGGACCAGCATGGGGACCCTGATGGCTGTCCCTTCAGCTCTCTTCCTAGAACCACAAACCCCAGTCCCTCCTCACATGACTCTAGCCCGCTCTTCCCTCCCCCGCCGGAGCCCAGGGTGAGTGGCTGCAAATGGGATTTTGTGCTTTGGCCTGTTTCTCTAGCAGACTCTGTCTCTCCCGGGGCGGGGGTGGGGGGGCGGAGGACAGAATCCCAGCTGGTTTTCACAGCCAAGTGTTATGTGGGTGCCCCTTCCGGGCTCTGGTGCTCTGGACTGGGGAGCCCAGCATGTGGTTGAGACCTACGCTTCTCAGGGGGAACCTTTGGGGCTGGGATTTCCCTCTGGACCTTCAGCTGCTGCCCGGGAGCAGGGCCGCCCTCTCGTGCTCTGCACTTCCTCCCAGTCTCTGCGTGGCTCCTTCTGTAAGTCCTGGGCTATAAGGCTTCTCTCCAGCTGATCTTCAGTTGGTTAATCAGGCTGATGGTTCTATAATTTAGTTGTAAGTCCAGTTTGGTCTTGGGAGGAGCTTAATGTAGCTTCCACCTACTCTACTGCCATCTTGGATCTTTGAAAATGAATGCTATTGCATGTATCAATACAAATATATCTCAAAACTGTTGAACAAAAATAACAATTTGTATAATATTATATAAAATAAACTACTAATTATATAAAATGTGACAACAAAACCATATGTTAAATTTATGTATCCTTCTGTATAGAGTAATAATATCAATATCTGGGGGAATGACAAATGCAAAATCCAGAACAGTGGTTACTCTTGAGGATGGTGGGATTATACTGCAAACACGTCCATAAAGTCCTATTTCTGCAAAATATTGAAATAAATATGGCAAAATATTATGACAATAAAGTAGTACTATTTTATAGGCATGCTTTTTGAATATTTGAAATATTTTTCAAGTAAATTATTACTATTTTAGAAATTTTAACAAAATTTCTAAACATGCAAACAAAAATTTTTAAGACTGAAAATGAAAGATTTTTGTCTATCCCCATCTCACAGGTGTATCAGACAGTTAATCTATAAAAATTATTCTTGTGCTGGGAGATTGTGATGAGCTGAAATTTGAAAATATTCCAAAACTGAACTTGAATAATTTGACCAAGAGTTTTGGACATAGAAACTATGTAGTGAAGGGAGGAGGATGTGACAGGTAAACTGAGACTAGGAGATGACAAAAGATGACCTGACTTATTGGAATTGTCTGAAATGTAAAATCCAGTTCTACATTTTCCGCAACAGTGACGCCAGGACATTTGTGAGTGACACAATGATAACAGCTGCAGTTATAGAGAGGCCCTGAGATATAAAGCTGAGAAATAATGCCAACTTCCTTTCAGAGAGAATTTATGTGCCAGGCTGGGTACTAGAGGAGTTACGTTTTAATTCACAGAAAATATTTTAATATCCATTATGCAGATGAGAAAACTGAGACCCATCTGTCCACCATCACCCAGCTGTTGAATGCCAGAGCCACCACTGAAACCCAGTGTTGTCTGATTACAATGGATGTGCTTTCATTGCTTCACAGGTCCAATAAAGCATTATGATTAAATAAGTATATTTTCATTGGCAGAGCGCTGATCTTCTCAGAATGAGTATTTTGGGCATCATACTATCTGAATGCTTCTATTTAAAAACATACTTTAAGGGACTTTGGGTATTATTCCCCTTTTCTCCACTCCTAAGATAGTTCTCTGATACAGAGAGCTTCTCTTATTAAGCAAGGAGAGTAGCTTTTGTATTGGTTATTACATCTTTGTTATTACAATTTCCATTCAAACAATGAATAGTTCTCTAATTCCAAGGGCTAGAACTCTCAAACTATAAAATTAAAATAAAAAGAAAGAAATAAAGAAGAAAATGAAATAAATGAAAACTCCCAATGAGGTTTTTTTCACTTGTTCTTTGGCCTGCCAACAATTTTAGCTAATCACATGCCTTCAAGCAAAATGGCTTTTACAGGGTCATTCCCCAAATCTATAACTAGTTACTGAATTTCAAACCGTGCAGGGGTGGGGACAAAGCTGAGCATAGAAGACAAACATAAGCAAACATACATAAAGAGCATGCAGATTTTGATAGCTTATCTAGGACCACACCCATTTTGTCATTTAGCTATTCTACTAAAGAGCTCAACTCATGTTTGCAGAAGTTAGCTTGAAAAAAAATCCATCAACAATCTTATTTCTTTCCTGCTAATCACTTGAAAAGTTCCACTGACATTATATGGTTATTTTGTTAGAGGAATTCTCCTCCTCTCCAAGATTAATTTTCATTTTCCTCAGATGTCTTTTCTGCATAAAATCAAGCAAAACAACATTCTAGATGCTCATAGAAAATTCTCTTTTTCTCTCTGCAAATATTATGCTGAAATCTGTCATTTACTCTATGTCCCAAATCAACAAATGGTAAATATTTCAATATAGTTGTCTGGTATATTTGGTATCTTCCTCTCTAAATTCCTCTTAAAGAAAATGTATGCCTGTCACTTAACAAAAGATATCTGCAAATAAATTAAAAACAATCTGGGGGAAAAAGTGTCTTTTTCTCCTTTGTTGTCTCACACAAGGACCTTTGTACTTAAAATAATACTATGGGATATGTCTTCATATTCAATCAATAATACATTGAAGTTCAGTTTATTTCATTTTATGTTGTTTCTACTCTGCTTGGCAAATAATTCTCTCTCAACTTTCTTATTCTAATCAAACTGTAGAATGCTAATAAGGCAAATCCAAACTAATAAAGTGCATTTCCTCTATATTAATCCTCTTAAAGTTATCAGGGATTCACATCCCCAGGTATAAATAGTACAATCAGAAGTAAAACAGGAAGATAAAATATGGATAAAGAGACTATTAATATACAAGAGTATTAAGACAAAAACGTAATAACCAAAGCTGCACCGAACCTTATTATTTCAGATGTTTTGCGTGAGACACAAGCCCATAGGAGCATCTAATATTGTTGAAACCTCATGACCTCTGTATGAGCGTTATCCCAGCATTCATAAAAAGGATTTTTAAAGTTTTATTTGTACATTGATTGATCGGTTTTGAAAAATATTTCATCCTGCAAACCACAGATTTGATCATTGTTTCCTAAGTGTTTTCCTGAACTGCTCTAGATTCTTTGCTTTTCACAAAGAAGAACTTCCTCTAAAATCTAGTTTAGTTAATTATAGCAGTCTGGGTGTGATTTCTGTTTATAGCCCTCTGGTTGAATCTGCTCTGGCTGGGTTTGGGTCAGAGCTATTTCTAGGAAATGTCTGCTACTTTTTCTCAGACTCAAACTTCTTTGTGGTATTCTTTTTCCAGCTCCATCTTTGTTACTTTAACATGAGAAAAAGGGGTCCACGTGCATGTCTAGAAGCAGGCACCTGGCGTGACACCTCAGCAGCTAACTCTAAAGGAGGTTGGTGAGTGTGTTCGTGTGGAACACGCTCTGTTTAACTATTAAAGCCTCTATATTAAAGACTCTTCAGCTCTAGGTAATAGCAATGAAACGTGGTTTAAGCGAAACCAACCAAACAACCTAGTGAGAAGCAGAGAAAGAACATGCATGAACATGATACGAGATATCCCATGGATTCAGCAAAGAGTCTGTTGGGCTTCGGGAAGCACTAGACCCAGGATGCCCGGGCAGCCAGAAGCCATGGCCCCTCCGTCCCTCTCCCGCGGTTGATGGGCTCTCCCAGCTCCTGGCAGAACAGCTCCCCGGGTCACAGGCAGCTCTCATCTTCTCATGGAGAAATGAACTTGCTCTTCTTCCCCATTCACCGTTCCCAGGAAAGCCATGGCTGGGAGTCAGATTTGGTGTAAATGCGCACTCCTTACAGATTTCGGGCCTCGTTGTAATTGACCCACAGGGTAAAGCTTCTCTGCCACGGTGATGAGGAGAGAGTGACTGAGGAGCAACGCAGAGGCTCATGCTGCCCCCGGCACACACGCACAGTCGGTGAGCTTCCCACACAACCGGCTGCCCTGCGAGGAGTTCCGCAAACCAGTGGCTCAGAGCCAGCTCCCAGCTGTCACAGGCACGGCTGTCAGCTGGCCTCTCCGGTGTCCGGCTCTGCTGCCCAGGCCTGAACTCTGCCCGACCTGGGCTGGCAACCGCTCCACCTGAGAAGACAATATCCTCTCATCACGTGACTTCTCTAAAGCCTTGTGAACTTCAGTGCAGAAACTGAGGCAGAGTCTGATACACAACGGAGAATCCAGAATGACCAGACACTTGCATACAAATGCAGATACAAACCAGAATCCAGAATGACCAGACACTTGCATACAAATGCAGATACAAACCAGGAAGAAAGGTCTGGATTGTACTATTCACACTGTCCCACCCAGTCGAGGTCTGGCTTCCAAGTAAAGACATCTTTCCTTTCTTTGTTAAAAAACAAAAATTAAAAAAAAATCCCTCTGGACTATCCCATCAACATTAATAAGCCTATACTAATGGAACCTAATAAAAAATTCAAACTACAGTTACGCCCTGTGCTGTGACTTAACCTACCCCTCACCCAAAGAGGGCAGCAGGAATTCAGGAGGGATGTGCTGGTGTTGGCAGCCAACGGCGACACACTCCAGCTCAACTGAACGCCGTCTTCTTGACTCGCTGAAGGACGAAGTTAGTGCCTGTCTGTGCCTCTGCCTGGCCGACCGCATCGCCCTCCCCTGGGAGCAGGGGGCAGAGCATTGGCCCGGATCTGTGACCAGCTGAGGGTGCTGAGCTTGCCGTTGGCCTTTGTTGGCACAGGACCCGTGAGCTGCCCTGCAATTCCAGGCAGTGGGCACGATGAGCAAGAGGACTGAGCCTGGAGAGGCACCCTGAAACTTACCAAGATGCCACAGCCCCTTTCTGTGGGTACACATGCGCACTTTGCGCATTCTTCACAGGCTTCTTAGATTTTCATCATTGTACATTTGTGATTGTGTAATTATTGGGTTGACATCTGTCTTCTCACAAGACTGTATGTTCTCTGAAACAGGGACTTACTATATTTTACTGTTTAAAAGCAAGTGAAACCAAGAGCTCAGTCCAGTGCCCAGCAGTTTAGCGTTGGGGCAGGAACATGGACTCTAGAGGCCAGCTGTGGGGTTTGAGTCCCAGCCTTCCACTCGCTGGGGCGGGACCCCAGGCCAGCTACACACGTAATCTCCCTGCGTGGCAGCAGAGATGCTGGCTATGTCCTAAAGCTGCTATGAGCATTGAAATGAATGACATAGAAAGCACTTAGGAACAGTGTGGGCACATGGTAAGTGTGATATAAGTGTTTGTTAAATAAATAACAGACCATCAAATATTTGTTAAATGATTGTTTAACAAATTACACTGAGAAAGGAATGAGAGGCATTTGTAAGATCTGTGTTTGTGTTTGCCCCAAGCCCCAATGCGTTCTTCTTTTCCTGCACATTACTTTTATGTGCCCTTTCACCCAGGGCGTTATTACTCACCCCCAAAGGGCCTCTGGGAGCTCTGCGCTGTAACGTGGGCCGCCTCGGTGTGTCTGCTCCATGCCACCTGCGGGTGGGGAATAGCAGCACCTCTATTAGGAGAGAAAAATGATGGTATCTCTTTTCAATTACCAACTCTCTCCAGACACAAAAAAATTATTGTGTCTTAGTACATTTACTTTTAGTTTAATCATAAAAAATACATGTTTATGATAGAAAAAATCTTCAAGAGAAAAAAGCAAAATACCCTTAATCACACTACATTGAGAGATTAACAGTATTGTAAAAATGCTATGATATATTATATATCAGGTTAAAAAAATAAAAACACCTTCACTTAAAAATTGAAGCCATACTAAACATTTTAGTACTGGGGGCTCAGTGCACGAATTTGCACACCTTGAAAGGAACTGTGGGCTGCGAGGCTGCTGTGGGCACAGAGGTGTGTCTCAGCTCATCCTCCCCCCCCCCCCCCCCCCCCCCCCCGGCAACTCCTGCGGCAGCCCCCGGTCCCCTGTCTGCCAGCAGCCCTGCTCCTGCCACCGCTCCCATGCCCTGACTGCGCAGAGCGATTGGGGCTGGTGCCAGCAGCGGGTGCGAGTGGCAGCTGTTGACCCAATCGTTCCTCAGGAGCAAGGGGAGGTGGAGAAGCCCTCTGGAGCGATTGGGCCAGCAGTGGCTCACACCCACTGATGGCCCCGAGCAATTGGGACTGATGCTGGGCGCCAGCAGCAGTGTGGGTGGCAGCTCCGGTGCCAGTTGTGGGTGTAAGCGGGGCCATCACCGGCAGTGGGTGCAAGAGGTGGCTGCTGGCCCCGATCACCCCTCAGGAGCAGGGGGAGGTGGAGAAGCCCTGAGGGGCGATCAGGGCCGGCAGCCACTGCTCCCACCTGCTGATGGTGCCGAGCGATTGGGGCTGGCGCCAAGCACCAGCAGTGGGCGTGAGCAGTGGCTCCGGTGCCGGCAGCAGGTGCAAGCCAGACTGGTGCTGGCAGTAGGTGTGAGCACTGGGTGGGACTGTGGTGCGTGGAAGCAAAGAATTTTCACCAGAGGCTCACCAGAGGCTCACCAGAGGCTCACCCCGAAGACAGCGACTGGCGCCCCGCCTTGGTCTGGCATCCCCGCTCACCTGCTCCACCATCCCACCATGGCTGATGCCCGCCATGTTCCGTGCGCACCCCCTGGTGGTCAGCGCATGTCATAGTGACCAGTTGTTTGGTTGTTCTGCTGTTCGGTCTATTTGCATATTAGCCTTTTATTATATAGGATAGTCTTCATTTACACCATGTGCATCTCTCCTATTATTAGTCTTAAAAATGAGAATTTTTAAGTGGCTGTATATTTTCCCTCATGTGGATAATCTATTTTATGATTCAAAGGTTTTTGGATATATAGGATGCCTCTGATTTTTCTATTATAAATAATGCTGTGGTCAGCATCCTCACAGGAGATACAGGAGCTTTACCTGAAAATACAAGAAACAGGAGGAAAAATGCCTGCAGAAGAGAAATCCCTGCCTTGATATCAATCTAGAAGCCCAAGGAATATTTATTTCTGGTTTCAGACTTCCCTATCAAATTTTAGTAAGTTCACATTTAATCTTTTAACCTTCACATTCATGCAAAGTATTAAAAATGCTGCAAATAAGTTCATAGTGCTAAGATCACCCTCTGCTCGAAAATTACATGATGAATTATTGACTTCTATTTGCTTTCTCCACAAAAGTTTTAGAGTTGAAGGCACAAAACAAAGCTGAAAGGTATTCGAAGAATAAAAAGGAAACGTGTATGCATGAGAAATTTTGCTTTTCAATAAACACTTAATGATCAGGAGATTTAGCTGTTAGTTTAATGAACACAAGAGTAAATTCTCACTTTCACACAGTCAGGCACTTTGAAGGTAAAAGGTTATGTATTCTCACCTTATTTTGTCAGAAGTGGAACACAGAAGTACAGTGTTTAAATCATTTCGTAAGGGTTTATCTGGAGTGAAATCCAAGCCCGTCACCCAGGTTTGCCAGATGCTGCCTGACCTTGCTGTTCCAGGACGCCTTGGACTAAGGGCTATGCTGCAGGCACACCGTCCTCTAGGAGCCAGGCTCAGGTGGTCCTTCCGGCTGGAGGGCAATCCTGGGGAACCTCACTGTCCACACACCTGCCACTGCCACACCTTCTACACCACTCACGCCTCTGAACCCCGCACTCCTCCCCCCACTCTGCTTGCTTTCTTCCTGCTAAGAAGCAACAAGAGAAATTAACAGACCCCTGTCAACCCATACACTCACCTACCAGTGTCTGCACCCACGTACTTTGCTTGCCTCCTTGCCTGCTATCAATGTCCCCATCAAAAGCTGCCCCTCTACCACTACACTAGTTCCAACCCCTGGTGCCTACTCACGGACATGACTCCAGCAACTCCCTCTCTCTTCTGTCAGCACATCATCGCTTTTCCCTCCTTACTGGTCAGTTCATCCACATGCAAACACATGCTGTTATTTTCCCAGGTCAAACAAAACAAAGCATCCTTCTCCTGACCACACTTGCCCTGCCTATACTGCGCTCCCCCTTCTGTCAAAACTCCTTGAAGACTTGTGCGTATTTGCTCTCTCTGGGGCTTTTATCATTCTTTTTAAACTGCCGTCAATCCAGTTCCCACCTCACCACAATTGTTCAAAAACTCCCTCCAAACTCTAGTCCTCCTCCTTATCCTGTCGGCAGCCTTGGACACAGCTGGCCACTGCCTTCCTGCTACCTTTACCCATGTGGCCTCTGGGACACCCACTTGCTTCATTTTCCTTTTACTCCACTCACTGCTCTTTCTAGACTCCTTTGTGGTTTCTCTCCTTCTCCCCAACCTCTTCACCCGGGTGACCTGTAATTTAACCCTTGTCCTGATGAAATTCCTATATTGCCCACTCCCATGGTCTGCAATGCCAGCCTCCTCTCCTGACTGACATCCCCAACAAGAAAGCTGTTCTACCCTCAACCTTCTTAAGTCAACGGCAACTTCATTCTTCTACTCAGTCATGGAGTGATCCCTGATCAGTCTTTCTTGTGCATCTCAGAGTCAACCCAAAAGGAAGTCCTGCTGGCTCTACCTGCAAAATGATCCAGAATCAAACCATGTCCCGGCACCCCTGAAATTCTGGCCCAGGCCACCATTACCTTCTGCCCGAGTTAATGCAGCAGCCTCCTAACTCTTGTCCCTTCACGTCTCTTCTTCATTCAGCGGCCAGAGAGGTGCTTTGAAATAGGTCAACCCTGTGGTCAAAATTTGCAGTTGTTCCACATTTCACTCCAAGTGACATTAAAATTCTCACTGGGGCTACAAGGTCCTGCATAGACTGATTCCCCATTAACTTCCTGGCCTTTTCCTGTTCACTCTGTTCCAGCCACCCTGGCCTTCCAAATCGCTAGGCCGGCCCCTGACAGAGGGCTGTTGCAAGGGCTGTTCTTTTCCTGCTTCTCAGGCCCCTACAGAGCTCTTTGGCTCATCACTTATTCAAAACTTCTCAGTGAGGTCTGCCTCCACTGCCCTACTTAATATTGTAACCTTCACCAGCCCCTCACCACTCTCTCCATTCGCTCTCTCAGCCTTCCCACCAGGTGCTACTTTTATAACAGTTACCAATCTCTAACAGGAAATCTAACTTACTCACTTATAATGCTCATTGTTTAGTGTCCAACTCCACCTCTAGAAGGTAGTGCTGTCAAGTTGAGATCGTTGGTTCACTGTTGAATTCTGATGCTGGAGACAGGGCCTGGCACACCCTAAGACTCCAGAAGTATTTCTGGAATGGACCCATGAATGAATGAATGAATGAATGAATGCTCACTGCTTTTTAACTGTTCCCTTTGCCTGAAATATTCTTTGTTCATTGTCACACGTTGGTGGCTCATTTGAATATTAAATAACTCAAAGAGATCTTTCCTAACAACACTGAGAGAGCCACCAGCTACTTGCCTCCACTCACCCTATTTTCAAAGTTTTTATCACTTATCTAATATTTTACTTGTCCATTTGTATACTCTCTGTCCCCAGCCCCACTCCTTCTTATTCACCTCTGAGTCCCTGGGACCTAGAACATCCCCTGGAATCCATCAGGCACACATTTATTAGATAAAGAAATATCACACAAGGTCCCATCTGGAAGGCATTACACAGTTATATGTTAATGGAAGAATCCAATGCACAGCTCTTTCCTACTCCGGGTCAAAGCCCCCACCCCACAGGTGTGCTGCCAGCTTAGCAGAAGAATGCTAAGTGAGAGGATAAAATATGAAATTACTGCTTTTAATAGAGTGTAGCCATCCTTATTTTTCTAACTTAGTCTCAACCTAGCTTTCACACACATGGCCCAAACCCATGGAGTGTTGCAAATCTTCAGCTAAGTTACTCTCCCATTACAAAGGGTTTCTTTTTTTCCCTTTCAATTGAACTTATTAGGGTGACACTGGTTAACAAAATTATACAGGGTTCAGGTGCACAATCCTACAACGTATCATCTGTACAGCATATTGTGTGTTCACCACCCCAAGTCAAGTCTCCTTCCATACCCCCTGCCACTTCTCCCAACCCCTACAATCACTGCACTCCATGAGTCTTTTCTCTTTTCTTTTCTTTTTTGCTCTATCCCTCCACCTCCTATCCAGCCTGCTGTCAGTCTGCTCTCTATCTATGAGTCTGACTCTATTTTGTTCGTTAGTTCATTTTATTCATTAGATTCCACATATGAGTGAAATCACATGGTACTCGTCTTTCTCTGACTGGCTTATTTCACTTAGCAAAGTTCTCTCCAGGTCCATCCATGCTGTCCCAAAGGGGAAGATTTTCTTCTTCTTTTTTAGAGCTGAGTAGTCTTGCATGGTGTAAATGTCCCACAGCTTTTATATGCATTCATCCACTAATGGACACTGGGCTGTTTCCAGATCTTAGTTATTGTAAATAATGCTGCAATGAACATAGGGGTGCGTATATTTTTTGACTTAGTGTTTCAGGTTTCTTCATATAAATTCCTATAAGTAGAATTGCTGGTTCATAAGGTAGTATCACTTTTAATCATTTGAGGTAGCTCCATACTACTTTCCACAGTGGCTGCACCAGTCTGCATTCCCACTAACAGTTCCTCTTCTCCGCATCCTCGCCAACACTTGTTGCTTGTTGATTTATTGATGATAGCCATTCCTACAGGTGTGAGGTGATATCCATTGTGTTTTTTGGCATCTCTCTGATGATTAGTGATAGTGAGCATCTTTTGTTATGTCTATTGACCATGTTTACGTCCTCTTTGGAGAAATGTCTATTTGGTACCTTTGCCCATTTTTAAATTGAATTGTTTGTTTTTTGGTGTTGGGTTTTGTAAGTTCTTTATAAATTTTGGATATTAATCCCTTATCAGATATATCAGTGAGTATATTCTCCCCTTCAGTGGGTTGTCTTTTCATTATATTCATGGGTTTCTATTACACTGGCAGGTAAATCTTTTATTTGACTGACATTTCCCTTACTGTTTATAAATGTTCTTGCCTTTGCTTATTTTACCTGAACAAACATCTAGAGGACTCACCCCATTGCCGTTTAACGCCTGCTTTAATGTTAATGACCTTAGTGAGGCGGTGCCCACTTCTCTATGCAGCGCGAAGTGGTGATGAATGACGGCTACAGCACTCGGCGCTTGCCCAGCCTTCCTGCAGGTGCATCATGGGCGCACATGTTCACAGAGGAGCTGTGTGTGCCAATCATGAGCACAGGAAGCTTCATGGGTATCAGTAAATGTTCAGAGATTGTGAACTCAGAGAAAAGGGCTCACACTAACGGGCAGATATGATAAGCAGGACATACTTTCAATTTGATGAGCTGATGTTAGAGGTGTGGCTCTCTCCAGTCCCCCCAGCTCGCCCTCTGAGCAGCAGTACCAAGTTCCAGGCATCCTGGACCACTGTTAGTGTGGGCGTCTGTCATCTGGCTATTTGGAGGACTTGGAAAAGTCTCAGGGCCTTTTGTTGAATCACCCAGAGCAGCAGGCAGGCTGATCCCTCCCAGTAGAAGATCAGCTGATAGACTGCCAGAGGGCTCACCGTGTGGTCCCCAATGGCGTAGCTTACACAGACCCTCAGGCCGCTCGCCATGCTGTTCTACTTCCTCTTCCTGAAGTTGTCCCAGCTTTGGCACTCTCCTCTCTGATACTCTGGGCCTGCCTTCCGACGCCATGTTCTCATCCTGTCTCCCTATGTGATCCTCCTCTAACTGTTAGGATTTTAACAAGCAACATAGTGCACGTTTGGATAGAATTGGAGGAATTCCCCAGTAGGCAGTTGTTATTTGCTGAAATTACATGTGTTAAGTCACTTACCTGAAGCCACAGGTAGGCAGCTGTAGCAATGCCTCTGAGCAGGTGAAGAAGGATAACAATGAGGGTCCTCACGGACGGGTAGGAGGCTGAGGACAGCTAGGAGTGGGGAGGACCCCATAGGAAATGGGAGGAGGGAAGAGGTGGCTATACCCCTAAAGCAGCAGCCACTCCTGGCCAGTGCATTGGCCTGTAGGCTAAACTGCTTCAAGAGAATAGAAAGGGGATGGGGTCTCAGCCCAAGAGCCGTTACCTCCTTGTGCGTGTGGGTGACAGTGACACACGCCACAGGTGGGTTTGCGCTCCATAGCCCTCAGTGAAGACTCCAGCCACGGTCCTGTGACTCCAGCCCACCCAGGGAAGCCCGTCCTGGGAGCTCTGTTGGGACAGTGGGAAAGGAGAATCTCTCTTCCATGGGAGTCAGTGCGGGAGCCGATGATCATTGGGGGAGGGGGGGGTGCACAGGAGACAGCTTGCCTGAGGAAAAGGTCAACAAAGAGAAAGGCACAGGAGAGAGAGGACTGGAGAGGGAGAGGGACCACACACACACACACACACACACACACACACACACACACACACAGAGATCAAAATCTGAAGAAGTAATGTGCACATTTGGCCCCAGTCCTGTCTTTTTATTTTAAGGCCATTGAGACAATGAACCTGAATTGCTTAAGCCAGTTTAAACTGGCAGCCAGAAGAGTCTGACAGGTAATAAGTATGAACTAACACACACTGCTCCCCATGGGCCGGTCACACTAGACCTTTACATACGAAGTCAGGGAATCTTCTAGAACCCTGTGAGGCGGATGCTATCCATCCCCGTTTACAATGGAAAAACTAGCCAAGGGTGGATTCGCATCCAGACTCAGGCAGCCTGTCTCCAGGGCTGGCGCCTGGACCACTGGCCCCCCTGGTGTCCCTGGGCGTGGGGGGATGTGAAGGACCTGCGCGGTCCAGAGGCCCGGTCTGCCGCTTCCCGGGGGGCCCTGGGGGGGGGGGGGCGCGCTTTGACGTCAATAGGTTCACTCCGTAGGGTGCGAACGGCCTTTCAGACGCCCGTGCCCA
Source organism: Eptesicus fuscus (assembly GCF_027574615.1). Lineage (NCBI taxonomy): Eukaryota > Metazoa > Chordata > Mammalia > Chiroptera > Vespertilionidae > Eptesicus > Eptesicus fuscus. The sequence continues at coordinate 57,260,470 of NC_072490.1, read as the reverse complement.
GCACCCGCTCTCCCATCCAGGTGGACAGGCCCCTGAAGGAAGGCAGGGCTCGAAACGGATGTGCAGCGGCCTCAGGATGGAGGGCAGGATGCCGCGGCCGGAGGGGGAGGCGTGTGCACACGGCCCGGGAGCAGTCCTGCCCAGGACAGAGCTGGGGGGCACTGCAGTTCCCGGTAACGACGGCCCTGGCCCCTCCTCTCTCACTCCGAGCCACCAGCTCCGGCTGCGGTTAAACCGGAAGGGGGTTCACCTTTCTGCGCCCGCTCCTGCAGGCCCGCAGGCCGCCGCCCTCTGCGTGCCTGGCAGCGCCCCGCAGCCCGGCTCCCCGCTGTCTGCACGCTGCCCCCAGCCCCACCTTCCTGCACTTGTCCGTTCTGATCCGACGGACAAGTCAGGCTCTGCCCAATTAGTCCACTTTAAGTAGCTTACCCTGGACTTTATTAAAAGCAAAATCCACATCGGGTTGACAAGATTAGAGGAAAATATAAAAATAAATTAATGTATTAAAATTAATTAAGTGAAAAGCTGATCTAATGCCAGGAAATGATGGACTTCACAGGAACAGTGAAGCCCTTAGTTCAACAAACGATGCTTTAAAATCCTAAAAACTCTCACCCCAGGCCCACAGGAAGCATTCTACCCTGGTGGAAAAGCAGAAAGATGTTAATTGGGGGTTTGAACAAAGTGAACAAAGCTCATTTGCTTTTGCTGTTCAGAAGAATTCTTTTGATTGCAGCACCATTCCACAGTCTGCGTGTCACACATAACACAGCTCAGACTGGTCTGCGGATCTGAGAATTTGGGGAACATTCACTCAAGTGCTCCGATGGCAACTGGAACGAGAGGTTCACTGCTCAGTTTAAACTCCACTGAGCACCTCTTTGGGGCGCGGCTGTATGTGGAGAGATGGGCATCCCAAAGTGTGCAAACTAGAAAACATACGCGAGGCGACCAGGATTAGAGTCCACACAAAATGCCACATGCTTGGAATTTTCCACCCTGCCATCAATGTGTTTGCCAGTCAGCTTAGTTCTTGAGACGTGCCCATTTCTTCCTTCACCGTTAACAACGGACGGAATCGGAGTGGGGTTTTAACGGGTATGGGTAGGTGGGGGATAGAGTAGGAAATGGACTCTAACGGAAGTAGCGCGATGCTTTCTTCTCAGTTGTACTTTGGCTTTCGGATACCCGTTCCCTTTAGAAACAAACCCAAGTGCGTTGTCTCACTCCCTCATTGACGGGGTCAGGATGGGCGGGAGCTGAGAATCGGAGCTGAAGCTGTCAAATGATGGGGTGGGGTAAGTCTTCCCGGCTGCACCCTCCTCTTCTATAGCAAACCTTCTTCACCCCCCTTGCCCCCTCCCCACGCCCCCCCCATGCCGGGGCAAAGGGCACTTGTGGTACAGCTGCAGGCTCCCACACCTCTCCCCCTCTTCCCCCGCCGCCCCGCATGGCCAGGCCTGGGCCCCAGCCTCCTCCGGGCAGCCTCCCTGCACGCAGGCCCGGGGCTGGGTGGGGAGAGGGTTTGTGTGTGTGTGCATGTGTGTGTATGTGTGCATGAGTGCAGTGTGTATACGTGTATGCGTATGTGGTATGTGAGTGTATGTATGGTGTGTACATGTGTGCATGTGCGTATGTGTGTGCATGTGTGGTGTGTGTGACTTGTGAATGTATGTGTGTTTATGTGTATATGTGGTGCGTGAATGTGTGTATGTGTGTGGTGTGTATGTATGTGTGTATGTGTGCATATGTATGTGCAGTGTGCACGCATGTGTGCATCTGTGTGGTGCACATGCATGTGTGCATGTGTGCGTTTGTGTGTGTGTGTGTGTGAGAGAGAAGCGGGCAGCACAGTGCATGCGTGGTGAGGGCTTGCTGAGGGTGAGGTGCTGGCAGAGCTGGTCCTGCTGGAGAGTGGGAATTTTTGAGCATGCTTCCAGAGAGGCCGTGGACTATGCCCCAGAAGGAGCTGTCAGTGCTGACACCAGGCCAGGCCTTGAGATACGGTCTCATGGCCCCTTCCCAGCACGTAGGCCTTCTGTCATAGAACACTGTCAGCTTTCTGAAGAACAGGATGACCCTGTGAATAACATGGTCGTCAATGGCATGACTCTGACGTTACTTGGGAAAAACTGTTTTGTCTTGGGTTACTTGTTCTGCAAAAACAGGATGTGGTTAATGGGCTTAAAAGCAGTCCTACACAAAGGGTCGCTGCTGCTCTCCAGACTCCCTGCGTGGAGAATGGCAGAGCAGTCGCCAGGTCGCCCGACCGGCTAATAAAGGCTCCCTAAATTTTAATTTGGTCTGGGCTCCAGTGGTTATTCACTTTGTTCGCTCCACAACAGTCCTGCCCTGTTTTCTGGGCTCCATGCGCTCCTGCGGGTTCCTTTCTGCTTCCCCGCTCCGCGTCCTGGCTGCTGTTGCTTGTTTTTCTCCCTGGTAAGTAAGCCAGGCCCGCACACCCATTTACCTGCACTCTTCCCCTGCCCCCTCCCAGGGACTTCCTCCCAGGGACTTCCTCTGGCGCTTCCAAACCAGGTAGGAAGGCCCTGCCAGCCTGTGCCCACACCTCGGCTCGGAGGGCGGCCTGGCACACAGTGGGTGCCAGGGCAACAGGGCGATGGATAAAGCGGCTGTTCCTGCACAGACCATGCAGCCCTGCCTCCTGCCCCAACGCCATGTCCGGGCTGCGTGCCCCCCTCGCTAGGGAGGAGCCCTGAGCAGAGGGAGCCGCCTGCCTCCACTGTGGCCTCTCTCAGCGCCCGCTGGCCCTCGCGCCCTGGGGAGTTACACACCAGCCTCCGAGGCCCCAAATGTCTACGTGTGTATTTTAGAATCTCAGCAAATATGCAAAAACTGGGAGATTCCGGATGAAATGCATCATTTCAGGCTCCGGGTGTGAGTTCAAAGGCGTGTCCCGGGATGAGGCGCCGAGGCTGCACCAGGCTGCACCGTCTGGGAGGAGAGGTTTCCAATCCGCTAGGCCCCACCCTCCTCGCTGTCTTGGGCCATTGTGGGCAAGTGTCGGGTGCAATTTATTATTACAACTGTGCAATATTTCCTAAGATAGAGAAATATTTTGATCAAAAGTGGAAAAACAGTAGGCTTCCTGCTTTAAGAAAATGGGAGAAAAAGCTTTTAAATAAGAAAATAGGTTGTTTTTGTGTGTTCGCTTTGGAATGCCCAGCTGGCCTGATTCTCTTTTTTAAAAAAATTAATTTATTTTAAAAAAATATATTTTTATTTATTTCAGAGAGGAAGGAAGAGGGAGAGAGAGATAGAAACATCAATGATGAGAGAGAATAATTGATTGGCTGCCTCCTGCACGCCCCACTCTGGGGATTGAGCCAGCAACCCAGGCATGTGCCATTGACTGGAATTGAACCAGGACCCTTCAGTCCACAATCTGACGCCCTTCCCACTGAGCCAAACTGGCTAGGGCAGGCTTAATTCTTTATGTTACCTGGTCCCTCCAGGTATGCGATCACACAGCCATCTTGGAGGTTTGTTGAATTGATGAATATTTAGGTTTTTTCCCTTGCTGATGTGAGCAAGACACATTTGGGTGTCTACTAATTTTCTGTCATTTAACTTTTATGCAAGCAATCCTTTGAGGGGTATTTCTGTAGGATATTAATTCACAAAACACTGTGAGCGATTGCTGCTCCTCCAGGATCAGAAACGACGCCCTGATTCAAATGCTCAAAGCATCTGACTTCTGACTCCACACGAAGTGGCTACAGCAGTAGGCTTTGCAGGGAGATGGGCCCATGGTTACAGAAGGCTGGAAACACAGATGACGTGAGGTTCTGCACGTGTCTTTACTGCGAGTTACACTGGAATCTCTAAAGGACTGAGAGCTCGTTGGATGGGAAGACGGGGATGCATTGTTTTCCAAACTTGTTTTATTTGGTGATCTAGACTTCTATTTTTTAATATCACGAAAGATCAGTTGGAAAGTATTTTTGTTCCTTTACTCTGCAGAGAGTATATTCTCTACATTTTGCAGATCAACTTCAATTAGACCCAAGAAAATAGTAGTACAACGATATCACTCACATCCTGGTTTTCCAGGAACAGCACTGCTCTAAATAGCCTTCGCCTGATACTCATTAGAATCTCGTCACTGCCAGGCATTGTGCCAGCTCACACTCTGTTAATTTTGACAACAACCCCCTCCCCACCCCAGGCAGGGAAATATTATTCCCATTTTACAGGCATGGAAACCAAGGCTTTGGGACACTTCATAATTTTCCCAAGATTCCACCTTGAAGGAGTGAAGTGGAAGCATCAGAGAATATTTCATGACTGTGTTTTGGGTTATCTCTCTCTTTAATGACACAAGGGAATAGCCAGCACTATGTCAGTGCTTACTGAGAGTCTGGCACATGTGGATGTTATACAGATTGTCTAGTTTAATTCTCCTACTATGGAGTCAGTGCCGGTGTGATTCTCATTGTTACAGATTAGAAATTAAGGTTGAACCCAGGCCTCTGACTCTCGCATCATCACTAAGTCCACGAGCTGTGCCCACTCCGTGCACAGCTGGGGTGCCGCCCACGCCGGTCACTGCTGTCTGGACCCTCCAGAGATTGCCCTGAGCATGTGCTCCTGACAGGTCCGTGATAAACACTGACACCCAGCCAGGGCTTACAGCACGGAAGGAGGAGAAGGGTGCTTATCTAAAGCTTCAGAATTGTATCACTAAGATGAACTGAAAAAATTGCAGTAACTCTTTTAACAAATTCAGTGAAGGATTAATAGTCTTTCAATGTGTTTATAATCTCTGGTTTATTCTTGGTGTGTAAGATGTTGCCTAGCACACTTCCCCTATTAGAAAACAACAACAAAAATGTTTGAATGCATTACACATGAGAAGCCGCACAGACCCCTGCCCTCACACGCTCTCCAATACGTGGCTGCAGCCTGGGGCCGGTGGGCGTCCCGTGCTGCTGATGTCTACCCCTAACTGGAAGGGGGTGTCGCTGCCCCAACGTGTGCCCACCGTTGCCATCAACTGACAGATTCCTCAAAAATGTCACAAAGGCCTCGACGAAGACAGGCTGGGAGAGCAAACAGGAGGTGAGCGCCAGAGCTTTACAAAGAGCTCCCAAAGTCTAGGCCCTTGTGAAAGTGAATAATGAGCCGCATAGACTAGTTCCTTCATGCTGAGCTCAACACACATCTTTAAACATAAGATTGTCCAGGAAGCAGATACTCGGAAAGCCTTTCATCTTAATTAAAGTTATGTGGGCTACGGAATACTTCCCTTTATATTAATCTCTTATTCCTGTGGAGAAATTTCTATTTGTTTTTATCTAATTTGAGTTTCAAGGTTAATCTGGGTTTAAGACTTTCCCTCCCCTGATCCCATGTATATGCATGGGCCCACCAGGACCCGCGGGGCTGCAGAGCCTGAGCTGCTGGTTCTCTAGCTCCCTCTCTCCCTCCCACACAGGGGACGGGCGTGCATCTGGGAAGGATTCATGGAATGGTAAGGGCTTTGAAAAGGTCAAGAAGCTTCCTATTTTAGGGAACCACATGCCTCCCCCTTCAATGTGCAGTTTCTGGTAAAACTTGCTCTGGGCTGTAGAGCCTGAGCTCTCACCATGGGCGGGGGGCGGGAGGGTGGCAGGAGGAAGAGGGAGACGTGAAAACAAAGAAGGTGAATGTGTCTTATTCCAGAAAGGGGTTTCACAGACTTTGAAACAACTGGAGATCAGATTGCTTGGCACAACATGACCCCTAATGTCCCTCAATAATAAGAGTCTGATTGAATTTAACTGATGATGGACGTGATTTTGCCCTTTGATTTCAAAGACAAAGTAAGAAAGCATAAATAAGCCACAGAAGATCTAATATAGAATCTAATTGCAATTTCTTAGAAATTTTTGTTTGAGTGTCTGCCTTCCATATATGGTGGTAATGTATCCTAAACGTCATTATGTTATCATAATGAGAAATACCTGAGAAATAATACATGCTGAAAAGTTGTTGAAGGGAATAAAGGCAGAGTCTGATGTATATGGAATGTGTTCAGCCACATCCTGAGACCATGTGTAGGGCAGACATCATTAATCTACCTCTTCCACCTGCAGCCGGATGCAGCCTCAAAACCCTTAACGATGACCTTCCATCGCCAGAAGAAACAATCAATGCTGGCAAAAGTCATGATGCCTAGTTATCACTGTGTACCTCAAATTTAATTTTCTAAGATATTTTTATTATTTTATTTAAAAAAATATATATTTTATTGATTTCAGAGAAGAAGGAAGAGAGAGATAGAAAAATCAGTGATGAGAGACAATCATTGATTGACTGCCACCTGCATGCCACTTACTGGGGATCGAGCCCACAACCTGGGCATGTGCCCTGACCAGGAATCGAACCTTGACCTCCTAATTCATGGATCCATGCTCAACCACTGAGCAACACTGGTCAGGCTCTAAAATATTTTTAAAATATTCGACCTTTATGTAATATGCTCAATTCACTTTCCTACTGAAGTTGACCCCATTCTCCATCTCTCTTTCCATTTTTTCCCCCTCTCAGTTTTATACAAAGCATCTAGTTGGCTAGGAATCCCATTCTCAGTTTTTTATTTTGCCTCCAGGAGTTTCCTTCGTGTAAATTCATGAAACTTCTGGTAGAGCGCTGACCCAGGATGACAGTTTTTATTAAACCGTCATATATACCACATGGATCAGAAAGGCACCAATAAGCTTCAGGTGGTTAGGGCATGGAGTTGTAGCTCTGGAAATGGGTCTTTATCTCCAAGAATTAGCTGCACACAATGATGTAATTATCGGCAGGAAACCTGGATTCATACAAGTCAGGACTTGGTTTCCTCAATCATGGGGAGAATGGGCTCTATGTTTGCCCTGGACTCTTCGTGGATCTCTGGAGAAGGTGTGAGGAATCAGCTTCTCAAGCACCTTCTCATGGCATGGACTAGAGGCCCTTTTGCAATAAGGAACCTTCTCCTCCCTAACCACACTTCTGAAATGGAGTCTAGATAATATAAAAAGAGACTGGAGGGATTCCAAAGAATTTTGACTCATGGCTCACCTTCATGAAGATTAACCTGAAGTAATAACATTTTTTGTTCTTTTGCATTTTTTTTTTCACATTGAGTGGTAATACAAGCTTTCACATTTAGAGTCTATTTTTTAATTTGTAATTATTTTTAATTAAATCATTTTGTAAGGGCAATTTACTTAATGGTTCAAAAATAACAAAAAAGATAGCTTACTAATAAAGTCACCTCAATCTCTTGTATGCTCTTGAATATAAATATAATACCTCTGCTTTGAGAAACTTCTCTCTCTCTCTCTTTCTCTGACTCTCTGTCTCTCTGTCTCTCTGTCTCTCTATCTCTGTCTCTCTCTCTCTCTTTCATACACACACACACACACACACACACACACACACACACACACCTTGCCCTTATTTTTATATATGCCTTGGGATCTTTCTAAATCAGTGCATGGGATGTTTCTTATTTTATTTTGGAACTTTTAAATGGCATCTCATTATATAAATGTACTATTCTTTAACTGGTCCTATTGATTTAGGTTGCCTTTAATTTTTTTTGCTGTCACAAACAGTGCTGCAGTTAATATTCTTATTAATACATCATCTCTTATGTGTGTAACTTATCTGTAGGAGAAATATATGAAAGGAAAATTATAGGACTGAAGGATACATGCATTTATAATTGTGATAGATGTTACCAGATTGCTTCCATTGGGTTATACCAATGTATGACTTCCCTAGAAATATAAGAGACTGCCTATTTCTCCTGGCTTTCCAACAGTAGCTTTGTAAAAATCCTTTTAACATACACATAGAAGAGTACAAAAACTGTAATTAAATAGCAAGATGAATTTTCACAAACTCAATGCACAACCATCAGCACCCAGAAACAGATTAAGAAACAGAATATTCTCCTCAACAGCAACACCCCCCACAAAATTTCCAATTAAAAATGGGCAGAGGACCTTAATAGACATGTCTCCAAAGAGGACGTACAGATGGCAAACAGACATGTGAAAAGATGCTCAATGTCACTGATCATCAGAGAGATGCAAGTTAAAAGCACAATGACATATCACCTCCCACCTGTCAGAATGGCTGTCATCAATAAATCAAAAAATGACAAGTGCTGGGGAGGATGTGGAGAAAAGGGAACCCTTGTGCACTGCTGGTTGGAATGAAGACTGGTGCAGCCACTGTGGAAAGCAGTATGGAGGTTCCTCAAACTATTATAAATGTAACTGCCTCCGATCCAGTGATTCCACTTCTGGGGATTTATCTGAACAAACCCAAAACACTAATTCAAAAGATATATGCACCCTTATATTTAGTGCAGCATTATTTGCAATAGCCAAGATATGAAGCAACTCAAGTTCCTGTCAATAGTAGCATGAATAAAAAAGCTGTGGTACATACATACAATGGCGTATTAGTCAGCCACAAAAAAGAATGAAATCTTCCCATTCGTGACAACATGGTTGGACCTAGAGGGGTATTATGCTCACTGAATAAGTCAGTAGGAGAAAAGCAAGTACCATATGATTTTACTTGTATGCGGAATCTAATGAATAAAATAAACAAACAAGCAAAATTGAAAAAGATTCACAGACAGAGTGGACTGATGGTTGCTGGGGGAGGGGGTTAGGGGAAGGCTGAAAAAGGTGAAGGGATTAAGAAGTACAAATTGGCAGTTACAAAGTAGTCATGGGAATATAAAGTACAGCATCGGGAATATAGTCAATAATATCATAACAACTTCGTATGGTGACAGGTGGGTACTAGAAATATTGGGGGAGCAGTTTATAAAGTATACAATTGTCTAACCACGATGCTGTACACCTGAAACTAATACAAAATAATATTAAAAGTAAACTGTAATTTTAAAAAATGAGCAGAATACTCTCATGACTCCAGAAGACTCCCTTCCAGCTCCAGACACCATACCCCCTCTAATAGAATTTCTATTCTGAACTCTAACAGCATAAATTACTTTTACAACAATTGGCCGATTTTTAAATATTTATATCAAAATAATTTCTATGGTCAAACATTTCTTTGCTTTGCTAGACATATTACATGTCTTGGCTCTAAGTATATGAAATTCAGTCAGACCACTTTCCACCCATCAATCTGCCTTTTTGCCAAACAGGTCCAATAAAGAGCTTTCCATTCTTTTATAAGGACATTTGAAATGATATCCACTGATGCCCATTTTATTTGGGTTAATCTATTGTTGCAAAACATTTTTGTCTTCTTCAAATTGAAAAATTGAAGTGTTATAATATGGTTTCACTAAGTTTAACAAAATTTTTGGAATGATTTCTGACTTAAAATATATAGTATGTGGGGTAAGTTGAATTCATTTTAGCAGAAGAACCTTGAGCAAAACCCAAAGTACCTTGAACTGGAGTAGAACAAACACAACTGCTCTTTGAGGCAGACAGATGACACATTGTGAGGTGCTGAGGGCCCAGCCAATACAATGGGTTTTGAGTATGAACCCAAATCAAAAGGGAGAGGGCACATGCTCCGTATTGTAGGTGTTGAGTTGCCATCAAGAGCTACACACATGGGCAACTCTATTTAGCATCCTCCTGAGTGACCAGCAACAGGAATTTATTTAAGATGCTTAGTGATATTCTTATGATTCACTGAAGATGTGTAGTGATTCTCTGAAGCAACAGGGTGAGACCAGCTGGCGATAAATAAGATGCTGTTCCAGACGGCTTCCTCTCTGAAGCCTCCGCATTGTTATTCTCCTCTATTCGTGGCTCCTCGCCTCCAGGCCTCCACAACTTTCCTATGAATCCCGGCCTTCCGAAAATCCCCATTTCCCCCTTTCTCCTTTATGCCGTCAGCCGAACTATCATAGTCAAGAGTCAGGTGAATTGATGGTATGATACCACATGGAGAATTATAAGCACTTCATAAATAAATAATGGAAAACTGCCTATCTGAGACTCTATTCAGTTTCCTGGAACCTGCTTAGCTTATTAGTTAATGTGAGCAAGCCAGAATGTACAGTCCCTACATTGCAGTAATTTTGTTTTTGTGCAGCTACTTGATTCTCTGAAACATTTAAGATGATTTACAAAAACGTACTAATCAGCAAGAAAAGGTAAGTTAGCTTAAGCAGGAAAGATCAGGGAGAGGAGCCTCACGGGCAGCAATACGAAATGAAATGAGGAGGGTGATTTGAACTACAAATGATTGTCATTAAGTCCTTTGCACTCTGAAGGTGACACATTTGATTTAAACCTTTGGGAAGTTAATATCACTAGGGGAACATGAGGTTTCATAACTGGTGTTGTCCACAGGGACCAAGAAAACCGGCTCTGAGGAAAAGCACTGTTCCTGATGCTGAGGAAGCATCCCCGTGCCCCCAGACGAGAGGCTCAGTGCTGTGACACAGGCCTCCGCACAGGCGTAACGGAGCCCTGCCGGAGGCCCTCGCTGGCCACTGTATTTAGTAGTCGGATGCTATTGCCCTGAAGGAGAGGGTGGCTTCAGGTCAGTGGTAAGTAGGGGATGTTCCAGAAGAAAATGGACGCACCACATATGTACCATTTAATAATGGTTCAAGATTATTATTGGACTTGATAGTGGTTTGCCTGGGTTTTGGCTATGGTTGGAAACAAAAGTTTTAGTAGTCTGTTCAACTGAGGACAAAGGACAGGTGTCTTCTTACGAAAGAAGAGGCGTTAAAGTTCTCCAGTTTCCTCCCACAGCTCAGCTGCCACTCAGCGGTAGTCAAGCCTCTGCTTACCTAGGACCGTGACTAAGCTTTTCCTGAGAAAATAGTCTTAGATTTACTCTGATATCCTGAAAAATGGGCCATTGGAGGCCCAAGCAATATGGTTTGAGAACTATTTGAATTCACCTTATGTTGAAAAGCAAGAAATCTCAAGCAAGCCCCAGAGGGTGTATGTTGTCAGCCATGAGATTTCCTGGTGTGTTCTCCTAGGTAAACTAGTTGCATAGCTATGTATTACTTTGAGGACATAAATAAAATGTATACAATAGTTAATCTGTACAATCATATGTTATCTTAATAGCTAAGTTTCAAATACAAATCACATTCTGCTAATTGCAGAATCCTCTCTGAGGAGAAGGAAATGCAATATAGGCAGTGAAACTCAAACTGTAGAAAACTATTCCCCAGCAGAGAGTGAGATAAAGTGTGGATGTACTATTCTCTGTGCACTTGATCTTCTGTGTTTGATCATAAATGCACATTGTAAAGAGATGCCTCATCCCTCCAAGCTAAACACTGTTTGCTACTCATTAGTGATTTATAAATGATATTTTCTCCCTGGTGACATATCTTTTGATATGATTCTCTAATAATAACATCCACCAATATTAAAATAAGAACATCCCCATGTATTGTGATCATCTTCAACCACATTTCCTCATGAAAATTAAATTTTAGCACACCAGCTGATATTGTATGCATATATTTGTCTACCATCATTATAAATCTCCTAAGGGTCTCTATGAAATGATAGTTTTGCCTCTTTGCAGTAATTCTACCTAATGCTCCAAAGCAAGAAACTAATTACATGCTGACTTTTCACTAACTTTGATCTTTCAAATGCCATACTATGGAGGATCTATAGGTAATCACATAATTACAATTCACCAAATGAGTTGAAATTGGCCATAAACCTTTTTATTTAAATTGTATTAACTGTTTCTTCAGTAACGCTGTCTGCAGTTACACTCTTTCCTACATAAGTTTGCCAATATAAGGTTTCAAATGAAAATCTGATTATGGTCACTAATGTTTATAACAAATGCCTCATTATAGCACCAGAAGCGCCAATGAAGATGAATATGTGAGGAATTTCGTAAAATGTGCTTCAGGAAAGGCCACGGATAAACTAGAGTGGTATAAGGAAATGACTGAAATTTCTCAGGGGATGATTTAGTCAGCAAGAAAAAATGACCTCACTGTGCTTTCCCATTGAGCTGGTGCAGCATTTCCTGAGGGGAGACAATGGCCTCTCAGTTTACCACGGGGCTCTGCATGGACGGAGAAAGCACTGGATTGCACCTTTGGAGAATGCAAGCCCCTCACTCCGACTGACAGGATTGTTGTTTTTTTTTAATATAATGATCAAAATTAAATTTCATTTATTCAAAATCGTCATTATTGTTGGTGACATGTGAGTTGCTGTTGCAGTTTTTTAACATGAATGACATGAGATACAATTTTGTGGGTTGTGTTTACCTGGTGCTGAAACTTTCTTTTCTTATTAGCATTAGAGGCCCAATGCACGAAATTCGTGCAGGGACTATGCCCCTGCCACCGCAGTGGTTGCCTCTGCCTCAGCCCCTGCCACCATGGCTTTGTCCGGAAGGTCGCCTGGAAGGATGTCTGGTCTAATTAGCATATTACGCTTTTATTGCTATAGATTCAAGACATCAGATCAATGGCTCTCAAATAGGGCTCTTCTGCCCCTCAAGGACACTTGGCAATGCCCGGAAACACTTTGGGGTGTCATAACGTAGGGGATTCTCTTGGCACCTAGTGTGTAGATCCCATGGAAGCTGGTAGACATCTACAATGACCAGGGCAGTTCCCACAACAAAGAATAACTAGCCCCAAATGTCAGTATGCTGAGGTGAGAAACCCTGCCTTAGACCACATAAAGTGGAGCCGGTATAGATTAGCGACTCCTTTGGAAAGCCATAAAGTGAAGAAACTCAAGCCTTCTGCATGGGCAAACTGGTCGTGAATTTCCTCTTTAAAGTTGACCCTAAACGGTATGGAAAGGAAACATGCCATTGTTTGGAAAACGGACCTCTACCTTTACGTGTCTTTGGACCTTATTTATCTAACATTCAGACCCACGCCAACTCTGACCACCACGTTCACATGGAGGCTGAGTAAGCAGGGAGTGTTTTGACTTGTCATCAATCATGACACGTAGACACAGGGAATATTGTGTGCAGGAGGCCGTTGTTTTATCTGGAGCCTCGGCCTTTAAAAGATTCAAAACAGTGAAGTTGTGTATTTGACACCACTCTCGACCTGACCGCAGTGCTTCATGCTAGGAGGAAGCAAAACACACATCACCTTCTGATTATTTGTAATCACATAGGAAATCTGGTGAACTTTGCTGTGGTCTTAGGACTAGAAAGAAGCAGTAAAAGCTTTAAACAAACAAAATAAAGCAAAACAAAACAAAAGAGCTCCAAGGAAAATGGGGTGCATGTGATTGTAATTTCCAAGCTATGTGTAGAAACAATGGTGAGTCTCGTTTGATGCATCTTCAGGATATCAGGGGGGTTTGAGCTCTGAAAGTTGCATCCCTTTGGAGTCATTGGTTCCAAAGAATGAAATTATACTCAAAGGAGTAATACCCTGAAAACCAAGCTGCCGGAACATCCATAAACTCAACACACAGACATGGGCTTCGTGAAGGCGGATCCCCAGGCCTGCTGCAGGTGTGTGATTTACCAGTTTCCCACACCCTCTTGCTTTCTTTGATCAGACTCACCCTCAAGCTCAACCTCTTCCATTATGCTTGAAGAATTGTCTCTTACTAACTTTGGTGGCCTATGAAAGAAGTGTTTGTATCCAGGGCATTTACTGACATTCCAGTACAGTGCTGAGAGACCAGGCCTGGCTGACACAACCCGGCTTCCCTCACACACCTACTGAGCAATGAACCTCAACCACTTCTCTTTTCCCGGCAAGGATTTGCAGTATAGAATCCAAAGCACTCTTAGGCAAATGACATACAGATTCAACAGTCATTCTTTCTTATGCAGTTGTTACAATTGCTTGGAACCTACACAGAAGTCAGTGAGCATAACTGAACTTGGGTTTTCACGAGTAAAATTACCATGGAATGAAACTATTCCTAGAGTTCGAATACTAAGTTAGTATTTTGAGATATTTGACTACAAAGCCTCAACCCACCCACAAGTGCACAGCAGAGGGCATCCTAGCGGGTGCTGAGGGATGCGTGCCAAGGCTAAGCTTTTTGTTTGCTTGTGTGTTTTTGTTTTGTTCTTTTAAATTCTATAAGTGGTTAAGTGGGATGTGGTCAAAACCTTACAGAGTTACTGCTCTAGCCTCAGTTTCCTCATCTGGAACTTAGGTCAGTTAGACTAGTGGATTTTGAAGCTGCATTCCAGTGATTTGGTGGGGGTACGTCTACACATTTAGATCTACCTTACTTCCTCTTGGGTCAAACATACTGTATGTCAGGATTGGGAAGGAGAAACACAATGCTAGCAAAATAAGCATTCTGTGTTATATAAAAAGAAGGCAATATTTTGGATGTAAGGACAGTCAACATTTTATTTTGATTCACAAATTACTTTGATCCTACTTTCCCGGGGGACTTGATACTTGCTTTCTTTGTTTAGAATATACCACTGTCCACTCTCAAAAGCTACTTACCTTCTGGGACTCAGCTCAGCGTCCCTTCTTCGGTAAGACTTCTCCCCGCACCAGGAGGTCACTGCTTCCTCTGTAGCAACCACTGCTCTTAGCATATATCTGTGCCTACAACTGCCATGCTACCTTGCATTTTTAACAGCTTTATTGTGGCACTTTTATATCATAAAATTTACCATTGAAATGAACAATTCAATGATTGTGAGTAAATTTTCAAAGCTGTGCATTTGTTACCACAACCCAGTTTTAGAACATTTCCATCACAACAAAAAGAACCTCACGCCCACTTACAGCCAACCCCATCCCACCTCCCCTAGCCCCAGACGCCACTAATCCATACCCTGATCTTATAGCTCTTCTGCTGTCCCATGTTGCCTTCTTTGTGCTTTCCCTAGAGAAGAATACAAGCTCCTTGAAGGCAGGGTTGTGATTTTTGTTTTTAAGTTTTTCTTCCCAAGTCTTAGCACAACTGTGAGAACATAGGTAATAAATACTGGTTCGTAATATTTATCAAAACCTCTACATCTTTCAAGTATGCAATTAAGAAGGAGTGCTACAAATTCACCCCAACTTAATCCCTACAGCATCCATTGAATAGACACTACCCTTTAGACATGAGGATATAGACTTAGAGCAGGGGTGGGGAAAGTCCGGCCCGAGGGCTGTGTAAGACCCGAGAAATCCTTTGGTGTGGCCCTGCCTAGCCAACTGCAGGTGGGACTTAAAATTCAACAAATCTAGGAGCTTTTTTCATAGCAACAGAAATGTATATTAAGTGAATGATGTTAGAAATATCCAAATGGCCCTTGGCAGAAAAAAGATTCCCTGCCCCTACTTAGAGGGTCATATTAGGATTTGAAGTCCTGGCTGGCTGACTGCAATGCTGGCTGAAGGGATGGATGGAGGAGTGAATAATGAGCTTAGGAGTTCCCAATCAGGAACAGTTTCTTCCCTCTAGAGAGGATTCTAATAGGAGACCTCACGAATTTGTTTGCGGTGTTCCAGGTGCATGCAGCATTCACTCCTGCCTCAACGTCCACGCGAAGTCACTAGCATTTCAAAGAGAGCCTGGGTCCAGAATGGTGCCCCTCCCTCTTGTGCGGGGCGGAGAGGCTGCAGGCTGAGTGTGGGCCCTGCTCGGGGGCTTCCACCCACCAGGATAAGGAAGTTAGACAGCCTTCCCTCTGCGTTATGTGGATCGCTATTTGAGCGAGGTTTTCTAAGACCCCACTTGTTTCAAACCACATTCTGTGCTCAAAATAAGGAACTTAACCCTCCCTCATGTGTATCAAAGGAAACGCCTTCCCACTCTATGGCCTTCCTTTGTTTCAAGCTGCCATGCCAATAAAGTTGTTGGAAGAAAAAAATTCAAATAGGATAAAGGTTTAGATCTTCCTTCTCCCTGGAGTAAAATCCACCCTGCCCCCTCGCCCCCCCCGGCCCCCCCCAGCAGGGTGAGTTAATTGTATTTGAATGAATAATTCTAATAAAGCAGTGACCTTTAATGCCAACCAGTGTTTTTAATTTCCACTCACTGCCAGTCACTCCAGCGTGAGCCAGCGCAGGGTGTGAGCACGGAGAGGCTGGTGTGTCCCGAGAGGAGAAAAGCAGCCGAAGCCTGGGCGCCGCGGCAGGAACAGGCCCAGCGCCTCAGAGGTGGGCGTCATGGAAACCAGCCACAACCGCAGGTATGCTGGAAGGGAGTTGGAAAATGATTCATTGATGACTGTATAAAATTTAGAAAAGACAGAAAAAAAAAGGAAATGAAAAATAAAACAAGACAAGATAAAAGCCCTCTGAAATCTCATCCCTCAAATCCGACACTCTGACCACTGTTAATGTTCTGGAATACATCCTTCCAGTCTCTTTTCTATATTTATACACATATAGGAAACACATGTATATATGCTTGTATCTATTTCTTTCAGAGTTGAATTATGCTGTGAATAATATGGTATGTTCCGTCTGAGGGTCTGAAGAGGTGTTAGCGAATTACCATGGGAAGGCTTCTGTAGCAATACATTTATGCAGATTAATGGCATCATCACAAGTATTTTATTTCAATCCTGTAAAAATTTCTTGTGCATCTACTATATTTAGAAATAAAGGGAACCACCAAATACCTTCCACACAAAAGTGAGTGTATTTACTTATTAGTTCAGCATGTAATTGAGTTTCTACTGTGCAGACACTACTGTAAGCTCTGGATATAGAGCAGTGAACAGACAGAAATGTGTGTGTGTGTGTGTGTGTGTGTGTGTGTGTTTGCATGTGCACTCTGCACAGAGGGTGGGACAGGGCAGGACTCCAAATCAGCAGTACCTGAGTCCCCATCCCACAGGGACAGTGCCTGAGGGCTGGGGTCTCACCTGGAAGTTAGGGAGGATCTCAGCAAACCAATGTTTCTTGCCCCCAAATTCCCCAGAGATACTGCACTCTATTTTACATCTTTGTTTGCTTATAATCTAATAGTGCTATTTTGAAATACTGCTCAAACGATTTATCTGTATGGGAAGCCCTGCCTGAGAATTAGTTATTCCCAGGTTTGAAGTGTGCACAGGGAAGCTGACGGTTCTTGTGGGCCTTCAGGCCATCCCTGTTTCTCAGGCGTGCCAGCTCTCAGCTCCGGCACAGGAATCCTCATCCTCTTCCCTAGAAGGCACAGAACTAACCCAGCAGGCCAGTGAGTGGCACATAGACATTATGTGAGTGTTTTCCATTCCAAACCAACTGTCTTTCCACAGACACATTGGCCTTTTGGTTCCATCTGGGATGAGTTCATGACCATCAGTGACCGTTGCCCTATCTGAGGAGCCATTCTAGGTCCTATCAACTAAGTACACTGTGGGTATTAAAGTATTTCTCATCAGACTTTACCTTTCTTCATGTATACATCCCAGTGCCCACTGCCATGGTTAGGCATTCAAATATTAAACCAACGACCAAAACTTATAAGAAATGAACTATTTTAGTCATCTTTATCCTATGGTATAATCCCCTTATCTTTAGCACAAGCACATTGTAGCCCAGAGTGAAAATCACGTGGTCAAAACACACCATCATGTCAGTGTAAATGTATTCCGAAGACATTTTACTGGGGAGGAAGGAAATGAATGAAGGTCGTGGCAGATGTGAAAGTTGGATGTTTTCAGTAGCCAGTAGAAATGGCTGTTTTGAGTTACCTAGGCGCATTTGTAAGAACTCAGATAGATTAATGGGAAGCATACATTTGATATTTCAGAAATTAGGAGTGGCAAATATTCATGATTTCTTACGTGATAATATACAAGTACAGCATCTATGTTTGAGATTTAACATGAAATGAAACAAAGAAAACCCACATGGTATAACATTACATTTAAGAAGGTGTTTAATATTATCTCTGTTGGCAACAAAGATTAAAATATGGTTTTAATGTCTAATTTGATTCAAAATGTATTTCTTAGTGAGACTCTAAAATGATTCACTATATGTGGTTTTGACTAAAATAATATTTTGTTAGACCGTAATAAGATATTGATACCCCCATGAGCAGGGCTGGCTCAATTCAGTGTTCATCTTAATTAGCTAACATTAACCATCATTAGGGTTTTATATGGTACAATGAACATTACTTCGTAACTTCCACCTAGGTCACAGGGAGCTAGATCATAACACATGTTATCAATCATCAATTTCCCTGGGCTTTCTTCACACCTAGCTTTTATTTTAAAAGTTAAGGTCAATGTTAAGTGTTACACTTCAGTGGAAAAAGTTTAAAAAATCAATGTTAATTAACAATGTTAATTAAATTTTAATCATGTAAATGAAAGCATTTTTCATTCACTTGCCTAGTAAATTATAGTCAGGTAGTCTCCCATATATTACTTGAGATGACATAGGATAATAGCATCCATTACTAGAGAATGGGGAAGAAAACTGAATAAAATTAAACAAAACAAAAATTTATACATGAATGTTGCCTGTGTGTGTATGTATGTGACATGGAAAATTGACCTTTATTTTCAGAGATCTGAGTGATATAGAGGAAGGGTATAGAAAAATGATATATTTTTGAAGTAGTGTGATATTTGGAAGGTCTTTTTCCTAACAAAACTAATCCTGGCCTGACAAAAGTTGCAGACCATGTAGCCTTGGCTTCAGTATTCTGAGTTCATGGAAATAAGATAATTTCAAGCAGCATTTTAATATTTAATATAAAGCAGCTAGGGACCCTTAGACCCTTTAACCATTTGGAAAGGTTAAATACCCCTAATGTGCAAGCCTGTTTTATCCTTGTCCTATTGGCAATAATCAATCATTGCTGCCAACAGGGAATCTGATCAGAAAATTATGTCTTTGTGATTTTGCAAATTGTGCTCTGAATTTTAAGATGGCAATGGCAAACTTTGCTTAACGACACATACTGACTTCAGTAAATGAGTAGATGCCTGCTGTATGTCAAATCCGTGGAAAGGTATGGGTGGGAACTGTGTGTGCAGCCCTTCTGATTGCAGGGCGAGTCAAGTAAAGACATGAGATTCTGAAACACACACAGACCGTAGGGGTCACTTAAGCTACTAAGTTAATTTCACAGACAACAAACTGGAGGTACAAAGAAGCTAAAGGTTGTAGCCAAAACATGGCCACATAAGGCTTGATCAAAATAGGTCCCTCTGCGTTTTTATCATTTAACCTGGAGTGTCATCCGAAAGGGGGCTTGCATCTGTTTGCTTATTTGAGCAGCAGGACCAGCCGGCGTGTCCAGGTTGCTCTTCCTCCTGATCTGGGGAGAGAGGATCGCAGCGGGCGGGACACAGCAGAGAAAGAAGCAGGGCGGCCTCATCACTGCAGGGGTGGAGAGGTGCTGTCCAAACTGCAGTGCAGCCCCATCCCCAACCCTCTGGGCCCTGGCCCTGCCTCTCCCACTGAAACCGGACACAACGGGTCTGAGGCCTCCTGCCACTACTTGAGCGAAACTAAGCAGACAGGGTTGAATCCTATATTCATTCCAATAATGCCAGCATTATTCCTGTTTTAAGTTAGACAGAGGGTGTTTCTGTCATTTGCAATCCTCATTTCAGCAAAGAGAGGATTGGCTGAGGTTTATGAGAAGTTTTCAGGTCAACAGCTCTTATTTCACCCCAACCTGTCCATTTAGGAAGTAAAAGGGTTGAGGAAAAGGAAGTGTTTGATTTAGAGAAGACTTCTCTACTCACAGACTTTTATATTTTTACTAGAGGCCTGATGCATGAAATTTTGTGCACGAGTAGGCCTTCCTTCCCCTGGCTGCTGGCACTGGCTTCCCTCCGGCACCCGGGACCTGGGCTTCCCTCCTCCGGCCACTGGCAGGCACCTGGGACCTGGGCTGGCTTCCCCCCTGGCCCCGGTGTTGTCAGGAAGGATGTCCAGAGTGATGTCTGGGAGACGTCTGGTCTAATTAGCATATTACCCTTTTATTATTATAGACTAGAGGCCCGGTGCATGAAATTTGTGCATGAGAGGGGGTGTCCCTCAGCCCGGCCTGTACCCTCTCCAATCTGGGACATCCCTCTCACAATCCGGGACTGCTGGCTCCTAACCGCTCGCCTGCTTGCCTGCCTGCCTGATTGCCCCTAACTGCTTCTACCTGCCAGCCTGATCACCCCCTAACTGCTCCCCTGCTGGACTGATTGACGCCTAACTGCTCCCCTGCTGGCCCAGTCCCCTCCAGCTGCCCTCCCCTACAAGCCTGGTTGCCCCCAACTGCCCTCCCCTGCAGGTCTGGTCCCCCACAACTGCCCTCCCCTACAGGCCTGGTCACCCCCAACTGCCCTCCCTGCTGGCCTGATCACCCACAACTGCCCTCCCCTGCCGGCCATCTTGTGGTGGCCACCTTGTGGTGGCCATCTTGTGGTGGCCATCTTGTGACAATGTTGCGGTGGCCATCTTGTGATGCCACCTAGGCTTTTATTATATAGAATTATCATTAGCAACCCACCCAAAACACAAAACACAAAGAAAACAAAACACCTGCTGGCATTGCACATGATTTCAGACCCAAGTGTGCCATAAATGTGTATTATTTCACCACCAAATCATTGTGTGGGCTGATGCTGTAGGCTTACATTTTTATGGTCAGAAAGTGGGAATGATGACTCTTTTCCAGAAATGATGAATATGTCCTCCCATGCAGTAGGCTCCCTTTTCGTTTTGTTGATGTTTTCTTTTGCTGTGCAAAAGCTTTTTATTTTTATGTATCCCCATTTGTTTATTTTCTCCTTAGTTTCTTTTATCCTAGGAGATGTGTTAGTAAACATATTGATACAAGCTATATCTGATATTTTGCTGCCTATGGAACAGCATGGATGTACTTGGAGAGTTTTACGCTAAGTGAAATAAGCCAGTCAGAGAAGGATAAGTATCACATGACCTCACTCATTTGTGGAATATAATGAACAACATAAACTGATGAACAAAAATAGATCCAGAGACATAGAAGCATTGAACAGACCGTCAGACTCAGAGGGAAGGCAGGGGAGGTTTGGGGGGGTGGGAGGGAGTTGTGGGGGAAGAGAGCAACCAAAGAACTTGTGTGCATATAAGTATAACCAATGGACACAGACAAGAAAGGGGGGCTGGGGGTGGAGGCAGGCTGGGAGAGGACAACAGGGAAAAAGGGGACATGTGTAATACTTTCAACAATCCTATATAATAAAAAGGTAATATGCAAATTGACCATCATACCCTCACAAGATGGCTGCCTACAACCAGGCCGGCAGGGGGGTTAGTGAAGGACGACCAAACGACTGAACAAGCAGGCTGTGTGGGGCGACCAGGCTGGCAGGGGGGTTAGTGAGGGACGATGAAACGACTGAACAGCAGGCTGTATGGGGTGACCAGGCTGGCAGGGGGCCGTGAGGGTGACCAAGCCAGTGGGGGGACAGTTGGGGGTGACCAGGCCAGCAGGGGGGGTAGTTAGGGGCGACCATGTCAGTGTGTGGGGGGGTGCAGTTGGAGGCAACCAGGCCAGCAGAGAGGGCAATTGGGGGTGATTAGGCTGGCAGGGGGGGGCAGTGAGGGCCCACTAGGCCAGTGGGGGGGCAGTTTGGGGCGACCAGGCCAGCGGGGGGGGGGTCAGTTAGGGGCAACCAGGCTGGCAGGGAGGGGGCAGTTGGGGGCAATCTGAACATGAGGGGGGTCAGTTAGGGGTGATCAGGCTGGCAGGAGGGGCAGTTAGGGGCAAGCAGGCAGGCTGGTGAGCGATTAGGAGCCAGCAGTCCAGGATTGTGAGAGGGATGTCTGACTGCGGGTTTAGGCCCGGGGATTGGACATCCCCCAAGGGGTCCCAGATTGGAGAGAGTGCAGGCTGGGCTCTGAGGACCCCCACTCCCATGCACAAATTTCGTGCACTGGGCCTCTAGTAAAGAATAAAAAAGAAGAAATGATGAAGATAAATGATTTCCAAAGGAAACTTTAAGGAGAATATATGTTTTTCTTTGATTAAGTAGGTTGTGAAGTCATTTTAGAAAATTGAAATTTCCTTAACGTTAGAGGCCTTCCCCATCTGGAGCTTCCAGTCCTGTGGCCAGGAGCCAGGAAGGGGAGGAGACACCACCACTATTTGAACACTTTTCCCTCCTTTCCCTTCCCTCTCTCTACCTAGAACCCTAGAACACACACACACACACACACACACACACACACACACACCACACATCACACACACATGCACACACACACCACACACACACCACACACACATATCACACACACATACGACACACACACATCACACACACATACCACACATCACACACACATACCATACACACACACATCACACACACACAGCACACACACACACAGTTTAGAGGGAATACTTTACTCAGAGCTCTAAATCCAATAACTGTTTTGCTCATACATTTTCCTTTGAACTATCTGGGCATACCTACACCCATTATTAGAAAACACTATAAGGGAATTTTCCTGTCTTAGGGTACATTTCAATGGCTCTCATTTAATAGAAGCCAAACCCATTTAATTTGTCAGAATTCCCTTAAAATGAGTCATCATGGTTGGTAACCAGGAACACGTATCAGTTTACCAATGTTTCCCAACCTTTCCTAGGTAGATACATCAATTCTAGAACATCGTCACGTGAAATGTGTGCGTTTGTGTTGAAAAGCCAGCTCTGAAAGTCCGTGTGAGGGTGATTGTCTCCCAGAGTTCTGCGTGTAGACTGGCCAAGGGTCCTCAGGTCCGTTAGCTCAAGCGCCAGATGGCGGTGTTGGGCGGGAGGCCCGGGCCGGCTGGCTCTGTGGTCATTGGTGAGGGTTCAGGCAGAAATGGAAATCCTCTGTCGGGCAGCTACCAGCAAAGCCAGCACGTGGCACTTTCTGGGTTTTGAAATTACTAACCCTATTCAAAGGTACACTCAAAAGCATAGGGGACAGAAGAGTCAAACATTTTAAATTAACTTTCCCCTTAATTGGAAGATCAAGTCAATGACGAGCATGAAACCAGAGGAAGGGCATCGTATGCACCTAACTTGGTTGCTAAACGGGGGGCCGCAGGGCGCCAGATGCTTTCGCTGACGTGACTCACGCCTTGGGACTGGGGTTTGGGCGTGGATTTAAACGTGCAGGTTTATTTTAATGGGTATAATCAGAATTTGTCTTTGGAATTTTGAATAAAAAATGAGATAAGACTCCAGGGAAATTTGCTTTTTTTTCAAATTGTTTCTCTTTTCCATACTGCAAATGAACCTATCTAACAAGAGCTCGCTCTATTTTGGAAGCATTTTACTTAATAAATAAATTAATTAATAAACAAAGTAAATACTAATGTAGAAAAGAAGAAAATGACTATCAATGAAGTGGGTCACCAAAGAATTTTAACCTGACAGCATTTTGAAAGGACAATTTTATCTACAAATTTAGAAAATAGTAAATATATTAATTGTGTGTTACATAGATGTGGATGAATGTATTAGAATTTTCTTCTTGGTAATTAATTAAATTCTCTGGTTTTCAAAGCATTCTATATTTTGCTTGGAAATGCACTTAATTTAGAATTAAATGAATTCCCATGTAGAAATCAGAATATCTCTCTTCACCCCATCCTTCCTCATTTAGTCATGTAAAGCTCCTCATTTTTGAAGGAAACTCTGAAAAATGTCTATTTTATAATAATAGGAATAAATAGAAAAGCATATGCAAATATCTCATTCATCTTCTATGATAAGAATAAATTACACAGGATTTCTCTCCCACCATCCATTCATTTAATAAAAGACCTGAATGACATGCATGTTCAGGTCCAACCCTTTAAGCATAAAATTTCTCAACCCCAGCTCTGATCTCACAAAAGAATGATGCACCAAGTAAAGCTTCTAGTGACTTCTCCCCCTTCTTTCTTTATTTTTATTACTATTTTGTTTGCTATTTGATGCAAGGGACACTATACATATATTTATAATGTAACTAGAGGCCCAATGCATAAAATTCGTGCAAAGGGCTTCCCTCGCAGCCCGGCTTCGTCCTGAAGGTCATCTGGCTGTCCAGTCTAATTAGCATATTATGCTTTTATTATTATAGATTTTGGCCACAATGTTGGCTAAAGAATGATGATTTTCAGTTAAATGACACATTTTTGTTAAGGAAACAAACCTAGTTGTGTGTTGAGTCAGTGCTGCAGGCTGTGCAATCCCAGCAGACAAGCTATGGTCTCCCAGGAAGAGGAAGTACTTTTTCTTTCTTAAGGACCGACAGTTCTTCTGACTAGATTTAACTTAGGAGCACTTTAATTTGTTGTGCTTTTCTGATTTGCTTTATTAAGTTACTAAGCACTTAATATAAAAGCATTAAGTGAAAGACTTGGGAGTCTGAATTCTGAAAAGCAACGAAATACTGCATCTGAGGAAATTCCCCCTCCCTCTTCCCTACCTGTGTTCAGTCCTTATATTTTCTGTGTTGGCATCAGTGTTGACATGCCAAGTAACAGTGGACACTGGAAGTGCCATGGCTGGTTATGTGACAGGGCATTGCCAGGTGCTTAGTTAAACAAAAAGGGTTCTCAATGGGAGAGAAAATCAGCATCAGACGCAGCGGCAAGTGTTTCTAAAACTGCAGGCTGGTCTCCTGTCGCAGCCCAAGAGGTCAGTCTGTGGAAACAGTGCTTTAAAAGGGAAGAAAATTGCCTCATGTGGGAAAACAGGCAATGAGCAAACTTAGTAATTCTTAGAGGAGTTATCTCTTTGGTATAGAGATCTGGGAGGTGCCTGATTCCAGAACAGAATGGAACCAAAGAGGATGATATATGAAGTATTAATTCCTAAGTAGCTTCTGTGAAACTCCTCTAGCATTTGTTTTTTCTTTACGGTGTATTAAGAGCATTGCTTTCTGCAGCGGAGGCATAGACAACTTTATTCCTTAAGTGGCAGCAACGTAAACACACGATTCAGAGCTGCTACAAATAACTCCTGCCGCAGAGTACGCAATGCTTTACCCAACAGAAAAACGGGGTGTTTGTTTTGATAAGTCTTGAAGTATTTTTTCTTTATTTTCTCTCTAAGTCTGAGAACTTTGGCATCTGACTAATTTACCATGCATTTAAGGCTGGTAGCAATATCGGGAAAGAAATATGATAATCGCTTGCTGCCACAAAGTATTCTATACATGGCTCTCTTTTTCGGCTCTGGTTTCACATGTGTTGGTTCAATGGAATATTCAATAGACATTTATAGGAAATAAATTGAGAGATGAATGTAAACCATATGGCATCTGGAGGTTTATTTGCAAAGTCCCTGCATCAAAGCTTTCCCCAGATCCCACCATATTAGCTCTGTTTTTCCAGGCCAGCAGAATCAGGAAGGTAACCACAGACTTCCCTGATGGAAAACACATGGAAAACAGAACACATCTTCATACGTAGCTGGAGTTGTGGTCAAGGAGCATCCTCAGAATAACCGTATTACTGTGTTTTCAGCATGTTTTAGCACTGCATTAAGAACATGGCACAAGTTGATCTTGCTTTAGCATTTTATTCAAAATTATAGGACACATTTCTATTTATTTGTACCAATAACAGTTATATCACTTTAGTGGCATTTTATTAAAATCTCAGGACTATTTCTCGGGTTGGATATGTAAGAATACATTCCAACCCAAGAGAAGAGCAGCACTTACTCTGTCCTGCACACAGATGGACATGGGGGCATGTGCAAGTGGGGAGGGCCCATGGCTCCCAGCACCCACGCCCATGGCAGCGCCCCCACGGCCCCAGCAGCACCCCCACGGCCGCGGCAGCCACCAGCCCACGCTCTGGAGAGCCACGTCATTAGAAGTAATAGGTAAAAACATTGATTGGACAGAATGAGAAATGGTTCTCAAACTTAATTTATATATAAAAAAACTCCCTCAACCTTGAATGCTTTGTGCAGTTGGTTACAGCTAGCATAACACCTGATTGCAAATTAATTTTTATGCAGCCTGTTATATAAATCATTATGAAATGTCAAAGCTTATACGTATATTTTTTTTAAAGTTTTCACTTACTTTCCAAATAGTTTTCATTTTTCAGTGTCACAGGCTTTTCAGCCACTTGGTCCATTTTAATGATTTTTTTTAAATCACTGTAAAGTTGTACCTCATTGCGGCACATTTGTGGGTGCCTGTGTGCATATATGCATGTTAGGCCAGGGATATAGTGAGGTGCACATGGCAATCTGAAAAATGCTTCATTCTTTTCTTGGGTTCAAATTGAATGGTCCAATGACTGGCACAGAGAAAGAATAGAATGTTGCGATTGGAATATGCAACACCTAAAGATTGCCCTTTGTACATAAATGTGACAGATGAAAACAACAGCAAGTTGATGCCCTGCCCCCAGCTGCCCACAGATTCTATTTTAGAACTGCTGCTAAGGAAAATGGTGCCTTGAATTTTTGGCAATTATACAATTACCCATCTCAATGAAGTTCTCCCTTTATAGGTTAAGCTTCAAAATTTATGGCAGTAAGTTAATGCCACTCACAACTTAAAAAAAAAAAAGTATGTGAGCAACATCACTTAAAAAATATGTGGCTAACTGCTGGAAGCTATTAAAAACCAAATAAACAAAAGAGATTACACTTCAAAGAAATGTCAACAGTTTTTCCTCTCTCAGAACAGACGAGTTTTCTTTACTTATATCCACATCCACATCTGGAAAATGCTTATGGCTTTATACATCTTTTATGGTAAAATGAATTTATTGAGTTTTAAAATTTTCGTGATGGATTAATGCAATCTTCATAAAAGGTAAACCCACAACCTAGTAAAAATCTGTCTTAACACTGAAGAATAATTTCAATACGTATCAGCCCAATATTAATTTCAAGAATAAAATAATTGTGAGAAAGCATTTGGTTAACTAGTTTAATTTTATTTTTTATACATGAAAATCAAAATGCAATATCTTTTTTTCCTATGACCTACGCTTATATTGGCACAATTAATTCTTAAGTTGAGGAAAAATAAAAGCGCAGTGTGCAAAGCCAACACGCCCAGCCCAACTAACTAACGACAGCCTGAGCATGGTACGCGTACCGAGGGCAAGATCTCCCAGGAAGAGTTCAAAAAAGCAGTTGATGGATTTTCACAATTCCTCACCGAATTCCACAGCACGCTTTTGTATGGAAAAGGCGGGATTTAATTTCTCGTAGAAAAACGTGTCTGTTCAGGAAGTCCGAGCAACTGGCTCTATGTGCTCCACGATGTCTGCTCACGGCCCAACGCCGACCCGGCTCATTTGATGTCGTTTAACAACCAGCTGGCTAGTAGCAACTTGCTTGGCAACAAAACAAAACACAAACCTGCCTTTGCTGTCCAACCAAACAGCCGCACGTGGACAACTGACTTATGTGGGGTAATGGATACTTTTTGCTTTTCGGAGGGGATGACTTGAAATCTGAGAGAAGGTGCCATCTCTACAAGTCAGGCCAAGAATTAAGGGGAAAACAACCCTCAAGCCAGAATAATGTTTAAAATAGAGCAGCCTAATTTGGACATCAAGTAAGTGGTCTGTAGTCAATAAAAAAAAAAAAGAAAAAAGGAAGAAAAAAATAATAAACTCCAACAGGCCGGCTGCAGAATAGAAAAATAGACCTATTTTGTTTATTTATAAGTGAGTAGCAAGTAGATTCTTTTGCACTAACTAAACCAGACAGTAATTATAAACACAGGTTGGTTAAATTCCATGCACCCTAACAAAGGAAACAAGCTTCTTTCTTTTCCAAACATTGTCATTTGTTTATTGAGCCTCTTTGGGTCTTGGTTTCATTTAAAACTATGTAAGCACACATCTGTTACTCCAGACAATGTCAACCTTTCTCAGCTGAACCCGAATACTCATTACACAAAAATTTGCAAGTAACCCAACAGCAATTTTAAAAGTAGCCGGTTAGCGTACTGAGGAAAGAATTCGTATTATTTTTGTTTCATTACAGAAAAACCTTACATTACAGTGTAATCATACAGGAAGCAAACAGTCGCCGCCTGAGTAGTTTCAGATAATTAGTTCCCTAAATTTTCTGAGGTGAATTCAATGTACTTGGACTGAAGAATATTATTGCTTATATTTTGAAATACCACAGTACAGTCTTGGTTAACAATGAAATAATAAATATTGCAGTAAAACGTCATTTTAGAAATCATTAGGTTTTATCAGTACAGTATAACTGAGTTCCTCATTTAAGAAACTGTTTTATTAAAAAAAATGGGGGCCCGTGATATTGCTTATATTAGCTCATGTCAGATATCAGATTTCAAAAAACTTTAACACAGTAGACACTATTAAAACATCATTATTAGAGTTGTCATGCTTGGGTGGTTTGGATAAAGTGAA
The DNA here is from genome assembly GCF_027574615.1 of Eptesicus fuscus. NCBI lineage: Eukaryota > Metazoa > Chordata > Mammalia > Chiroptera > Vespertilionidae > Eptesicus > Eptesicus fuscus. Next base: position 57,232,176 of record NC_072490.1, on the reverse strand, counting down.
TTTCATGTATTTGCTGGGTGACAGCAATAATAAATCCTGGAGCCTGCATTTCTAAGCAGTGACCCAGAGTCCTGGGACTGACTTACGGACCCCAGGACAGCTGGATGAGTACGACAGTGGGCACTGTGAGGAGGGCAGAAGCTGGCACAAGTTCACATGGAGGGACAGACATGACCCCTCACCCCCTCGGGCAGCCGTTCCGAACAGGAAAGGCTCTGCTGCTTCCACGGCTGTGCCCGAGCCATTGCCATTATGAGGTGAGCAAATCCGGGATTGCCTATTCCCCCCTCCCCTCAGCCATGGCAGACACACATAACCGACACACCAGCGCCCTTTCCAGCCAGCCACTGCCATCTGCATCTCTAGCACCTCACACACTGCCTGGCCTGTGGCGGGAGCTAAATAAGTGTTTGTTCAGGAAATGATTGATTGCTTAGCTCCCTTCAGATGGAAGAATAGAATAGTTGGGAGTACAGACTGGTGTCAAATGGTCAGGGTTTGAATCCCAGCTCTGCACTTAACTAATTCTGTGCTGGTCATGTTACTCAACCTCTCCATTTCTCAGTTTTCTCATCTGTAAAATGTGTGTATATCATCAACATGAGGCATCTAAGAGTTAACAGCGTTAGAGTGCTTAGAAGAGAGTCTAATCCTACCTTATAATAGAGAACATGCATATTGACCGCACCTCCACTATGCCCATGATTGGGCCGGTGAGAGGCTGGGGGGCGGGACTCCGGGTGGCCTATCTGGCCATTGAGAAGATCAAGATGGCGGCGATCCCCGGGGTGATCGCCAACCTGGGGTGCCGTGGCCGGGCCCAGCCAGCTGCTCCCGGGGGTCCCTGGGGCAATCGCCAACCTGGGGGGGCGTGGCCAGGCCCAGCCAGCCTCTCCCGGGGCTCCCCGGGACGATCGCCAACCTGGGAGGGCATGGCCTGGCCCAGCCAGCCACTCCCCGGGGTCTCCGGGGCGATCGCCAACCTGGTGGGGCGTGGCCGGGCCCAGCCAGCCGCTCCCCGTGTCCCAGTGCCTTCACTGAGCTTTGATGGCCAATTGAGACACTATATAAAGAAAATGAGGGAAGAAGTGAGAAAGAAAAGGAAGGACAAGCAACACAAAAGAAAGACTGAAAGGAACCTGTAAACCCATTGTCACTTAAATAGGGAATATGGTCAATAGTGTTGTAATGATGGTATGATGCCAGGTGGGTACTAGAAATATCGGGGAACACTTTGTAAAGTATATGATTGTCTAACCACTATTCTGTAACTAATATAAAACCTGAAACCAATACAAAATAATGTTGAATGTAAAGAAATGAAAATTGGAGTGAAATTTTTATAAATTTCAAAGTTTAAATAAAAGCTGTAAAGGAAGGAAGGGGAGAATAAAAAGTGTTTTTCATTTTGCCACTTCATTAAAAAGACAGTTGTCTTTATATGGTGCTTTTATACTTTTCTAAGTCATTATCTCATTTTAATTTCCGGGCAACTTAAAGACAAGGTAAGTATTCCCTCCACTATTCAAAGAAAGGAAATCTTGGTGTCTAGTCCTAATGATTCAATCGTCAAGCCCTTATTGTAATGCAGGGTTAGTAAAATTTTCTGTGCAGGGTCATGTCTATACTAATAAAAGCCTTGGGGGTGATCGGGCCAGCAGGGGAGGGTATTTGGGGGCAATCAGGCCCACAGAGGAGCAGTTAGGGGGCAATCAGGCCAGCAAGGGAGCAGTTAGGGGGCAATCAGGCAGGTAGGTGAGCGGTTAGGAGCCAGTGGTCCCGGATTGTGAGAGGGATGTCCAACTGCAGGATTAGGCCCGACTCGGGCCTAAACCTGCAGTTGGACATCCCCCGAGGGGTCCCATATTAGAGAGGGTGCAAGCTGGGCTGAGGGACACCCTCCCCAGTGCACAAATTTTGTGCACCGAGCCTCTAGTACATAATAATAAGTGTTGGCTGCTATCACTTATTTATTATTGTTTATTGAAATGCCTGTGAACATGAAAAAATTACTGATAGCTTGTCTGCTCTTGTACCCATTTTAGTACTCAATAAATTGTCACATATGTGACAGAGGCAACATTTTGAATACAGATCTCAGGATATTCACTTCTCTTAAAACCTTGAGATGCCTCCTTGTTATTGACATAAATTCCAAAGCAAACAATGTCACTTTCCGAAGGGGGGCAACTTCTAATAAACTTCACTCGTCTTTGCTACTGGACCTCACCGCTCCTCATCTTCCTACACTCTCTGCAGCCTTGTTCTTGGGCCAGGCCCCAATTCTCCCTGCTCTGTGAATGAGCAATGAGTTCTCTTTCATGACTCTGTTGAACCATCCCACATTCTGTTCAATTCTGCAGGGGCAATGAATTCCCTTCTGGACCTGACTTGTCTTTTGGGACACAATCCCACTTCCTTCTTGTGAAGCAGTCTCCAAATCCCTCAGTGAATTGGCTGCGTCTGCGCACATTTGATGTATTTTCATTTATCACTCCACGCTGCCGTATGTCGGCTCCTTGCACTAGGTTATGAGTTCCCTCAGTCCTGTGTGCATCCCTTGTATTTAACACATATGAATCACTCAAATATTTGTTGATAAGTGCATGAGCCCACCCCAACATAATAAATTTTCTAAGGCTATTATTCCTTTGTCTTTACTTAAATTGTTAAGTATTGTGCTCTTTACTGGTTTCCATCTTATGAAAATAATGTGCCTCTGCTAAGAAGTGTAACAAAAGCTAATGACTGCTCCCTCATGCCCACTCAGCACTGCTCCCTTCTGTCAGCAATGGTAAGAGGTGGGACATTCTCACATCTCTTCTTGCTGTTCCATGGGCCAACGCACCTCTCTACAAGGGTCCAGATAGCAAATACTTTAGTCTTTGCGGGTAATGTGGCCTCTGCCACAACTCAACTCTGCCCTTTGTCGAGGAAGCCGCTATAGACAACACAAATAGGCATGGCTGTGTCCCAAAACCTTCTTTTTTTTAAAAAAATAATTTTATTTGATTTTTTACAGAGAGGAAGAGAGAGGCCCAGAGAGTTAGAAACATCGAAAAACTGCAACCAGCTGGATGTAGCCCAAAGTTTGCTGCCCTGTGATTGAATATAAAACACACACACACACACACACACACACACACACGGTAGTACTTTCAAATAACTTAGCATCATGCCATACAAATTACATTGCAATTTGCTTTATTATGTACCCTATTAACTTTCAACAAGTTAATAGATTCAAATAGAATTTCTCCCTCTAATTTCTTTGTACATATATAAAACATATACACAGCATATACATGCCACAGTTTTAAATAAATGGGATATATCATATTTACTGGTGTGTGTGTGTGTGTTTTCTTTCTGGTGTACTTAATTTTTTTCTTGTCTCTTGCCATAGTCTTTTTAACACTCTCCATTACAGTTTTCTTTACTTTCCTCAATGCTCATCTATACAAATCTGAAACGCACACCCATGGATATCGTTAGCTTTACTAAAATGTGACCAGATGGCACACCTGTCTCTGCATCTTACTCTTTTGGCTCATAATGCTCTTGGAAACCCTCCCAAGTCAACTGTAAGAGCACTAATCTATTCTTTTCAGTGGACACATTACGTGGTGTGGATGTGCCATAAATATTAGCTAGTCATTGGTTCCAGCTTCTTGCTGCTTCAAACAGCACTACAATGTATGTCTTTGCACTTACACACCTGCATATTGGTGCTTTAGTATCCATGAGATAAAGTCCCAACCTGGCTTTGTTGGTGTGAACCATTTACACAATTTGTTTTTCATAGATGCCATTAGAATTGTATTTTCACTTCAAATACACAGGATTGTTTTGTGTGTGTGCATCCCCACAAGCAATTGGTATCATCACTTTAAGTAATTTTCTTTGTCAACTGGTTAGGTGAAGCAGTATCTCACTGTTGCTTTAACTTACATTCTGAATACTCATGGCTGGGAGAATCTTTACATGGTTGCTGATCATTCAATATTTTTCTTCTTAAGTTGCCCACTATTTTTTTGAAACCATAGATTTTTAGTACCAATAAGCTTGAATCACATTATCTTTAGTTGTTGTGATGTTTTATCTTTGTTGCTCTTAATCCCAGATAACTGGAGTGTAACTCTCGACTCTGTTTCTTCCCTTTTTAAAAAAATTCTGCTGTCTAGTGTCCTAGTAGATGTGCCCAGACTGCAGTGCACAAGGCACACCGTGTTCACCATGGGCTGGACTCGGTAGTACTTTCCTTTTTAAGTAGTGGTTTTTAATTTCACAGCCACTGCAAATTTTAAAGGTGCAATGGCTAAGGTTTGATTTAATGGAAATTTAGTAGGCTCACTATTAATAACTGTGTATTTAATCAATAATATTTATTGAGTTTTTAGTCCATAACAGACACTGTGTTGACAATACCCACAGCAAACCTATGGGGTAGAGGCTTCTATTATCCATACTAGAAGCCCGTTGCACAAAGTTTCGTGCAATAGACCTTCCTTCACCTGGCTGCCGGCACCAGTTTTCCGCCAGCAGCAGTTTTCCTCTGGCCACCCACCGATCAGAGTGCCTCCCGCCAGAGCGATCAGCCACCCCAAGAGGAACTCCGATCGGGAGGCACTCCGATCGACGGGTGGCCAGAGGAAAACGGCTGCTGGAGGAAAACTGGTGCTGGCAGCCACGCAATCGGCCACCCCGAGTTCCGCCACCTGCGCCTTCTGCCGGCTCCATCGGTCCTCCCACAGTGCCGGCCCTTGGGGCCTGCGGGAGGAACAGGGCGGGAGGGGACTCACGAGTCCCCGCCCCCCCACTCATCCTGTCAGCCCAATTGGCCACCCCAAGTCCCGCCCCCAGCCTGCCGCCGGCCCAATCGTGGGCGTAGCGGAGTGATGGTTATTTGCATACTTCCCTTTTATTAGGTAGGATTATGGTCATAAGCTGTGGAGGTCCTAAGAAGATAATTTACCCCAATAGTCTAATTTACTCCAAAAGCTCACCACTTAACCCTCTGTTAACCTAACAAATTGAAGACATTCAGTAGATGGAAAAGCGTATTTTAAGTGTTGTTGAATAATTTGGAGAGATCCTGAGTTTTACCTCAGGTTACTTATCTGATTAGTCCAGCCATCTATTTGAAAGTAAAATTTTGTCAATCCGATTTTAGAAGGTTAGTCCATAACTCAAAGAGTCAGTTGAGAACCGAACAGTATTGTTGGGGAGCAACCTGCTGTGGTTAAGAAATAAAAAAGGACACTATTTTTGGAGTTAGAAAACCTGAGTTCTGGACTGGATGGGCTCTCAGGCGGTGGCCTTGAGCAGTCCCCATCTCCTCCTCACCTGGGTGTCGCCGTAAGGAGGCTCCTTGGTGCAGTGACAGCTTCACCGAGTTTTCAGAAGCTCCAGCGAGATGAACTGTAAGAGGTGCTTTGGTTGCTGTTTTTCTTCTTCTATTTCAGATTTAACAATTGCTTATATTTTGCATATTTGTATTATGTTATTTTTGATTAATTCTTTTATATAAATTGCCTACTTCATTCCATTTTTATTCTAAATGCTTCAGACTACATCTCTAAAAAATAAGGAGACTAGAAAGCACATTTTAAACTCAAAAGTGTGATTTTAAAACATAAGGTGTGACTATTACTACTACATAGAATCCATCTGAAGAGTCTGCTCACCTTGCGGGCACCGCTGAACCCCACCCTTGTCACAGGGCCCGCGAGAGCACGGCCTGAGGAGCTTCGGAACCCACAGGCCTTACCCCGGCGCCACCCGGTCATCCGCGGAGCGCTGTGCAGGGAGGATGCCCTCAGGACCTGGGAGGCTGAGCCCTTGTCACCGCGGGACCAGTTCCAGCCCAGTCCAGGCACTTGACACACAGCCGGGGAGTCCAGGCGAGCAGAGTAAGGGCTGCCCCTCACAGCATCTGAGGACAGAAGGGAGATGTGCATGCCTGGGGCTCCGGGAGTGCCCTCCACACCCTGGGACCTGCCCCAGCTGGCTGGCTGGAGGAGCTTGGTGAGTGTTTTCCCAGGGAGAGAAACACCTGCTGCATTTAATTACGCAATGCAGGAGTCAGAGCACAGGTGAGTCTGAGGATAACCCGGGGTGCACGGCTCCCGTTGGCGACATGGGAAAGCACAGCGCTGCTGTCAGTGCGATTGCCATTCTCATGACAAGGCCACGCCGAGGAAGGGAGCCTTCCAAGAGGAAGGGAGCCATCTAAGAGGAAGGGAGTCTTCTAAGAGGAAGGGAGTCATCTCAGAGGAAGGGAGTCATCTCAGAGGAAGGGAGTCATCTAAGAGGAAGGGAGCCATCTAAGAGGAAGGGAGCCATCTAAGAGGAAGGGAGCCATCTAAGAGGAAGGGAGTCATCTCAGAGGAAGGGAGCCTTCTAAGAGGAAGGGAGCCATCTAAGAGGAAGGGAGCCATCTAAGAGGAAGGGAGCCATCTAAGAGGAAGGGAGCCATCTAAGAGGAAGGGAGTCATCTAAGAGGAAGGGAGCCATCTAAGAGGAAGGGAGTCATCTCAGAGGAAGGGAGCCATCTAAGAGGAAGGGAGCCATCTAAGAGGAAGGGAGCCATCTAAGAGGAAGGGAGCCATCTAAGAGGAAGGGAGCCTTCCAAGAGGAAGGGAGCCATCTCAGAGGAAGGGAGTCATCTCAGAGGAAGGGAGCCATCTAAGAGGAAGGGAGCCATCTAAGAGGAAGGGAGCCATATAAGAGGAAGGGAGCCATCTAAGAGGAAGGGAGCCATCTAAGAGGAAGGGAGTCATCTAAGAGGAAGGGAGCCATCTAAGAGGAAGGGAGCCATCTAAGAGGAAGGGAGCCATCTAAGAGGAAGGGAGCCATCTAAGAGGAAGGGAGACATCTAAGAGGAAGGGAGCCATCTAAGAGGAAGGGAGCCATCTCAGAGGAAGGGAGCCATCTAAGAGGTAGGGAGCCATCTAAGAGGAAGGGAGCCATCTAAGAGGAAGGGAGCCATCTAAAAGGAAGGGAGCCATCTAAGAGGAAGGGAGCCATCTAAGAGGTAGGGAGCCATCTAAAAGGAAGGGAGCCATCTAAGAGGAAGGGAGCCATCTAAGAGGAAGGGAGCCATCTAAGAGGTAGGGAGCCATCTAAGAGGAAGGGAGCCATCTAAGAGGAAGGGAGCCATCTAAGAGGAAGGGAGTCATCTAAGAGGAAGGGAGTCATCTAAGAGGAAGGGAGTCATCTAAGAGGAAGGGAGTCATCTAAGAGGAAGTGAGCCATCTAAGAGGAAGGGAGTCATCTCAGAGGAAGGGAGCCATCTAAGAGGAAGGGAGCCATCTAAGAGGAAGGGAGCCATCTCAGAGGAAGGGAGCCATCTAAGAGGAAGGGAGCCATCTAAGAGGAAGGGAGCCATCTAAGAGGAAGGGAGTCATCTCAGAGGAAGGGAGTCATCTCAGAGGAAGGGAGTCATCTCAGAGGAAGGGAGCCATCTAAGAGGTAGGGAGCCATCTCAGAGGAAGGGAGTCATCTAAGAGGAAGGGAGTCATCTCAGAGGAAGGGAGCCATCTAAGAGGAAGGGAGCCATCTCAGAGGAAGGGAGTCATCTAATAGGAAGGGAGTCATCTCAGAGGAAGGGAGTCATCTAAGAGGAAGGGAGCCATCTAAGAGGAATGGAGCCATCTAAGAGGAAGGGAGTCATCTAAGAGGAAGGGAGCCATCTAAGAGGAAGGGAGTCATCCGCTAAAGAGGAGAGTACGTTTAAAACACACACAGACTCACAGGCCCACGGGCTGCCAAACAGAGCGAGCTGACCGGGTGTGTATAACAGGTGATGGCAAGGTGGAATCGCGGGTAAATGCCATGAGGTCACAGGAGGAAACAGCTGGGAATGGCAGGAAGAAGTGCCTACCATCGCCTCCAGGGTCCACATTCCTTCTCCCACCCACAGGCCTTTGCTCGCATCCCCGTGGCAGAGCACGATGCCTTCCTCTTCTCGCGGTGTGTTCCCCTCAGAGCGGAGTCAGGCTCCCCAGGCCTCAAGCGGGGGGTCTGCGTGGCAGACAGGAAAGGAAGAGGCCGGAGTGAGGAGCTGTTGCTAACAAAGCCCCTGTGAAGGATCGCGTGGGCATTCCCAGCGCGAGGGCAGACCGCGTCCACGTAGGAAGCCCACTGCGAGCTGAAAGGTGAATTAAGTGGACTGTTTTCTCATGCTAAGCAGTCCTTGTTTATTTTTATTTATTTTTTTAAAATATATTTTATTGATTTTTTACAGAGAGGCAGGGATAGGGATAGAGAGTTAGAAACATCGATGAGAGAGAAACATCGATCAGCTGCCTCCTGCACACCTCCTACTGGGGATGTGCTCGCAACCAAGGTACATGCCCTTGACCGGAATCGAACCTGGGACCCTTCAGTCTACAGGCCGACGCTCCATCCACTGAGCCACACCGGTTAGGGCTAAGCAGTCATTGTTTAACAAATAATCTCTTTCCCAATACTACATTCCACATGACTGGCATGATCTGGGAATGTGACTTTATTGAAGACACTGTGACATTTCCGGCGCCTGGGGCTTACCTGTGTGCCCAGGGCCCAGTCTGAAGTCCAATCCAGGGATGGATCTCCCTGGAATATTGTCCTACACGTCGGCCTTTCCTGGGGAGGGCTGATATTTCTAGGTGTGACAATCACTTATAAAGAGCACTGGAGGAAGAAACACAATTACCGGCTTTCTTGCAGCTGAAATGGCTCCCTAGTCCACGAGGACGATGCTCCCTGACAAACCGTCTGGGCCAGAGGTCTGACAGGAGTGAGCAGGCAGCTGCTTCCCCAGATCTGCTCTGACCCCACGGTATGAGGGTGGGCACCCGCTCAGCACCCAGAACTTAGGGCCCGACGCTGAGGGTGAAGCACACAGACAGGCTTGGGGAACCGAGGGCCTCTTATTTTTAAATGCCCAAATGTTTACCAGCTGACCTTCCCCTTTGCTGCGGTCTGGGAAGCAAGGTGCTTACAATAACGTCCAAACCAATCAACTGCTTTCAGCTGTTCTTGTGCAATGAATGTTCAGACATTTGGTCATTAAGCCCAATATATATGCAGGTCAGTTCTTGAACAGGATGGGAACGGTTTGGGAGCAGGTGCCACGGTGCTGCCTTGTGGGAAGGGGGCAGTTGCGAAGCACAGAGGATGTTTGTATGGCTCCACCCACCAGGTTCAATTCCTCCCCGTGGGTCTGCATCCCAGACACCTTTGTGTGTTGCTTCAATGAGCAAGAATAGTTATTAACTTTTGTTGTCCTTTTTTCCCCATTAATTGAATGGCAGCCTGAAGACCATAAAGAGAAGATCCTGGACCAATTCTCCTTAAAGTGGACCGCCCAAGGATATCTGACGACCGGGGTGGGGGGTGGGGGTGCAGCTGAAAATTGTCCTTGTGTGTTTCGTTGGTGAATGGCAGTTAGTTTCTGAGCAGTCTGTGCTAGATTCTTCAACTTATTTTTGAACATCAATGAGCTGAAAGCTTTCAGTGGTAAAGAATTTAAATCACTTCACCATTCCCTTTGCTGCATTCTGGTGGCCATATGTATGGGGGTAGCTTTAATGCTGATATCCTGGGGGTCAAACACAAGATTGTACTGAAGATGAGAAAATAATAGGACACAGTATCCTGCAAACCAGTGTGAAAGGTTATCTTTGTTAGCTCAAACCAGCAACTCGTTCAAATGACCGCATTCCTCAGAAGGACCTTCTCCCAGCACCAGCACCGAGCTTGCCATCTGCATTGCCCTCCATGCCCCAAACTCAGGGGGAGGGGAGCTGCTGGAGTTTGTGTTTGAGATCAGGACATACGTACAATCTCATCTAGCTATTAAGTGACCCCAACAAATAAAACTCCCACGCGGCCAGGGATGGTTCTGCTGGTGGAAAAACAGCCAACCACAGATTGCTGATAAAATAAAGGAAAGCAGTGGTGGGGGAAGGCAGCAGCCAGCTTTCTGGGCACAGCTGCTCGCAAGCAGGGCCTTTTGTATGGCTAGGCTCCCACACAGCAGTGGCAGTTTGGTCTAAGTAATGTTTGAACAGCCAGTAATCCGAATACTATCAAAACTGTAATGAAGTAATCCAGACAGGGAGCGAGCCCCTCTCCCCTTTGCTGTGGTAGGCAAATTCCATACTCGTCACAAACTAGTAAAGACATAGAAAATTATTCATAAATAAATATTTAATGAACACAAATATCATTTTTAGTCTTAAAAGTAAAAGTATTCAACCCTGAAAATTTGCATTAAGAAAAGTAAATGTGGCCCAGCTGGGTGTAGCTCAGCAGTTGAGTGTTGACCTAGGAACCAAGAGGTCACCTGTTCAATTCCCGGTCAGGGCACATGCCCAGGTTGCGGGCTCGATCCCCAGTGTGGGGTCTGCAGGAGGCAGCCAATCAATGATTCTATCTCATCATTGATGTTTCTATCTCTCTCTCCCTCTCCCTTCCTCTCTGAAATCAATAAAAATATATTTAAAAAAGAAAAAAAGAAAAGTAAATGTGTTCTACTAGGGGAAAGTCATTACTGACTGATATCTTTGTAGAAAAACTGTGGGAAGGGAGGACGGAGGTCTGAGGTGAGTTTTTATAATTTAAGTAACCACTATCTAAAAGTTGTTAAAGTGTTGATAGTATGCGCAGACATGTGTATGGACTCGAATATCAAAGTTTTCCCTCTAAAATTAAGGAGAACTGGTAAACCAGCAGCCTTATGAGAAAATGCTTTAAATACAAGAAGAGGAATTTTGAAGTTCTCATTTGAGAAGACAAATAATATAAAAAGTCCATAGGCAAAAGCAGTGAGGAGTTTCCGGATTGTTCTAAGAACTTCAGTGTGTATGTGTGAGGAAAGTAAGATTCCTCGGACCACGAAGGGCGTTTCAGGGCTCAGCCCTGGGTTTTTAAGGCGTGAAGCTGCCCTTGCCCGCTCGAGGGCGGAGGAGGCTGCAATGAACTGCTAATGGGAGGAGAGGATTCTCAAGAGAGGCAGCGGGATGAGCAGGGGCGTTTGCAAAGCCTTTGCTGGAACTTCAGGAACACAAGGAGATAAGCCGGCAAAGATCAGCAGGCCAGCTCACCTCGCCTCATCATAAAGCCATTTTCCTCAATTATTCCTCTGTTTCTGACAGCATTGAAATAAGGAAATATGGCTCACTTTAACAGTTGTTGCCTGGTAAATGCCTTTCAAAATCTACGTACAGGGCTTTTAAAAGACCTTCCGCCACGCCGCTAGGAACATTTATTTTTAACGCGTCACGAAAGAGACGATGCGGGTGCTCCCTCGGCTGGCTGTCCCGCAGCAGCTCATTCACAGACCCCGTTCCTGGAGGGACCCGCAGTGGTGCCGGAGCAGGCCGGGAGCCTGGTGTCCCTGCTGGAGTTTATGCTCCTGTTACATATGAATTTAATCTCATTTCTTACAAACAATGCAGTAAGCGGAAGCTACTGGCAATGGAGCAGGGCCATTCACAGCTGATGAAGAATATGGATGCCCCTGAAATATCAGGTCAGATTCTAAAAATATATAAAAACCAGTTATTCTAACCGTTCGAGTTGGCAAGGAAATATATTCATGCAATAATAGATTTTCTTTACATTCTCTTAATTGTTTTTGTGCCGTAAGAGCTGGGGGCGTAAGAGGACGGTGAGCACTCAAATGAGAAAGAATTATTTCCACAGCCTGGTCAGGGCCACAAACAGGAAAAACCTAGAACTTCACTTAATTTATTTTCTTATTTTAAAAAGTAAATTTGGGACCAAAATTAATCTATGTACTTGATCACTCCCCAACTCCCTCCTGCCTGGCCAGGCTCCCGAGGCCGGGGGTCCACGGGGACCTGCTGGGGTGTGCTGCACTGGTCTCCAGGATGCTTGTGCAGCATTTGTCTAGTGGTTGTATGTTAGGCTCCTCACAATATTTACTCTGAGAACGTCAAATCTCAAGGGCATGAACACTTCAGGCTCATGTATTTGTGGTTTAAATTATGTAATTAGCTATCTTGAAAACCTTATTTTCCTTTGTAGATATCTTCTCACTTAAACGCTGGTGGGGAATAGCCTTGGCCGCTGAGCACCTGCCATGGGCTAGGCACCACTGTGCACCTCCTCATTTCTCCAGAACAACCCTCTGAGGGTGGCCAGAGGCGTTCTCCTCAGCGCCATGTGGCAGAAAGGAGGCACCCAACACCTTGCCCGAGTCACAGTCTGAGGAGCAGTGGAGCTCGGCTTCAGACCCAGCAAGGTGAGGCCAGCTTCCTGCTCAGAGAACAGTGGTTCTTCAGTTTCAGGGTCAAATGAACCACTGAGGATGCAGCTCAAGTGCTTACCCTGTTTCAGCAGGTGTCAGCAGGACCGGAGAGCTGGCATTTCTAATGAGCTCCCAGGTGACGCTGATGCTGGTGGCCCTTCTAGGGTGCATTGAGTAACCAGATCAAAGCCATTGCTTCTCAAACTTCAGCGACTTCAGAATAACCCGGAGGGCTTGTTAAAACACGAACTGCTGAGCCCCATGCCCTAGTATTTCTGATTCAACAGATCTAGAGTGGGATGTGCAAATTTGCATTTTGAGCAGTTCCCAGAAGATGTTGGTGCTGCTGGCCTGGGTACTAACTTAGGGTCCCACTGACACAATAGCCCCAGGTGATTGCTACAACCGGGTAAATTTCCTAAGCAATTCTATTGTAGAATATACATGCAGCATGTTCCTTGTGCAGTATTCTATAGTACGGCTGTGGCATAATAGGTTATACTTTATTACCAAAGACAATAGTACTTCATATTATACAAAAGTTATACTACTACAGAGAAAACCCAATATAACTTTTGAACGATTTTCTTTTAGGTGGCTTTTGGTGGGAATTTCTTTGAACCTGTACAAGTTTCCCAGAGCAGGGCCTGATCTGCCAGTTGGCATGTTTTTATTTATTTATTTTATTTTACTTTGGTATTTGTTTCTCAAAAAGCTGACTGTAGAGAAAACATCTATGTAACCCTGCTTTTGGCTGAATTTCACTCTGGTCGCTGTGATGAGGCCTGTGAGCTCTGTGTGTTTGCCGCTTTGTCCAAGCTAGAAACCCTAACAGAACCCAGGTCCGAAAACCATTTGCTAAGACTCCACTGAGGCAAGAGGTCACGAGATGCTCACCGAGTACCACGGCCGCTGACCTGTCCACTCAGGGCAGCCGCGGTGTGAGGGCTCCCTGTCCTCCTCCTCACACCCAGCTCTGGGCCGCACCCCGCTTCTCCTCGGCTGCACCTCCTTTAGACATGCGGAAACCAAACTGCCTGCCCAAGGGCCGCAGGAGATGGGGGCAGAGTGAACGTTCCTTCCAGAAATAACTTAGATGTCCATTCACTATGCAAAGCGAACAGGAAAGAAAGCCCCCCACTCCACACCCATGAGACAGGTCTTACTTGTATCGACTAGAAAGTTGGACACTTTGGAATGTACTGTGCACTCGGGACCTTCAGTAAGTGCTCTTTGACCTTGAACAACATAGGTTTGAACTGTGCGGATCTACTTACCGGTCGAGTTTTTCAATATATATAGTATGTTCCCTTCCTTCTGATTTTCTTACTAATACTTTGCTTTGCCTAGCTTACTTTATTGTAAGAATACAGTATATAATAGACATACATAATGTGTTAATAGACTGTTGATATTATCAGTAAGTCTTCCAGTCAACAGTTAAAACAACTATTCATAGTTAAGTTTTGGGGTAGTCAAAGTTATATGAGGGTTTTCAACTGTGCATGAGGGTTGGCACCCCTAACACCTGTGTTGTTCAATGGTCAACTGTATTTTACATATACACTAAGTATGTAGAGTAACAGGACAAATACAAGGGCATGTGCCACCTGCGTCAGGCAATGAGACATCATCAATCAGTTGAAATCCTCAGTGTGCTTCCTAGATCACTTATTCCTCCCTCCTTAATAAACACTCTCACTCCAAATTGGCGTTTATCACTGTATATGTGTTTGAATAGGTAAGGGATAAACAGTACCATTTTAGAGGTTTTTGAACTTTGCATCAGTGATTATCATACTTTATGTGTTCTCCCGCAATTTGTTTTTATCACACAATACACTTCAATGTTAAGCATGGCCATAGCTTATTTATTTTCATTCTCTGTTATTTGTACTAGTGGCCTGGTGCATGAAATTCATGCACATTAAAAGGGAATTAATTGGAGGAAATATTTTAATACTGCTATTTGCCCTTTCTCTATAATAGAAGTGTCAGGAATGAAAGAAAATTAGTAACATATATATAAAAAGCTCCCTCCTGTCAGAGTCTGGGGCATGCTGTGGGACCCAGAGTCAAATCTCTGCCCATCCACGCACACCTCAAAATCGCGTGAGACCCAGACCCAGCCTGTCCCACCCACCTCAAGCCCCGCAGGTCAGGGGGCACAGCCTCAGGTTCCCCAGCCCAGTACCAGGTCCCCCAGCCCCTGTGCAAGGGTGCAAGGGCATGAGGGCATGAGGGCTGACGACCATTTGCATATTAGCTTTTTATTATAAAGGATGATATGACTATACCAAGATTCATAAACCCATTCTTTCGTTGATGGACATTCATATTGTTTTCATTAAAAGCTTAGGTAACACGGTTACTGTGAACATCCTTGGAACTGAGTGCCAATCTGTAGCGCTTTTCTTGGTCCAGTATCGCCTTCGTGAGACGCTGGCCGCACTGCTGGCCACGTGCGCACGTCAGCCTTCCAAAGGCTGTGGTTCGAGCTGAGATGTCCTGTGAGTGTAAAGTACACGCCAGGTTTCAGACACAGTATGAAATAAAGAATGTAAACTGTCTCAATAAATCTTTAGCTCGATTACATGAGGGCATAATATTTTCAATATAGTGGGTTAAATAAAATGTTATTAAAATTAACCTTATCTGTTTATTTTTATCTTCTTCCATGTGGCAGGAAAGTGTGACCTGCATTTGTGGCTCACATTCTATTTTTGGGGAGTGCTGGCCCGAATGATCTCCAAAGTGGTTATACCAAACTCACCCCCAACAGCGATGCTTCTGAACTCCCCGAGATTCTTGCTAACACGTGGTATTGCTACCCTCTCATTTTTGTCATTTTAGCTGTGAAATAATATCTATTTGTGATATGATTTTGCATTTAATTTATAATTTATGAGGTTAAGAATCATACGTATTTATTGTCTATTTTGGTTTCTTTCTCCATGAATACCTCTTGACCATTTTTCTATTGGGCTATTTGCTGCTTTCTTATTGATATGTAGAAGTTGTTTATATCCTCCCAGAGTAGGTCGTAAAAACATTTTTTTCACGGTCTCTTTTGCTATATAGAAATGTTTAATTTCATGTAGACATTTATTGACTTTGAGAACTTGATCTTCTTAGTAAATACATTTTGAAATGTTTTAACAGGCGTAGGGATGTTTTGTTTTAGTAACTGCTTTGTCCCAGCACCTAGAACAGGCCTGGGATAAACAGGCACTCAGCAGACATTTGTTGAATGAAGTGTATCACCTCTCTGGGCTTCTGGCATCTGTGCTGTGCCTTTGTCATCAGCCTCCTTGTACAGGATCTAGACTCTCTCCTGCTTAGTTTAATGGAGCTTGCTGGCTTGCCCTTCCAGGCTCATTGGTTTCATATTTTCACTCTCCTGGCAGTATGTACTTACATAGGTTTCTCAAAGTGCATTGCTTGCAAAAGCAACTCCAGAAGATGTTAACATGGAATGTGAAAAATAGATTATCCTAGACAAATGGGGTTTGGGAACTAAGCTGGCCCGTTTGGGGTACAACAGGACTTCTGGAGACGTGGGTGTTCTGGGCCTGCGGGCAGCCTGTGGGTGCAGGGCCCAGCATCACCCAAACCCACAGGCGTGCTTAGGAAATGGCAACAGTTGTGCAACTCCTGTATAGAGAATATACCTTAAAAAACACCCAGGAACGGGCCTATTGAAGGACTGGATTAAAAGCTTCAAGACTGATGGCACACAAAGCAAATGTTGAATGTAGCCAATAATTTGGAAAAATTAAGTTTTGAAATTTATACACATTTAACTCAGCTGCATTTTTCGCTGTAAGTTGTTTTCTTGAAATTTTAAATCAGCTCACTTTCACAGCGTCTGGGTGGGCACGCCGCCGCCGCAGGGCTGTCCTGTAAGCTAATGTGGTTAATGGAGCGGACTGAGAGTCAGCTCTCCTTCCAAGTCAGAGAGGGCAGTTCTGAAGCACAAGCTTTCTCATGTGGAAGATATTTCTGTGCTCTTGGAGATTTCTCTTGCATCCACAACTTAGGAGAGGAATATATTCTCAGTCCTTTCTTTTGTATTTTTTTCTCTTTTATTCTAAATATAGCATTCCCATTAAGAAAACATGTTCCATTAGTGCTGTGAGCATTGGGACATGGTGTAGGATAGGCTGAAATGTATGCGGTATGTCCTTGCATACAGTCGGAAGAAAGTATTAAATCTATAAAACTCTCTTTTACTTGTTTCTGGTTTAAGCCGGCTAGCACTTTTGATTTGGAGGGGCTAAAGATGACGATCAAAACCTGTTCCACAAGACAAGAGGAGGGCTAGTTGCCAATATTCATGATAATTAAAAATGGGCACTCCCTTTGGCCCAGTAAGTCCATCTTTTGGTATCTGCCCTAGAGGAAAAGGAAATCATTTGATGTGCATTATGGTACACATTCAGAAATATTCATTGAAATATTATTTTTAATAGCAAAAAAAAAAACCAAAAAAAAAAAAAAAAACCCACAAACACCCAGAAAAATTATGGACTATTTAAATGTTCTTTACTAGGGAACTACTTTTAAAACTTGAAAATGTAGAGTAGTTTAAAAGAGAATTATAACTATATCTTATGATATGGAAAGATCTCCAAGATGTATTTTGAGTGGAAAAAGTAAGTGGTAAAGCAGAGCATACAAAACGATTCTATTTGTTTTAAAAACACAAAAAGTACATGTTTCTGCAGACTTATATGATCTAAATGTAGTAACTAGATACAGCATGAAAAAATAGTAATTATATGTGGGAAAGTACCTGAATTGGAAAAAATCATTAGGGAAGTACAAAATCAATTTCTTGTATTGCTTATCTATATATTAATGAAAAAATTAAAGAAAAATGTTTATTTAAATTTCTCTTTAACCTTTTACATTTAACTGTACCACATCTCAAATTTTGCAAAAACAACCCAGGCCACTGGCTTTGCTTCCTGCAGAAGGCACCTCTGGGAAGGCTCAGGGGCTCTGGATGCACGTCTCCTGTTTTCTGAGGCTGCTTCCTGAGCAGGGCAGAAACGAGGGCGAGTCGAGAGGAAACCGCTGTCTCAGTGAGAGAGCAGGGCACGTTTAGAAGATTCTCCACTTGACAATTTCCCCAGGACAGGACATGTAGAAACGTATTTGCCAACAACAAAGCCCGTTTTAGCTGTGAGAAACAGAGAAAAACAAAGGCGGCCCTGGTGCGATTCCTTTGAAGGCGACCCGTGCAGTCCGTTGCTGACAGTCCTCCTCGGGAAGGAATGGGGAATATGTATGCAGCGGCTGCATCCCAAACTGGGCGCCGGATTGAAAGCACGCCCACGGCCCATGTCTCAGCGGCGAGAGCAGGTAGAGGGCCTGCTCAGCTGAAACCTGCAATTGGGTGTTAGGAGAGCGGAGAGGCGTGGTGGGGGAATTGATGAACCTATTTGGACATCATACGTTTGAAATTTCCAGACGAAATTGAGCCTTGTACGGTTCCATTTATCACACTTTCCATTTCAGGCTGGCTGAGTTTGAGTGACAGCCTGCCCACCCGCACCCCGGGCCACCCGGGGAAGGTGGCGCGGGGCTGGGCCTGCGGGGAGCGGGTGAGGAGCAGGGGAGCAGCGGGGGGGAGGGGGGGGGGATGCAGGGCTGTGGTGGGGGCTCGGCAGGTTCCCAGGGGAGCAGGCCCGGCAGGAGGAGGAGCAGGCTGGCCGCACGGCTCCTGCGAGGATGGACAGGACAGGGTGGAAAGTAGAGCCCAGGAGCAGAGGGGAGCTGATTTGGAACAGGCGGAAACCCCAACAACAAAAGAAGCACAGGAAGGCACCGCCTCCAGGCAGAAAGTCTCTGGCGTTTTTATTGCTGCTTTTAAAACGCAGAGGACGGTGAGAGGGCGGAATTCTTTCAGCCGTGAGCGTGCGGCTACCTGCCTGGCAGTGGCCAGGATGTTTGCTCTCTGCCTCTGAGCTCTTCCTTCCTTAGAGGTGAAGCGGGAGCCATCCACTCCCCCGGACGCGGGGAGCCTTCCCTGGAGGCCGATGGCCCGGTGGGTGCCCGGGGGGCGGGGCCGAGGGGGAAGACAGAGCTCAGCAATTGCAGCGCTTTCCTCTTCTTTTCACCTCCGGCTACTCGTCCTCTCTCCCCTGGAGTTTCTGGTAAACACACTAAAGATAGTGTGTTTTTCTTGAAATTTCAACCCCTTCCCAAAGTTACCTTTGCGGAGAACAGATCACAGACTCCTGGAAGTTTGCAGTTGGCTCTGGTTAATCCAAGGCACATTTTTAAAGGGGTCACTCATCAGTAGTACTAGCTATTGTGAAATCACAGTTAGCAGAATTGCGTTTTTTAAAACAGACCATCAATAAGTCTTTGTTTTTCATGAAAACAAAGAGCTGATTTTGCAAATGAAGGAGGTCATTTGTTGCC
Source organism: Eptesicus fuscus (assembly GCF_027574615.1). NCBI lineage: Eukaryota > Metazoa > Chordata > Mammalia > Chiroptera > Vespertilionidae > Eptesicus > Eptesicus fuscus. The sequence continues at coordinate 57,213,479 of NC_072490.1, read as the reverse complement.
AAAATGAAAGTGTTTTGCATATAAACAATATGACACTTTACCTGGGAAAATTAGCTCTGAGGTAACGACAGCGGATTCTGTTTCTATCTACCCTGCCTATTTACTGCTGGTAAAAAATTTGCACTTGAAATAAAGTGTAATGCTTTCTCCTCACACACTTACAGAGGTATCAGTCATTTTGTGAAATGAAAATTGATAGTTTGATAAGCAATTAGCATGTGCTTCTTTCAGATAGAGCCAACTGTTTCATTAGATTTTTAGATAATGGCGTTTCAAGCCTCTCATTCAAACGCACCCGCAGCGCATTAGAAATGGCCCGCTCGCAGCCATTTCTGAGACCACAAAGGAAGAGCATCTCCCTCCAGGAAAGCCCAGCAGCGGGACTTGTCCACAGGAGCTTCTGCACCAGCTCCCCAGGCCAGAGGCTACAGCGTGTCTCCTGCCCCCGTGGTCTGAGTGGTACCGGCGGGGCCAGGTGCGCCCGGAGCTGGAAGTTGTCTTCAGACGCATCAGAGAGAATGCGTGCTACCAAGAAAGTGAGAAGAGCAACTGACTCAAGAGTGCAATCGCTTTGAAAATAGCTTACCAATCTGAGCCACACTATAGCCGGTGGCAGCCCGTTGTTCTCGGAAATGCAGAGGACAAATAGATGCTCCTGTGGAACTGAGTGTGCTGATCCAGCACTGCCTTGGCTCCCTACCAAGAGCGTAAAAATCTGTGCCGGCGCCTTACACTCACTGGGATCCGCTGGAATGTGTGTTGGGAATCTCTTTCACAATTACAAAAGTTCTTCCAACACAAAGGTATCTCGCAGGTTAAATGAGAAGGAACACCACTCCAGAGAAAGCATTGGCTCTCTCCCAGATTAATATGGGTTATGGTCCATGATTGGGTTCGATGAGGTAACAATTTCCCACCGCTCTTCCAGATAGACAGGAAATTGTTGTGCTTGAAATAGATTTGGGCTGAGTAACTAATTAAAATAATTTGGATCAAGAAATGTGACATGAAATGTGATGTAGATATTTCCAGTTCTTATTCAGGAAACCTTATTGCTAAAAGGTTGAAAGATAATTGAGAAAATAATTTATATGGCGGTGAGAGTTATTTGTGTGAAGTAAAAATACAGAGTCCTTTTCACTGAGAGGGAGGAGCTGCCAAGTAGCTCTTGGTGATAATTCTATGCACAAAATGTTCATAGTGGGCTTCAGGACCTTGCCAGATGAAAGCTTTTGCTCAGTTTAAAGTTGGAAAAGAGATTTGAGTCTCCACCAAGGATAATGTGTTAAGCTTGGTAATTAAAGACTGTTTTTCATAAATAATGCCAAAAGCACATTGGGAACATTGGGCTCGTGTATTACTATACTTTAAAGAAATCAAGGACCTAATAACACTTTGATAGCATCACACACACACACACACACACACACACACACACACACTCATACCCATTAACATCAGGACATGAAATGAGATTACACAATTTTTCTAATAAAGCATTTTTAAGTGATATAAAAGGAAACTGTGCTATGGTGACTAAATAATGACAGGTTTTTAAAGTACAATAAAAACTCTCATTAATAGTCCAGTGCTGCTCAGCGTGTGACCCCTGACCAGCCCCCAGAAGACAACTATATAAATTGAGACTAAGCAATTAGAGAAGTTGCAGCAATAAGACAATGACTGTTAAATGTCATAATTTAAAAAATGTATTTCTAGTTATTTTTAAAATTTTCTACTTAATATTTATTGTATTTTACAAATGTATTGTCCACAAGGTTAAATGCATTCTTCTCCTTCACAGATGAGAAGCACTCACATTAACTATACTTTTAAGAATCTCAATGCTATTGAATTCACATTATATTTTCTTTTATTTTAGCTGAACCCAGACTTAAAAAAACACACAACTTTAAATACATCCCACAATGCTTTACAGAAGCAAACAAAAACAAACAAAAAACAAACAAAGCCATGACATCACAATGATTAAAAAGCTGGTTTTTGTCTAAAACACCCAGCATGGACTGGACACATGAATATTTCTAGCCTGCCAGCTGATTCCCCACAATCTATCAGTGAAACCAGCGGGCAGGAGGGTTGACCCCCCAGGGGCTGGAGCGCCCTTGCCACGCCCACCCCGGGCCCTGGGGCCTGCGAAGGGGTCCGAGGCCCGCGGCCTGAGAGAAGCGGGCACTTGGTGCTGGAGGACGGCCTGACCTGACCTTCCTTTGAGTCTAAGCAGGCGCCCCTGTAACGTCTGCTTCATGAGCAGACCAGACGCTTCCACGGGGACTCGGGAAAGCCCTGCCAACAGGAGCGAGGCCAGCTGCCCCGGGGCAGGTCGGGCTGGACAGAGAACCGGAGAGCGGCTGCCCACGGACGTGCCCTGCGGAGCTGAGCGGAGACCTGAGATGGGAGAAAACACCCAGGATTATGCTGGGGGACAGAGGAGAGCTGCCAACCGATCTGCACGGGCTTCCGACCTCACCCAGGGCTGCGTTTTACATAAGAAATAGAACCGGAAGTCTGTGTATGTACATATGGTTAAAAATATAAGGAATAAAGCACCAAGTCACACTCATTATGGGGAGGTGAGTATCCTATAAAAAACCCACAAATGGAACAACAGATTCATCTTTCTCATCTAATGTTCGTCTAGGATAGAAGCATATTGAGTGGATGGTGAGCAAATTAGTGACATTTTAAAAATTGTTAGTTTCGTTCATACTTTCTTTTACTCTTGGGCCCTTCTCTCCCTATGATCCGGTGTAAAAGAATCACAGGGTTGAAGGAATGGGTGAGGAGCTCAAGCATTGAGTGTGCGTTCCCGGGAGCAAGGGGAGAAAGGCCTTGCGCCCCTGGACCTGCTGAGGGTGGTTAAGGCTGTTGTTCACCAGGGCCAGGTCTACAGTGGCTTGTTAATTAGAAGAACCTATTTAATTAATTTTTAATTAAAATTTTAGCAATGGAAAAACTTGCACTCATACAGGAAACGGATAATTATTTTAACATTTGGTGGCCTTTCATTAAATATTCTGAAAAATATAAACTCTGTAGATGCCAAATTTTGCAACATGATCTTCTTCAGTCTGTTACTACACAGAAGTAAGCAGCTGAGTGGAAAGAAAGGCAAGTTTCTCTGCTTCGGAGGAAGATGGCTTTTATTTATCTGCCTGCCATGCTTTTCCACTCGTTGCTATTTTAGAAAGATTCCACTTGTAAAAGATTTACTTGCTATAATCTTAAACCAGACTTACTAATAGATGCCCATTTTTAAGAAAAGGATAAAAAGAAATAAACTAAATAAAATAAAAACACAATGCAATTAGGTTTAATACATACACCTAAAAGTAATACCTTCTATACCATAGATTCAAGTTTTATCAGGTATGTTTCTGCATAGAAACTCAGTGGTTATTTTGATTTTCCCCTCTAACAGGATAAAAACAGAAAAATTATTACTGAATGGGAAACCCAACAACAAGCCCTGTTACTGGAAAGAAAAGCAGGTTCTGCGTTCACTGCTAGTGAAAGCCGGAGCGTGGACGATGAAGGCGGGGGCCATCAGCTGGAGAGACTGGCTGCCGATGCCGGGACTCAGGTGGGTCTGACCATGCCCCTCACATGTTGGCGCTCAGGCGGGAAGTGCCCGGTGTCTGAGCGGCTGCTGAGGATGGTGCCTGGCCGCAGGCCGCGGGGGGGAGGCAGGCCCGGGAGGCAGAGGCCGGCGGGCCCCGGAGGAAGCGCTGGCCTTGTGCCGCCAGTTGCCCGTTAAGGGAAGAGGGAAGAGGGAAGAGGGAAGAGGGAAGAGGCTGAGCAACACCCTGCTTCCCAGGGAGCGGGCCGCAGCCGCCTGGGAGCGGAGCGGTGCGGGGGGCCTGCACCTCACCCAGATCTTCTCGAGTCAGAAAGAACATCTTCGCTTCGCGCTACAATGACTCAGCTTGTTTTTTGAGAGGAAACCTAAGCCTTTGTCCTTTGACAGGCATTGATAAGAATGTAGTGCCATTTGGTAATATTATTATACTTAAAATCCGTTTTTTCTTGAAATATTAATATTTATTGCATGTAATATTATATTTAAGATCGTTTTTCTTGAATAATTGGTGTTTAATGCATGTAACATCATATTTAAAAATCGTTTTTCTTGAGATATTAATGTTTATTGCATGTATATTTAAGATCGTTTTTCTTAAAATATTAATGTTTATTGCATGTAACATTATTATATTTAAAATAGTTTTTCTTGAAATAAAACATAAATTAAAAAAAGAATGTAGTGCTATGTTTATTTTTTATCATATTTATTTTTAAGATCCTTTCTATTTATGGCAGTTGATACCAATTTTATATTACAACTATAGGCCCAGTGCCTTGGCCTGGCCTGCGGGGATTGGGCCGAAACCAGCTCTCCAGGGTCCTTGATTGCAAGAGGGTGCTTCTCAGGTGACACACCCCGAAATCAGGCTCCCTCCTCTCTGGTTCCAGGTGGGTCACCCGAGAACCGCAGCTGCCAAGTCACTGCAGCTCGGCAGCTCCTGCGTTGAGCTCTGTCCCCTGGTGGTCAGTGTGCATCATAGCTACTGGTCAGCTGGTCAAACAGTCAGCCAGTTGGCTGGTTACTTAGGCTTTTATATATGTAGATACTGCTAGAAAGGTTTCCTTTTAAAGCTCCACTTCAATACAAATGCTGAGGAAGGCAGTCCCATGGGGCGATCTCTGCGCCCACTCACCCAGCAGGAAGGGCTGTGGGCCTGTAAGTCGCCCTGCCCAGAAGTCTAGAGCCCTCTCTGCCCGTGCTGGATTTATAGCCTGGGTGGGAATATCCTTACCTGCTGCGGACTCAGTGCGGGTCCTTGTTCTGCCTAAGTGTGCATCCATGCTGCCCGTCTCCTGCCGGGAGGGCTGGGTCCTCTGTCCTGTGACAGAAGATGGCTCGCATGCAGGCCAGGGGCCCTGGGTTGGTAGCCTGGAGGGTCTTGCTGGTCCTGGGGGACCAATGCGGGTGACTGTAACTGTTCTTGCTCTGCCTCTTCTCATTGTTCGATCCAGTGCTTAGTTGTCTTGTGTCTTCCTTGCTGACTCCGATACCAATGTTACTGCAGGGGGCCTGGGCCCGGAGCGGGGCTGCAGTGTGTGGGGTATTGACTTCATGCAGGAAAGATTTCACTGTGAGAGTCCAGGTGGGTTTGAGAGGACATTTATTGCAGCTGGGACAGTGAGACAAAGGAAAGGCCTAGGGTAGAAGCGGCAACAGGAGAAACGTTATAGGAAAGAAGTGGGCAGCACTGGGCTGTGTGAAGTCCCTGGGAAGTGAGGGTCACAGTGACAGAGGTGAGCGTGGGCAGGGCTGCTGTTAGCTCACTGCAAAGTCAGAGAGAATGAGGCCTTGGTGACAGGTCCAGGGGGTCAGCCTGGGATGAGCTGTGGCTGCCCGTTGCTCCCCTGGTTGCAAGTCTCGTGGGACCTTTAGAGCTGAGGAGAAAAAGAGCAGAGGCACGGGGCATGGGCATGCTCTAGCGAGAGCACAAGTGCTGGTCCTGTGTCTTGAGGCTTTTTATTTTTCTTTAGCTACTGGGAATCCTAGGGGGTCTCAGGGGAGGGTCTTAACAGAATAGTCATTAGCTTTTCAGGTGTGTTCTTCGATATGTTGATTCACCAAAATGTGCGTGTGGGGTCAGGGGTTATTTTCTGGTTAGTTTTCTTTTCAAAGAACACCCTCCAAGAGGGACCGGCGGAGGCCAGCCTGGCAGGGCCGCTCTGGAATGTGTTGGCCATCTGCTCCTAAGTGCCCTTGGTTAGGGAAGATAGAGCCTTGTGATCCATTGCCTGGCTGCAGATTGCTCAAATCATTTGGCCTTGTTTAATTATTTTGTCTCAGTTTCCCTATTCCACTTGCCAAGAATTTTCCTAGCTTCTTACTCTCCCACCTCACCAAGATGCAGTGGGCAGACGTGCTCAGAATTCTAGATGGGAGACATAGCATTTGCCCACAGAAATGAGTGATTTAAAGAAAAGTGAAGTAAAATAATACAGGTAATTGTGCAAAAATTTTGACTTCGGCTGCAAAAGACTAAAATTTGGCAAAGGCCAAACTGATCGGATACCCTCCATTTCCATGGGGAAGGACTCTCCTCTGGTGACTCTCTCAGCATTTAGGGTCGCATGCATTCTGACGGCTCTGCTTCGCCAGTCCTTGTTGGGGATGGTGTGGGGTTGTTGCTTTGCAGGGATCAGACAGTTAGAAAGCAGCTCAGAGATTTTAGAGGGAAAGGAGGCACACGCACATACATACCTGCACAGATTCATGCAAGCAGCTCTCTCCATGGCACTGCTCCATGTGCTACCAAAGAAAAGTGTAGAGACAGCTCGCCCTTTACTTATTGCTTTTATTGTGATGAAGTAGACATAACTCAAAATTTACAACTTTAACCATTTTTAAGTGTACGATTCGATGGCTTAAGTAATTCACAATATAGTGCATCCATTTCCAGAACTTTTCATCATCCCAAACAGTAACTCCGTTCCCATTAAACAGTAACTTCCTGCTGCCACCTCCCTCCAGCCGTGGTGACCTCTATTCTACTTCCTGTCTCTGTGAATGTGCCTATTCTAAGTACCCCGTAAAAGAGGAATCATGTCTGGCTTATGTCACTTAGTGTGTTTCCAAGGTTCCTCGAGGTTGTAATGCATATCGGGATTTGATTCCTTTTTTGTCCAAGGAACGCTCTCTTCTGTAGATACACCACATTCTGTGTCCATGTCTCTCTGGAGGAGCATTTGGGTTGTTTCTGCCTTTTGGCTCTTACGAGGAATGCTCCTATGAACATTGCCGCTGCTGTTGTACCAGCAACATGTTCTTTCCTTTTACTTTTAAAGGCTGCCCTTGCGGATGGTGTTATTTTCCTCCTGCTGCTACAACAAAATCACCACAAACTTCGTGGCTTAAAGCAGCACAGATTTATCACCCTGTGCCTAGGTTTGCAATCAGTTTCACTAGGCTTCACATCAAACTGTAAACTCATGCCTCCTTTTGGGAGGACCGGCTCCTTTGCAGTCTCTGGAAGAGGATCGCTCCCTGCATTCTGCTTCTGGAGGCTGCTTGCATTCCTTGGCCCGTTGTCTCTTCCCTGGAGCGCATCACTCCAACCTCTGACCCTCCTGGCTGCCTCTCACAAGAACCCTTATGTTTACATTGGGCCCTCAGGATTATACAGAATAATCTCACCATCTCAAGATCCTTGACGTAATCCATCTGTGAAACCTCTTTTACATGTAAGGCAACATATTCACAGTCCCAGGGATTAGGACATGGACATCCTGGGGGCATTATTCAGCCGACCATGATTATTTGACCCCTGGCAAACAGTAGGATGGATCCAGGAGCTGGCTCTGTGATATCCTCCCATTACTTCTTTGGGGTCAACCTAGCATACCATTTCAACTGAGGGGTGGTCCCTGCATGAGCCAAGTGATTTCAGAGTCCCCCTGGGTGGGATGCAGAGAACAGTCACACTTGAGCAGAGACAGCTGGAAAACCCACTGTCTCGGTCACTGAAGGGTGGGAAGTGAGAATAATAGATCAAATATGTCTTTGGTGCGAGCAAGGTGCTTGGCATATACTACTTCATTAATCTATACAACAGGACCCCAGGTCGCAGAGCAAGTGTGTAGCGGAGCTAGAGATTCCAATACAAGATATCTGACTCTGCTGGGCTTTTCTGTGGCTCCATTATGACTGGATTCATAGCACTTTAACTGGTATCAGCAAGAGGTTAGTAGGTTCCATTCAGCAGAGCTCCCAGAGGCACAGTCAGGGATCAGCAGTGATTACACCTGGTTGAAACTTCAAACTGACCAATCCTATATAATAAAGAGGCAATATGCAAATTGACCCTCATGCCCTCACAAGATGGCTGTCTACGACCAGGCCGACAGGGTGGTTAGTGAGGGACAACCAAACGACTGAACAAGCAGGCTGTATGGGGCGACTAGGCCAGCAGGAGGGACAGTTGGGGGTGACCAGGTCAGTGGGGGGAAGGGAGCAGTAAGAGGCAACCAGGCCAGGGGGGAGGAGCAGTTAGGGGCAACTGGGTCGGCAGGGGGGGCAGTTGGGGGCAATTAGGCTAGCGGGGCGGGGGGGCGACAGTGAGGGGTGACTAGGCTGGTGGGAGGGCAGTTGGGGGCAACCAGGCTGGCAGGGGGGGCAGTTAGGGGAGACCAGGCTGGCAGAAGAGGGCAGTTGGGGGTGACCAGGCAGGCAGGCAGGTGAGTGATTAGGATCCAGTGGTCCAGGATTGTGAGAGGGATGTCTGACTGCCAGTTTAGGGATCGGGCCTAAACCGGCAGTAGGACATCCCCCAACGGGTCCCAGTTTGGAGAGGGTGCAGACTGGGTTGAGGGGACCCCCCCCCCTCCACCCCGTGCATGAATTTTGTGCACTGGGCCTCTAGTATATCCATAACCCCTTATCCACAATTCCAAAATGCAGCACTCTGAAAACAAAATTATTTTTAAACCTACATTGGAGGCAGACATGTAGCTGGACCTGAGCTAACATAGGCGACTAGTAGGTTTCATTTCTCTTGCATGGTGTGGATACTCTTACATGTTGCTGAGAAAATATTAAATGTTTTGTTATGGTGTGTTGCCAAGAACCTAAATTCTGGGTTTTTGTTACATGTTGTATGGGATACACATCTTTCTACCTTTCTGAAGTCCAAACAATTCTGAACTCCCAAAGGGTTTGGATAAAGGATTGTGGACTTGTATTTCTCATTAATATCTTATAGTCAATTCTGAAACACATGATATGACTGTGTTAATTAAACTCTATCAGCTGCAAATGCTGGAGTCCCAACACAAATTACCTTAAGCCTCACAACAACAACAACCAAGGAGTTTGATTGGCTTTCATAACTGGAAAGTACACTGCAGGTGTGGTGGCCAAAGGACATTTTTTGGTGCTCCTTCCTTAGGGCTGCTGGCTTTATTTGCAACGATATTCCTGTGGCACAGGGCAGGAATGGTGACAGCCCAAGGTCATACCCTTACGGGTATGATCCAAAGGAAATCACCTCTCTCCTTGATGTCATATATCAATTTTCAGGGGAAATCTGTTGACTTGATTACACGCTTATCCTTAAACCAGTTACTCTCAGGTGACATACTCAGCATAGATGCCATGTGCTTTGCAGATACGGTGGCACAAGGAGGAGGCATGAGTTTACAGGATTGCCAGGACTTGAGGAAATTGGGAAGAGTTATAACCTAATAAAAAAGTGAAGTGCAACCAGAAGGAGTGGGAGGGGTGATGCAGGGCAGCCGAATACACAAACGTGACTCTTTCCTCTGCTGTAACATACACTGTAGCTAAAGGTGTACTTGACACCATTATGAGTACTTGAACACAAATCACTATGTTCCTAAAAAAATTGTTCAGAAAGTAAGTTATTTGTATCTTTCAACTCATAATGACCAACGTTATCAGAAAACTTTCCTACTTTCCTAAAGTAGGGTTCTGGCAACCATGTTTGATTATGTACCCTAGATATTTGGGGTAAAATGAGCCCATTAGATGCTTCCTCTTAGAATTTGGAATGGGACGGAGAGACAGTTGGACACCTAGGCGAGCCTGTCGAATGGAGAATGTGTTCTTGTGAACTGTGGAGGGGTCATCCTTCTTCCAGAGGCAAGAAAACTTGAAAAGGTTGATGTGCAGACAGAGGAGATTAAGCAGAACGGAACAGTGAAAACAAGAAACAGAGAGCTTGCTGCCTGGGTTCCTGGTGGTGGTCAGCTCCTTGTCTGGTGCCCTGGGGCTGCATGAAGGCATCTTGCGTTCTTGAAAAAGTCCTGCTGGCTGCTGAATCCAGTGAAGCTTGAGTGTAATCAAAGAATCTTAACTACTAATTTATTTCAGTTTCTTAGATATGAAGTATTCTGGAAATAAAAACAGGGGAAGTACCATATATATCCAAATATAAGTCAACTCCTAATCACAAGTATCCACTTGCATAATACGAGGACATTTGCTTTAATTACTATATGATTCAATATACAGTAGGTTGGAAGTTCACCATAATCCTATATAATAAAAGCCTAATATGCAAATCGACCAAACGGCGGAACCACCAGAGGAACGACCAGTCACTATGACAGGCACTGACCGCCAGGGAACAGACGCTCAATGCAGGAACTGCCCCCAGCCTGCAGAGGGAGGTGACTGGCAGTGGCGGCGGGGGATGGGGTCGGCGAGCAGGCGGCGCCATTCCTGCCAAGGCGGGTGCCAGCGGGGGCCTCTCGATCACCCCACCGTTACCCCACAGATTGGCCTTGATCGCCGACCAGGCCTAGGGACCCTACCCGTGCATGAATTTCATGCACCTGGCCTCTAGTCCCCTCGACCAGGAGTTCAAACTGAGAGTTCAACCAGGAGTTCAAACAGGGAGTGGGGCCAGCCGGCCAACCACCATGGCCCCTTCCCAAGGCCAGCCCTGCCCCCGATTGCCCAACCCCCACCCAAATCGGGGGTGGGGCCAGCCAGCCAACCTCCTGTGGCCCCTCTGCCCAGCCAGCCCAGCCTAATCAGCCCCAATCGGGGCAGGCCAGCTGGACCCCACTTGTGCACAAATTTGTGCACTGGGCCTCTAGTAAAATATATTTAAGGATATTCCCTTAAATAATAATAATTAGTAGTAATAATTATTAAGGAATACTTTTAGAAAGACGAATCTTACTTTCGAGTCAGACATATGCTAACTACAGGGTGATTTGATGTTAAAAACTAGAATGTGGTTTGAACCCTGTTAATATGATCACATTAGTCCTTCTAAGCTGACCACGTCATCACTTATCTGAGAAACTGAATATACATAAAGTAAGAACACATTTTGCTACTCAGCATAAGGCATACAGAATCTCTGGCCATACTGCATGTGATCTTCCTTACCAAACTTGAGGCTCATAGAAAAACTCAATCAGCAAAAGCTGTCCTTAAGGTAAAAAGCCCCCAGAGGCAAATTTATTTCCAGCCCAGCCATATAGCTGCAGAGAAAGGAGAAAACTCAAGTATAAAATGAAACCAAGAGCTTTCAGAAAGCTTTTTATTCATGTGACATGATTTTGCGATAAATTACTTTAATGCTTTCAAAACTCTGATAAATGGATTGATATGATAACAGATTTTGTTTAGTGACTTATTTACTCTGTAGAATTAAATTATGAAGTGGGAAGGACAGTAACTCCTTTAGACCACCAGAAAGCCATTTAGGGCAATGGGCTGGAGAAAGTACTGGCAATAACGACTCCCAGGAGAATTTGTCAAGCCTCTTTATAACCCTGAGGACTTTACCAGAATACAAAAAGTCACTAAGACAAGGGATTAGGAAGCAAACACCAAAACAAAGACCAGTTAATGCTTGCATGTGTGAGAAATTATGCTAAAATGATGCATCACCGCGTGTGCACCGTCACTGAGAAGGACGCATCCCAGAGTGGACCTCAGGGTGGTCCTCACACAGCAGCATGAGCAGCACCAGAGAACGTGTTAGAAACGCAGATTCGCAGGCCACACCCAGACCTCCTGGGTCCGTGATTGCAGAGGTGGGGCCACAGAAAGCTGTACTCTGACAAGCCCTCCTGGTGATTTCCATGTGCACTGAAGCTTCAGACCCACTGGAGCAGAGGTGAGGAGGAAGTTGGGCAGAGGTGGTTTCCGCTTCTGGTTATGTCACTTTGGCCATTTACATAATATTTGAGAGCATAAGTTCCTCGTCTGTGAAGGTTGAAGAGGAATGCCCATCTTCCACTAATGTAAGGTTTAAGTCTATATTATTTATGAACTAAAGGCCTGATGCACAAATTTGTGCACGGGTGGGGTCTGGCCACCCCATCCCAATGGGGGCCCAACGGGCTGGGCTGGTAGCGGGGAGGGGCCGTGAGAGGTTGGCTGGCCAGCCCTGCCCCCAATCGCCCTCTTCACCCCGATTGGGGGTGGGGCCGGCCGGCTGCAGGGAGGGGCCGAGGGCAGTTGGCTGGCGGGCCCTGCCCCTGATCAGGGTGTTGGAGGCCCATCGGGGGTTGGGCTGGCTGGGGGTTTGGGGGCCAATGGGGGCATGGATCAGGCCAGTTGCCTGCCACAGTGGGCGTCATAGCCACCGGTCATTCCAGTGTTCTGGTCGTTCCGCCATTCCAGTCACTGGGCTTGTATATATATATATCGATAGGACTGTAGGGTGTCTGACACATTCAATAGTGGTAGCATGCTATTATTTCCATTTTAGAGAGGGAGTATGTGGTGAAGCCAGGCCAGGAACCTAGGCTGGCTGAATCTGCAGTCCACACTCTCAACTATAACATTGCTTGCTTCTCCTAGCACTGAACTGTTTCTTCTTGTAACTCCACAAGCATCATCTTAAGGGATTTATTTATTTTCTCCAGTTACATAATAAATATATACTTAATGCAAGAGATTTTTAAAAACCACAAAATGAACCCTCAGGAAAAATCATAGTTTTATCATTCAGTGATAACCACTAATACATATCAATATAAGAATATCCAATCATTTTTTTGTTATAAAATATCTTAAATGAGCTTTTTCTAATCAAAATATTATTAAGAGGCCCTCTTTCATCTTCATAAATGAATCCAAGAATTAGGAAGCTATTTGTACTGTAGGAAATAGTATGTATGCTATAAACAGAAACCTTTTTCTAAATTATTTAATTTAATTAATTAATTTATTTTTTATTGATTTCAAAGAGGAAGGGAGAGGGAAAGATAGAAACAACAATTATGAGATAGAATCATTGTTTGACTGCCTCCTGTACACCCCATAGTGAAGATAGAACCAGCAACTCAGGCATGTGCCTTGACTGGGAATTGAACCAGTGACCTCTTGGTTTTTGGGTCAATGCTCAACTGCTGAGCCACTCGGTTTATGTAATTTAGTTAATGTAATGTTTTTAGCTGTCTTCTCAGTATCCATTGTACCCTTCTTCTGATACGTTGCATCAAGGTGGTTTGAATGTTGCCGACCGTAGGCCCAGCTCCAGGGATGAACCAATGAAAGTTATTTCATTCACCAAGTCATGTGATTAGGTTAGAGAAACACAGTAATCAAAGCTTTCCTATTTCTTTAGCTAAGTTGTTCGCTTGTGATCCAAGCTGGTCCAGTTAGAAGGCAGATGTGAACGTTTGGGAGAGAAACACTTCCACTCTGGACTTAAATGAACATGCATGTCACCAGGAGGTGCTAATAGCCATCATGTGACAAGGCGAAGAATTGGACTTAGATTATTAAATTGATACTTTTGAATATTGACTCAAAAGATGGAAGATGAATCTTGTGGAGTCCCTGGTTCCAATCAGTTCTGAAGTCTACAATATCACCAATTAGTTTACTTAAAGCTTAATTCAGTTTGACTTGTGTTTTCTATTATTTGTAACCTAAAGTATCCTAACATATCCTAAGTGTAGAAATATGGAATCTAGAATTTGAGAAGACACTAAGAGATTATCTAATCCAAGTTTGTTTTTTCCAGGGACAGACTAATTTTGTAACCACACAATAATCTTCTCCCCCAAACTGAAGTAATTTAATTTTCCTAATAGCTTTAGCTCCACAACAGGCTCTGAGGTTAGACTTTTTCTTCCTACAGAAAACAAATTAAAAGACTAGGAGATTTATGTTTCTGGTCATGACAGAGTAACTGTACTGGAATATTCTTCCCTCTGTATACATCTATACAACTGAATAAAATACAGGTAATACCTGTTTATAGATGTTGGGAAAAAGACAGCACAGAACTCAACAATGATGACCCGGAGGAGGCAAGCAAACCAGGTGATACCCACACCATGCTTTCTGCAGTAGAGGCACTTAGCCGATGGCAGCGCAGGGCGGGGAAACCCAAGCAGAGTATGACACGCTTAGTGAACTGGGAAGATACAGAGTAGAGTCTGGGGCTCCTGAGGTGACTGGACTATATGGGGACAGGGATCCTGAAAGTAGGGAGTTGGGCAAAAGAGAGGCTCTTAAAATCTGTATAGGGGTCCCCTGGAGCCACTGGCCAAACACTAAATATCCACACACTCAACAAAACAGCATCTATAATGTCCAGCATAAATAATTACTAGACATAGAAATGGGCAGAAAAATGTTAACCATAATGAAGAGAAAATATTGACTACCTTTCTCTTCATTTTATATAACAGACCTAGAAATTACAAAAACGATGAAATTTTCAGACAATGATTTTAAAATACCTACTATAAATATTTCAAGGATTTAAGAGAAATTATTAGCATAAATAAGAAACAATAAAGAATCTCAGTAGAGAAATATAAACTATGAACAAGAACCAAGCAGTCTGTAGAAATGAAATTACAATATTCGGGGGGAAAAAAATTCACTGATGGCCATAACAGCAGATAAGATGCTACAGAGGGGGGAAAGCTCAATGAATCTAAAGACATAATAATAGAGTTTATGCAAACTGAAGTACACAGGGATATAAAGGATAAAAGAAAAGAAAAGAAAAATCCTACTCAAGAGCATAAGGAAACTATGGAATACATGTAATTGAAGTCCCAGAAAGAGATTGGGACAGAAAAATATTTTAAAGAAATAATGGCCAAACTTCCTCAAGTTAATGAATAATGTTAACTTACATATAAAAAATGCTCAATAAGTCCAAAGAGGAGAACAGAAGAAAACCATACCTTAGTATATAATAATAAAATTGCTGAAATTAATGATAAAGAGAAAAACCTTAAGAGATGGTAGGGGAAAATTACATATACAGGAGCATGGTGATGAAAATTCTTGTTGTTTTCTCATTAGCAACAATGCAAACCATATGGCTAGGAAGTACCATTTTTAAAGAGTTGAAAGGAAAATAAACTCGCTAAGCTAGAATTCTATATCCAGCAAAAATGTACTTAAAAATGAGGTCAAAATAATATTTTATTTATTTATTTATTCATTTATTTAAAATTTATCTTTATTTTTGAAAGTATTATAGATACGTTCTTTTTTTCCCCATTGACCCCGTCCAACCCTCACCTGCCCCCTCCAAGCCTTCACCACACTATTGTCTGTGTCCATGGGTTATGCATATATGCATATAAGTTCCCTGGTTAATTAGTCCACCCCCACCCCACTCACCCCCACCTTCCCTCTGAGATTCTGCAGTCTGTTCCATGCTTCTATGTCTCTGGATCTATTTTGTTCATCAGTTTATTTTGTTCACTAGATTCCACATATGAGTGAGATCATGTGATACTTATCTTTCTCTGACTGTTATTTTTCACTTAGCATCATAATCTCCAGGTCCCTTCATGCTGTCTCAAAAGGTAAAAGGTCCTTCTTTTGTATAGCTGCATAGTATTCCATGGTGTAAATGTACCACTGCTTTTTTATCCACTCATCTACTGATGGGCACTTGGGCTGTTTCTAAATCTCAGCTGTTATAAATAATGCTGCTCTGAACATAGGGGTGTTTATATTCTTTCTGATTGCTGTTGTGTTTTTTTTTTAATATATTCCAAAAAGTGGGATCACTCTATCAAATGGCAGTTCCATTTTTACTTTTTGAGGAAACTTCATACTGCATTTTGAACACACAAAATTTCAATGAAGAACTTTAAAATTTCTTTAAAAATAATTGAAAGTCAACTTCTGGTTAATGTTGTAAAGTGAACTGCTTGTGTTCACCTCCTCAGGCAAGAACTAAAATATAAAATATTTTAAAAACGATTGAAAGGTACTAAAAACATCCAAGTAAACAGAAACCAGAGGAAAGTTTAATTTCAAATATTGCAACTGCAAGAGAGTAAGAACTTGAATTTTTGGTTTTCTGGTTCAACAATTTTGCTTAACTCTTATGGCTAAGGCTGAGGACAAGGGTGGGGAAAACTGTAGCCTACTGGGTAAATGTATCAGAAACTAGACAACAGGACTAAGGAGGGAGTTGGAAATTTAGTGGGGAAACGTGAGCATTGTGCATATTAGGTTATATGCCCTACATGAATGAATAAATAACCTAAGTCACGGGAGCAGAGACCAGAGAGAAATACAGTCTTAAAAGATAGACCCCCTAGGAATCAGACCTGGGAGCCTAACTTTTCTTAATTGGGTGTGTCCTGTAACCCTTTGTAGCCCAGGTGTTAGGAAGGTGAAATGGATGGACTTGAGATGTCAGAGTACAGAGTCTGGAGCCATCTAAACAGCTGGGATTTAGAGAGCAATCCTTAGACACGGGGGACTACAGGGAAAGGAATCCTTATCTCTATTTAACTCCCTGGTTGTAGAAACAAACTTAAAAAATGAAGAAGAAGAAGAAGAAGAAGAAGAAGAAGAAGAAGAAGAAGAAGAAGAAGAAGAAGAAGGAGTAGGAGGAAGAAGGAGGAGGAGGAGGAGAAGGAGGAGGAGGAGGAGGAGGAGGAGGAGAAGGAGAAGGAGGAGAAGGAGGAGGAGGAGGAGGAGAAGGAGGAGGAGGAGGAGGAGGAGGAGAAGGAGGAGGAGAAGAAGAAGAAGAAGAAGGAGAAGAAGGAGGAGGAGGAGGAGGAGGAGGAGGAGGAGAAGGAGGAGGAGGAGGAGCAGGAGGAGGAGAAGAAGAAGGAGAAGGAGAAGGAGAAGAATCCAAAAAATAGATATTAGAAATTGTGTTTTTAACATGTGTCAAAGCTTGCAATTTGAATTGAGGCAAGTTTAATGCTTCCTACAATAATCAAACAAGACGTAATAATCCTCAAAAGAATGTGAGAACTATTACCATATATTGTAAGCAATGTCCAAAATTTAGCAGACGTAAAAATCATAGGAAAGTATGACTCAGACTCAGGGGAAAAAAGCAGGGCCCATTGTTGGATTTACTAGACAAACACCTTAAATCAGTTATCAGCTTTGAAAACTGTATCATCTATATAATTATCTATCTATATATAAATAAAACAGTAATATGCAAATTGACCATACCTTCGCTATGCCCACAACCAATCAGAGCGAACAAGATGGCGGCTAATTTGCATATGCTGAGGGAGGGAGGAGTGAAGAAAGCAGAAAGCAAGGCGGCTGCATGGGCAGGCAGTGGCGCGGCTGTGGAACACGTGGCCATGGTGGCCTCTGAGGCGGTTGCGGGCAGTGTGCGCAGCGGCGGCGGCGGCTGCAGTGGCAGTGGGCGGAGCGCACAGCAGAGGCAGCGGGCGGGGAGTGGCGTGCAGCAGCAGCACGCGCAGCGGAGGACGCAGTGGCAGCGTGTGCTCAGAGTCGGCGATGCTCAGAGTCGGGATGCTCAGAGTCAGCGGCAGCAGCCGTGTCCCCCGTGAGGCCGCAGAGACGGAGGTGGCAGCGGGCTGGGTTGGGTGGGCCGGACAGGCGGGAGGCGCCCCGCCCGTTCCGCCCACCCTGCCCCACCCTGCCCGAAGCAGCGGGAGAGGTGGGGTGGGTGGGAGAGGTGGCCGTGGCGGGAGGGAAATCCGCCAAAAGTCTTGCAGGAAATATTCCTGCAACGGGTCCCTAGTCTATATATAAAAGCCTAAGCAACTGAAGGACCGAATTACCAGAATGACCAGACGACCGGTCACTATGACTCACACTGACCACTAGGGCGCAGATGCTCAATGCAGGAGCTCCCCCTGGTGGTCAGTGTGCTCCCACAGCGGAAGCGCTGCTTAGATGACCAACCTGTCCTGGCGGCCCACCAGCCTGGTGGCAGCCACTCCCTCCCTCAATAGTCCTGCAGATTCAATCTCCGGAGAACAGGCCAGGGACTGATGAATCAATGCCGCTGACATGATCCCAATAGTGCCACTGGCCTCCTGGAAATTGGCCTCAGGCACCGCGGCTGCTTCCCCTCCCTAGACACTCCGCAAGGAAGAAACGATGTAAAAGCGGCCGCCAGGTGGCTCCCGACAACTGGCACGAACATCAGCTGGACTGATCCAGATCTCGGGCCGTCAAGGGTGTCCCACCGCCCACCCGAAGGGCCAATCATGTCTCCCCCCCATACCCACCTCAGGACCCCACCTGTGCACGAATTCGTGCACCAGGCCTCTAGTCTTGTAATAATGGCAAGAAAACATTTTCAAATGATTTAAGAAAAATATGATGTTAGTGAATACACAGGTAGAAAATCTAAAATATACATAAAAACAATAAAATATAATCAATTCTAGAGCTGAAAAGTAAATAAAAACTTCTTAGATGATTTAACCTGTAGCAAAAACTACTTTATAAACTTGAGATAAAGCAATAAAATTGACAAATTTGAAGAAAAGAAAAAAGTTACAGAAAAAAACTGAACAGAGCCTTTAAAATATAAAGGAATATATAATGTGGTCTTACATACATATGTTTATGTTTAGTCCCATATATTCTATATATTGTTTATTCATTTTATGACTTTCTTATTATCTTTTTGGTCTCTTTCCCGTGTTTTTAAAAAGTGGCCACAATGAAAGAGTTTAATAGAAATGAGGATCGCCCTTTCTGTAGTTTACTGCTTCTTTCCCTGTAATTCCCAATATATATAGTTAGAATTTATATAGTATGTCAGCTGTATTATGTATAATTTTATATAATTCCATATATGTATTTAGAATCCCAGGATAAAAGAATAGAAAAAAAAAGCAGAAAAAATATTTGAAGAAATAATGATTTAAAACATCACAAATTTTTTTAGAAAGATTAATTTACAGATTCAAGAGGAACAAAGAACCCAATCAGGTTTAAATAAAAGAAAATTATGTGTCTAATTTCTAGACACATAATAGGCAAGTTGCTGAAAGCCTAAATTAAAGAGAAAGTATTGAAAGCATTTGGAGAAAATGATAGCTTACAAACAGGAGAACAACAATAAGAAAAATGTATAGCTTTTCATTAGAAACTATAGAAGTCAAAAGGGATTAAAATGACATATTCATAGTACTGCATGAAAAGTAAAACTGTCAACCAGAATTATATATCCTGCAATGGTATCCTTCAAAAAAGGAGGCAAAGTAAAGACGTTTGAGAAAATAAAAATCTGCAAGTATTCATTTGAAGGGAAATCAATATATATATATATATATATATATATATATATATATATATATATATATATATACACACACATATATATAAATAAAATTATATATATATAAATATACATATATATATTTGAATAAAAAACTGTGGAGATGATAAAAATGTTAGTATTCAGGGGTGGGCAAAAGTAGGTTTACAGTTGTTCATCTACACTAATAAAAGAGAAAAATGCTAATTGACCGTACCTTCGCTACACCCACAGTCAATCAGAGAGAGCATGCAAATTAACCCAACAAAGATGGCGGTTAATTTGCATATGCGGAGGGAGGGAGGAGTGAAGACTGAAGACAGCATAGAAGGAAGAGGGAGGGAAAGTGGAAAGCATGGCGGCTGCTGGAGGGAAAGCGCTGGCGGCGCGTGTGGGGCGAGGCGGCGGCGTTGGGCGTGGCGGGTCGGGGGGGCGGGGCGGGGCACGCAGCAGGCATGGTGCGGTGGGGTGCGCAGCTACGGTGGCGGCGGGCATGGCTGCAGAGGCAGTGGGTCGGGCGTGTGGGGCGGGGCACGCAGTGGTGCCAGCGCGCGGCTGTGGAGGCAGCAGTGGTGGTGGCCGCGGGCACGGTGGGGCGGGCGGGACGGGCGGGGCATGCCCACCGCAGCGGGAGAGGTGGGGGGGCGGGAGAGGTGGCGGTGGTGGGAGGGAAGTCTTGCAGGAATATTCCTGCAATGGGTCCCTAGTGTGGAAAATAATAGAATAATCCTATATAATAAAAGCCCAGCGACTGAAACGGCATAAGGACCAGAACAACCAGACACAAGAACATCGCAGCCCCTCACCCAGGGCGGCTCTGCCCTCCAGCGGGAACCCTTACCCCAATTGGGGACATGGCCAGCCTCCAAACTGCCCGCGGACCCTCGCCCTGGCCGGCCCTGCCCCCAGCAGGGACCCTCACCTCGATTGGGGGTGTGGCCAGCCTGCAAACCCCCGGTGGCCCCTCGCCCAGGCCAGCCCCGCCCCCCAGTGGAGACCCTCACCCTGATCTGAGGCCCCCATCAGGGCAGGCCAGCCGCCCCCACCCATGCACTAGGCCTCTATCCTATATCATGAAAGCATACTATGTAAATTGACCCTAAAGGTGGAATGACCAGAACGACCACTGGACCAGTCACTATGAGGTGAACTGACCACCTCTTCGTCTCTTTCCCCTGCCGGCAGGCTCCGATCACCTAATGGCAAATGGGGAAATGGGGGTGGGTGGCGAGGGATGTGGGCGGCGGCAGGCCAAGGACCCCAAGGCAGGAACAGCTGACCTCTTAGTCCCTTCCCCTGGCCATCAGGCACCGATTACCCGATAGCAAATGGGAAACTGGGAGTGGGTGGGTGGCAGCGGGGGGTGGGGCCAGCTGAGGGCAGCTGGGGAAGATGGCACTGATCGCAGGCCAGGCCTAGGGACGTGACCAGTGAACGAATTTCATGCGCCGGACCTCTAGTTAATAAATAATAATACAAGAATAAACTCTGTGTTTTACATATTCACAATTGTAAACCTATATTTGCCCACCCCTATGTATAAAAGACTGCTTTTCTTTTCTTTTGTTCATCTATTTAAAATATGTATGCCTCTTTAAACCAAGCATTATATTGATTACAATGCTTATAGATGTGATATGTGAGAACAACAGCTCTTAAGATTGGCAGCTGCATAGCACATCCTCGCAATTTGGTGGCTTAAAACAACATGCATCTATGAACTCACAGTTCTGTGGGTTCTAAGTCTGAGCTGGAGCTTTCATTCAGGCTTTCAAAGTTGAAATCAAGGTGTCAGAGGTATTGTGCTCAGGGTCTGTTTTCAAGCTTATAGGAGTGTGGGTCTTCCTTGCAGATACAGAACTGAGACACCTGTTCTCTCCCTGTCAGTTGGACGGGGGCCACTCCTAGCTCCTGGCTGCCTCTCATAGATGCTTGCCATGTGTCCTCTGGAGGCCTTCTCATGTTTGAATCTCTCTGACTTCATGAAGGTCCCACTCCCTTTTAAGGGTACACCTTGTTATGTCAGGCTTACACAAATGACCTCCCTTTTAATAAACTCAAAATCAGCTGATTAATAACTCAAATCTATCATATTCAAAGGTTCTGCCCTTATTCAAGGAAGAGAGGGGATTACATAGGACATGCACACGAGTTGACAATGATTTTGGGGGCTGTCTTGGATTTATGCCTACCAGAGGATATAAATGGAAATTAAAACCATTGTAAGTATTTTATATTCTGCTTTAAATAATTACATGTTAGCTCTAAGTTAATTGGGATAAATTTAAGAAGCAGATTGTAATCACGATAGTAACCACTAAATTTGTTCATAGTGATGTAACTAGGAAGCCAATAGAACAAACTTAAATGGAGTACTAAAAAGTATCTTATGA
This sequence comes from Eptesicus fuscus, assembly GCF_027574615.1. Taxonomy (NCBI): domain Eukaryota; kingdom Metazoa; phylum Chordata; class Mammalia; order Chiroptera; family Vespertilionidae; genus Eptesicus; species Eptesicus fuscus. The sequence goes on along the minus strand of NC_072490.1, from coordinate 57,192,022 downwards.
AGTCAAGGAAAGAGTAAAAGAGACAAATACAAAACTACAAAACATTAGATGTGATACAACCATATCAATAATTACATTAATATAAATCCCTCATAAAAAGGCCGAACTTATCAGACTGGATTTTTTGAGAACCAATTTTCTGCTGTCTACAAAAGATACACTTTAAATAAAAAGACACCAGTAGATTATAAGTAAATTAGAGAAAAAGGTATGCATTGCCATAAATAAGCATAAGGACCCTGGAAAGGCTCTATTAATATCAGACAAAATGTACTTTGAAATAAGCAGTATTGGAGATAAGATGGGACAGTTTATAATGATCAAAGAGTCAACACAGTAGGAAGACTGTATAGTAAGATTATAAAGTAAACACACATACGCAAACCCACCTGATTTCATAGCCCTCCTCCAATTCAATCTCCACTGAGCAGCCAAAGTCATCTCTTTAAAATAAAAATCAGATTAGGGTAGTCAAATGGACTGAAATTCTGACATAATAAAATAGGATTAATCCCTAAAATGCAAGAATGGTTCATCATCAAAGAATCCATCTTTGTAATTAAATCATTAATAGCTTGAAGGAGAAAAATGATGTGATTATTTTGACAGATGCAGAAAAACACCAGCCAAAGAATATCACTTACTTATAAACTCTTAGTAAACTAGGAATTAAAGAAAAATTTCTTTATACAAAAAAATCTACATGAAACTATTTATAATGATAATGATGTAGTCATATTTCCTTCAGAATTGGGTCTAAGAGAAGGATATTTATTACTAACTACTGTTTATATTGTATGATATGTGTCAGTTAGAACTCTATGTAAAAAAAAAGAAATAATATATATGGAGATTGAAAGGCAGATAGTTAGTGGGAATCCAAGATAGCAGTGGAGTAGATGTTCCTCCTCCCAGGACCAAACTAGAACTACAACTAAAACAGAACCATCAACCCGAATAACCCAGGCCAGGCCAGCTGAGCAGATGTCTTACAACCAAGGATTACAGAAGAAGCCACATCAAGGCTGGTAGGAAGGGTGGAGACATGAACAGGGCTGGCCCTGCACCCACATGCCGCAGCTGAGAATCTGGAGGGATATCTCAGCTGCAAAGTTTCCCCCTAAGGAATGAGGAGTCTCAACCCCTGTGGGCTCTGCAGCCCAGAGAAACAGAGCCGGGAAGAGGTGCCCACATAACATCTGGTGGTAAAAATTGGCAGGGATTCTGTCTGCCAAATCTCCTTTGCAGCCACTCACCCTTGGCTCTGATGGAGGAGGACAGAGTGAACTAGAGTCCTGTAAGGAGAGACTGGGTTGTGTGGTTCCCGGGAGAGAGCTGAAGGTACAGCCACCAGGGTTCCTGTGCTGAGTCCCTCTTTCACATCACAGACATCACCTTTCTTGGGTGGAGCATTCCTCTCCATAGGGCATCAGTCAGGGAGAATGCAGTAGCCCTTTCCTGCAGACTCCCTGCCACCCTGCCCTGTGAAGCTCACACTCTGTGAAGGAGTCAGCTGCCTAGGCATGTGGTGTAGAGGGCCAGGAATATCAGGGAATGCCAGAGTCTGAGTGCCAGTGTGTGGGGTAAATCATCCTCCACTTCTCATGAGCCTGATCAGCACTTCTCCACATTGGGAGATCCACTAGCCCCACCCTCCTAATTCCCAGTGTCCCTGCCCTGCTGAGCCAGGGTTCTTGAGGAGGTCCAGGCAGAATCTGGGACAGACTGAGTTGTGTGGCTCTAGGGTGAAAACCCTTTTTTCCCTTGCAAGTCTAACCTGTGCCTCCATTCCTGTGCAGAGCCCTCCTTTCACACAGCCAAATCCTGGTCTGTTTGGGCCTGATGAACTCTGCTGGCCTAAACCTAAAGACTCTCTCAGACCTTGCCCCACCACAAAGGTCTGTGGGCACCCAGTCGGTGGCAGCTGGCCTTGGTGTATCCTGGGACTTTTGCTGAGTGACCTCAGGCCCAGCACTGGCATCAAGTTTGAATCTGTATCACTCACCTCTACCTGATGACTCACTGAGAACCTGCCTTATTCAACTCATATACTGCCAGAGGCTCTTTCAGTGGTGGAGCCTAATAGGCAGCTAGCAGGCTGAGGCAGGTGGGGGCAGATCTCGGTGGGCCTTAGGCCTTTTGCTGACTGCCCCAGACTTGGTGCTGGTGGAAGCCAGACTTGGTGTACATTGGCTCCTCTCATGTACAATCTGGCCCAGCAGAGGCAGCCACAAACTGTGGATCACTTTGTAGCTCCAAACAGGTAGACCAGGCTGAGTCACAGGCAGTATTTGACATTGACATGCACTGGAGTCTTTCCCAAGAGATCCTAGAACTATCACAACTGGCGATGGGATTCGAAAAACCTCAGATCAAGACCCACTTAACTCTACAAGTGACACATCCAAAGGGAGATCTTGGCAGGCACTAGACCCTGCTGGGGTGAATTTTGCTTTGTGTGGTCAGCACCGGCACAGTAGCTAGTATACTGTGATCAGGATCCAGTTCTCACAGTCAGCCAGCCTGAGTTTAGACCCCATGCATGGATGGGCCAACAGCAATCAAGACTCAACTACAACAGGGGGGATGACTCCCACACAAGGGACATTCCTGGAGCTTGAGTGATAAGAGAGACTGTGTTACTGAGCCCCACAGGACACCTACTATATAAGTCTACCCTACCTGGGAGACAGAGTAGATCTACCTAATACATAGAAACAAGACAGAGGGACTGTCAAAATGGGGAGACAAAGAAACATGCCCCAAATGAAAGAACAGGAGAAATCCCCATAAAAAAAACCCACTAAATGTAATGTAGGTAAGCAATCTACCACATACAGAGTTCAAAACAATGGTTACAAGGATGCTCAAGGAACTTAGGGGAAGAATGCATAAGTTCAGTGAGAACCTCAACAAAGATAGTAAGCATAAAGGAAGACAGAGAAACCATTAAAATGAACAAGTCAGAAACGAAGAACACAATATCTGAAATGAAGAATACACAAGAAGGAATCAATAGTAGGTTAGATGAAATTGAGGATCAAATCAGTGAGTTGAAAAAAAAAAGAGCAGAAAATACCCAGTTAGAGCAGAAAATTTTACAGCATCTGCATCAAAGAAAAAGAGAGAGATAAAGGGATTGAGAACCTATTTAAATAAATAATGACTGAAAACTTGGTAAAGGAAAAAGACACAATAGTTCAGGAAGTATAGAGAGCTCCAACAAGGTGAAACCCAAGATGCCCACACCAAGACACATCATAATTAAAATAACAAAACTTAAATATAAAAATATAATCTTAAAAGCAGCAAGATAAAGACAGTTAGTTTCCTACCAGGGTGTCCCCATAAAACTATTAGCTGATTTCTCAACAGAAACATTTCAGGCCAGAAGGTATTGGCACAAAATATTCAAAGTGATGAACCCTATAGACAACTCTACCCAGCAAGACTATAATTTAAAACTGAAGAAGAATTAAAGAGCTTCCCAGGTAAGAAAAAGTTAAAGGAGCTCATTACCACGCCAGTATTACAAGAAATGTTAAAGGGACTTCTTTAAGAAGAAGAAAGAAAAGAGAAACATGGTTATAAAGAATAAAACGGCAACAGATAAATACCAATCAATAATCACTTTAAGTGTAAATGGCTTAAATGCTCTTTATTAAAAGACTTAGGGTAAGAATGGGTAAGAAAATAAAACCCACATATATATATATACCACCTATAAGAGTCCTACCTCAGAACAAAAGACACACACAGACTAAAAGTAAAGGGTTGGAAAAGGATATTTCATCAAATGGAAAAGAAAAAAACAAAAGCTGGGCTAGCAATACTTATATCAGACAAAATAGACTTTAAAACAAAAGCTATAATATGAGCCAAAGATGACATTACATAATTATAAAGGGCTCAATCTAACAAGAGGATAGAATTTTTGTAAACATTTATGTACCCAACATAGGAGCAGCTAAATATATAAAGCAAATCATGAAAGAGATAATTCTATCATTATACACAGATATGATGGGTATATCAGTGCTGTCCAATAGAAATGCAATGTGAGATACCTATGAAATTATAAATTTCTAAAATTTAGAAAGGTAAAAAGAAATAGGTGAAATTAATTGAATAGTATACTATTTAATATACTAGCGTTCCCGTTGCAGGGAGAATCCTGCAATAGGGTTTCCTGTTGCACTCTATCCCGCCCCGCCTGCTCTCCTCCCTTCTCCCCCGGCCCTGCCTCTGCTCCTCCCTTCTCCTCCTCCCCTCCCCCCGCCCCCGCCGGCTTGCTTGCTTCTCTGTAGCTTTGCTCCCTTCTGCAGCTCTTGTCTTCTTTCTATGCTGTCTTGATATGCAAATTAACCGCCATCTTGGTTGGGTAATTTGCATACTCGTCCTGATTGGTTGGTGGGCATGGCTTGGCTGTTGGGTGTGGCTTGGGCGTAGCGAAGGTGCAGTCAATTTGCATATTTGTCTATTATTAGGTAGGATAATATTAAATTGTATTTTATCCCATCTTCCAAAACATTTTATTGCAACATGTGGTACTAGCTACAGGAGCACATGCCATAGAGAGAAAGGCATCGACTGTTAAAGTGATTCTCTGAGATGGAGGGTGGGATAGGAGTGCCTCCTGTGACTAAGGAAGGGCATATGAATATAAGTGAAGGAAAAAGGACTCACACAGGGCCACAGTGATGGTGTGTGACACTTAGAGAAATATGATTAACCTGATTCTGGGCACCTTTGGTCCAGCCTATCTTTATATTCCACCTCACATGTAAATCCAAATCAGGTTTTGTCAGTTAAAATGACAAATGACTCCCCACGTACTTCAATAAAATCCGGACACTGGCCTGGCCCATAAAGCCCAGTGTTTGCATCCAGTGCCTGGAACAGTGCCGGGAACATCGTAAGCGCTCTATGGGAGATGTTGTTATATACAGAGTGGGGAGCAACTAACTCTTTGGGCTCTTAACATTTTGGTCTTATTTCACGAGCTAGTTTGTGAGCCCAGGCAAAGCTAGGAAGGATCTACTTGCTTGCCTTTGTGTGTCCCTAGGATAGGGGGACCACCTTACCCATAACAAGTCTGTCAGTGGCTTTGCCAGCAGTTCCATAATGTAATTAAAGTGATGCTGGACTACAATAGATTCAGAATAAAAGTTTCAAACTCGAACATATTTATTCATATTGAAATGTTACGTGAGATAATCACAACCACTGGCACCGATTCTTTCCTGAAGTTTGCAGAAAGTGTCTCTACTGGCAACACTGCACCCGCGGCTCCGTGAAAGCTGAGAAGCACCTTGAATTGCCAAATGCGCTGGGAAGTTATGATATCTAATTTCTTTGGAGATGTTCTATAATTCTCACTTTTCTACCAGTAAGGTCTGGCTTTCCACCAGTTGGTCTAAATTAGATTTTACTGTTTCTGGCAGTTCTCAGTTTTATGTAAGTCACTCTCTTATTAATACCCTCTCAGCACTAATTAGTTAAGGGACCATAACCACTGCACACATGTGACTCCCACTACCTTCATGAGGATTAAACATTCACACCTGAGGGCAAAACTGGCATTTAACAAGAGAAATTGCTTCATGTGAATTAACCTTGAGGATGGCAGATAAATAATCCAGGAGGAACAGGAAGATTCCTGAGGGTCCTCACTAGGGATTCCATATCCGAGTGCGGTCCAGACAGCAGCAGCACAGGGAGGAGTTGGAGCTACCTGGACTGTGGCAGGCCGACGTGCAGGCTGTGCTCATGGTGTGACATTTTTTCAAGTGCCAAGTGTTTAAGGAATACCTGGTTATCCGAGTACATAGTTTGGTGGACCCAATATTGCAAGTGCAGAGCACATTAATGTGACAGGCCTACTTAACTGCATGCATTCTAATTTGTTCAGTCAGATACTGATGGCTCGGATACCTGGTTCACAGTGAATATTCTCAGCCTGGGCTGGCTAGCTCAGTGGGTTAGAGTAGCGTCCTGATACACCCACGTTGTGTGTTCGATCCCCTGTCAGGGCACATGCAGCAAGAGTCAACCAATGATTGCATAAGTAAGTGGAACAACAAATCAATGTTTCTCTCTCTTTCTCCCTTCCTCTGTCTCTAAGAAATCAATAACATAAATAAAAAAAATAATTTATTGGGCTATTTTTTAAAGCAGAATGTAGATTTTTTTGGTTAGAATGTGTTGATTTTGGAAAGTTGTTATACCATTTTTTAGTGATTATTTATACCAGGCATCATTTTAGGAATTGTATAAAAGTAGTCCCTAACCACAAGCGATACGATGATACATGCAACTTGCAACAAAATAGGAGCTGTACTATGCCACTGGTTTGAATAGAGAAATTCTGTCTATGAGGGAGGAAATGGGCAGTTCAAAATGACTTCAAAAGAAAGGGCTAATGTTTAAGCTGGATTCTTTCTAAAGGCTCTTCAAATTTTTTAAAAAATTGATTTTAGAGAGAAAGAGGGAGGGAGAGGGAGAAACATTGATTTGTTGTTCCACTTACTTATGTATTCATTGGTTGATTCTTGTGTGCCCTGACCAAGAGTCAAATCCACAACCTTGGTGTATGGTCTCTATGCTCTAACCAACTGATACCCAGCCCGGGCCTTAAGTTGGATCTTAAATGGGAGGTGTGAGGGGTGGAGGCTGGAGCAGAAATTCCAATTCAAAGAGCAAAGAAGACAATCCTGGGGGTGCATAAAATAGGAGCTTATCTGTGGTGGGAGCGTGTGAGTCTGCGAGGCTGGAGCATGGAGAGAGGATGTGAGCGACTCCTGCAATTCTGAGTTTGTCCTGTGAAGAATAAAAACCATTTAAAAATACTTTAATGTTTTTGGTATTGGGGAGTATGTGACCAAATACATAATATTTATGTTAGAAAATATAGAAATGAGAAAAAAACCTATAAAAATGTAATCACACCAATATTTAATAATTAAAAACAGCGTATTAGACATTTGCTGTTTTGGGCTATTTTCTAGTCTTTGCAAAAGTGTTCACTCTTTGGTAGGATTCGGTATTTCAGGGAAAGCTATGATTATTTCTAAATTTAAGGGCTGGGCAGGTGGTCCAGACTTCAATTTGGCTCACTTACCTGGTTACAACTAATGGTTCAGAGACTGGCAGGTGACATAAGTTGGTCCAATTGGATGAATGCTCAGGGATTGTATTTAATAGTTGGGAAGACATTTCTGTCTTCTTGGATATGAATAAGGAAGCATGCAGCCTCAGAAACCACTGCCGGCATTTGGAGAAGATAATGAAAAAGAATTCAAAACAGGAAAACACAGCCAAGAAGTAGAGCAAGGGAAAAGTGGACGAAGAGTGGTCTTGGTCTTAATATTTGGATGTTCAATGAAACCCATTAGAAACAACCCTGCCTCTAGAGATTTTTCATCAGAGACCAATAAAATCCCATCATGGGTTAAGCCAGACTGAATTATAACACCTCTTACTTGGTACTGAAACATCCTACTTGATAACAAAGTTAATGTTGTGAAGTCCTTATGCTGTAGACACGAAGGAGCTGTCTCCTCAGCTCAAATTGGCTGTCTTTCTGGTAAGTGCTCCTCTGCATAATGATGGGGACGGGACCTTTGCCACCATCTTCTCTGCTGCACTAGGATGGCCTCAGATCGTGCAACTGATCCAAAGTAGAACAACTCAAAATGATGACCACGAGAAGGTGTAATATATTTGTTAGTGCCTCAAACTCTAATAGGTAAAATTGGGAGCTGTCTGCATCCCTATTTTGTGCCATGTAGATTGAAGAAGTAGAAGAACTTGGTCTAAATGAAGATAAAATAAGGAACCAAAACATGTAGTTAATGAGAGAAAAATGAAACAAGAGAAAGAACTCCTAGATCCATGGCTTCATCTATTCTGTTGTCAAAGTTTATTTTCACCTTGCCCCAGGTGCTCTGCCATCCCCTTTTGAAAGCAAATAAGAATATAAGAAAAATGATTTTGTTTATTTTATAGGTTTTTCCAGGGTATATATCTATTGTGATAATGTGTTTTAAAGCCAATGCTTATTCTGATGTTAGGAGATATAACTTGGGCATATTAAAAATATTCTTTTCAAAATTGCAGTTATACTTTGAAAAAACATTTAAAATATTATTTTATGAAATGTTATATTTAGGGAAACTTTTCTATTGTATTAAGTATTATTTGAAATTATAATTTATAATCTATGCATGGCAACCACTACTCGGTATGTCATGCATTATGTAACTATTACTCTATTGCTAGAAATTTAGGTTGTTTCCAATCTTTAATTCTTGTAAGTTTCTGCAAGAAATATTTCTTAGTAAAAAATCTTTGTCCATATCTCTGAAAATTTCTTCAGAATAATTAAAAAAAAAAGAAATTGTGATATAAGGCATGAATATTTTTAAGGTTTATAATAAGCCGAAACCGGTTTGGCTCAGTGGATAGAGCGTCGACCTGCGGACTCAAGGGTCCCAGGTTCGATTCTGGTCAAGGGCATGTACCTTGCTTGTGGGCACATCCCCAGTAGGGGGTGTGCAAGAGGCAGCTGATTGATGTTTCTAACTCTCTATATCCCTCTCTCTTTCTCTCTGTAAAAAATCAATAATAATAAAAAAAAAGATTTATAATAAATATTGCCAAACAGCTTTTTAGAAAGTTTTGGCTAATTCTCATAGAAATTCACAAGAGTCCCTTTCTTGCTGTGCCATATCATGCATTACATATTTTTATTTAAAGAAATATTTATTATTTCTATTGTAATTTCTTAATTAAAAAGAGGCTGTGTTTAGAATATTGTGCTTTGCTCTTCTAGAGTATAAATCTATAGATTGAGTATATTCAGTGCTTTATTCTGGGAAAGCATCCCTTTTTTTGTTTGTTTTCTAATTCCTCTTAGTTTACCTTGCTTTGTTCCATTCTTCTAGCTCCTTCTCTCTCCTTGGTTTCATTCTTCCCAATGGACTCTGTTTCTCAGCCTTTGCAGATTAATTCAGTGGAATGAGACAATGTTGCCTAAGGAGAGTATATGAGAGAAATGATTTTCTGAGCTGTGTGCTATTCTCACGGAATAACCTCCAGACCAACATGGATTCTGAACGCTTGAGTCAAAGCTTGGTACACAAAGGAGCTTTGTGTGTTGCTCTTTGTGGAGATCAGTACATTTTAATGAAGAAAATCTTAATATGGCATGAAAGACTGTTCCTATTCAAGTAACAAATTTTTGAAACTTTTCATTAGGGAACAGCATGAGAAAGTGTGCTTCGATTAGATGTGTGTTTGTGTTTGGTCTTATTGGAGCTTCTGTGTGTGTGTGTTTTTGTGTGAATATGTTTTGAATATATTGTTTAATCTAAGTATCTCCTTAGTTCTTTCAAACCCAATATCAAAAGCTATATTGTTTAATAAACTTATTTAAGTCTATTCCACACTCAGCATTTCTTTATACTATATTTAATCATTTTTTGTTTGTTTTTAAAAAGGTATACTGAATACCCTTTATGGGAAAGGCACATTTTTAGGTGCGCAACGTAAGTATAAATAAGACCAGACTTCTTCCCTGCACTCATGGAGTTTATAGTTTAAGAGAAGAGACACATTTTAATTAAATCCTCACTTGAATAAATTACATTTATAAGCAATGATAGATGCTTGAATGAAGGAATGGCCCAGGCAACCTTGAGAGAATATATAATTGAGAGGGATATTGATCTAATTTGGAGAATGAGGGGCGGGTGAGGAAGACCTCGGACGAAATGTTTGAGCTGCTATGTGAAGGAGAGGCAGAAGAAGCAAAAAAAGAATGGGAGATAGGATGGCAGACTAGATTATTATCAAAGGAAACATTTGCCAAGGCCATAGAGTAGAAGGGTGCATTCCTTCTTTGATTCTTTATGTTATTTACTAGCTTATATGTACAAGTATGAATACCTACTATGTGCTGACCCTGGGGAATCTATGAATACAGCATTGGATGAAATAGGTAGAGGTGACAAAACACACAAAATAAAAAAAAGTAAATTGTCATAATTTCAGCCTACAAATGCTATCTACACTAATAAAAGAGCAATATGCAAATTGACCACCACTTCGCGATGCCCACCAGCCAATCAGGAGTGAGTATACAAATTAAACCGACAAAGATGGCGGTGGCCCCGCCCCCCAGACGCTCCGGGCCTCTAGGCAGCATGCATGCAGGCGTGGAGCGGCCAGGCAGGGCGGGAAGCCTGCTATGCCAGGGAGGGTGGGGGGCGGAGGGAGCTACAGGAGCAGTGCTCTGGCTGGAGTGAAGACTGAAGGCTCCAGCCACTGGGCCGGAGCGAAGACGGAAGGCAGCCGCCAGAGCAAAGGCCTGGATCCTGGGTGCCAGAGGAAAACCACGGCCGGCAGCCAGGGGAAGGAAGGCCTATTGCACGAATCTTCATGCACCAGGCCTGTGGTAAGGAAAATAAGGCAGAACTTTATCTGTGGAAGGGCTGTTTTAGTAGAGAGTTTAGAAAGGGCCTCTCTGAAGACCTGTTACTGACAGAGAGCTATGAATGATGGCCTGAAGACGTCCATGTAAAAATCAATAAAGCAGCAAGTGTAATGCCTTTTTTAGTTTCCTCAAAGAATAACCCCCCGCCCATGTGGCTTGAGCATAGTGAGCCCAAAGTTGTGTTTTGGACAGTGTAGCATATGCTGTTGGGGTCCCACCATCAACTCTTGACATGCACTGAACACTGGGGTGTCAACTGTGTCCAGCAGCAAGCACCAGGCCTCTCCACCTGCAGGTACCTGTGCCTCTCCACCTGTGGGTACCTGTGCCTCTCCACCTGCAGGTACCTGTGCCTCTCCACCTGCAGGCACCTGTGCCTCTCCACCTGCAGGTACCTGTGCCTCTCCACCTGCGGGTACCTGTGCCTCTCCACCTGTGGGCACCTGTGCCTCTCCACCTGCAGGTACCTGTGCCTCTCCACCTGTGGGCACCTGTGCCTCTCCACCTGCGGGTACCTGTGCCTCTCCACCTGCAGGTACCTGTGCCTCTCCACCTGTGGGCACCTGTGCCTCTCCACCTGTGGGCACCTGTGCCTCTCCACCTGCGGGCACCTGTGCCTCTCCACCTGCGGGCACCTGTGCCTCTCCACCTGCGGGCACCTGTGCCTCTCCACCTGCGGGCACCTGTGCCTCTCCACCTGCAGGTACCTGTGCCTCTCCACCTGCAGGTACCTGTGCCTCTCCATCTGTGGGCACCTGTGCCTCTCCACCTGTGGGCACCTGTGCCTCTCCACCTGTGGGCACCTGTGCCTCTCCATCTGCGGGCACCTGTGCCTCTCCACCTGCAGGTACCTGTGCCTCTCCACCTGTGGACACCTGTGCCTCTCCACCTGTGGACACCTGTGCCTCTCCACCTGTGGGCACCTGTGCCTCTCCACCTGTGGGCACCTGTGCCTCTCCACCTGTGGGCACCTGTGCCTCTCCACCTGCGGGCACCTGTGCCTCTCCATCTGCGGGCACCTGTGCCTCTCCACCTGTGGGCACCTGTGCCTCTCCATCTGTGGGTACCTGTGCCTCTCCATCTGTGGGCACCTGTGCCTCTCCATCTGTGGGCACCTGTGCCTCTCCACCTGCGGGTACCTGTGCCTCTCCATCTGTGGGCACCTGTGCCTCTCCACCTGCGGGCACCTGTGCCTCTCCACCTGCGGGCACCTGTGCCTCTCCACCTGCGGGCACCTGTGCCTCTCCATCTGCGGGCACCTGTGCCTCTCCACCTGCGGGCACCTGTGCCTCTCCACCTGTGGGCACCTGTGCCTCTCCACCTGCGGGCACCTGTGCCTCTCCACCTGTGGGCACCTGTGCCTCTCCACCTGTGGACACCTGTGCCTCTCCACCTGTGGACACCTGTGCCTCTCCACCTGCGGGCACCTGTGCCTCTCCACCTGCGGGCACCTGTGCCTCTCCCCCTGCAGGCTTACTCTCAGGCCCGCAGTGCAGGGACCCTGGAGGGCCTGGAGTTCCAGCCTCCAGAGCTCATGAAGGCGGGTCTCGGGATACATGCTCCTGCTTCCTCAGCTGCCGGGTGCAGTGAATATGAGAATTTCTCAGCAGGAGCGAACCTCATTGCCCACATGGAAACCTGCTTGCACATGTATTTTTAATTAGCCCTGCTCTTTCTCTGCCACACTTCGCACTCCCCTCCTCCTGCCACCTAGTATCACCTGCTAAATAAAGGATTTGCCATAAATATTTGTCTCAGATTTTACTTCAGGAACGTAATCCTAGGACAGACAGTTCAGATCTAAGATGCCGATTTGCTATCAAAGCGCACATGTCAAGCAGGCAGTTGAGTATGAGTCTGGAGAACAGGGAGAGCTTGTGGCTGCAGACAAAAGTGTGGGCAATTAGGGTATAGATGGTACTGAGACCCATGGCACCGGGAGGACCATGGCACATTAGAGGACAAGGAAGGCGCCGTTATTAGAGCACAGATGGAGGGGGCGGGGGGGTGGACAAGAGAAAGAAGAGCCAGACTGTGCAGCATCTTATAACTTGCATAGCACTTGAATCTTTATCCTGAGAGTAAAACCAAAGTGGCTTAAGCCGTGCGTTGCTCTGCAAGTTGCTGTCTGCCTGTTGCAATCGTATATGTTTTGTTCATGAACCGCCATGGGGACAGGATAGTTCACCTTGCTTCCTTCTCCACCATATGCAGCGCTAATTTGACATTCAAAACCATTCGCATTAAAATGTGCTTCTTTCCAGATTTCCCCAAATCTCACACACCAGAAAACACAATCCACTTTGTGTCAGTCCCAGGGGACTTTCAGGAAATAGTCTTCCAACCCTCACCCCCAATCAACAAACCAAAGCCAAAACATTGTGCTGGGGACTTTCTTGCTTACGGACAGGTGGAGTGTGGCTGCGCCAACTCAATCTAATTGAACTTTCATATTAGTAAATCTTCATAGTAAGGGCTAGATGCTTTTCCAGGTGCTTCAAGTAGATCTGCTCATTTTAATTCTCAGAACAACTTTTGGTTGTAGATTCCACCATATTTTTATTTTACTGATAAGCAAACAGGCACAGAGAAGTTAAGAGTCAAACTTAGGCTGACTAACCATCCCGACTTCCCTTCAGTGAGGCAGGAGAGTTCCAGTTGCTCCACATCCTTCCCAACACTTGATATTGTTAGTCTTTTTCACTATAGCCATTTTAGTGGGTGTAAAATAGATTTTTATTGTGGTTTTAATATTTATTTCCCTAATGATCAATAATGTTAAATATCATTTTAAAAAATATATGTTTTTTGCCCTAGCTGGTATGGCTCAGTGGATAGAGTGTTGGCCGGTGGACTGAAGGGTACTGGGATCAATTCCAGTCAAGGGCACATGCTGTGGTTGCAGGCTGGATCCCCAGGAGGGGTATGCAAGAGGCAGCTGATCAATGATTCTCATCATTGATGTCTATCTCTCTCCCTCTCCCTTCCTCTCTGAAATCAATAAAAATATGTTAAAAATATTAAGAGGAACATGATCACAAAACCCTGAAGGCTACTATAAAATATATATATTTATATATATGTGTGTTTTTATTGATTTCAGAGAGAGGAATGGATAGGGAGAGAGAAACATCAATGATGAAAGAGAATCACTGATTGGCACACCCCATACTGGGGATTGAGCCCTGACCCAGAATCAAACTGTGACTTCCTGGTTCAGTGCTCAACCACTGCGCCACACCGGTTTGGCTAAATGTCTTTTAATTTGTTTAGTTGTCATTCATATGTCTTCAAATCTTTTTACCTTTGAAAAACTCAATTATTTGTATTTTTTACTTGAATTGCAAGAGTTCCTTATATGTTCTGGATAAGTCCCTTATCAGATATGCATTTTGCAAATTTTTTTTTTTTTAGTCTGTAACTTTCTTTTTATTTTCTAAATAGTGTCTAAATGAAGCAGAAGTTTTTAATTTCAAGAAAATGCAATTTATCCATTTTTTAATGGTTTGTACTTGATGTGTATGATCTAAAAGTTTGTATAACTTTCACACAGACTTACTCTTATTTTATAATTTTAGGTTTTCCTATGCCTATGACCAACTTTGAGTTAAATTTTTGATATTTATATATTTTTAATTTTAAAAAGATTTTGTATAATTTTGTATATTACATGTTTACTTTGGACACATTCTGTGTTAAGCATATAAAATATATAATTTTATTTCATCCTCATAATAATTCTATGTGATAGATATTATTATTACCTCCATAGTATAGATACAGAAGTTGAGGTTTAGAGAGGCTAAGAAACTTACCCAAGGTCATTAACCTAATTATTCAAGGAGCAGGGATCAAATCTGGATGTTTTTAAATTGGAGCCTGGCTTTTAACCAACTAAACCATACCTACAGTGTAACCTCATCTGTACTATGATGAGGCTTCTAGATGGCTCTGTACTCCGTTGTGACTCTTAGTAATTGCAATAGCTTATTCTGAGCTGTGATGGAAAAGCACTCATATTAGCGCATTTTGTAGGTATTTATTCAGAAGTTGGGATAGGAAGATGCACCAAATGTAAAAATATTAAAAATTTTTTTCATTGAAATCTACTATATGTACTTTATTCCTGATGAACCAGAAAACATAGGATTTATTTCTGTAATTTTACAAGTGTTTAAATGATTTGACGAAGACATTTTAAACTTCTCAAGTGAATAGTATTACAGAGTCAGTAGACAAAAAGTAATCCTGGAAGTTCAGTAGGTCTGTTTCACTACTTTCCATTCAAAACACTTGAAAGAGAAGTGTATTAGGGAGAATTGTGAAGAAAGGGATCCCATTTGGGGCTCCACCGTTAGTTAGTTAAGTAACTTGGCCTTAACACGTGTATTAGTTTGTTAGTGCTGCTGTAACAAAGCACCACAGACTGGGTTGCTTAAACACTGATCATTGTTTTCTCATAGTTTTGTAGACTAGAAGCACAAGATCAAGATATCAGTAGAAGTGGTTTCTTCTGAGGCCTCTCTCCTGGGCTTACAGATGGCTGCCTTCTCCCTATATCTTCACATGGTCTTCCTTCTGTACATGCTTGTGTCCAAATCTCCTTTTATAAGGACATCAGTCCCATTGGATTAGGGCCACCCCTAGTGACTTAATTTTAACTGAATTACTTCTTTAAATACTCTACCTCCAAATATGTTCACATTCTGAGGTACTGAGGTTGGGACTTTAATATATGAATTTGGTATTTAGAGGACACAAGCTCATAATATTATCTAATCTCTGGGCTTCAGTTTATTCATCCATACAATGGGAATATTGAAGTAAATCAAGTTTTACTTGGGGTTAGAGAAGGTCTTTGTTAATCCTGTGAAATATTATACCTTGTTTTGTATGTGAATATTTTTTCTGAGGAGGAAAGTCTATAGTTAATTAGAATCTAAAGGGGTATATGATCCCTTAAAAGATTAACAGACAACAAATTAGATAATCTCTATAGAGCTCTGAAACTGTAAGAATCTACTCTTAGAAAGAGAAGACAATCTTCTATTCTTTCACAGGACTTACAGTCTGAAAATTCTTCCTAATGCCTTTAATAAGCACTTTCTGTTGTAAATACAACTTACTCTGCTTAGGGTTGACTCTAGAACAAATGTAGGCAAGAGAGGTAATAGTACCTTTCCAATTTCCCATAATTTAATGAATAATGTCTCTGGTCATTATTGGAATATTGAAATCTAATTCTCTCATTGTTTTCTTTGGAGTTGTATTCACTAACATGCCAGTAGTCTTTGTTGTTCTTCCCTCCTCATTATTCTTGTCCTTTAGAAGTTAATGCGTTGATGAATTGTCACCTGTGTCTGTACATGCACCCACACACATACACATACAAACGGCACAACTCGATCAAAGGCAGCTTGAATAGAATGCTACATCAAACACAATAAGTGTTTGTTAACATTTGTTGAATGAAAAATAAATGAATGAGTTGAACCCTAGGGAGAATAGTGAAATTCAGTTAATAACTGAATGACAACTTTCAAAGCCATTAAATAACACAGCTATAACAGAGTTTTGAATATGAGCAATTACTTTGTTCATCGTCTCAGATAGGAAACCTAAACCTAAACAGATGATCAAGCAGAATGTACCTGTGAATGTGCACATACTCAGACTGCACATGTCTGTACACGCTGCTGGTTTACCATGAAGACCCGGTGTGAGCTGCGATACAATCAAAGCGAGAGCCATGCACACTGCACCGCCGTCACTGGAGCGATTGTGAAGCAGGACCTCCTGCCCATCTCCTCACCCGGTCCCCGGAGCTGGCTTGTCCGCAGCCCCTCATCCCACTGCACAGCGGGGCGGGCCCGGCTGCACGGTACCGCTGGCTCCCGCTCGGCTCGGGGCTGCCTGGCGCTGGTCCGGGTGGAGAGCAGAGGGACATAGAATTGAGAGGGAATGCAGGGCCTGTTCACACTGCTCATTTCCCCCATCTCCACAGCACACGTGATTATTGTGCTTCCCAAGCATGTTTTACCGTCTGCTTCAGAACAGCCAGCGTCGGGCTCGGGGTGCAGGGCGCGGGGAGTGGGCTGTGCACCCTGTCCCGGCAGCAGCGGGTTTGTGTCGCGTTGCACCTGTTTGCGATCTTCTCGTGTTTGACACAGTTTGTCTTTTTTCAACACGTCTAAGCTCCCCTCCATCATAAACATTCTCGCATGCATTTGGGGTTAGAGGACTAATGAGAAATATGCTTTGGATACCGCGGCCTATTTCATTTGGGGATCATTAGTGTCCAGAGAAAACTAAGCCTTCAAGGGCTCTGCGAAAGAGCACCACCCTGTCAGGGCCGCATCAGCAGGCACTCCATTTATCAGCCCCCCTCCGCGTGACCCGGCTGGGATTTGAACCTCTGGCTCCAGGGAGTCTAGGTGGAACGCGGTGATGTGGAGGCCACTCAGCCCCTGCCTCCAGCCCAGGAGATTAGTGTCCCGGAGAATAGATTAGCACGTCAGTTAAAAAGTTAAAGCAACCCCTTTGTTCTAAAATATTTGTCAGAGAAAGCAAAGAAATTAGCTTTCACTTCAGATTAATTACTGAGTGAATTAGGATTGGGGGCAAGAACATTGTAGATTTTTTCCCCCTTCAACTGTGAAAGTGGAGAAATGTGTACCATTTAGAATAACGCCTCGAAAGGCTCAGCAAGCATTTATGCAAAAGCCTGACTCTTCCCGGAGCTGCTGCCTGTAAACTTTTTGTCCGAGGAACATTCCTGAAATGTGGACTCGGCACTTACCCTTATGGAAAGAAAAATGTTTCAAAGAAAAAATGAAATGTTGACCGATTCTGACTTCCACAACCACGTGACTTTCCACCCCAGCTACCCCCATCCAGTATCCTTGGTGCAAAGTGGATGGGAGGCCCAGCCCCATAAAACGATAACGATAAACCTGTGCATCTAGCAACTACAAACTGCTGTCGTGCAGGGGAGGAATGGAGAACCGCCTGCTCTTCTCAGGGGAGAGTTGGGAATTAACAAGGCCATCGCTGCTGCCTCAGCGGCGGTGCTGGCTGGGCCCGCAGAAGGCAGCGCGCCACTCTCTGCCTGCCTGCGCGGAGAGAGATTTCACCAGCCAGCCCGCGTTCTTTCATAAACAAATATTTGCTAGGCGTCTATTATGTGCCAGGCGTTGTGCTAGGCGGTGAAGACACAATGGTGATGAAAAGCAGAATAGTAACTTTATAGTAAAAAACCAAGCAGGCCACCTTAACCATGTGATCGCAGTTAACATCACCACTAATTAGACATATGGACATGATGCATTCCTGATGGGGTGCACCGATAAGCTATGACATCACTTCTGTGGGATTCTTGCCAAAAGTCAAACTGTAATCATGAGAAAACACCAGACAATTTTAAATGGAGGCAATATTGAAGACCTGTACCTTTAAAAGTCTCAAGTTCGTGAAAGACAAAGGATGACTGAGGAACTGTCCAAGATTGAAAAAGACTAAGGAGACACGCCGACCAAGAGCAATGCGGGCTCCTGGGATGGACCCTGAACAGAAAAGGACAAACGTGGAAAAATCAGTCAAAATTCAAGTAAGGTTTATGGTTCAGTGAAGAGTATTGTTTATCAGCGTTAACTTTTTGGTGATTATTGCACTATGGTTTTATCAGATGTTAACATTGGAGAAGGATATACAATACTTTTCTGTGTAATTCTTGCAATTTTCTAGAACTCTAAAATAATTTTAAAAAATGTAAAAACCTCTCACACTGAAATAGGTGCAGCCCCTGCCCTCATGGAGTTTGCCCTCTAATGGGGAAGACATTCAATCAGGAAATCACACAAATGAGTATGTAATCACGAAGATAAATAAGTCCTTCCCAGGAAAGGAACTCCCTGAGAGAGCATAAACCCAGTAATCATTAAAAGAAATTTGCTTATTTAGTGCATACCACGTGCCTGAAACTTCTAAGTATGGCGGTCATGTGTAGCGCTATCATTCAGCATTAATGCAGTCCTCAGCCAATATTTCAAAGATTTTCCTTAAATTTTTTCCCTTGTACAGTCACCACTGCTGATCATCCCTGTGTGGATAGTCCAAGAATACTTCCCACTCAGCAGCACAGGGTGGGCCATTCCTGTCCTCTGGAACCTGCTCCTCTTCCTACCTGAACTTGAGCGACATCACTGTTCACTCAGCCACTCCGTTGGAAATATCTCCCTAACTTGTTTTCCTTCCTCCGTCTGTCCCTGAGAAAGTTATCGTGCACGTGCAGAACTCTTTCTAATAGGCCAGAATACTCCTTCTGCAGTATGTTTCCATTACCTCTGGAATACACGTTCAGCTCTCTGATAAGGAACGATGTCCTCCATTGTCTGGCCTTCGCACACCCCACCCGATCCAGCTCCCCCCTCCTCTGCCCTCCTATTCCCTCCTCCTCCGCCACAGGCTACTGTGGCTCTCTGGCTGGGGGCAGAGAGTGAAGGCACCTCCCATGCTTGCCTCACACTCCTCACTTGAAATGTCACTTTCTCAGGCTTCAGATGAGTCCCTGAATTTTGTGTGCATCAAAGTCACTTTCCATACAGTTTGTGACTGTGTCACAACTACAGTCTAAATAATGTCATTGCTTTGTTGACTGGTAGGCAATGTTGTTTTGTATCTGAAGTATAGCTTTTTCAAAGTGTGTGGCCGACACTCATAGTCTGAAGACATGAAGGCTTTTTTCTTTCTTTTTTACATCTGTGCACGGCTCGTTGGCTCCAGTCCTCCAGAGGATTCAGGTTTCGGAAGATGCACATAAGTAACTTCAGAGAAGAGGAGACCATGGAGTTTCCCCAACAACGTCGGCAGGCTAACCGAACTATCTCACTTTGGAGATTTTCACCTGCTTGTTTCTGAATTGCAACCTGACCTTCATATATTCAGATCAAATATGGGGACAGCGGTGCTTCTGTGAGCCTCAGCCCCCTGAATCCAGACCCATCTCGTCACTGATGGCCAAGCAGCGTTCAGTAAGGACCTCACAGCTCCCGTGTTGGGGGGGGAACGTGGGCAGCTGCCTGCTTCTCTGCATAAAGCGGCGGCAGGGAAGGGGTGACCGAGCCGTAAACACTCCACTAGTGTAACACGCCAAAACGTCCAAAGGAAACATTTCTATGTCTCTGCTATTTTGTCCTTAGTTTAAGGTTTGTTGAGCGCCCAGAAAAGCCACTAGGAAGGGGGATGTGCGTGCACCCCTCCGCGATGGCTAATGCCTCGCAGACACCGAGCTCACTGAGACAAGCGCGGTCCCCAGAGTGCTCATCTGCTGCGGGTCTATTTCATACCGGATCAATTATGCAAATGAGGTGTGAAAATAGCTCCCTCTTTTAGCAAGGCGTGATTGCTCCTGCGCTCACAATCCCAGGGCAGCCTCACCGGAAATGCCAGTCAGACTCGGGACCACCTGGTTACATCTGGAAAATGTGTTTTCTTAATTGGGGGAGGGATAAGAATTTTTTTATTTCCACTTATGTACACTTAACATCATAAAATGTTTGCAGTTAAGGGATCCAAGTAAAGACATTTACATATGTGTGAGTTTGATTTTGCAATACAAACTATAGAAGATAATAAATACTTTAAAAAGTCTAACAATCTTAACACCTATTTTTATGTCAGTGACTTGAAAGCTACAATAATATGACAGATTCATCCTTTAAGATGGTCTTTTATAAACCCTTTTAAGAAACCACTATATAGAGAATGTCTAAAATTCCAATGGGCTAAGAAAATTAATGAGTGGTAAATCAGAAAATAATGAGATCAAAGGTAGAATAGCTGGAGAAATAATATCTGGTTAGGAAACTATTGGGCAATAATTATTATTGCTAGAAATGTGAATTATTCTCCTCTTCTTTTCTCTCTGTCTCCAACACTCACAGTCCCCACCTGGGGGTATAAAACCTACCTCTCTTCTCTGTGTCCACACCCTCCCTTATTCATAGCATCCTTGTCTTGGGGGGAAATCTTCTTTTATTCTCAGTATACTATCCAGGTGGTCACTTCTGTATCTTTTTTTCTGGATAAGCCTCTAAATTAAGAGAATTTGGTTTAAGAAAAGTAGGTAATGAATTCTTGTACTGGGAAGTACTAGTAGTAGAGCAATTTGTAAAATGCCAAGGTACTGGTTTCACAGAATACCTGTGGTTTGTCATAGGTGAGATATCCTATATAATAAAAGCCTAATATGCTAAGTGCCTGGTAGTCCAGTTGGCCATTCAACCAATCAAAGTGTAATATGCTAATGATATGCTAAGGCCACTCAACTGCTCGTTATTATGTGCACTGACCACCAGGGGGCAGACGCTCCAACTGGTAGGTTAGCTTGCTGCAGGGATCCAGTTGATGGGGACTGAATGAGATGGGCCAAACACACCCTGGAACCCTCCTGTGTCTCTCCCCTGCCCCAATTGTGCACCTGTGAGGTCCCTCGGCCTAGCCTGCACCCTCTCACAATCTGGGACCCCTTGGGGGGATGTCAGAGAGCCGGTTTTGGCCTGAGGGCAGAATGACCAATCACTATGATGCACACTGACCACCAGGGGGCAGACGCTCAATGCAGGAGCTGTCCCATGGTGGTCAGTGCACTCCCACAGGGGAAGCGCTGCTCAGCCAGAAGCCGGGCTCACGGTTGGGAGTGCAGCGGTGGTGGTGGGAGCCTCTCCTGCCTCCGTGGCAGCACTAAGGATGTTCAATTGCTGGCTTACGCCTGCTGTCAGTTGGATATCCCCCGAGGGCTCCCAGACTGCAAGAGGGCACAGGCAGGGCTGAGAGACGCCCCCCCCCCGCCCCGAGTGTATGAATTTCGTGCACCAGACCTTCAGTAGTCATGTAAAAAATGATCATGGCTCATTATAGATATTTACAGTTTTGTCCTTCTTTGGTGCAAACCAGTAGCTCAGAGAAATGTGGAAAATTTGCACACTTGAATAATTGCATACTTACCTCATTTTAAAAATGACACACCCACACACAAAATTGACAACTCAGAGACATAAATCTCAACTAGTTGAAAGTACTTTTATCTCAAGGCACATGAATCTTTCTAAGTCCATCCATTAATTTTATGTGGTTTTAATTACAGCTTCTAACCTCTGCAATTATTACTAGCCTGGATATTCCTCCTTATGTCAACAGATGCTAATGAAAAGTGTACAGGATGTAGCAACTTCTGCTCAGCTGAATAGACACTTGCCCCTTTCATTCTTCTGTGTTCAATGCTTTCAGTACCACCCCACCCAGTCCCCTGCCTCAGTTTTCTTTTGTAAAAGCTGGGAATTCTGGAGCTTCTTGCTTGTCTCACAGGGACATGAAAATGATTTTAGGTTTACAAGCTTTCTAAAGATTTAAAAAAAACTCTTTATATAAGTGCTATTGCCTTCAGAACTAACCTATATTTTATCAAATATAATGGAATCAATTATTTAAAAACGTAGAGTAAAACTTGTCTACGGCTGACTAAAGTGAAAGGAATTCAAATATAAACCTTTTAGGGGTGTGTGTGTGTGTGTGTGTGTGTGTGTGTATTTTATAAAGCTCCTAAAACACATGCCATCTGAAATCACAATAGTAGAATTTCCATGAAAGTTACAGCTAAACGTGTAAGTCACTTATATGAGAAGAATTTGTATTGCATTTGTGAAAGCAAAATTACAATAGCTGACAAAACATGAAAGTTTCATCATGGTGGATTAGAACATGCAAGGAACTCAAAGGAATTTATCGTTATTCAACATTTCAGCTAACATTCTCATCCATCTCTTCTGGGAGCAGATCTGTCTCGTCACTCAGGAGGAAGCCTGCACACATAAGGCTAGATGAGAGGCACACAGTAAATAATGCAACAAACACTCCCTACCATGCTAGACTGCACTCGGCACAGAGCGGCAGGCACGCAGATTGTACGCCAAGCCCTGCTCCAGGCTGGCTGTCACGGCCAGGCAGGCGGCTCCCATGTCTCACAGGTGAACCCGGGCAAGGCCCTGCTTTTCCTTATTGTCCAGGATGATGCCACATTCTCCCTCATCGAACAGAAGTAATGCTGGCAAATTTCCTGTCTTCCCAGCTGAGGGTTTGACTTGAGGGAATAACATTGGGTAAAGATAGAAGATGGAAAATATTAAAAACTAGAGCCCAGTGCATGGATTCATGCACTGGTGGGGTCCCTCAGTCTGGCCTGCTGGATTAGTGAACCTCCGTGCTGCCACAGCCTGGCACTTACCTGCCAGCTTGTCGGGCTCCAGCCCACTGTCCGCGGTGATCCTGCACAGCACAAAGTAGTGCAGGAAGCAGCAGGTGGCCGGGGAGGAGCCTGACTGCTCCCGCTCATCCCCATCCCACTGCACCTGCCACTGCAGCTGTGTTCACCAGCCATGAGCCCAGCATCTGGTGCCCGTCTGTCAATTGAGTGGCACTCCCACTGTGGGAGCGCACTGGCCACCACGGGGCAGCTCCTACATTGAGTGTCTGCCCCCTGATGGTCAGTGCATGTCATAGCTGTTGTCGGTCGTCTGGTGGCTTAGCTTTTATATATATAGACTAGAGGCCCAGTGCACAAAATTCGTGCACTGGGGGGGAGGGGGAGGCTGTCCCTCAGCCCAGCCTGTACCCTCTCCAATCTGGGACCCCTTGGGCAGTCAGACAACCCTCTCAAAATCTGGGACTGCTGGCTCCCAACCTCTCGCCTACCTGCCTGCCTGATTGCCCCTAACCGCTTCTGCTTGCCAGCCTGATCACCCCCTAACCACTCCACTGCCATCGTGATCGATGCCTAACTGCTCCCCTGCTGGCCGATTGCCCCCAACTACCCTCCCCTGCTGGCCTGATCACCCCCAAATGCCGGCCCGGTCACCCCCAATTGCCCTCCCCTGCCAGCCTGGTCGCCCCTAACTGCCCTCCCCTGCAAGCCTGGTGTCCCCCAACTGCCCTCCCTCCCCTGCAGGCCCAGTTGCCCCCAACTGCCCTCCCCTGCTGGCCTGATCACCCACAACTGCCATCCCCTGCTGGCCATCTTGTGGCAGCCATCTTGTGACCACATGGGGGCGGCCATTTTGTGTGAGGGTGTGATGGTCAATTTGCATATTACCTCTTTATTATATAAGACTAGAGGCCTGGTGCACAAATTCGTGCACTGGTGGGGTCCAGCCGGCCTGCCCCGATTGGCTGATTGGGGCCAACTGGCTGGGGGGAGAGGCCGAGGGAGGTTGGCCTGCCGGCACCACCCCATTGAGCTAGTTGGCCAGCCGCAGTGTGTATCATAGTGCCTGCTCATTCCAGTCATTCTGATAGTTCCAGTTGCTTGGCATTTATGGATCTTAGACTATGAACACTTAAAATAGACCAGAAGCATTTTGAGGATAGAGGATACTTAAGCATTGTTATATTTTCATCACCTGGTCCAATCTCTGGCCTCCAATGGGCTCTCAATAACCTTCTGTTCAGTAAATCTATATATGTAAAAGGCTAAGTGTCCATCCATCTGACTGGTAGCTATGATGCGCACTGACCACCAGGGGGCAGATGCTAAATGCAGGAGCTGCCATGACACATACTGGCCATTTAAAATTAAATGGCACCACGGACTTGGCACCAATAAACCAACACTCAGCTTCCCCCGAGTGGGATATAGGCCCCACCACCACCCCAGAGCGACACCTCACAAAATCGCAGCCAACACTGCCAAGACCCCATGGCGCAAAATGCGGCCCACAGCCCAGCCCAGCCCGGAAACGGTGGCTGTGGGCGCCGGGTAATGATGCCACATAGCAATGCCTGGCTTCCTCTCCCCTAGTGACTAGCCTCCTTTGAATTTCTTCAGCCCAGGAACCCAACTTGCTTTATATCCAGGTGCAAACATTTTACAGTTTAACTAAATGTTTGTGAAGCGTTTTCCTGTGCCTCATCTCTTTTGATCTGCACAAAATAGGAGACTCGGTAGAATCCTATTTTCTTTTCATTAGCAAGACGTGAATAGCAATCTACAATAATAAAAGTATAATATGCAAATCGACTGAACGACCGAACAGCAGAATGACCGTCCAGACTACCATCCGAACGACCACATTATGACACCCACTGGCACCAGGCCAGCCAAGGTGGGTGTGATGCTATTGGTTGGGGTCCCGGCCATCGCCCCATGATGGCCCTGCAGAGAGAGGCCCAGCCCACCAGCAGGCAGGGTGATCGATCAATCAGGGGGCTCCATGATTGCCCCATAGAGGGAGACCCAGGCTACTCTGTGGCGGTGCTGTGGTGGGTGGGCGGGGCCTACCTCTTTGGGGCCATGGATCACGGGGCTCCCAGACTGTGAGAGGGCACAGGCTGGGCTGAGGGACCACCCCCCACCCCACCCTGAGTACATGAATTTTGTGCACTGGGCCTCTAGTATTAAAATATTTCTTCTAATTAATGTCCTTTCAATGTGCACAAATCCAGGCACCAGGACATTAGTAAGTAAATAAACAAACAGGAGAGGTGAAGAGGATGGTGTGCTGAAATTATTCATACACAGAAGATTTAAAATTAAGTAGAGGTATCAATTGTGATGGGAATGGTCTTGGTTTTCTAAAACACAGGTGATGAGGTAGGCTTTGATTTATTCTAAAACATGCCTAGATTCTCAGAGCTGAGAACAAGTTTGCCTTTCTACTGTTAGAGAGATTATGGGGTTAGCAGCTTAGCAAAGAACTGCAACAGATAGAGTATCAGTTCCCCATGCCAAAGTTTTCAGAAGTCTCTTTATTTTAATTCACTTCCACTAGGAAAAGTAGGACTAAAATGCTAAGAAATCAGAAATTCTGGTCCTACATGGTCTTTTGGGCCTGTTTCCTGGGCTGTAGGTCAGGCACCCGGTGACCATGGCGGAGGACTCTATTATGTGCAGAGTCGACTCCCTCTTTAGCGGCTGGAACTTGGGGATTCATTCTAGGTTTGACCAACTGGATGCTTTCTCTTGGAATATTGAAACTTGAGTAAGGGATGCAAAAGGCATGGCTACTTGAGATCATTCACGGGATCTTGCAGAATGGGCAGCAGTGGGCGTGTCACAATGGGGCTTCGGAGGTGCTCTTTGCTGACGAGGTTACCTTAGCTCCTAATGAGGTCACCGGCCTCTCTCCAGCATTACTGTGTGAGCCATCTGATACCCTTCCGACACACCTTTCTCTTTCTTGAAAGCATTTTCCCCAATCTGTTAGATCTTTTATTAAAATTGAATTTACTGGGGTGATCTGGGTTAAAAAATTATATAGATTTCAGGGGTACAATTCCATAATACATCATCTGCATATTGTATTGTGTGTTCACCACCCCAAGTCAAGTCTCCTTCCATCACCACGAATGAGCTTTTTTCCTGACGAGTTGCTTCAGAGGTGGTTTGTGTGGTTTTGTTTTGTAACCAGGAGCCCTGACTGAGAGCGGATCCTTCAGAGAGTGTTTCCTGAGGAAGGGCTTCAAGAGGGGGTCTAAAGACAAAGGCCTGGGGACAACGTGTGCCTCAGACTCAGAGGAAGGGGCTCCCCGGGGGGGAATGCAGAGGCAGTTCTGAACGCACATCTGCCCTTGAGAAGCGAGAAGACTAGTCCTCCCCAGAGCGGCCAAGTGAGCCATTTCTGCTTCCTCTTGTTGACTTGTAAGTTACATCTGAAATTCATCAGTCCAGTGGCTTTCAGGATTCTCTGGGGAGTTTGCTAAACAAAGATTGCCCGGCTTCACTCCTGGAGATTCTGACTGGTTAGAATTTGAAGTTCTAACAAGTTTCCTGGTGATGCACTCTGAGAACCACGGGTTTAGCAGATTCAGAATCCCAGAACCCAGCCACCTTCGGCTCCAATGCGCTGCCAGTTACAGAGGAAGGCCGGAAGCAGCGCTAGGCCTGGCTGCGTGGGAATGCTGGCTCTTACCACTGGTCAGGTGACCTGGGAAAGTTCTCCCAGTGCCATCGATTTCTCATCTCTGACACGAGAAGCTCCAAAGTATTATTCTGTGTTTCAGCTCGATCTGTGTTCCCTGAGACGCCTGTTCAAATTCACGCATCAAATTCAGGCACATCCACCCCACACCAAGAGACCAGGATAGAGTGGGCCAGTCTGCTCTCCCGCCACGCTTGTGGACTCCTGCACACCACCCTCTCCTCTTAAGTGAAGCAGAAGAGCATAATTTAGCTTCCCGATGACTCAGGCTCCTCTTAACGACCGTCATTACTGTGCGGCCCTTTCACTGCTTTGTCTTGTTGCTGCCTCTCCCCTCTGCAGCTTTGTCCTTGCTCTGGGGCATCCCCACCCCCATTTCTAATTTGCACTGACTAATGTGCTGTGGTCTGATTAATCAGATCGCTGGCACCGTCAGGAGTGGGGGTAAAATCTGAATCAGGAAGCTCTGCCTGGCGCCCGCCCACCTGCTCAGGCGTGGGGCTGGGGCCCCCTGGTCCCAGCTGTTGGGGATGGGTCATGCTGTCGGGGCGGCCTCCGCCAGGCAGGCTGCTGCTCAGGGCTCAGGCCTTTGTGCAAGCCGAGCCCACGTCAGAGGCCCCCGAGCTGTGGGCACAGGCAGGCCTGCCCGAGACACGCAGGGTGTTGCCAGCATTTCCCTCCGAGGACAAACCGCAGCATCACACGTTTACTTTACTTTCTGGCTACGGGTTTCCCTCAGAGACGCGGCATGTAAAGCTTGTTTTTAATAGTAATATAATTTTTAATATTTCAATATTAAACTTCCTAATGGTGGGAGCAAGCGTGTTTTTCATTTGGAGATCAGTTTCTAGGTAGTAGGCTAGCTGCGGGGACATCTGAATGTTCAGATATTTCCAGTTCCAGTGCTCCATTTCCCATGTTTAGAAAGGCCCAGGCTCAGTCTTCCTCACACAAAGCCACACCCTTACTCAGCCCCTGACCCGGGGGAGGGGCGCTCGGAGAGAATCCATTTCCAACTCGATTTCCCATGGTTTTATGTAACATTCATATTTTAATAATTTCCCTCCAAATCTAAATCTGTAACAATATTTACTTCACATACGCCCTTTGTTCCCACAGTAAAATTATATTCTTGGTAATTTTACAAGAGCAGCTCCAGACCCCACGAGCCGTGATGCGGCGTTTTGTCTTTGGCAATGTGCTGCTAATTATTCCTCTCAGAAAAGGGGTTCAGGAATAGACGTAGGTTGCCGGGCTGGGGGGAAAGAAATGCATTAGAAACACTGTGCATTTGCCCTCGGGGGACCCCACCCCTTTATGAAAGCTCTTGCCAATCAATCTGCAGAACAGAATCTGACTCAGTTCTGGGCAAACACTTGCCTGCTGTTGAAGTTCAAGGAAAGAAAGATGCTTCGTGTTGCGGAGCCAAGAGGAAACGGGCTTCCATCGAGGGGGCAGATAAAGAGACATGAACGTGGATATTTATGCATCCCATATTCTCGGTCTAATTGACTCAAAGATTATTTATTTTTCTCTTTTTCCTTTCATTTAAAAAATACCTTCCCGATTCTTAACATGTTTTTCAAAGTAGAAGCTGGAAGGCATAATAAAAGGCAAGCGGGGAGATGCTTTTTGAATGGAGTGAAATAATTAATCTAAGAATGCTTCCATTTCGGCATTTTTTTCATGAAGTGAAATATATTATTTTTGCTTTTAAAATGGAGGTAATTTGTTACACAAAAGTGGTGTTTTCTTTAATCTGAAAATAATACTAATTATAACACTATTTGCAAGCTGGAGCTCTGCAGCCCGAGTCCTTTTGAGGTTGGAATGACTGGCTGCGCAGCTGCAGGCTCTGCTCCCGGTGGGTGCTGGCGCCTCTTGGCATCGTCCGCCCCGGGCCGCGGGGAGATGCCCCCTCCTCCGGCTGCGGGCTCCGGGGTTCAGGCTGGGATTGAACGCGCTGCCTTTGCGGCAGGTGCGGCCCCAGGCACCTCGGGACCCCAGGCCAGGCCGCGTGGGGTGCGGAGGGCGCGGCGCGGCCTCGGGGGGCTGCCTGGCCTGGAGGAGGGCAGGCCGCTTCTCTTCCTCCTGCACCTGCGGGCCCTCCAGGCGGCGCTCCATCGACTTCTCGGGGATCTGCCAGGACGTTTATCAGCCTCCCTGTGGACTCTTGGGGGCAGAACTGTGGTCCCTAATTTGTTACTTAATTTGCTTTCTGAAACTTTTTTCAGAATCACTTAAAGACCGGCGGGGGGTGGGTAGCGGGGCGGGGGGTTTGAAGTGCAATGAACTGCTGCTTCCACCGCCCGGAATGGACCCAGATCCCAGGAAAGCCCTGAGGCCGCCTGGCCTCCGGGGACGTGGGCCCATGGGCAGGAGCAGCGAGGCCCTGCCCGGACTCCGCTCTGAGCACACACCCGGCGCCTAGCTTCCGCCTCCCCTTCATTTAGGGCAGTGGTTCTCCACCTTCCTGATGCCGCGGCCCTTTAACAGCTCCTCATGTGGTGGTGACCCCAACCATCAAATTATTTTCGTTGCTACTTCATAACTGTCATTTTGCTACTGTTAATGAATCGTAATGTAAATATCTGTGTTTTCCGATGGTCTTAGGCGACCCACAGGTTGAGAACCGCTGCTGTAGAGCCTAAGATCATCGGAAAACACAGATATTTACATTACGATTCATAACAGTAGCAAAATGACAGTTATGAAGTAGCAACGAAAATGATTTTATGGTTGGGGTCACCACAGCATGAGGAGCTGTGTTAAAGGGCCGCGGCATCAGGAAGGTTGAGAACCACTGATTTAGGGGGACGCAGCGAGGAGTACACAGGCAGGCCTCTGGCTGTGGGTCCTGCCCAGACCCCTGTCACAGGGCTGCGGGGGCCTCGGTCCTACCATTTCCTCTTCGGCCCTGTCCCTGGCGCAGAGTCCCCACGGCATTTGGTTTCCTGGGTGCCAGCACAGGGGTGTCTCCACGGGGCTCCTAGAGCCCTGGGCGCCGCCTGGTGATGGGAGTGTTCCTTGCTCTCAGGAGGCGGCTCTGCGTGGGCTCCTGCATGGCTTCAGGGTGGGGGCTGGTCACCAGAGAGACCCCAGCGTAGAGGCCGGGACCTTCAGCTCCATCCCCCATCCCCTGAGCAGGGGAGAGGGACCAGGATCAAGTTCATGACCATACAGCCTCTGTGGAGAAGCGTCCATGAAAATCCCCGGAGTGCGCCCGCCTGGAGGGCTCGGTGCGGGAGCGTGGTCCGTGCACCCAGGGGTTGCCAGTTCCATTCCGACAGGACACGTCCCTGGGTCATGGGTTCCATCCACGTTGGGTGCATATGTGAGGCAACTGATCCATGTTTCCCTCTCACATTGATGTCTCCCTCTCTCTCTCCTTCTCTCTGTCCCTCTCTCTTCCTTCCTCTCTCTGAGCATTGGTGAGGATTATACAGAGATCCGGAGTGTGGTCCTCTGGGCTGGGGACACATGGCCTGCTGTGGGTGTGCACTCCAGCTCCATGAGGCAGCAGCCCCTGCACGCAGGCCTCACTGGACGTCCTAGCTCTCTCTGGACGTCCTTCCATCTGTACCTTCCTCACGCCCTTTGTTACAGAAGGCATTGGTAAATGTGCTTCCCTGCGTTCCCTGAGCGGTTCTAGCCAGTGGCTGACTCCGTGAAGGAGGGCCCTGGGCACCTCCGACTGTAGCCAAGTGGGGCAGCAGTTGTCGGTAACCCGGGGACCCAGGACTTGGGAGCCGTGTCTGGAGGGGGCGGCGGCCTTGTGGGACTGAGCCCCTCAGCTGTGGGGTCTGCGGTAACTCTGGTTAGTGTCAGAATTGAATTGAATTATAGGACCCCAGTGGTGTGGTGACGTGAGTGTGCAAGAGAGAGACACGGGGATTGTGCCGAAGCAAGGGTCATTGTTGAGGGTCAATGCTCAGTACGCACGCAGGCAGAGAAGTTGGCGGCTTTTCAAAGGGATGCACAGATGTCTTCATCACCCGGACACAGTCCCTCCAGAGGTTTCTGGTTAAGAAGAACTGCTTACTGTTCCAAAGACCCACCCTGCACCCTTCCCACCCCCGTCAGCGGGGCCTCTCAGAGCTCACAAACCGCCTGCCTCTCCTGCAGCGGGACGTGCGCGATCCGCCAGCCCTGCGGAGCCCCGCACCTGCAGCGCCTCCCGGGGGCCGCTGCATCCGCTGCTTCCAGAGGCCTCCCTGCCACTCCTGCAGAGAGGACACCTCCTCCATGGCAGCGTTTTGCTTTAGCAGCTGCAGAAAACGGCCTGTCCCAATCCCTGCTGACGTGTCCGCTTCCTGTACAGGGGCTCCCGCCCTCCCCTGTAGAGGGTGAGCTCCCTGAGAGCCGCTCATCCCAGCCCGCGGGCCCGGCTGCAGGTGCCGCTGGTGAGTTCACGGATGTAGGGAACGGAGGCCGCGTCGGAATAGCACGTTTCCATCTTCACAGTTCTATTCCACCGAAGAATAAAGAGCAAACCTAAAATAAACCTCTTCTAGGATGAGATTCCCCACCTCAGCACTACTGCCCGTGGGCTGAGGATTCTTTGTTGGTGGGGGTTGAGCAGCTAGCTCCCTGGCCTGCAGCCACTAGATGCCAGGGGCCCACTCTCTCCAGTGGGACAACCCAAAATGCCCGCAGACATTGCCCAATGCCCCGGCTGAGAACCTGTGTTAGAACGTCGAGGGACAGTTCCGCCCCACGGAGTCCCGATTCCTGTGCTTGGATTTGCATTGCTGAGCCGGCGCAGGAGGCTGATGTGGGAAACGCCGGAGAAATCTGCAAGCTGAAGGGGCAGAAGGAGCCTGCCGCTTGAGAAGCAGCTGCACTTCAAACGCCATCCGGTCACACCAGGAGTGAGCGCTTCCTGTCCCCCTGACACAGGACTTGGCGGGAGGGAGCTGCGCGGGCCATCCAGGGGCACAGGGGCTGCAGTTGAAGGAAGCTGGGGGTGGGCCTCTGAGTGCCAATGACCTGAGGAAGGTGTGGAGAGCAACCAACTGGAACTAAGGCCCATTCACACGTCAAATGAGCTTCAGCAGAGAGATGCCTGCTACTGGGGAATCCGTTAAGTGCTCACAGAGACACTCATTAGAGAAAGAGTCCACTTTACAGCCCAGCCACGCCCAGAGAACACGCATAGGGGCCATCGTGACAGCGTCCATCAGATGAGAACACTCCTGCATCCGTTCCTCTCCTTCCGTGCCTGCTCCAGTTCTGCTGCAGGAATCTGAGGCGAGCAAGCTGGCCTGGGAGGGACAGAGAGTTCAAGGCAGGGGCAGAAGGCAGTGGACCATCCGCCTGCTTTCCTTCTGCAGTACGAGCAAGCTGGAGGAGAGCTTCCGATTTAAAGCAATTGCTCTGCGACTGTTACATGGGAATGAGATTCTCATTATTACATTGTACGCATGGCTTAATCGTCATCAGAAAAGGCTTGACACTCTCTGCGCTTTCATTCAGAGAAGCTTTTGCCCACTGATTGAATTTCAGGAGATAGTAGGACATAAAAATAAATTTGTTTTGTGAAGAAATTCCATGAATTGTGCTTTTTTGACTTTTTTCTTCTCTAGGTTTGTCTCTAGGTTCCCAATGTCTAGCACATAATAGACAATAAGAACTTATGTAATTACATACTTTAACATCATCTGTCCAAACTTCTGTATATTTGTGGGTGTTACCTGCCCTGTGACCACTGAGGAAATGAATTTTCTCTTTCATTCACGTCACTAAAGGGTGCAGCCTCAACATTTTTTGAAACTCTGAATAATCATTTTCCTTTGGTTTGATGAGATGATAAGCTTTTCTACTTGAGATGAGGGCACAGGACTTGTCATGTTCTGTTCTTCTTTATGGCCGGTCATCCCTGTCACTCCGTCCCAATCGGCATGTCTGACACTGCGCAGCAATCTACACAGCTAAAGCCCGCGGTGGCTTCCCACCAGGCTCGTAAGGTAAAACACTGTAATCATTAGGTCCTGCTCTAACTGGCAGGATGTGACAGAGAGTCTATGATCCAGGAGAAGGCCAGTGTCAACTAACTGTGACATCCCATCAAATAGAGCATCCTTAATGTCATGGAGCGTTACTCGCCGCATGGGTGATAAAGTATGGCTACGCTGACAGGCTCTTGCTAACTGCACTCATTGGCCTTGGTATGTTCACGCCAATTCATTGTTTTATAATAGGCTGGCTCACATTTAAAATGAGGGTTCAATTTGAGATTTTACTGTTAACCTTTAAGGTCCTTGGAGGCACTCTTGGGCTCCGCCGACAGGAGCTAACTGAAGTTTATACTCCCATTTGTCTGTGTCTATCAACCACGGCTTTCCGTTGCCACGTCCACGTCAGTCTCCCACAACTTGCCAGCAGTGCTTCACATAACACAACTGATCTTCAGATTTGAATAAGACGGGGCAACTGCTATCCAATACCTGCTAACCTGCTAGGCGCTCTTGGTGGAGTTCATCTTGGCTATCCACCTATTTGATTCTCCTTTTGCACTTGATGGCGTTTTCCCATTTCGCATTGCACCTTGAATCTGAGCAGGAGAGCAAGGTCTTGTGAAGGTGACTGAGATCACCCCTCCTACGCCCGCTGGGAACAGCTGCCGAAGTCCCTGTCGCATTAAAGCCTGCTGGTTCAGAGGTCCTTCACCTTCGTTAACATAATGATTGCTACACGTTTGAAATGAGTCTCAGGTGAGAAATACAAGAAAAGCAGGATATACGTGATCTGAGGGAACATTTTGAGCTACTCAGCACTGGACTTGACAGAGCGTAGCTACAAAGGAAGTGTTTATTTTAGGCCTAGAGGTGCCTACAATGTCCGAGGCACCAGCAGCAGGAAGTCACCTCCGGCACGATGACAGCTCTTCCAGCTCTTCTCAGAAACTCCGTGAGCGTCTACGGAGGTGCGTGCAAAGCAGCCTCGGCGTCTAGGCCGGGGTGTCTCCTTTCCCTTGTTAAACCCGGTAACGAGGCTCACGGGACTATGGCCTTTTCTTTACTTATGTTCTTTGAAGGCAAATGGATGGCAAGAGTACATGTTCCTATAAATGAATGAACTCATAAATAATGGCCTTGGTTGTATAAAAACCACCTGTATTCAGTGTTGTGTTTTTTTAGTAAATACAAATATTTCTAGTTTTGTGTGTGTGTGTGTACAGCCTAGATTTCTTAAGGCGTGGGCTGTTACCCTGCATAGCATCAGGTATGTGATGTGGTCCATTGTTCTCCATTTTGGCAAAAAGCTTATGAAGAGAAACTATGAGAGTGATGGCACAGCCAGTTCTACTGTCACTCTCCAACTTGCTTCTCTGTTCCTTTCAAAATCAGCCATTCCCCCCTTCCATTTGTATCAGGAACAAAGCCACCAGCCCCTTTTAGTTTTCAGTATTGTTTGCAGCAATGGGCAGTATCAATGGCCATGATAATCCACCACGCTCAGACTCCACAATGCCACATTTCACTGAAGGGCTAACTCTCAGTATGGACAACCAAGAAGTTGAAGAATGTGAAATGTCAGAAACATCATAACAATTCATACGTGAGTTCTGTAATATGATTACTTTTGGTGAGTCTTTCTATGCAACTGGGCTTCTAGTGAGCGGAGGGAACAGTGTATCTGTTGCCTGGCAGGAAGCATACGGCGTCCATCTCTCTGAGCGCCTAACTGGTGGGAGGTTCCGATGGCCTCACAGCAGAGCCCAGGTTAGCAGGTTTCCTCGGTGGGCTTCTGTGCCAACCTCGTGGCACAGGCCCGATATCTTGCCTTGCTTTCTTTAGACCCTCTCTCCACACCTGTGCCTCTGCTCTGCTCAGGGAAAGTGAGCTTTTGCTTTCTGGTTGGTTCAGCCAATCTGAGCCTGCCAGGTGCTCAGCGGGTGGGAGTGAGCAGAGTGAGGCCAGGTGTGCCTCTGATTTCCTGGGTCCTCCCAGGGACTCGCCTGGAGTGGGCAGCGCCTGGCAGAGGTGATCGCTTCCTTCAGCTGGCTCACTGTGCGCAGTTCTCTCCTTCACATCCTGGGCACAGCTGGCTGCCTGCTTCCTCAGGCCTGGAGGCCCGCCCAGGACGCCCCCAGGCCCAGTTACGATGCTACACGCACACCTTTGACAATTTCCTTTGTAAATGAACCTTTCTTAAGTTGCCTTATTTTGAGTAGTCCATCCGTTTCTTATTTTTATGTTCTCAGATACATGGGACAAAAGAAAATTGGAAAGATTTTTCTGAGAAATCAGGAATAATTAGTTTGGAAGTAAACCTAATCCAAAGGGTGACTAGTGGATGATGAATAAGGTCCAAGTACAACTCGATCATGAGGCAAAAAAAAAAAAAAGTTTTCAGGAAGATAAATATTTTCAAATATTTATCTGATAAATATTTATATGATAAACTGTTATATGAAGAATGGATTAGAGCAAGGTACTTTTATAGAGAGCAGAAACTAGCATATTGGTGGATGTAAGGGCATAGACTTTGAGGCAGTGTAATAAAGCATTTACTTTTGTTTAGAAACAAAATGGTCTGCATCATCAGGAAATGAATATTTTATTATAAAGTCAAATGAAATGGTGAGAGGAGGAATTTTTGAGATGAAAAGTGTGGATTCTATGTTGGGAGGGTACTGGGCTGCATGACTTCAAGATTGCTTCTGACTCCGAGACCCTGCTCCCATGATCTCAATGTAGCCCAGATATAATGGGGGGCTTCTTATGGTTTATTTTGGGACCATAATGGAAGAAACAGAGACCATAAATTGCAACACAAGTTAAAAGTAGCTACATTTAAAAAAATTTCTTGGATACCATTAAAAGAGCTTTAATCGGTTATTTACATAAAAAAAAATTCTTAAATTCTCATTCTTCCATTTCTTTGTGTGTTTCTCTCTCTCTCAAATCTGCTATTAACTAAATTTTTTTCTGATTTCACATCTTTCCATCAATATTCTCCTAGTTACATATTTACTAAGGTATTGTCTTCTTACTGCCCCACCAACTTTTGCTCTTAATTTTTTTCTCTACTGAGAGGTAATTCCCTACATCTTTTTTGTTTTTCTCTTCACTGACCCCCTGGATACACAATAGGATGGACATAGTAGTGCAAAGTTCTGTGTTGGCAATGTCTAGGGGTGAGGAAAATGTGTAGTATTGGATAGAGAGGAAGGATAGGAAGCTTTGATTCATTAAAAATTTTTGTTCCTATCACATTAGCTTCTCAAGTGGTAAGTTTGAATACAAGCATATTACTTTTAACATATGCTTTTGTAAGAATTTATTTAGAAAGATTAAAAAATTATTGATTGATTTGAGATAGAGAGAGAAACATCGATTTGTTGTTCCACTTATTTGTGCATTCACTGGTTGAGTCTTGTACGTGCCCTGACTGAGAATCGAACTGGCAACTTTGGCACATCAGGACAATGCTCTAACCAACTGAGCTATCTGGCCAGGCTGAAAGGTTTTTTGAACACAAGTAAAATATTGATAAAAATTGAATTTGATTACCACAAAGATTTAAGTAAAATAAAGCATTTTTTTGGTTGAATTGCAATGGCAACTTGCCATGCATTTATCTTCTATCATTTTACTTATTGTCTGTATCCCACCACTTTGGGCAACTCCTCCTATACCTCAGTTTTCCTCACCTGAATAATAGTAATGATAATAATAGTTATCTACCTTACAGAGGATTCTGTGAAGTTTAAATGATACAGCTCTATGCAACACAGCACTGTGTGGCACATAGCAATGACTTACCAAGGGTCACCGCTATTGTTGCTAACATTTTAATTGTAAGTATTATTATAGTTGTAAACACTAGTGGCCCGGTGCACAGATTTGTGCACATTGAAAGGAAAATAATTAGAAGAAATATTTTAATATTGCTATTTGCCCTTTCTCTGTAATGGACACTGGTCACTGTCTGCGGGGTGATAAGCGAGGCAATGGGGCCCCGCTTGCACCTGCCTTGGCCTGGCGCCACCCACTCACCTGTTCCACCATCCGCTGCAGTCCTGCTCTCGTTGGGGCCCATCGGGGCCAGCAGCACCTCCACTGCCGCCCGCTGTGATGCCGCATCACCAACACCCGCCATGTTCCATGCTGCCCCCTGGTGGTCGGCACACGTCATAGCGAGCAGTTGAACTCCCGGTTCAGGGGACAATTTGCATATTAGACTTTTATTATATAGGATATACATATGTACATATATATTTAGTTTTAGCTTGAAATGTTTTACAGTTAATGTAAATTTTAAAAATTTATTTATGGTAAAGACTGGCTAGTTGGTTACTTAACTAATTTTTTCTTATTCCTAGATTATACAATCTAGGTTAAGCATGACCCTACATCTGAGATCTATCAATGGAATGGGATGGTAAATGATATGATAGTAACTTCCAGGAATGCCCCATTAAATTTCTCTCCTGCCCATGCCTCCAGGATCATATATCTTGTGATATAATGAACCTGAGGTGGCAACTTGGCAGGACATCTTGGTAACGACAGAAGCACAAGGTAAGAGAAGCTGTGGGTCCTTGAATCATTGCTTGAAGAAACTCACTTGCAAAGCGAGACACTGGTTGGTTTTGGACTTTATATGAGCATGAAATAGACTTTTCCATCTTTAAGCCCATTTACTTATTAGTTGTTGTTGTTGTTTTGTTTTGTGTTTTGTGTTTGTTTGGGTTTTTTTTTTTTTTTTTGCTATAACAACTGAGCCTAGTAATTATTCTTCCCAGTTTAAGTATCTTGCAAAACCTCTCAAAAAATAATCTTATGGAGTAAAGTCTTTGACATGATTATATTACAAAGTCAACTATTTTTAATTTTCATGTGCACATCTGCCTTTTACCTTAAACATTCATTTAAACTTATTTTTCAAGGCATCCCTCATTTCAAAGCTTCCCTTAATTTTTTCTTCTCATAGTTTTGATCATAAATACTTAAAGATGGTGACTGTGTTTGGTGCTCAATACAAAGTCTTATAAGTAGGTATAAAATAAATTTAGTGGGGAGTAGGAGGTAAGTAGAAAACAAGACAAAAATTTTGCCACAAAGTCTGTAAACTTAGGGGAAGTATAAGTGAAAACTATTTTGGTATTATGTAAATGGATAAACTGTGCCTTGATAAAAATGTTTCTTTTGCAACTTAATTTTGATGGAATTTTATGTATTCAGTTCCTCTCTTCTGAGTCCGGTAAGCTGAGTCAGAATTCCAGAATGAGGATCTAATGAAATTAGCATGACTATAATGTAATGATCTATGGAAGCAAATCTGTTATACATTAATAGAAATAATGGCAATCATAACATCTTCTAGGCTTCCTTGGAAATATGGAAGACATGCTGTGTACATGCCTAAAGTGCCTTCATTGTTAAGTAGTTGGGTAGAAACTAAGGAAGATAGAGAGAGAAATAGAGAACTGGGTTGGGGGAGGAGGTTGGAATAGTTATGTATAATTTTGGTTATAAATGAAAATTCCATGTTAAGTGCTAATAATAACAGCATCGTTATCACCAATAATAACATTTTAGGGCTACAGAAAATTATTTCACACTAGCTTACTTAATAATGTCGTGCTTACACAATTTTATGATAGTGGCATTGTTTGTTGCTGTGGCTTCCTCCTTGGTAACAGAACTGTAATTTGTTCAGTGGGGGGTGATTATCCTTGATCCAGCCTCACAGGGTGAATCGTGATCGACCTTTCCATCATGGCAATTCCCTCCTCCTGTGATTGTGGCGGGGCAGGCGAAGGCCCAGCTTTGACCAAGGAAATATAATGAGGCATCTGCTCGTCTGCTTCTAGAAAGAAGCTAGGATGGAAAGACCAATCAAGTCCCAGGACCAGAGTTTGAAAGAACCTGGAACTATGGAAGGGATTCTAGAACAAATTGACTTTCTGTCACGTTAAAAAAAATCATTTTGGTTACCAGGACTTGAGAATCTTAATATAGTGATATAGATGTAACCACCCATATTTTTGTTAAAGTAACTTATATGAGGCCCAAGATGAAGTGGCACGTGTTAGCCTCAGGTCAGTATGCCAAAATTTCACTAAATTCCTATGCTCGGCTCTCCCAGAACAGGAAGGCTGCGTCAGAGCTTGCCTGCGCAGCTCGTTTCCTGACTCACCTGCACCACCTCCTTCTGCTCCATCCTGCAAAGGTCCGCTCCCACTCCTTGGTCCAACTCACTCTGGCCTATGGAAGGTTCTCACATGGTACTGTTCTCTGGAGCTTCTTTCTATCGGCCAGATTGGACGCTGCCTGAGTCGTGAATCATTGAAGTCACTAATCAGGTATTTAAAATGTACTCGGTTGTGTTCTTTACCAGTTTGAAAGTGGGGATTGTAAGGCTCTGAGAGGCTAACTAACCTGTTGATTCAAGCAAGTCTTCTGCCTTAAAATGTGGTAATCCTGCCCTCATAATCTTGTAAGTTATCAAAGATAGGAGAATGTTTTATTATTCTTTTATTCATCACCCACAGAGGTGAATATAATGCAGAACCCATGATTGATTACTCAACTACATTCATTAAATAAACAGGATTCTTGTCCTTTTTCTAAAAAGGCTATATCTAAGAGGAGCAAATAATAATTATATTTTTTCTAAGGAAAAACCATTTTACACAAAAAGCTATTTGTGACAGAATTTTGTTTTCCTATATTTATTTTCCCACTACTGTGTTGCTAAACACACTTAATATCTTGTTTTTTTAAATAATGTTTTCCTTTATAATGCCATCTACATGGACATGTGTCAAACCATAAGAATCTTTCATGAATTCCCATCAGTGAGAAAGGGGAAGGTTATTGATGCCATACTCCACTGCCCTGTGAATAAGACACTATAATGCCAGTCTTAGATCAGATACTTTCACCCTAAACAAGGATAATTTCTTTCGTGTGTGATATTTTATAGTAAAACTCTCATGATTTCAAATTCTTGCAACTCAAACATTTCTCAAATTTTAATATATTTCCCATCTGTCAGATTGGGGGAAATAAGAGAGCTTTGGGCAGGACAAAGTAAAGGGTTGGCTTCCTCTTTGCAGTTGGGGAAGCAAGTCAGACAGAAGTTAGTCAGCACGGCTCAGGACAGGTGGAGACCAAGGGAGAGCCCCATGGAAACCCTGCCACTGCCCATCACATGTCAACGGCTCTAAAGCTGCCACGGAAACACACCTTTTAGAGGTGTTCTTGTTTGAGATTTTAAAAATAAACATGAGCTTTAATATGAAGTCATTAACTTTTCCGAAGATGAAGCAGTCTAGATAAATCTCAGTAGAGATACGTACTTCATTTTATTGGCGTTGACTTGGTTAATGAGCGGTGTTCACTGCTGCTGCAGCTCCCAGTAACACACTCTGGGTTCTTTTCTTGAGCTCAACGAATCCCATTATTTTCACTCATATGCTTTTCTACAAATCCATTCTCAATTTTTTCAACTTTTCCATGAGATTTGTCATAATTATCTTGGGACCTTATCTGTGAACATTCAGAAGGAACGAAGATTTCCCTGGTCCCGTGGCCCCCCAGGCCTCCCTGCCCCACGCTCCGCTGGAGTCCCTGCGTCCACAGTGCTCCATCCTCCCTCTCCCAGCAGGAGTCTCCCTGTGGGGCCTGCTGCACTGCTGGTATAGTTTGATACAAAAATCATCCTGTAAGCGCAGCTTATTTCTGTGAAGCATAAGAAGAAAAACTAGAGCATCACCCTAACAGCTGTAACCCTTCCCTCTTAGTGTCCCCTGCGGCTGCACAGGGCCGGCACCCAGCGGCGTGGCCGCTGCAGACAGCCAGCTGGCTGCCTCCAATGCTGGGACTTGGTCACTGATAAACAAAGCAGCCTGACCGAGTGGCTTTTCCCCTCTGCATCTGGATGTTTTGATACTAACAAGATATAACCTTTTTTGTAACATGACCAAAAATGAATGCACGGTACTTGGCCCGATGGTTAGAGGTGGGTACAATGTACAAAATTATTCTTATTTACTATCATTTCTCAGGACTGCTCACTCCAATTTCTTAGAAAATGTGTATCACTTAAAAAATAAAACAGTGCTTAAAATTTGAAAAAAATTACGGTAATAAGAACATTCACTCTAGGGCAAGCGTGTCTAACTCACGGCCCGCGGGCCCCATGCCGCCCACAACGAATGTTTTTGCGGCCCAGCCAATGTAAGAAATGTTTTAATAAAAATTTTGTAACTTAATTTTTACAATATCCTGCTATACATAATTATTAATAACGAACTACAACGTTCGCTAATGACTGATTACTATCATCGTGTTGCGTTCATTTCCCTTATGCGCCTTACATGCAGGCGCACCATTTCTCTCCACTAATGCCAGCAGCGAATATTTTAGCAGCCGATGGCCACGTCATTAGTCCTGGACTGACTTGTTTGGTGTGCGCAACAGAAAATATTTCGCTTTCAGAGAACAAGAAAAAAAAGTCTATTTGTGCTACACTTATTAATTTGTGTGGTTATTCAGTGTCTGGTAAGTTAATGTTCAAGAAAAATATTAATTTTTATTAAAATATTCTGTTGTTTTATGTTCACGATGACTCATTTATTTCAGCCCTTTGTATTCAGTATGTCTCTATCTAAATAAACCTACGTTTCTATGAAGATTGAAGCTCTTGTTTTTTTGCGGCCACACAAACTTCCATCTTGTTTATTTGGCCCGTGTTAGCCTTTGAGTTTGACATGCTGGCTCTCGGGTGTTTTTGCAGAGAGCACTTCTCTTAAAAACTTTACTCACCCCCTTTCCTTAAAAACAATCAGGTGTGCTATTTGGCTGGGGAAATCTAGTTCTACTATTAGAAAACTGAAACGATTCCCTGTGTGTGTTTATTCCTACCCGAAGTTTTGTTTCTGGGCATTTAGACACAGGCTGAATAAAGTGCCAGTAAATCATGTTTACAATCACCATGGGTTTAGACACACACTTCACCCAGCTCTCAACAGTAAAAAGTACAATTTAGAAAACAATCAGCTTTGTCGGGAGCTGTCCTGCCGCCAGGGCAGCGCCAGCACTGGGCTGGGCTTTGCTCAGAGGTGCGGAAGGGGCTGGCTGGGTGTCGAGAGGACATGGGCGCCAGGACTGGGGAAGCAGCTCTGCAAACAGTAGTTTCTTAGATCAAAATCCTGCTCTCACCACGTCAGGGGAACCGTGTCCTGCCCGCAGCGTGGGCGCTTTGCCTCAGAGGAGCTGCTGTGACCTACTTGGGCCAGTTGGCCACGCAGGAGGCGGCTGCGCGCTCTGTGATGGGCCTGTATGGCGGTCGAAGAGGACCTGCGCTTCCAGGAATCTTAACCCTTTTATGAGTCCAAATTGATCACGACATTTTTTTTAAGTCCATTTGGTATCTGACCTGTTAACCTTCATATGACGCCATGACATCTTAAAATCAGAGAAACTATTAGAAAAATTATGTCTTAAAATATGGGCCTTTGTATCTTTTCCACCTTCTCTACTCCAGTGGTTATTCCCTAATAATTTTTGACACTGGTGATTAAACACAAGTAAGGTTTTACATTTATGATTCTCTTTCTAACACAATTGCTAACATATATATCAAGGCAAAAATTAAGCATTCTTAAAGAGTCTGTAACTGAATTTACATATTAAAATAACAATTGCATAGAATTAATAACTTTAAACAATATTTTAGTCTAATTGTTTTAAAACAAAAACAATTAATCCATATTTTATCATTAATCCTAAATAAATTGATGATTTAAAAAATAGAAACACTAGTATTTTTTATTAAGTTGAGTGGTGATTATGATTAGGAAAATTCAGTTGATTTTTTGGTATTTTCCTAACCACATCATATCTTTCTGATTAGAGGGAAAGCTCTAACCCTTCATAACTTGATTACTAAAACATTGATTATGCTATCATTTATTCCTAAATCTTCAGTGGAGGCCCCTTAAAGGGCTTTGGTCAGCATTAAAGACTCATGTCCGCAAAGAAAAGCTTTATTCAGGCTGTTGGGAATGCTGGCGGTCCATTGGTGCTCCTTTCTGAAGCACAGGCAGGCGTCTTCGGAGGCAGATGCCCTGTTTTAGCCAGAGCAGGAATTCTTCGGACAAGTTTATCTCCCAGGACCCCAGCCTTTACTCTCTTGTTTCTTCCCTTCTTGAGGATAAATAACTTCCACAGGTTTTGAGTCTTCAGGATTTCTCCCTTCTCTGTAAAGTGTTTGCTGTGTGTATCTGCCTAGTCGAAGGAAAATCTCTAATGAACTCATTCATATGAATGCAAATGGCTAATATTAGATGTTACCATTTGCCCATTTGACGAAGTCATCTGCAGCGAAGGGCGTGCCAGCATCAGACCGGCGACAGCAAGGCCAAACAGTCTGCTTTATTCAACCAGCAAAGGAATGACTCGAACCTTCTTGCCAGAGTAGAAGATAAGAAACCAGAAAGATGAACAAGATGTTTCTCTGAACGTCAAGGATCTTGCAATCAAGTTAGAGGACTGAAGCAAAAACAAATGAGCTTGAATGT
Organism: Eptesicus fuscus; assembly: GCF_027574615.1. NCBI lineage: Eukaryota > Metazoa > Chordata > Mammalia > Chiroptera > Vespertilionidae > Eptesicus > Eptesicus fuscus. The sequence continues at coordinate 57,149,019 of NC_072490.1, read as the reverse complement.
CTCATCTCTCGCTGCAAGCATCCTGCTCCCCCGGGGAGCGCAGAAACGCCTCCTTCCAGGGTGGTGCTTGCACGGAGCTGGAGCTGGGTTTATTGCCATCAGAGCCCGGGCACTCTGTCTGTTGACTGCAAAACTGTGGACTCCTTGGGACCTGGGCTGTCTTTATTTTTCAATATCTAGTATGTCATATATTAGTTAAAAGGTGTGTGTTTACATAAATGGATATGTAAGTATATTAATGAGCTATTCAGTCGTTATTTTTCCAGGTGCTGTCCATGGGAGGCAGTAATTGAAGTTATCTGTGGCAGAAAGGAAAGAAGAGGCTATGGAGAAAGCCAGTGGGCCAATCTGCATCCAAAGGCCAGGAAGAAGTGGGGAAACCGGGCAGCTGATGGGATCAGGAGGCCACAGTCCCCTCCGAGACACTGGGTTCACATGACACAGCTTGAAATATCTGCTTATACAGCTGATTTTGAAAAAAGATGTTTACCCTATTACCAAAGGGTTGAAATGCTTCAGAAAAAGTTAATCCCCAAATATGTGACATAATGAAGATGATGAAGAGGCTGTTGATCAGTCAAGCCAGATGAATAGGAGATGCTCGGAACTAGCTCTGAGCTGGGGATGACTTCACATGAGAAGCTAATTCAGAAAAAGTACTTTTAGAGAAAGACAAATACTGCATGACATCATTATATGTGCAATCTGAAAGAGCCCACGTGGTGAAACAGCATAGAATGGTGGCACCAGGGGCTGGGTGGTAGGGAAGTCCGGGAGGTGTTGTTTAATGGTACAAACCTGCAACTAGTAGATGAGAAAGTCCGAGAGATCTAACACCCAGCATGGTGATTAGAGGCAACAATAAGGTTTTAGAGACTTTAAAGTTGCTAAGAGACTAGACCTTAGTTGTTCTGACCACACACACACACACACACACACACACGCACACACGCACACACGCACACACGCACACACACACAAGCACACACAAATAATCATTATGTGAGGTGATAGAGGTGTTCTGGCTACCATTGTAATCATTCCTTAAACATACACAATGCTATATCTCAATTATATCTCAACAACAAAGTATTTTCCCTTATACTTAGGAGATGATAAAAGAAAATATACTACTGAAGGCCAAATTCTTAGGCTTTCTGCTACAGTTCTGATGCTGGTAATTTAGAAAATTTAGGTTTCTAAAAAATATAATCTGCTAGTATTATATAATTGTACCATATTCCAAATTAAAAACAATACCTTGATATTTTGAAACCATTTTTAGTTTATATAATATTTAATTTTTTGTGTGTTTTAGAAATTCTTATTGGCTACAGAAAACAAATATTTTATTTTTTCTCAGTAGTATTGCCTGATGAGGCACATTTTGCCTAACTGCAAATATTTGTTTCTTTGTAAACCCTATGTATACTATTTAAGTGTTCAGGAGTATCTTGCCCTTGGAATTATTGTGTTTTAAAAAATAATCTCTGATTACTCTTTGGTACTTTATCAAGTAAATTTTGAAAAAGTTTATGAACACTTATTAAATCTTATATATTTTATGTATCTTACTTAACCTTCATTACAGCTCTTCAGGTTCAATAATTTTGTTTTTGTTATTTCTGTATTATAATTTAGGAAACTGAGGCTTACTTAGAGAGTGAATCATTGAAGGTGAAGGTCATATGTAGCTCTTCACTGAAAGTCTAGGTTTAACTCAACCTCAAATTTTATCTCCTTCACCACAAGCTCCATGACTCATTTAACCTTTGAACTCTGCTTCAGTTTAGTCAGCTACAGTATACATGTCCACCAATTTATCTGAAATGTGATGAATTACAGATACCTGCTGGAAAAGTCAGAAAGGCATAGAGAATGAATTATAACTTTACTCAAATTGAAGCTTAGATTTGTTACCCTTTTAAATGATTTTACAGGGTTTTCTGGGAATATATATTGAAAGAACTAGTATTATTACAACTCTACTATTAATACTACTACTACTGTGCCTATTATTACTACTACTCCCAAAATGCAGTCATCAATGTTTGGTTGTGCAACAGCATTCTCAGTTTTACAAGTAACCAGTGAGTTAAATTTTCAAATTTTATTTAAGGAAGCTTTGAAGGCAGCAATTAATCCCCAGGGCAATAAGGAATTTGAGCTGGTAACTCTCCTTTCTTGCCTACACACTCCCTCCCTCCCTGTAGCAGAGACTGCTAGCTGCCTACCCCACATCCCTCCTCCTCTTCGCCTTAGTAGGCTCATTTCCATACAGCTAAAGTACTACATTTCTGTGCCTCTTTTGCAACCAGGGTGGCCATGCATTTAAGATTTGGTCAACGAGGTGCAAGTCGAAATGATTTGTGAGGTATTCCAGAAGTCCTTTTGGACAGGAGAGGGCTTGCTCATCTTCTTCCCCTCTAGGGCGTAGAGCTCTAATGTGGTGGCTGGGGCTCAGGCAGCAGAAGGATGGAGTCCCTTTCCCACACACTAAAGTCTAGGCAACTGACTGAGTTCTAAATCGTTCCGTCTTCTGGAAGGAGGGAGTTAGATGCACAATGTTGGAGCCAAATCTCTCCCTAACACCTTATGAAGAGTGGCAAAAGGCAGAACTCTAGTCAAACTACACTCAGGCTGTTTTGGGAATCAGAAACCTTTTATTCCTATCAACTTTTGAGTTTGCTTAGTTATTATCTGTGTGCCAAAAGGCTCTTCAAGAGAAGCATTTCATTAATTTACAGAATAAACAAGTGCAGTGGGGCTTTAGCTAATATTTTGTGATGTGTTGAACAATAATAAAAACAAAACTTTGGCTGTCTTAAAGCCTATAAAGAGGAAAAATATATATACATAGAGAGCAAGTGCTGGAATATGTGGATATGTGGGTATCTGGTGTTGAACTGTGAATGAAAAACAATGTCCAGATAACTCCAAAAAGAAAATAAATGAAGAATTCATGTCAAATGAGAAATTTTATTGTGATCAATTGTCAAGGATGCTTCTGAATTTTTAGATTTAAATTTGGAAATATATGCATCATATAAAGACTACATCAGGTTCTAATTATTAAAGAGAATACAATACATTTCAATAACCCATTTTATGTTGGAAAGTGTAAATTATTTTAAAAAATCGTATAGATAATTTTATTATAAATTTTTCTTTAGTTCTTTAGATTTCCACAGTGAATTCTGAATTATCTTAAAAAGGAAGAGAGGCAGAAGGAAAGGAAGAAAGGGAAGAAAGAGGTCCAGCTGGGAGGAAAGAAAGAGCAGGGGATGTGGTTTATTAGAAGACACAAGAGAAAGAAATTACAGAAAGTTCGGGGAGAATAAAGAGAAAGGGGGTGTGCATTCTGTTGAGAACGTGTAACTGATTTCACAATGTCTAACAGATTACCTTTGAGTCACATATTTGGGGGTTTATTTCTCTCACCTTTAGAACCAAAATCACAGATGGCAAGGACATTTGTACCTATTTCATCCCCAGCAAGTGCTTCCACTTAACACTGGGAGAGAAAACAGAGGGACTCTCCCAGATGCGGAGTAAATATAGGTGTAAGGGAGGTTGAGAACAAGAGAAATGCCTGCGAGAGCAAACATTGGATTTTCTCCACAGTCATCATCGCTGGCCCCTCTCTCTGGCATTAATGCTTTCAGTACTTATTGATTTACTGTGCTGGTAATTACACCAACATTGACCTGCATTTTTCTTTCCTGGGTAAATGTTGAATTTATTTAAAAGCTGGTGTGACCTGGTTACTGTAATACCAAAACATAAAGCTACTGTGTGCACTCTGGGGATACAAAGAACCCATTTATCCTCAATTCTGAATTTAAGAAGTTATCAGACTATTTTGGTGATTAATTATATTCTCAACAAAAGTATGACACAAAGTAGAGCATTTCATAAAAACATGAACATTTGCTGTTGGAGGGTTTCAAAGAAAAGAGAGAGCACTTATAATTTAGCAGAATTAGAACAACAACAACTTGTGAAATAGGTGGCATCTGAGATGTATGACCTTCCCCAAGTTCCCTATGCTCAGTGAAGTCAGGTTCCTTCTGTGTAATATTGAGATAATAACAGCACCTACTTCATGGGACTATTGTTGAATGATTAAATAAAATAGAAAGAACGCAGAACTGGCCCTGCTGGCGTGGCTCAGTGGTTAAGCGTCGACCTATGAATCAGGAGGTCATGGTTTGATTCCCGGTCAGTGCACATTCCCAGGTTGTGGGCTCCATCCCCAGTGTGAGGTGTGCAGGAGGCAGCCGATCCATGATTCTCTCTCATCTTTGATGTTTCTATCTCTCACTCCCTCTCCCTTCTTCTCTGAAATCAATAAAATCAATAAAAGATACATTTTTTAAAAAAAGAATGCAGAACTATGCCCACACATAACAAGCATTGTGTAAATATCAGCCATTGAGTTATTGTTGTTATTAAGCTTGTGAGACCCAATCAACTTTCACTTCTTTTGGCCTCTAGTACATTAATAAAGAAATTACAAACAAGATTGTTAAAAAATTGAGATCTGTTTTAAGCATTCACATGTAACAAATTAATACCTTTGACACCAAGAAATATAACATCTCTCTCTATAGGAGCACACATGAAGGAAAATGTGAAGTCTTTGTGGATGTAAGATCTAAGGTAAATGGCCCTCCTCCCATCCCGTCACAGACCCTGAGATTGCAAAAATGGACATAAATAAGAAGGTGGAGATGGGTAGGAGGCATTTCAGGTGGAAAAAATAAAAGGAGCAGAGCTGTGGAAGTTAAAAGATAGAAGGAGAGAATTGGGGAATAAGGAGTTGTTTATTTTAGTTCAGTCATAGGATATACCTCAGAAAGCAAGATAGATATTTGGGGGCCTAAAGGACTCAGTTTAGTAGAGAATAAGAGGGTGGTTTTCTAAGTCTCTCTCTCTCTCTCTGTGCTTGCGTGTGGTGGCCATAGAATTGAAATTGTGTTTTAAGAGGATTAATTTGCGCCCCTATGTAGTGTGGATCTTGTAGAGTCAGGAGGCAGAGAAACTGCAGAGATGGGAATGAGCATCTGAAATGACACTAGAAAAACAAAGGTAGGAAATCATAAAAGAAGGACTTGCAAGTGTGGATCTGTGCTACCAGCGCCTGCCTCACATTGGCCAGCAGGTGTCCTGGGCCTGTCCCCGAACAGTGTAATGAGAGTCATTAGATGGAAAAAGGAAACAAAACAGAAAACAATGGAACCCCCCCCCCCCCCCCCCCCCCCGCAGCAAGTCTCCTTCCTAGTTCCCAGTCACCTGCACTCACTGCTTCTTCCGCACTCCTCCCTGCCCCGAAGGAAGCAGATGGCTTTCTCTTCCAGGCATGAGCGATTCCAGACCTCATCCCCACCCCCAGGACCACAAAACCCCTCTCTGTGGAAATGTTCCCCTCTGGCGTGGATGCCTCTGCTTCCATCCCCACAGAGAGCTTGACTCCATACCTTCTCCCGCCCAGCCACCTTCTCCCTGGATGCTCCCCTGGACTTTCAAAGAGCTCAGAGCACTCCTTTCATGCTTTCTACCCTCTGGCCCAGGCCCATCCTCTTGCAAGTGTTTGTTTATTTGTGTGTTTTTATCTGTTCCACCCAGGGTCATTCTTTGGTCTCTTCTCTTTTCACCCTCTCCATCTCATCTATGCCCGTGGAGATGTGTTTATGATTCTACAATACCTGCCACAGGTGGGGGCAGGGCGTGTGTTCAGGGGTTGTTAGGATGAGTGGTGTGTCCAGCCCTCCTGCCCCTGTACCTTATCCATCATAGACTGGGAGCATCATTATTTTAATCGTCCCAACTACAAACCTCAGAAAAATTCCAGATGCTTCACTCCTTAATCATTCATCACTAATACGTTTCTAATTTTTGGGCTACATGAGTTGGGAATTTTTGGAAGGGAGCAACGTATAGAAACAGTAATTTGTTGCAAGCACACCCTAGAAGTTGGACGTTTGGAAAGCTATACACAACAACAAGTTTGGCAAGGACAGGAGGAATTGGAACTTTCACACATTGCTGACTGGAATGGAAAATGGTGCAGCTGCTTTATTTTTTATTTTTTAAATATATTTTTATTTATTTCAGAGAGGAAGGGAGAGGGAGAGAGAGACAGAAACATCAATGATGAGAGAGAATCATTGATTGGCTGCCTCCTACACACTCCCCACTGGGGATCGAGCCAGCAACCCAGCATGTGCCCTTAACCGGAATCGAACCTGGGACCCTTCAGTCCGGAGGCCGACGCTCTATCCGCTAAGCAAAACCAGCCAGGGATGGGGAACTGCTTTAGAATGTAGTTTGTTTTTTCTTAAATTACTAAATGTACATATTACCTACCAATTATACTCCTGGGTATACACCAAAGAGAAATGAAAATATTTGTTCACACAAACACATGCACATGAAAGCTTTAAACAGCATTTTTCATAATATCCCAAACATGGGAACATCAGAAATGTCCACTGACTGATGAATGGATAAACAAAATACAGTAAAACCAAGTGGATAGTATTCAGGAATAAGGAAGAATGAAGTACCAAAACATGTTACAACATGGATGAGCCCTGATAACATGATGCGAAGTGTAAAAAGCCACATACTGTATGCTTCCATTTATATGAAATGTTCAAAATAGAAAAATCTATAGAGACAGAACTAAGGGTATTGCTGTCAAGAACTAGGGGGCATGGAAGTGACTGCTAATGAGTGTGGGGTTTCTTTATGGGGTGATAAAATTTTTTAAAAATAGATTGTGATGATGGTTGCATTGACTAAATGTATTAAAAACCACTAAACTGTATAGTTTAAATGGTTGAACTTTACAGCATGCAAAACATATCAAGGAAACTGTTTTTCAAAAGTAAAAGACAAAACCATGTTGAAATCACAGTTACTTAGAAGCCTTCAACGTACCCCTGACCGGCAGCCACACCTCTGCTGGGGGCACATACACTGGTCCACAGGATGAAGTCTAACTGCCCTGGCTGTTACCACGCCTGCAGTTCCTTCCTAATGCTTGCCACCCTCGGAGTCACACGTCCTCTATCCAGCCATGCAGCCGTACTTGAACTTCAGCCTACTACTGCTCCACTCTATTTGATTCTCTGCCTTTTGCCATCTTCTACCCCTTGATTTCCCCACTCCAATTCATGTCTCATATCATACCCAACTCAGACATCCTTTAAGACTTACTTTGCATATTACCTCTACCGTGTATCAGTTTTTATCGTTCATTGGCAAAAATGACTCTAAGTAGCTTTGGCAATAAACATTTTTTGGAAGGACATGGAATGGCTCAGAGAATGATAAAATAAATGGAACTTTCAAGCCACAGAAAAGAAAAAATGCAAGGATCTGGACTGCAGGAACTAATGGATAGCCTCTTTCAGAGGAGGGTCTTAGAATGAATTGGTTCTGTTTTTGGATTATGTGACAAGACCCTGCGGCTGATTTGAGCCTGTGAATGTGACAGGAAGTGGTATTTCTAAGCTATCATGTCTAAACTAAGACGAAGAAGAGCCAGAGAGAGGCCCTCCAACTGCATGGCTGTGTTTTCCTGCTTGTGTAGCTAAGGAGACAGAGCCCTGGTCCCTGAGTACTTGTGTGCCAAGGAAGTCCTCTGTCTCCTGTGGAGGACATGTCGTGTGAACAAGAAATACAAATTGGAGGTGGCTTTGATTCATCTACCCAGACTCAAACCTTCCTCAAACTAAACCGAGGCAATGTCATCAGCAAATTGGGAAACTGATGTTGAGCAAGCGAAATGAATAGCTGCCCATTAAACCCAGTGAGCCTCCTGAACTGTGGGCAGAGCTAACTTCTCCTACTCTGTGCTCTCATGGCGCTGTGGTATCTGCCTTAACCAGCACCTGTGAAATGGCCATAATTAGTTGGTTACACGCGTTTTTCCCTAGCGCCAGCTGCCGAGCGTGACACTGATGAGACAATAAGAAAATATTTGTTAAATGAGCAAGTGAGTGAAGAAAGGAAGAAGTGGAATAAAGACAAACCTGGTTATTAGATAGCCACCTCTGTTGTAAAAGCATACCAGGGCTTTCTCTTAATGGATTTTCCTTTTGTGTCTGCTCCTGTGTTGTTTCCATCTTTGGTAAATTACAGATGCTCCAATGCAAAATGGGCGGGGCGCAGTCTGCTGGTCTACCTAACCCACAGTGTGGTTTTAGTCTGTTCAGTATCTTAAATGTTTTTTTTTTTAACTTTCTTTTTTTTTTTTATTGAGGTATTATATGTGTACATATCTTACCATTACCCCCCCCCACCCCACACCCATACATGCCCTCACCCCCCAGAGTTTTGCGTCCATTGTTTATGCTTATATGCATGCATACAAGTCCTTCATTTGATTACATAACTCCCCCACCTCTCCCTAACTTTCCCCCTGTATTTTGAAAGTCTGTTTTATGCTTTACTGTCTCTGTATCTATCTTTTTGTTCATCACTTTATAATGTTCTTTACTATCCATAAATGAGTGAGATCATGTGGTATTTTTCTTTCATTGACTGGCTTATTTCACTTAGCATAATGTTCTCCAATTCCATCCAGGTTGCTGAAAATGATGAGAATTCCTTCTTTTTTATGGCAGCATAATATTCCATTGTGTAGATGTACCACAGTTTTCTGATCCAGTCATCTACTGATGGGCACATAGGCTGTTTCCAAATCTTAGCTATTGTAAATTGTGCTGCTATGAACATAGGGGTGCATATATCCTTTCTGATTGGTGTTTCTAGTTTCTTCGGATGTATTCCCAGGAGTGGGATTACTGGGTCAAATGGGAGTTCCATTTTCAGTTTTTTGAGGAAACTCCATACTGTACTCCACAGTGGCTGCACCAGTCTGCATTCCCACCTACTATGATTGTATTGCTGTCAATCTCTCCTTTGATATCTTCCAGGAGTTTTTAAATGTATCTTGGTGCTCCTGTATTGGGTGCATATATGTTTACCAGAGTTATTTCTTCTTGTTGGATTTCTCCCTTTAGTATTATGAAGTGGCCTGCATTATCTCTAGTTATGTCCTTCACTTTGAGATCTAATTTGTCAGATATAAGTATTGCTACCCCAGCTTTTTTTTCATTTCCATTCACCTGGAAAACCTTTTTCCAGCCCTTTACTCTCAGTCTGTATGCATCCTTTTTTTTGAGGTGGGTTTCCTGTAGACAGCAGATATATGGGTTTTGTTTTCTTATCCAGTCTGTTACCCTGTGTCTTTTGATTGGGGCATTCAATCCATTTACATTTAAAGTTATTATTGATAGGTACTTATTTGACGCCATTTTTATTCTATACCCCTGTGTTCCTTCTTTGCTTCCTATTTCTTTCTTTCTTTCTTTTTTTTTTTTTTTTTTTTTTTTTACAGCAGACCCTTTAGCATTTCTTTCATTGCTGGTTTGGTGGTGATAAACTCCCTTAGTCCTTTTTTGTCTGTGAAGCTCCTGATTTCACCTTCAATTTTGATTGATAGCCTTGCTGGGTACAGTATTCTTGGATTTAGACCCTTCCTTTGCATGACTTTGTATATTTCATTCCATTCCCTTCTGGCCTGATGAGTTTCTGTTGAGAAATCAGTTGCTAGTCTGATGGGGGTTCCTTTGTATGTAACTGTCTGTCTCTCTCTGGCCGCTTTTAAGATTCTTACTTTGTCATTGGTGTTTGCCAACTTAATTATAATGTGCCTTGGCGTCGGTCTTTTGGGGTTCATTTTGCTTGGAACTCTGTGAGCTTCTTGGATTTGTGTGGGTTTTTTCTTCCCTATATCAGGGAAGTTTTCTGTTATTATTTCTTCAAACAGGTTTTCTATTCCTTGCTCAGTTTCCTTTCCTTCTGGCACCCCTATTATCCTGATGTTGTTTTGTTTTGTGTTGTCCCGAAGTTCTCTTAGGCTCTCCCCAATCTTTCTAATTTTTGTTTCTAGAAGCTGTTGTAATTGGGTATTTTTTTCCATCTTGTCTTCTAGCTCACTTATGCGGTCCTCTGCTTCTTCTAGTCTACTCTTGATGCTTTCTATTGAGTTCTTTACAGCAGCGATGTCATTTTTCATTTCTTCTTGGTTCTTCTTCATTTCTTCTTGGTTCTTACTCATATTGTCGAATTTGTCTTCCATCCTTTTCAGCCACTTTATGACCATTTCTCTGAATTCTTTCTCTGATAGGTTGTTTGCCTCTAAATCGTTTACTTCCTTTTCTGGTGATGCCTGCTTTTCTTTTCTGTGGGGGCTATTTCTTTGTCTCCTCATGGTCTTTCTTCTCCGGATGTCTGGTTATATAGATCTCTTTCTCCGGTGTTGATTTAAAGGTACAAAATACAACACAACCAGGCACAACAGACAAGGCACTGAACAGAATTGTATTCACGATATTAATAACCTCCAATAAAGGTAACCACCAGAGAAAGACAAATTAGGGAATAGGAGTGGAAGAGGGAGAGTAAAAAGAAAGAACAACAACAAAAAAAAACAAAGAGTGTGAATCTGAACTTGGGAAAAGAGCAGAAAGAAAGAAAAAAAAAGAAAGAAAAGAAAAGAAAAAAAGTAAGAGAGACAAGAACGATACTAAGAGAGAAAAGGGGAACAAACTATATATATGGGGAGTAAACTCCACTAGAACAACCACTATTCCCAGCAAATTCCAGCAACACGAGCCTGGAGATTAATACAAACTGCAACACCAGCTAATATCAAGTGAGGCAAGGGAAAACAAAAGTAAAAAACAAACAAAAACAAAGCAAACAAAAGAACCAACCAAATCAACAAAAAGAATAATCAAAACAATCTCATAAAAAAGCATAAAAATTCAATCTAATCAACATTCAAGCAAACAACAACAAAAGGCCAGAGAGAAAAATAATTTTTTTAAGGTAGCGTAGAGAGAGGTTTGTATGGATTTGGAGCAGGGGGTTGGGAATTAGATATATAAGTAGGGTGAAGTTTTAGCAGAGAGTAAACTGAAAAAGTAGGGAAAATCTAAAGCCAGAAAGGGTTAAGATAAACAGGAGACCAAAAGGGGAAAGGCTAGGAGGAGAGTGATGGCATAATGTTAGCTTTGAGATAGGGTAAAACGATTGTAAGGGAAAGATGCAAATCGAATGTAGGACACTAATCCAAAAATAAAAGAAAGAGAAAATCAACTGACATTAAAAAAAAAAAGTAAAATAATAGTAATAATAATGCTGATTGAAAATAAAAATGTAATAATTAAAAAGGTGAAAATCGAGTGAGGAAAAAAATTTAGTTTCTTAAGTAAAAAATGAAGATAAAAAAATGAGAATAAAAAATTAAAAAATTGAAAAAAGAATTTAAAATTAAAATAGGAAGACTAAAATGTGCAGTAGCGGCTGTCATTCACTTCCTCTATTATTCTGTTTGGTACGCCTGTTTCCCAGTCTGGGCGGTATTTCAGTTCAGCTTCATTCCAGGGCTCCTCAGTGTTGGAAGCCAGTCCTGCTTTTTAAGCCAGCCGTGTCTTAATTTCTCGTATTTATTTTTGATTACACCAGAGACAATTAGCGTTTCAGCCCCTGGGTGGCAGTGTTTCTGAATTGACTTCCGGGCCTCTCTAGCTTTTTGTTTTTTTTTTATTTCCCCCTCTATGGCACTCACTACCGGTTTGTGGAGGTGTGCACCTCAGAGCTGCCTCTCTGATGGTCACACCCAGCTCTGCTCCCCAGGTTCCGAAAAAACAACTTCCCCCTGCAGTCTTTCAGGGCCTTTCCACCTGGGTTTTTCTATGTATTGGGCTTAGCAATCAGAGTCGGAAAGAGCCCAAGTGTGCGGACAGTGGGTCTGTGCGCCAGACTAAGGATACTGCACTCCTTTGAAAATTCTTAGTCTGACCCTCCTCGTTAGATTAAAATGAGTTGCTTTCAAGAGGTCACTTCTGTTAGCAGCTCAGAAGACCCCCCTCCACATTCATGGATCACGGCAGTTCCAACTGCCGCCGATTTTTCCAGGCACAGACCTCCCGGTTCCTGCTGGTCCTGCGGCTGCCGCGCTTCCCTCACCCAGCGCTTCCCTCACCCACCACGGGGATTAGAAACCACACCTTATTTCAGGCGAAATCTGACCTTTCCGTGGTGCAGTGAAGAGTTCCTTTGAATCCGAATGTTTGTGCCGATAGGGGACCGGTGGTCTGGTGCTCGCAGCCGTTCTGTGTTTGCAGTTGTCCCGGAAAGTCAGGTTTCCAATGAAATCCTCCTTTCCTTGCAAGATGGCGAGGCGCCCGGTGAGCCCGCAGCTCCGGGAGGGGACCCAGCTCCTGTGGGTGCTGCACGGTCAGGGGAACACTGCCCAGCACTCCCCCGCCTTCTCCTGGAGTTTAGCTGTCCCTTGGCTTGCCCACATACACTCCCTCTGCGAGCCTCTGCTGCTCCTACTCTTTGCCCCAGGACCAGACTCCAAACCCGACTCTATTCCGTCGCCATTTTTTTCCCTCTATCTTAAATGTTTTGATTTAATTACCAAATTGTTTAAAATGTAAGTAATTTTACCCAAGTATCCGGAGTTCTACCTGGTATAGAACACTGGAAGAGTGTGCCGCAATGAAGCACTGTTTTTTCATGGGACCGATTAGTGGGGTCTGAGGGGCTGTTCCTTCTCACATTCAGAGAAAATTCTCCTTTCTGCAGGGCCCCTGAGCCTGCTTTACCTGTTCAAGTTCGCTGCCAGGCCTGGTGGGCACTTTTGTTGAGAATCCCTGTAAATTCTTGAGAAAACTAAAGTGTATTTAAAAGGACTTTTCTGTGACACCAGGACTATGGAAACCTACGTTGCTGTGAGCTTCCCTTTTTGGTTGGGAATTGATCTCTGCAGTCACAGATCATGAATAAAAGTGCTTAACTTTTAGAAACCATCTGGGAAAAGCATTTGTTATATATTATGCTGTAATGGTCACTGTCTTCTAAAGGTGCAGGCGATTAACTTTTACTTGGTGATTTCTTCAATTTTAGGGAAACATTTTTGATTTGGTCTTGATGTAGTTTAAATGCATTGTATGAACTTCGTTTTTTTCTATAAGAATATAATTTGGTTCATAAATTGCAGATGGTGGAATCATGCTAAATGAATATCCTCATTGCTCAGAAAATTAATTCTTTTGACAGAATCATTCACTTAAAATGAAGTGAATATTTAACTTTCTATATTAAGAGGTTTGAATGAAGTATCAAGGCCTTCGTTTTCATATACTCCTTCCCTTAATAATTTCATACTTCATTTCTCTTTTATTGAAGTTAGGGATATTTGAGCCATATTTGTAAGTTCTCCTTGCCAAACATTTTCCTTTCAGTTATTCTCTATTTTTTTTTTCTTTTTGGTGAGGTGTTTCTGGTTCTCTTGAATTTTCTATCAAGTGGAAATGGTCATAATCAACACAAGTTCAACAAGTGACAAAGACTATATATAATAGGGGTTAAGAGCAGGGACCTGGAGTAAGACTGACCAGGATTTAAATCCAGGAATCTCTTTCTTCTGCTATGTGACCTTGGGCTATCTGGTAAGCCTCTCTGTATGAACTTCAGTTTCTTCATGGAGATAATAATGGATGTTCAAAAGAATGAGTCAATGTATATATTGCTTAATTATTATTATTAAGATGATACTCATTGCAAATTCTAAGAAAACTGAACTTTCATGTATTTCTTTATTATTTAATATATTTTTTAATTTATTTTTATTGTTGACAATACTATAGATGTCTCCTATTTCCCCCCACTAACCCCCCTCCATCTGGCCCCCACCAGACCTCAGGCCTTGCCCGCACTATTGTCTATGTCCATGGACTATGCATATCCTATCTAATAAAGAGGGAATATGCAACTTGACTGTCCTGCCGTCAAAGATGGCAGCACCCACAGCCAATAAGGAGGGAATATGCTAATTGACTGCCCCACCCTCAAAGATGGTGGTACCCACAACCAATGAAGAGGGAATATGCTAATTGACTGCCATGCCCTCTAAGATGGTGGCACCCACAGCCACAAGATGGTGGCTCCCAGTCCCCTCAGCCCTGATGGGGTGGCAGGTGTGTACCTGCCTCTGGAGTCCCCCAGTTCCCTCAGCCCCCCTGCCACCAAGGGCTGGCCCAAGCAACAGGCAAGCCTCAGATGGTGGCTGCCCAGCCGCCCAGGGCTGCCCGAGGCTTGCACTGCCAGCAGTGGCAGCAGCGGAGGTGTGATGGGGCATCGCCTTCCCCTGATCACTGGATCACCTCCCGCCCCTGAGGGCTCCTGGACTGTGAGAGGGGGCAGGCCGAGCTGAGGGACCCTCCCCGCTCCAGTGCATGAATTTTCATGCACCAGGCCTCTAGTCTATATATATAAAAGGCTAATGTGCAAAGTGTCTCTTCAGGAGTTCAACCAGGAGACCAGGAGTTTGATCGCTCGCTATGATGTGTGCTGACCACCAGGGGGCAATGTGGAATGAAGGAAGGCCCCATCCAGCAGCCGGCAGCCAAGGAAGTGAGGCCCAGGCCAGCAGTCTGCAGCCAGCAGCTGGGGAAAGGAGGCCCAGCTGGCAGCCGGAAAGCCGTGATCAGCCCTGATCATCTGCCAGGCCTAGGGACCCCACCAGTGCATGAATTTTGTGCACTGGGCCTCTAGTATGTATTTAAGTTCTTTGGTTAATCACTTCCCGCCCCCCCCTCCCCCTCCTTCTGAGATCTGTCAGTCTGTTCCATGCATGCATTCCTCTGGACCTATTTTGTTCATTAGATTCCACATATAAGTGAGGTCATATGATATTTGTCTTTCTCTGCCTGGCTTATTTTGCTTAGCATAATAATCCCCAGGTCATTCCATGCTGTTGCAAAAGGTACGATATCCTTCTTTTTTACAGCTGCATAGTATATCATTGTGAAAATGTACCACAGCTTTTTTATCCATTCCTCTGCTGATGGGCACTTGGGCTGTTTCCAGATATTAGCTACTGTAAATAACACTGCTATGAACAATTCTTTCTGATTGGTATTTCAGGATTCTTAGGATATATTCCTGGGGGGGAGGGATCACTGGGTCAAAAGGAAGTTCCATTTTTAATTTTTTGAGGAAACTCCATACTGTTTTCCACAGTGCCTGCACTAGTCTGCATTTCCACCATTAGTGCACGAGGTTTCCCTTTACCCCACATCCTCACTAGCACTTGTTTGTTGATTTATTGATGTAGCCATTCTGACAGGAGTGAGGTGATACCTCCTTGCAGTTTTAATTTACATTTCTCTGATCATTAGTGACACTGAGCATTTTTTCATATGTCTCTTGTCCATTTAAATCTATGTCCTCTTTGGAGAAGTGTCTCTTCTGGTGCTTTGCCCATTTTTTAATTAGTTTGTCTTTCTTTTGTTGAGTTGCTTGAATTCTTTATATATTTTGGGAATTGACCCCATATCAGATGTATCATTGACAAATATGTTCTCCCATATAGTGGGCTCCCTTTTCATTTTGTTGATGGTTTCTTTTGTTGTGCAGAAGCTTTTTAGTTTGATGTAGTACCATTTGTTTATTTTTCCTTTGTTTTCTTTGCCCTAGGAAATGTATTGGTACATTGCTACATGAAATGTCTGATATTTTACAGGCTATGTTTTCTTCTAGGATTTCTTTGGTTTCATGACTTACATTTAAGTCTTTTATCCATTTTGATTTATTCTTGTGTATGGTGTTAGTTGGTGGTCTAGTTTCATTGTTTGCATATACCTGTCCAATTTTCCCAACATCTTTATTGAAGAGACTTGTTTTTACTCCATTGCATGCTTTTTCCTTCTTTGTCAAATATAAATTGAGCATAATGTCGTGGGTCAATTTCTGGGGTCTTCATTCTGGCTTTGTAGTATAGTTTGTTATCAGGGATTGTGACTTCTCCAATTTTGTTCTTCTTTCTCAACATGGCTGAGGCTATTTGTGGTGTTTTTTGGTTCCATAAAATTTTTTTGAGTATTTTTTCTAGATCTGTGAAATATGCCGTTGGTATTTTAATAGGGATTGTGTTGAATCTATAGATTGCTTTGGAAAACATGGACATTTAATGATATCAATTCTTCCAATCCATTAACATGGTATATGCTTCTACTTGTTTATATCTTGCCCTATTTCTTTTTTTAATGTCTGATAGTTTTCTGAGTACAGGTATTTTACCTCTTTGGTTAGGTTTATTCCTAGGTATCTAAGTTTTGTTGTTGCAATGGTAAATGTAATTGTGTTTTTAATTTCTCCTTCTGAGAGTTTATTATTGGTATATAAAAATTCCATCTATTTCTGGGTGTTAATTTTGTATCCTGCTACTTTGCCAACATTGTTTATTAAATCTAGTCTTCTCTTTTTTTTTTTTTTTTTTTTGGTGGAGTCTTTAGAGTTTTCTATGCACAATATTATGTCATCTATGAATAATGACAATTTTATTTCCTCCTTTCCAATATGTATGCCTTTTGCTTTACTTTGTCTGGTTGCTCTGGCTAGGTCTTTCAGTACTGTCTTATATAATAAAACCCTAAAATGCAAATCGACCAATCATTGGAATGACCTGTAGCTATGAGGTGCACTGCCCATCAGGGGGAAGACGCTCAAAGCAGGAGCTGGCCCCTGTTGGTCAGTGTGTTCCCAAAGGGAGAACACCGCTCATTCAGAAGCCTGGTTCATGGCTTGCAAGTGCAGTGGCGGTGGCAGGAGTCTCTTGCGCCTCCATGGCAGCCCTAACGACCCCTCGGATGTGTCCTGGACTACGAGAGGGTGCAAACTGAGGGACACCCCCCCCCCCCCGCCCGGGCCTCTAGTGTAAAATAAGAGTGGTGAGTGGACATCCCTGTCTTTTTCCTATTCTTAAGGGAAATGGTTTTAGTTTTTGCCCATTGAGTATGATGTTGGCTGTAGGCTTGTCATATATGGCCTTTATTATGTAGCTGTATGTCCCCTTTATTCCCACTTTGCTGAGAGTTTTTACCAAAAAAGGGTGCTAGATTTTGAGGAATGCTTTTTCTGCATCTATTGGTATGTTTATTTGATTTTTACCCTTCATTTTGTTTATGTGATATATCATATTTATTGACTTGTGAATATTGTACCATCTTTACATCCCTGGACTCAATCCCATTTGCTCATGGTATATAATCTTTTTAATATATTACTAGATCAAACTTGCTAATATTTTGTTGATGATTTTTAGCATCTATGTTCATCAGGGATATTGAACTGTAAATTTATTTCTTGGTGGTGTCTTTATCTGGTTTTGTAATTAGGATAATGCTAGCCTTATAAAAAGATCTTGGAACTATTCCCTCTACTTGAGTTTTTTGGAATAGTGTGAGGAGGATAGGTGTTAGTTCTTTAAATGTTTGTTAAAATCCATCTGGTCCAGGACTTTTGTTTGCTCAGAATGTTTTGATTACTGCTTCAATTTTATCAGTAGTTATTGGCCTATTTAAGTTTCTGATTCCTCCTGATTGAGATTGGGAAGATTGTATGTTTCTAGGAATTTGTCCTTTTTCTTCAAGTTGTCGGCATATAAATGTTAATAGAATTTTTTTACAATCCTTTGTATTTCTGTGGTGTCAGTTACTTCGCCTCTTTCATTTCTGATTTTATTTGGGTCCTCTCTTTTTATTTCTTTCTATTATTGATTTCAGAAAAGAAGGTGGAGCCCTAGCGGGTTTGGCTCAGTAGATAGAGTGTCGGCCTGTGGTCTGAAGGGTCCCAGGTTCAATTCCGGTCAAGGGCATAGACCTCAGTTGCAGGCTCCTCCCTGGACAAACCCTAGTCCAGGCACATGCAGGAGACAACCAAGCAATATGTTTCTCTCACATTTATATTTCTTTCTGTCTTTCCCTTTCCTACTCTCTCTAAAAACCAATGGAAAAATATCCTTGGGTGAGGATTAAAATAAAAAAAGAAAAGAAGGCAGAGGGAGAGAGAGATAAAAACATTAATGATGAGAGAGAATTTTTGATCAGCTGCCTGTTGCATGCCCCATACTGGGGATTGAGCATACAATGTGGGCATGTGCCCTTACTGGGAATCGAACTATGACCTCCTGGTTCATAGGTCAATGCTCAACCACTGAGTCACACCAGCCAGGCTTTTTTTCTGTTTTGTTTTTTAATGGGTCTGGTTATAGGTTCATCAATCTTTTCAAAGAACCAAGTCTTAGTTTCATTGATCTTCTGTATTGCTTTTTAGACTCTATGTTATTTATGTCCGCTTATATCTTTATTATTTCCTTACTTCTACTTCTGAGCTTTTGTTGTTTTACTTGTAATTCTTTTAGTTATAGGATTAGATCATTTATTTGGGATTTTTCTTGTTTCTTGAGATAAGCTATGTACTTCCCTCTCAGGATTGTTTCCACTATGTCCCACAGATTTTGGGGTATTGCGTGTTCATTTTCCTTTGTTTCCTGAAATTTTTAAATTTCTTTCTTATCTCATTGATAATCCATTTACTGTTTAATAATATGCTATTTAGCCTCTATGTGCTTGAATGTTCTTGAGGTGTGTTTTGTTTGTTTGTTTGTTTGTTTTTATAGTTGGTTTCTAGTTTCACACCATTTTTATTCAAGAAGATGCTGGATATGATTTCAATCTTCTTGAACTTGTAGAGACTTATTTATGTCCTAACATGTATTATTGAAAACGCCCCATGTGCATTTGAGACAGAAGTATATTCCTCAGCTTTTGCATGAAATGTTCCATCAATTTCAATTAAATCCATTTGATCTAGTGTGTTGTTGAAGGTTGCTGTTTTCTTTATGAGTTTTTGTTTGGAAGACCTATCCAGTGATGTCAGTGGGGTTGTAAAGTCCCGTACTATGACTGCATTGCTGTCAATCTCTCTCTTTAAGTCCTCCAGGAGTTTGTAAATATATTTAGGTTGTTCTATACTGGGTGCATATATATTTACCAGGGTTATATCCTTTTGTTGGATTGATCCCTTTAGTAGTATTTAATGACCTTCTTTGTCTATTTTTATGGCCTTTGTTTTGAAGTCTATTTTGTCATATGTAAGTATTACTACCCCTGATGTTTTTCTTTTGTTGTCATTTTTCATTTTGATTTGCATAGAAAATTTTTTCCCATTCTTTCACTTTCATCCTGTATGATTCTTTTGTTCTGAGGTGGGTCTCTTATAGATAGCATATATATGGGTTACGTTTTCTTACCCATTCAGCTACATCATGTCTTTTGTTTGGAACATGTAATCCATTTATATTTAAGATTACAATTGATAGGCACTTGTTTATTGCCATTTTCATTCTTTATGCCTGTTTTCCTCTTTCTCTTTATTTGTTCTTTTTACACCATTCCCTTTAACATTTCTTGCAATGATGGTTTTGTGGTAATAAAATCTTTTACCCTAATTTTTTTCTGGGAAGCTGTTTATTGAAAGTTAAATTTTGAATGATAGCCTTGCTGTATAGAGTAGTCTTGGTTTTAGATCATTGCTTTTCATTACTTAAACAATTCATGCCATTCCCTCCTGGCATGTAGTGTTTCTCTTGAGAAATCAGTTGACAGTCTTATGGGAGCTCCCCTGTAGGTCACTGTCTGTCTCTCTCTTGCTGCCATTAAGATACTGTTGTTGTCTTTGATGTTTCCATTTTAAATATGATGTGTCTTGGTGTGAGTCTCTTTGTGTTCATTTGGATTGGGACTCTCTCTGTTTCCTGAAATTGTCTGACATTTTCCTTCACCAGGTTAGGAAAATCTTCTGTCATTATTTTTTAAATCAGGTTCTGTAATCCTTGATCACTTTCTTCTCCCTCTGGGACACCTATGCTGCAGATATTGTTCTGTTTCATGTTGTCCCAAAGTTCCCTTAAACTCTCCTTATCCTTTTAAAGTATTTTTCCATTTGCTGCTCTGATTGTGGTTTTTTCTTCCATCTTCCAAATATCTGATTCAATCATCTGCTTCCTCAAGCTTGTTTTTAATTCCTTCCACTATATTCTTGATGTCAGATATAGTATTCTTTATTTCTGACTGGTTCTTATTCATAGTTTACATGTCCTTTTTCATGCTGATATAGTTCCCATTAACTTCCTTGTAATTAATATTAAGCTCCTTGTAGTACTCACTAAGTTACTTGAGCATCCTTATAACCATTAGTCTGAACTCTATGCCTATAGATTTCTTACCTCCATATCATTTAGTACTTTTTCTGGAGATTCCTCATTTTCTTTCATGGGAGTTGTTTGTGTTTTTTTTTTTCTCTCCCCATTTTAGTTATATATCTGTGCTTGTTTCTATGTATTAGATATAACTGCTATGACTCCCAGTCATCATGGGTTGCCCTTTTGTAGTAAATGTGCTGTGGGACCCAGTGGTGTGGTCTCCTTGAACTCCTGAGCTGGATGCTTTAGAAGTCTCCCTTCTATGTTTGTTTGTTTGTTTGTTTGGCTCTCCTATTGTAACCAGGTTTTGACTGTTGTTTTCCCATTTGTGAATGGGATCTCCTCTCAGGCTGGCAGGCTATGAGTTTTAATCCTGACCATTTCCTCTGTGTGACCGAGCCCCAGTTTCCCCAAGCAGGGACTGTCATGTTCCCCTTCGCCCATGCACTCCCCTCCGCTGGTTGCTGACAGGTGCCTTAACCTTCTTCATCATTCCTCTTGGTTTGAAATACCCTGGCAAAGGCTTTTCAAGCTGCTTTTGGTACCTATTACTTAATATCTTCAACAAATGTTTACTGAGTGGCAACTATGTCCCAGGCACTGCTCTACCTCCTGAGGATATGGAAATAAACAGATAAAAACCTGTGGCCTCATGGAATTTATATTCAGATTGAACACGTGAAGATTTTATGCATAGCATTAAGGACATTTTTTACTTCTTCACCGTGACTCACAGGTAAATCCATCTCTTCCTGTTAAATGAACTGGGAAAGGGAAATTGGTTCTAGCCCAGGGCTGACCACTCATACATCTGCTCCTCAACTCATTGTTTGTTTGAACTTACACGTATTTAAATCATCCCAGCCAAAGTCCCCACACCACTAATGCCCACAAAATAGAATCATTTTTAAATTCTCTTTCACTTGACCAGGTCCACTGACTTTCTTTGGTTTTGCCTCTGGTCATACTATTCTCCTTTCTTCCCTTACCTTCTGCTTCTGTCATTCTCCTGGACTGTAATAATTTCTCTGTTCTTCATATGTATTAGAATTCTTCTTGTCCCTGAAGATCTAACTGAAATAACACTCTCTCTAAGACTCCTCTCTGAACTGTAGATGCCATAATTTTGGGGCCACACATTTGGCACTTCTATATTCTTTATCTTTTCTCTAATTTCTGTTAATAGAAGCAAATTTGGGAAGGTGTCTTCTTTACCTCTCTCTTCAGAGTCTAGTACTGCCTGGAACACAACAGGCACCCAATAAGTCTTTGTTGAATGGATAAAACTGAAGCTTAAAACTGAAGTCAAAACATTCCCCATCAACCTCTGAATAATTCACAGGGGTCAGCAAACATTTTCTGTAAAGGCCCAGAAAATAAATATTTTCAGCCATACTGCCTATGCTACAACTAGTCAACTCTGTTATTTTAGCACAGAAGTATCCATAGACAATATGTAAACAAATTAGAATGGCTGTGCTCCAATAAAATCTATAAGTGAGGAGGCATGCTGGATAGGGGTTGTAGTTTGCTGACCCCTTGAACTAAAATCTTTATAAATAAAATATAGATCTTTGTGAGAGGGCTTGTGACTCCCTTCTGCACCTTTAATGCTAGTGTAGTTCTGACATATTATAGATATTCAATAAAAATGTATTATTTATTAAGGGTGAAGATTATTTATGGCATAACACATCTTATTTATAACATATATGTTAAGACATGCTGATGCCTGGAACATTTTCCTCCCATGCCATATTTGTGTTGACATTTACTATTTTGGGTTTGACAACTGACAATTTTACTTCCTAATTATGTTCTTCTTACTATATTTCCTGAATGTTTAATTAGTTACAATATTATGATTCATTTTATTTGAGTTTTATAAAATTGCTTTTGCTGATTTTAATTTCCAAAGACTCTGAAAAATAGATGAACATTATTTATTAATTTAAAAATAAACTAAAGACCATTAACTTATGTAACTAAGTTACAACTAATTCCAACTGACTGATACTCGTTGCCTATAATTTTTATGACATAAATTGGATGACATGATATGAAGTTACTAGTCCCAGGGTTGGGAAACAGTAATTGATGTTGTCTGTCATGGGTGGGTGAAGAAGGTAGTGATAACATTCAGATTATTTACCTAGCATTCTTGATCCAAATAGTATAAAACATTCTATCTATCTATAAGTATTTATATTTATATTCTGTGAGTGTGTGTTTATGTTTTAAAAAATATCAAATTATTAACTTGGATAATTTGTATAGTGCAATGATGGGATATTTTATTTTTGATTTTGGCTTTTATAGATTTTCCAAATGTTCTGCAATGGAAATACGTTACTTTTGGGATTTTTGCTTCTAGTGGTATGGTGGACTAGATACCCAGAAGGATCTTTATGCCACAATCCAACCAAGATTTTAGATGAAATTACATCTAGTACATTTTTAATGCATTGTTGAGCTCTCAGGAAAGTAGGGAAATAAATCAATTAAACTATTTTATCTCACTAGGGCCAAAGAAGTCCTAGAAGTAATGTCAATACCAGCACAGGGAAGAGGAGGATTCACTGTGGGCTGGTACTTGTTTATGGGTCTAAACCTTTGATTCCTGAATTAAGCTGGAAACTTGAAAAATGCTAAAGTGGTCCTATATTAAACCTGCAAATCCTCTCCAGATGAATGAATCCCAAATGTATGCCATTGGTATTTCTAAAGGTTAAGTTCAACAAAATGTGGGCTCACAATAGAAAGGAAATCACCAAACGCGAGATGAAATAAGGTATTGTAAGTGAGAGTCAGCACACACAATGAAGGTTTAAGTCTATACCTGAAGAGTAGAGAATTATAAAACATAGACTATAAAATACTGATGTAGTTTACACTTAAATAAAGAAAAAGTAGACTAAAATGATGAAGAAAAGAAAGATTATCAAGAGTGACCAACCAAATTGAATTTTTAGAAATAAGAAATGTAACTGCTGAAAATTAAATATAATGGGTGGATTTTATAATAGTTTAGACACTGTTAAAGTGAGAATGAGGGAACTAAAGGACAGATCCATAAAAAACTATTCAAATGTAATGTAGTGAGACAGAGATGCCAAATGTGAAGCATTAAGCTAGATGGAAAACAGAATAAGAAAATCTAGCATACTCTCAGTGGATGTCCCAGAAAAACAAACCAGAGATCATAGTAAAGGAGAGAAAATGTCTGAAGCTGTTCTATAGTTTATTAAGGATATGACCCTACAAATATAAAGCACAACATATAAAATGCAGAGATAAAACAGTTAGGTAACTGTAGTGAAACTACAGAACATCAAAATCAAAAGAGACATTCTTAACCCTTTGCACTCGCTTGCTTTTGTCTCGATTCCTTTATTCTAATGCTAACCATGTGGAGTCACACTCGACATCCTAGTGCAAAAGGTTAAAAGTTGCTCAAGAGAAAGGGTAGATCAAATAAATGCAAATTAGATAATGGAGGATTGGGCAGCAACAATGGAAGCCAGAAGGTAAGTACATATTTAGTTAAGAGAGAAAATGACCCTTAAACTAAAATCGCGAACCCAGCAAAACTGTCTTTTAACCAAAAGGTTGAAATAAGAACTGATTTATTTTTGGGACGAGTTTGTTTAAAATGATATTTCTCCTTTAAAACCTGTGGCTTCATTTTAGTTCAGAGTTTTCTTTGTTGAAAGTTTTATTTACAGACTCAGTGTTTCAAATAGATAAAACTTTCAATTTCTTCTTATATAACAACAAAATAGCTGTGTTTTTCTAAAAATTTAAAAAGTTCATCTAAAATTTCAAATTTATTAGCATGTAGCAATTTTCCAAATTGTTCTGTTATGTCTTGGGATATATAGTGATGTTCCTTCTATTATTTCTGCTATTATTTATGTTTTCTCTCATTTCGTTGAGGCTTTATCAACTTTTCTGCATCTTTGGACATGTTGATCATATATATATATATATATATATTTTTTTTTTTTTTCTATTTCAGTTTGTTTCTGCCCTTAACTTGATTCTTTCTCTTGTTTTAAAGTATTATTTTTTTAATTCCTTGTTATGGCTACTCTAGACGGACTCTGGGTCTTTCTGATTCTCTAACATATATTGTGTAACCCAGTACTTTTCAAAGTCAATCCCTGGGCTAGCAGCATTGGCATCACCCAGGAACTTTTTAGAAATGCAATTTCTTGGGACTAGTCTTACTTCTGTTAAAATCAAAATTCTGAAGGGTGGGGCCCCGTAATCTGTAGTGTTCTAATAAGTTTGCATTTAATAACAAAAAATGTTCATAACTACTAATTAGATTAATAAGTAGACAGGTTTAAAACTAGGCTAAATGCAAGTGAAATATGTTCTTTTCTATCAGAGAAAAATATTATTACAGAAATAATTAATGAGCTAAATTTGGTAAAGAAAACCTGGCCAATATCAATATAAAGAACAAAACAAATCCAAACCTTACAGTACACAAAAATCTTACTAAAGTTGAATGGCTGATCACTCTAATTCTAAACACAAAGGTTTAAAATTCAATCATAAGGTTTTATAGAATTTTGATCTACTCCTATTTTCTTATATCAAGCTAGAGGCCCGGTGCATGAATCCATGCATGGGTGAGGTCCAGCTGGCCTGCCTCGATAGGGGCCCATTGAGTTGGGCCAGTGGGGGGGAGGGTCCGCAGGAGGTTGGCCGGCTGAGGTTGGGGCCGAGGGCAGTTGGCCGGGTGGGCCCTGCCCCCGATTGGGGTGTCAGGGGCCAATCAGGAGTGGGGCCAGCTGGGGGGAGGGGCCGTGGGTGGTTGGCTAGTCGACCCCACCCCCAATTGGGGTGTTGGGGGCTGATCTGGGGTGGGGCCGGTCGGGAGTAGGGTCCATGAGCAGTTGGCCGGCCGGCCCTGCTCCCAATCAGGGTGTTGGGGGCTGATCGGGGGCTGGGCCGGTGGAGTGGGATTGGGGCCTGGATCAGGCTGGTTGGCTGCCGCAGTGAGCATCATAGCCAACCAGTCATTCTGGTCATTCCGCCTTTCTGGTCACTGGGCTTTTATATATAGAGACTAGAGGCCCGATGCACGAAGATTCGTGCAAGAATAGGTCTTCCTTTCCCTGGCTGATGGCACCGGCTTCCCTCTGGCACCCGGGACCCGGGCTGCCTTGCTCCTGCTGCTGCCAGGCACCCGGGACCTGGGCTGCTTTGCTCCGGCCGCCACCACCACCCACCAGGCATGTGCTCTGAGCCACGCCATGGCCGCTCAGAGCACGTCCCCACCCCTGGTGTGTGTCCGCTGGGGCTGGGGGCAGCATACAGTCCCCTCCCACCCATCTGTGTGTGCAGCTCCTCCTGAATCATCATGATGCAGCCTCCTCCTGAGCTGGTTGTGACCGTTAAGGCATTCCGGCCTAATTTGCATATTACCTCTCTCTCTCTCTCTCTCTCTCTCTCTCTCTTCTCTCTCTCTCTCTCTCTCTCTCTATATATATATATATATATATATATATATATATATGATCTTCCTTAACTATGAAAAAGATATTTTCAAGTAACATAGAAGAAATTTCCTCATCATAATCAGGCACTGTAACTTCCTTCCAAGTAATACACAAAGAAGCAAGATTTTAATTATTTTGTTGAGTTACTAAAAAAATAATTTTAACTAGGCATTAACAAAAGAAAAAAACCACCAGTAACATTATCTCAAACAGATGGTTTCAAATAGTTGGAATGCTATTCTCTGCATGGTTCAATAGCACCTGAAATAACACATAAAATCCATAAATATAAAGAAAAAGCAAGCAGACAAGTCAGATATAGTAGTGAGTGAACTTGACTTACAGTTGGAATGGAGACTGCCCTACATTCAAAAGAAGTGCCCACCACCAACAGCACATGTGGCACTGCTGGATTTTAACTTGTCGTCTTTGTGAAGGTAACATGCCAGAACAGCAATACCGGTGATAAAGACAAAACATCTTAGTCATTTGAATTTTAGAGAGAGGGTATCAGTGAGAGAAAACTACATATGGAATGGCAAAGTCCTTTTAAAATCTAGAGTAAAAGTTAGCAATTCACTTATCACCACTGTGTAATTCAGGTAAAAAACAAAAACAAAACAACTACTTGTTTGTTTGATTATCAGTAATTCTTATCAAGATTCACAATTTTTGAACTTTATAGCAGGAAACCAAATGTGTTCATACTTTCATATGGAAAAAATAATCTGATCAAGACTTTAAATAAAGCAAATAACATTTTAATTTTTCAACTAAAACAAAAGCAATATTCCAAACCTAGTTTGTTCCAAGTTTGACTATAATTTTTGAAATTTGTCAATCAGTTCGGAAACATCTTTTTTGCTCTTTTTTTTTTTAAATTAAATCACTGACAGTTGAGTCACATTTCCATTGTGTATTCCTTTCTTTTAAAAATATTTCCTTAAGCAGTTCTGAGCAGGGTCTAAAAAATAAAAAATAGTAAGAAGAAAAATTATCATGATGAACTAGAAAAAGAACAAATTTTGAATACATACAGAAAAGCTTAAATTCTACAAATACACTATATCACTGGTTACTAAGGAAATTATTAAAAACCTATTTCATTTAGGAAAAAAAATAGGAATTATATAACATTGTATACCCAAATAAGTAAACCATTATAATTTATCTAAAATAATAGAGAACATTGACTATTTTTGTGTGTGATAATTCTGACATATTTTATTAGAGATTCTATGCGTATTTATTTCAATTATTTACAGAGTAAAATCTAAATATTTTATATAATTTTACCCCCAGTTTTACTGCTGTTCTTTTATAGAAAATGCATATTTTGCAATAAACTAAGGAATTTTTCAAATGTCTTTGTTCATTTGTGCCTTATTTATTGAGCATATCCAGAGTTGATCTAAGTAGAATCTTTTATTAAACTTTTATTCACATAAATGTTAATGACATATAAGTTTATGCTATACAGATTTGTATTTGTTTGCCAGGTTTTGGTATAATAAAGAGACCCCCTTGAAACATAAGAACTAATACAACATGTGACCCTTACTACTACATACATCTGTTCTACTAAAAAAACTTCCAAAGTAACTAATGTAGGAATACAGTATGGAGACTAATTACAAATGCCCTAACAATATTTTTACAGATAGAATATTTTCATTGTTGAGAATACTTGCTGTAGGTCACGCTAGATGTTTAAGTACTAGCTCTGAGAGGGGCTAATGATCAGCTTCCTAAATTCTATGCAAGGTTGACAATGACAGAGAAAGAATGAAACAGAAAGTGAGCCATGCATTTAAAAGGGAACAGAACCCAAGCAAAATGGTGTGGGATATCAAGACAAATAAATGTAAACAGTGACTATGGCGAATTGACATGTCTTATTCTACTCTCTGCTTGTTCTTCATCTTGGTCATCAGGTAGATGAAATGCAGTTGCAAGCTGTTCACTTATTGTGAGGTGATGTACACCCCCACAGTAGGTCCCATAGACTCTCAGAGGCTCTACCAGGGGTCCTCAAGTTCACTGTCCCTCAGACCGTTGGAGGGCCGGACTATAGTTTAAAAAAAAAAACTATGAACAAATTCCTACGCACACTGCACATATCTTATTTTGAAGTAAAAAAACAAAACGGCAAAAACACCCGCATGTGGCCCACGGGCCATAGTTTGAGGACGCCTGCTCTAGGCCAAGCGTTTTATGCTCCAGTGGAGACATTTTTGCCAGGTATATATTCTCAATAATATCACAGCCTACATGTTAATTAAAGGCCTATCACAATCTATGGAATTTATTTTTCTCAAGATGGATGAATGTGTTGGTTATTTTCAATACATTATAAAAAAAGAAACTTGGGACTTGAGATTTAAAAAAAAATCTTAAAATATAAAACAGTAGTATTCTACTAAACCTATTTCTTTTTAATCCAGAAATGTTACTTATAATGAAATAGAGATATGTGAGATAGGTAATAAATACTATTTTTGAAAGTAGAAAGATGACTAGATATCTGAAAAATGTCTTAGGAACTGTAAGTTTAAAAAAAAAAAATGTTACTGTTAAGTGTCTCTTGGCATTATATATTATCTTTATAATACTATTTAAATTATTTAAAGATTCATAATCATTAATATATGATATTTTGAATCTTACTTTCTAGCTACCTCTCAAGACTTGTTTTCTCATTTTCATAGATCTATTTTTTATAGCAATAAATGAAATATAAGATAATTTTTATTTGATTAATTGAATATGCTTGAGTTAAAGACAATTTAAGAGAGGAAAAAAATCTATCAAAGCTGTACATTTTCAACCTCCATAAAAAATTATTAAAAAACAGCTTCACCTGTATTCACTTAAGTTTTTTGAGGACTTGACATTGTTCAATATGCTGAATACATAGTGATGTATATGATATGGCTGCTACCTTTGTGGATTTCATAGTCTAAGGAGGAGACAAATGTATCATCGTAATAACAAAAAATTAATAGCAACACAGTCTAATGGAGAAATGTCTGCTTTACACGTAGTCTAATGAGCAGCAGGTAAAAAGGTTGGTTGATTGATTTGCTTGCTCTACACAAAATATCACGTTGCTATGTGCTACTCAACACAAGTTTCACTTCCAGAATGGGTTTGTGCAGTCGCAGATGGGAAATTAAGATACCTGTAGGTTTGTAGAAGGGGATTTGTTTTTAGCATCAACTAGTATGCAAACAACCTCACCTGCCCATTCTTCAGTGGATTTGTAACATTTTATGTCAACTAGCCATATGCAATTTATCCATATTTTTCTGAATATTCAAAATGTAAGAGGAGTGTTAAGTAAATGACTCATTCTTTACTATGTAACATATAATAAGTCTTTCTATTTTAGATCGATTAGGACATAAAGTCATGTGTTTCCTTATCATTTTAAAAATGTGTTGTGGATAACAAAATTAATTCCAGGTGAAAGAAAATAAATAACTTAGAAGACTTATTATTTTATCCTAATTTTGTTTTACTGAAAATTGGTAAAATAGTATTGTTTTATGGGCATTATTTTGTTTAGCTCTATGTACAATAAATGAAAAGGTTGATCATCTTTTTTGGTATGCACATGAATAAGAATAGGTACTGATAAAAACATTTTAGTTCATTGGAAATATAAACTGTGAAAAACAACATGTGAAAAGATTAAACAATATTCTATGTAAGCAGAATTACTCTTTCTTTCTTATCATGTTATGACATAGGAAAGAAAAAAATGTTTTGATTTAAAAATCTGTCAGCTATCATGTAATTTAATATGTAGTGACATATACTGCTAAAAGGTATATATTAACATTAAAGACCCAAACTCCAGTGATTAATTTTATAGTGATGACAGAATGAGAGTGCCTAATTTTAATCCACTGTTTATCTATGTGGGATAATTTATAGATCACTCGACATGTTTTAATAGCAGACATAAAAGATATCCTCTAATACCCACTTTTTTTCAAGATCTGACATTTTGCAGTTACAAATACAAAGAAATACCAAGGGTTGCCTTCATTAGATATGTATACAAATAGCTAGTCATCTCATACACAGTTTATTACAAGTGATCTATTAATAACAAAACTGCTCCAAAGACACAGGGTCTCTTAATATTCTAGTTGAATATCAAGGGGTTGACTTAAAATGAGGGCAGAAACACAAAGAGTGGACAGCACATTGGTTTTCCTGCCAAATATAGTTTTACCATCATAAACCTCAGGCTGACATCTGCACACAGCTTTCTTCACCCAAACACTGCCAAGTAAGGGTGTTATTCACTGATTGGCTGATAGTCACCATGACAACTGATGTCACAGTTAGACAAGTACAATCCCACTTTCAAACATGCACACAATTCATTAATTCAGCAGGACTTTGTTGATGATATATTATGAGGGAAATATTTAATACTATTCAGAGGCTAGATATATTTGCCTCTTATCTAGGGTAAAATAAATTATAAGAAGTGATGAGAAAAACCATTTAATTAGACTAAAGGAAGTTTGACAAGCAACTCAGTGAATTTAAGTGTTTTTAATAATTTTGCAGGTATCTCATTCTGTAAACTGAATGACTACTGAGTTAACCTTCTTCAAGTTATTTTCCTAGGGGCCCCTTTAAAAACAGGTCGGAAAGGATGGGAGTCTGATTTTCTGCATACTAAACTAGATGATACGAGTATTTCCTTGTCACTCAAGAGGAAATAATTGTACTCAATGTTGAATGATTTTTAAATTTAACAGATATTTATCCATAGAGACTACTATGAAAATTACAAAAGGATTCATTTACTTTTCTTTATTCATCTATAATAGAAACTATATTTACCAGACTTATTTTCTAAGACAGAATAGATTCAGAATCTAAATAGTAATAAAAGTAGTCCAATACCTAGTAAGTAAAAATTATATATATCAACTTTTACTAAATTCTATTCATCCAGTCTTATCAGCCAAACTCCTGAAAACAAAACGTTGAAATCTTTAAGTTCATTTCTCCATATTGTTATCCAAAGGGTGTAAAATCTTATAAATGCTTATGTGCTTTTGTTTGTTTGTAGGAATGTACAGTGAAAGGTGTGGGAAGGCTAGACACAAAATGTTAACATAGTTTACTTCAGAGATGTTGGTTAGTGGAGGTTGAGGAAGTAATTTTTCTTTATATATTGTTTATAATTAACTAGTAGCCCCTTGCAGGAAGATTCCTGCAATAGGGCTTCCTGCTGCGCTCTCCCCTGCCCCGCCTGCTTGCTTCTCCGAAGCTTCGCTCCCTTCTGCAGCGCTTGGCTTTTTTCTACCCTGCCTTGATATGCAAATTAACTGCCATCTTGGTTGGGTTAATTTGCATACTCACCCTGATTGGCTGGTGGGCGTGGCTTAGGTGTAGCGAAGGTGCGGTCAATTTGCCTATTATTCTTTTATTAGGTAGGATTATAGTAAGGTTTAATTTTTAAGTTTAAGTACAAAATCCAATAAAGTGCTAAAAATGATTGTGATATTATAAAAAAAGTAGGGAACCAAAGTATTATGTTTAATACTAGAGGCCCAGTGCAGGAATTCATGCATGGGTGGAGTCCGGCCAGCCCAGCCCCAATCTGCAGATCAGGGTCGGGCCTGTCGGGAGGAGGATACAGCGGGAGGTTGGCCAGCGGGCCCGCACCGATTGGGGCCCTATCAGGGCTGGGCTGGCTGGGGGGTGGGGTTGTGGGTGATTGGCCAGTGGGCTGGCCATCCCTGCCCCCAAATGGGACTGGGGGAGGTGCCGTGGGAGGTGGGCCGGCCAGCCCCACCCCCGATTGGTGTGGGGGGGCCAATCAGGGGCAGAGCTGGGTGGGGGGTGGGGCTGTGGGATGATCAGTGTGGTAGGGGCAGATTGGGGGTGGGGCCGGCTGGCCCACTGCCCACAGGGCTGGCCCCAACCCCAAATGGGGTGAGGGGGCCAACCGGGGGCTAGTGGCCTGGGGCAGGGGCCAGGGGAGGGGCCATGGGTGGTTGGCCAGCTGGCCCTGTCCCTGTTCAGAGTTGGGGGGCCAGTTGGGGGTGAAGCTGGCTGGGAGTAGGGGCCGTGAGCTGATCAGGGTGGTGGGGGCCCATCGGGGATGACTGGCCTGGGGGAGGGACCATGGAAGGGTGGTCAGCAGGCCCGCACCCTATTGGGATGGGGCTGACTGGGGGGAGGGGCTTATCCGGGCAGGCGATCAGTGGCGGGGCAGGTGTGGGGAAGTGCGGTGGGGGGGGGTGTTGGCTGGCTGCCCCGCCATAGATTGGGGTGGGAGAGGCTGATCAGTGGCCAATGGGGCTGGTTCACTGGCCACAGTGGGCGTCATAGCAACTGGTCATTCCAGTCTTCCAGGTGTGCCCATCGTTGGCTTTTTATATATATAGATGATCTCATTTTATTCTGTATGTTCCATATATATCAGTACGTGTGTGCGTGTGTGTGTGTGTGTGGTGTATACATGTGTATAAAATTGAAGAAGAGACTAGAAGAACATACACTAAATTGTTACTGTTGATTATCCCTGGATAGTGGAATTATTTTTTATTTTCTTCCTTTTACTTATTTGTATTGTTTACAATGAGAATAATTTAATTCTTTTATTAAGAAGAATGATGTTATTATCAATAACTAAGTGAATGAAGCATTTATTTACTTCTATACACAATACGTATTGTTAGGAACCAAAGGAGATGCAAAGAAGAAAAAGTGTCTGTCTTCAAGATCATTACAATTTAATGCAGAAGCTCAATATGAGTAAGAAAAATTATAACACATAATATAAAGGGTATAAATGATGATTTTCAGCAGTTCAGAATAATCATCATATACCTTTTTTTAAAGACATGCATTTGCCATATTAATACTACTGTTTTGGTAAAGCATAAAGACTAAATTATTTGATCCATGTATAATATGAATATTTTAAAATTAACTATCAAAATTGAATTTGCTTAGGCAATAACAAAAGAAAAGCATTTTTGAAACCACTTAAAGTAGGAAAAAATTTTTAAAAATACATTATCAAGATCATATACCATGACTAAGTGGGATTTATTCCAGGGATGCAAGATTGATACAATATGTGCAAATCAATAAATGTGATACATCACATAAACAAACTGGAAGATAAAAATCACATGACCATATAAATTGATGCAGAAAAAACATTCAACAAAATCCAACACCCATTTTTGATAAAAACTCTCAGCAAAGTGGGAATAGAAGGGAACATATCTCAACATGATAAAGGCCATATATGACAAACCTACAATCAACCTCATACTCAACAGACAAAAACTAAAACCATTTATCCTAAGAACAGGAACAAGACAGGGATGCCCACTTTCACCACTCCTGTTCGACATAGTACTGGAAGTCCTATCCACAGCCATCAGATAAGAAGAGAAATAAAAGGCATCCAAATTGGAAAGGAGGAGGTAAAACTATTATTCATAGATGACATGATATTATACATAGAAAACCCAAAAGACTCCACCAAAAAACTACTAGATTTAATAGATGAATTTGCAATGTAGTAGGATAAAAAATTAATTAATGACATTTTATACACCAATAATGAACTCTCAGAAAGAGAAACTAAATAACAATTCCATTTACCATTGCAGTAAAAAATTAAGATACTTAGGAATAAACTTTGCCAAGGAGGTAAAAAACTTGACTACAGGACATTGAAAAAAGATATAGAGGAAGATACAAACAATTGGAAGAAAATACCGTGTTTATGGGATTGATAGAATCAACATCATTAAAATGTCCATGCTACCCAAAGCAATCTATAGATTCAATCCACTCCCCATTAAAATACCAATGGCATATTTCAAAGATCTAGAACAAATACTCCAAAAATGTATATGAACCATAAAAGACCCCAAATAGCTGTAGCAATCTTGAAAAAGAAGAATAAGTTTGGAGGGATCACAATACCAGATATCAAGTTATACTACAAAGCCATCATAATCCAAACAGCCTGGTACTGGCACAAGAACAGAATTATAGACCAATGGAACAGAACAGAAACTCCTGAAATTGACCCAAGCCATTATGCTCAATTAATATTTGACAATGGAGGCAAGAGCAAACAATGGAGTCAAGACAGTCTCTTCAATAAATGCTGCTGGGAAAACTGGACAGGTACATGCAAAAAAATGAAAGTACACAGCCATTTTACACCATACTCAAGATAAACTCAAAATGGATAAAAGACCTAAATATAAGCTGTGTAACCATAAAAATCTTAGAAGAAACCATAGACAGCGAAATCTCAGACATCTCTCGTAGCAATATTTATGAATACAGCTCCTAGGACAAAAGAATCTAAGGAGAAAATAAACAAATGGGACTACATCAAAATAAAAAGCTTCTGCACAGCAAAAGAAACCATTAACAAATTAAAAAGAGAGCTCACTGCATGGGAGAACATATTTGCCAATGATAACATCCGATAAGGGGTTAATTTCCAAAATATATAGGGAACTCATACAACTTAACAAAAGAAAGACAAACAATCGAATTAAAAAAAAAAGGGCAGGGGACCTAACTAGACACTTCTCTAATATGGACATAAGAAGGCCAAGAGGAATATGAAAAATGCTCAAAGTCACTAACCATTCAAGAGATGCAAATTAAAACAACAATGAAATATCACCTCACACCTGTCAGAATGACTATCATTAACAAACTAGAGGCCCCGTGCACGAAATTCGTGCACTGGGGGAGGGTGTCCCTCAGCCCAACCTGCACCATCTCCAATCTGGGACCCCTCGGGGGATGTCTGACTGCCTCTTTAGGCCCGACAGTGATCGGACCTAAAGAGGCAGTCAGACATTCCTTTTACAATCTGGGACTGCTGGCTCCCAACTGCTCGCCTGCCTGCCTGATTGCCCCTAACCACTTCTGCCTGCCAGCCTGATCACCCCCTAACCACTCCCCTGCCAGCCTGATTGACGCCTAACTGCTCCCCTGCCAGCTAGATCATCTCCAACTGTTCTCCCCTGACAGCCCGGTCACCCCCAAATGCCCTCCCCTGTATATTCCCTCTTTATTAGATAGGGTTTTTTCTTTAACATATTGGACAGCTCTAACTGGTTTGGCTCAGTGGATGGAGTGTCGGCCTGCAGACTCAAGGGTCCCAGGTTTGATTCCGGTCAAGGGAATGTAACTTGGTTGGGGGCACATACTGCAGGAGGCAGCTGATCGATGTTTCTCTCTCATAGATGTTTCTAGCCTCTATCCTTTTCCCTTCCTCTCTGTAAAAAATCAATAAAATGTATTTAAAAAAAACCATATTGGACAGTGTACCTGCTGTGGTCTTGACAAAACAGTAAAAATGTAAACCCAAACTAAAAGTGTCATAAAATAAACTCCTTAAACAGGAATTTCATGAGACTTGGAAAGGTGATATCCTGTGGTTGTTTCTTCCTTTTTTTCTTCTCTTTCTTTTTCTTGATGTTTCATCTTTTGTCCTTTCTTACTTTTCTCCTTGTATTCCTTTCCTGTCCTCTCTTTCTCTAATCTTTTCCTTTGGTAGAATCATCAGTACTTGAATCGCTCCCTGGGGGGCGTGGGTGCCTCCCAGCCAGATACCTAGGGCTGCCTCTGGGAGGGGTTGGCGGCGTGGGGTTGAGGGCGCCTCCCATCCAGACACCCCGGGCTGCCTCTGGGAGGGGATGGCAGTGTGGGGTCCTAGGCGCCTCCTATCCAGACACCCCATGCTGCCTCTGGGAGGGGATGGTGGCATGGGGTCGTGGGCACCTCCCAGCCGGACACCCTGTGCTGCCTCTGGGAGGGGTTGGCAGTGTGGGGTTGCGGGCGCCTCCCAGCCAGACACCCGGGACTGCCTCTAGGAGGGGATGGCGGGGTGGGGTCGTGGGCACCTCCCATCCAGACACCCTGGACTGCCTCTGGGAGGGGATGGCGACATGGGGTCACGGACGCCTCCCATCCAGACACCCCAGGCTGCCTCTGGGAGAGGATGGTGGTGTGGGGTCGCAGACGCCTCCCAGCCGGACACCCTGGGCTGCCTCTGGGAGGGGTTGGTGGCGTGGGGGCGCGGATGCCTCCCATCCAGACACCCCAGGCTGCCTCTGAGAGAGGATGGCGGTGTGGGGTTGAGGGCGCCTCCCATCCAGACACCCTGGGCTGCCTCTGGGAGGGGTTGGCGGCATGGGGTCGCGGGCGCCTCCCAGCCAGACACCCCGGGGCTGCCTCTGGGAGGGGTTGGCGGCATGGGGTCTCAGGCGCCTCCCAGCCAGACACCCCGGGGCTGCCTCTGGGAGGGGTTGGTGGCGTGGGGGCGCGGATGCCTCCCATCCAGACACCCCAGGCTGCCTCTGGGAGGGCATGGCTGCGTGGGGTCCCCGGCACCTCCCAGCCGGACACCCAGGCTGCCCGGCTCTCAGAGGCAGCCCTCCCTGTGACTGGGGGACTCCGGTCGCCGCCATCTTGTGGCTATGGGGGCCGCCATTTTTGTCGCAGAGGTACGGTTAATTTGCATATTACTCTATTATTAGATAGGATGACAAGTACTGGTGAGGTTGTGGAGAAAAGGGAACCCTCGTGCACTGCTGGTGGGAATGCAGATCGGTGCAGCCACTATGGAAAACAGTATGGAGTTTCCTCAAAAATTAAAAATTGAACCCCTGTTTGACTCAGTGATCACAATTCTAGGAATATATCCTAAGAAATCAGAAACACCAATCAGAAAGAATATATACACCCCTATATTCATAGCAGCACAATTTACAATAGCTAAGATCTGGAAACAGCCCAAGTGCTCTTCAGCAGCTGACTGGATAAAAAACTGTGGTATATTTTACATAATGGGATACTATGCAGCTGTAAAAAAGAAAGAATTTACCATTTGCAACAGCCTGGGTGGACCTGGAAAATATTATGCTAATTGAAATAAGCTAGTCAAAGAAAGATAAATATCACATGATCTCACTCATATGTGGAATCAAATAAACAAAATAAACTGATAAATAAAATAGATCCAGAGACATAAAACCATGAAACTGATTAATGAATTTCATAGGGAAGGTGGGGGTAGGGAGAGATTAACTGGGGAACTTCTCTGCATGTATAGCCCATGGACACAGACAATAGTGTGGCAAAGGCTTGGAAGGGGCAGGTTGATGGAGCAGGGCCTCAATGGGGAAAAAACACACAAAAATTAAAAGGGGACATCTGCTATACTTTCAACAATAAAGATAAATTTAAAAAAATAAAAAATAAAATGAGCCTTTTAGAAGGATTGAAGATAAAAAAGTAAAATAAATTATAATTTAAACCATTTCTTAACAATAACAAAAAGACTGTCTAAATGGGCCAAATTTAGAAACATTCAAGGACAAAATATTTTATCTTAGTTTTTGAATCTGGATGTAACTCAAAGGTTCACTTTTAAAATATCGCTCAGCCATTAATGAGGTTATGTAAATTAACACCCATATTTACTATCACTTTAACATGCTTTTTCCCTAAGAACACCTCACAATGATTCCCCAATAGCTGGAGGTTTCCCATCAGACTGTAAACCATCTCTGTTGCTTTATAGTACGTATGAAAATATCTTTATATTTGTTTGCCTAATTTGTCTTCTACTTAATAATCAACCTTATATTTTACGAGAGGCCCAGTGCACAAAATTCATGCACTTGGGGGGCATCCCTCAGCCCAGCCTGTGCCCTCTTGCAGTCTGGGAGCCCTTGGGGGATGTCCCACTGACAGCTTAGGCCTGGTCCCCAGGGAGCGACATCCTAAGCCAGCAGTCCGACATCCTTAGCACTGCCATGGAGGCGGGAGAGGCTCCCGCCACTGCCACTGCACTTGCCAGTCATGAGCCCGGCTTCTGGCTGAGCTGTGCTCCCCCTGTGGGAGTGCACTGACCACCAGGGGGCAGCTCCTGCATTGAGCGTCTGCCCTCTGGTGGTCAGTGTGGGTCATAGTGACTGGTCATTCTGCCACTCAGTCGATTTGCATATTAGCCTTTTATTATATAGGATTAGGAATCACTGGAAAATTAGTCCAATGAAAAAAAATGTTATGAATCTAAAACCTAAATTTAACACCTTTTGAACTGACACATTCGGAAGCCATGAGCTTGAAATCCATGTCTTATAGCATCTAAGGTAGATATGTTTGTCTTTTGTCTGACAAGGCATCTATATTCCTTTGAGAAAATCCCTGTCTTAACCTGGATTCTCCCCAGAAAGCAGTACCTGAAACACAAGTCTGAATAATGGACACAATTTCACAGAATAGGGGAGAGAAACGTGAAGAACAGATAAGCAACCTAAGGGTGTGTTCTTAAGTTAGTCAGTGGTACATTTTACACAATGGAATACTATGCAGCTGTAAAAAAGAAATAATGGATACATCTCCATTGAGGGCAACTGGTATTATTTGTTTATTGTAGACACTGTTATAGATGTCCCTTATTCCTCCCCCCTTGCCACTCCACCCAGTCCCCGCCCCTCCAGGCCTTTACCACATTATTGTCTGTGTCAATGGGCTATGCATATGTGCATATGTGTTCTTTGGTTAATCTCTTTCAGCGCCCTCCCCCCCAAACCCGCCCTTCTGAGATCTGTCAGTGTGTTCCATAATTCCATGCCTCTGGCCCTATTTTGTTCATCAGTTTATTTTGTTCATTAGATTGCACATATAAGTGAGATCATGTGATGTTTGTCATTCTCTGACTGGCTTATTTCACTTAGCATAATACTCTCCAGGTCCATCCATGATGTTGCAAAGGGTAAGAGAGCCTTCTTTTTTTCAGCAGTGGAGTATTCCATTGTGTAAAATGTTCCACAGCTTTTTTTATCCACTCATCTGCTGATGGGCACTTGGACTGTTTCCAGATCTTGGCTATTATAAATAATGCTGCTATGAACATAGGGGTGTATATATTCTTTCTGATTGGTGTTTCGGGTGTTTTAGGATATATCACCAGAAGTGGGATCGCTGGGTCAAATGGGAGTTCCATTTTTAATTTTTTGAGGAAACTCCATACTGTTTCCACAATGGCTGTACCAGTCTGCATTCCCACCAGCAGTGCACTAGGGTTCCCTTTTCTCCACATCCTCACTAGCACTTGCCATTTGTTGATTTATTGATGGTAGCAATTCTGGCAGGTGTGAGGTGATACCCCATAGTTGTTTTAATTTGCACCTCTCTGATGGTTAGTGACATTGAACATTTTTTTCATCTCTTGGCCATTTGTATGTCTTCTTTGCAGAAATGTATCTTCAGGTCCTTTGCCTACTATTTAATTGGATTTTTTGTCTTCTCGGTGTTGAGTTGTGTAAATTCTTTATACATTTTGGATATTAACCCCTTATTAATGTATCATTGGTGAATATGTTCTCTCATACAGTGGGCTCCCTTTCATTTTGTTGATGGTTTCTTTTGCTGTGCAGAAGCTTTTTATTTTGACATAGTCCCATTGGTTTATTTTCTCCTTAGTTTCCTTTGCCCTAGGTCCTAGGAGATGTGTCTGTAAACATCTTGCTACAAGAGATATCTGATATTTTGCTGCCTACGGTTTCTTCTAGGATTTTTTATAGTTTCATGACGTATATTTAAGTCTTTTATCCATTTTGAGTTTATTATTGTGTATGGTATAAGTTGGTGATCTACTTTCTTCCTTATTTATTTATTTATTTATTTATTTAGCATGTATCTGTCCAATTTTCCCAACACCATTTATTGAAGAGACTGTCTTGACTCCATGGTATGTTCTTGCCTCCTTTGTCAAATATTAATTGAGCATAATGGCTTGGGTCGATTTCTGGGGTCTATGGTCTATTTCATTGACCTATATGCCTGTTCTTGTGACAGTACAAGGCTGTTTTGATTACAGGGCTTTTTAGTATAGTTTTTTTTGTTGTCGTTTTTTTTTTTTTTTTTTTTTTTAATTGGGGATTGTGATTCCTCCAACTTTGTTCTTCTTTATCAAGATTGCTGAGGCTATTTGGTATGTTTTTGGTTCTATATACGTTTTGGAGTATTTGTTCTAGATCTGTGAAATATGCCGTTGGTAGTTTAATAGAAATTGCATTGAATCTATAGATTGCTCTGGGTAGTGTGAACATTTTAATTATCTTAATCCTACTGACCACAAAAATGGAATGGGTCTCTTTATTCCTGCCATGGAATAGGCACACAAATCCAACCAGAGGCTTTCCTGCTGGATGCTGAGTTCTCAACTAGTGACACAGGATATGGGGATCTTGGGGTCATATTTGCTAATGGTGTTGGACAGGTCTAATTGTTCTTTGATGTGAATATTTTCTCTTGTTCTCACTGTGGGGCCATTTACAGTGTTACAGATTTTTATACCTATACTGGAAGCCTGGTGCATGAAATTTGTGCAGGGGGGAAGTGTCCGCTCAGCCCAGGGACCCCTTGGGGGATGTCCGACTGCTGGTTTAGGCCTGATCCTGGGGATCAGGCCTAAACTGGCAGTCAGACATCCCTCTCACAATCCTGGACTGCTGGCTCCTAGCCACTCACCTGCCTGCCTGCCTGATTGCCCCTAACTGCCCCCCTGCCAGCCTGATCACCCCTAACTGCCTCTGCCTGCTGGCCTGATCACCCCCAACTGCCCCCACCCTCTGGCCTGGTTGCCCCAAACACCCCCCTGCCAGGCTGGGCACACCACACAGCCTGCTGCTTGGTTGTTTGGTCGCCCCTCACTAACTCCCCTGCCGGCCTGGTTGCCCGATGCAGCCTGTTTGGTCATTCATTCGGTTGTGACAGTTGCTTAGGCTTTTATATATATAGATTCCAAAAGTGGTCCTTCAGGCTTACATTGATTTTTATGAGCCCCTTAGAGCCATCTAATAAATTTTACTTTATACCTGAGATTATTAACTTCTGTTTCTGTTGCTTGCTTTCAAGAATCCTTAACTAATACAATAGCTGCATCTCAAGTTGCATGATTCCTAAGTTCCACCTGGTTATTAATGACTTTTATGTGGCTACATTTCACCCACATATATGACTAGAGGTCTGGTGCATGAAATTTGTACATGAGGGGGGGTATCCCTCAGCCCAGCCTGCACCCTCTCCAATCTGGGACCCCTTGGGGGATGCCTGACTGCCGGTTTAGGGATCTAATTCTAAATCTAGATCCCTAAACCGGCAGTTGGACATCCCTCTCAAAATCTGGGACAGCTGGCTCCTAACCGCTTGCCTGCCTGCCTGCCTGATCGCCCCCTAACCGCTCCCCTGCTGGCCTAATTGACACCTAACTGCTCCCCTGCCAACCCAATCGCCTCCAACTGCCCTCCCCTGCAGGCCTGGTTGCCCCCAACTGCCTTCCCCTGCAGGCCTGGTTGTCCCAACTGCCCTTCCCTGCTGGCCTGGTCGCCCCTAACTGCCCTCCCCTGCCAGCCTGATCGCCCACAACTGCACAACTGCCCTCCCCCTGCTGGCTATCTTATAGTGGCCATCTTGTGGCGGCCATCTTGTGGTGACTTGGGGGCAGCCATCTTGTGACGATGTTGTGTGACGCCACCTAGGCTTTTATTATATAGGATGATACCATTGATTTAAAAATTACACTATGCCTAAAAAAATTTATAATCAATAAAAATTGATGAAATTAATTAAAAATAAATTCTCAGATATTTCTTTTCAGAGAATCTTGTGATTTTTTTTCCAATGGGAAGATCATCATAAAGGATTTCAAATCCAAAATTTTTTGTAAGCTTACTACTACAAAATGGAGTAGTTAGTCACTATAAATGTTTTATGACTTTTCTTTCCTTAGATAAGTAACTTAGAAGTAGTTACCTTTTAGCAATTAGTAAATACTTTCTATATAATAAAAGCCTAAGCGACCTTTGTGGCGGAACGACCAGAATAACCAGTCCTATGACGCTCACTGACCACCAGGGGACAGACGCACCACGCAGGAGCTGCCCCCTGGTGGTCAGTGCGCTCCCACAGGGGGAGCGCCGCATGGTTGGTGAGTGCAGTGGCAGTGGTGGGAGCCTCTTCTGCCTCCACGGCAGCGCTAAGGAGCAGCAAGGAGGCGGGCGGTAGGGAGCGAGGGGTTCCAGACTGCAAGAGGGATGTCTGACTGCTGGCTGGGGCCCAGTCCCTGCAGGTGGACATCTTCCGAGGGGTCCCAGACTGCAAGAGGGATGTCCCCATAGGGGTCCCGGACTGTGAGAGGGCGCAGGCCAGGCTGAGGTACCCCCCCTCCAGTGCATGAATTTCTTGCACCAGGCCTCTAGTTGTGTAATAATGAAGGAGAAACAAAACTTTTACTCTGAACATATACTCAACACTCTGCTTGTTTGGTTTGTGGTATCTTCTTTAATATTGCCTCAAAAATATTGCCAGTTCTCTGTATACCTTGCAAATATTTCTCTTGTCACCTTGTTTAAGCCCGTGACTACTTAAGGCTAATACTTTCTGAGGCAACAGTCAGAAAAGTATCCCTCCAGCTCATCTTTTTTGCTTTTTTCTCTTATTAAACATTTATATTCCAGTTCAAAATTGGAGTGGCTTAGGCACCATGTAAAAGATGAGACCGGCCATTTTCTTGATGTCTTCTACTCTGTTGTAGGAAGCAAGTGAAGGGTATTAAACAGTAATCCTTATTTTACTTTCTTGCATTTTGCCTCAACTGGATTTTACTTGCACCAACAGTAGTTTTTATGGAAACCTGCTGATTCAATAGCAAGAAAAGCAGAACAAAACAAAAATACCTCTTCTGCTTGCTAACTGGATTAAGTTGGACTAATTACTAATTTTCTCTGAGCCTCACTGTCTCAATCTTAAATAGAAAATTAATACCTGATCTTTCCTACCTCAAAAGGTTATTATAAGACTCAAATGAAGTAATCATGCATGTGGTAGCACTTTATAAATTGAAAAGCATATTTTAATGTGAGGCTGATGTTCAAATGCATAGACAACAGTTTCTGTGTCAGGTCATCCTTGCCTGCAGCAGTTTATTAATTCCCACAAAAGCAAATGCTTACATGGAATAATATTCATTCTCACCAGGAATAAAAGAAATGCACTTTAAAGCAACAAGAGATACCCTTTTTACTTATTAAAAGCAATGTTTAAAAAATAAGTTTACTTCATGCCAATGAGACTAGGTTGAAATTGGAACTCATTCAATGCAAGTAAGATAACAGTAATACTTTTGTCAAACAATTTGGCAATACGTCTGTTGAGTCTTACACATTCAATACCTTTTATCCACTTATTTCACTCACTCAGAACCATTATAAGTGCTTCTCAAAACAATTATTTACAATAGCAACAATGAAAACAACTAAATGACCAACAACAAGAGACTAGTCCAGCAAATTTTATTATGTTGATACAATGGACAGCCACACAATGATGCCATTATATTATGCTTTCAGAAATTTTCAACAAACTGGGGAAAATAGCGCTGATATAAATTATTGGCTGTTATACATTATGTATAGACATCATATGTGTGTGTTTATGTCATAAATTAACTGAAAATAGCGGGATTAATATTCATATAAGGCATAATTTCAAAAAATTTAAATGTGTCAAACCCCCTCCCCAAACCTCACCCAGAACCAGCACACATAAAAATATTAATAGAGGTTTTCTCTGGATATTGGCATCATGGGAGCTGTATTTTCTATTTCTTCATATTTTTAGATTTTCCATATTACATGTATTTTCTTCTTATAATCAGAAATTTAGAAATAGTCATCAGGGTCATGAAAGTAATCATGGTAAAACAATATTGCTTTATGTCTTAAATCTTTGGCTTACTTAAGAAAGTAAAGATTTTTGAAATGCAGATGCATCCAACTGGCTTCTACCCAATTGGCTCTATTCTTGACTGTCCATTATTCAACACCTTCAGATAGCATGCAGAATTTTCTTACTGGTATTGAGCTTTGTGATAGTCCACAGAATCTTGCGTTCATGAAAGTCTTGGGAAATGCCATATTTAAAAGTTAAGTCTGGTGAACTTCCTGGTTATATATCTTTGCATCCAATTTCCATTGCGGGGGACACAATCAAACAGCAAGCTGCCAGGGAAGCTCCATGCTTTCATGTCTTCCCAGGGAGGAGGGTTACCAGAGAGGAGGGTGTTTTTAGAGTAAGTTGTCCATCTCAGTCCTACCAAATCATTCCTCACGGAACAACACCTGCCGGCTACATAGTTGATATGACA
Source organism: Eptesicus fuscus (assembly GCF_027574615.1). Taxonomy (NCBI): domain Eukaryota; kingdom Metazoa; phylum Chordata; class Mammalia; order Chiroptera; family Vespertilionidae; genus Eptesicus; species Eptesicus fuscus. The sequence goes on along the minus strand of NC_072490.1, from coordinate 57,105,119 downwards.
TTAAAGAGGGAGGGGGAGACTCTAATCTAATTATGATGTATGTAAACTAGTATCTAAACTAGCACTAAATTCTTTATGATATTGTTTGATAGTCTCATAATTTCACTGAGTTCAGCACTATGTATTTTATTTTTTCATTTTAGGCTTGAAGCAGAATAGAAATGTATCTGCCTGTCTTCCAGAAATAGAATTACATTTAAATTATTTTATTGTCTATTTTGTAGAATATACACATTCAAAAATAGTGGTCATACTGAGAGTCTCTTCAAGAAACCTGTTCAAGTGATAAAATAATTAGGAGAAGTCTAGAAAGAAGAACCGCGACATCCCGCTTGGTGCTACGAATCAACATCTACTCTAAGCCAGCCCTCACCCTGGAGAATGGCCACCTCCTCCAGGGCGCCCTCCGGCTCCTCTCCTTCCTGACGCTCACGCAAATATTCCCACAGTGTTCTTTGCCAACTAAGGAAATGGCGTGGATCAAAGGGTAAGCTCAGCTCCCAAACTCTGGGGATGCAACAAGGAAGGCAGTGGTCAGGCAGACTCAGGAACAGAGCGGGGGCGAGTGGTACCAGGGAAACATCTCCCTTGGATGAACAACGGCAGATCATTAGGAAAGCGATTTAAGGAAGAAATCCCAGTGTGAAGTGTACTTGTATCTGTGACAATCAGAGGAGATGCACATGGGAGGAAAGAACAGTACATGTTCCTGGGGCCATACCTGGAACTGATAGCTCATCTACTGTAGCTTTCAGAACGTGGGAGGGTGGAGATATGAAATGTCCACGGGAGGAATCACAGGTGATGAAGGGGGAGGACAGGGAGAAATTGTGTAATTTTTCTAAGTGAGTATGGAATGTAAACGAAAACCCTTTCTATGCTACTGCAGTAAGTTTTGTTACTAATGTTTAAAATTACTAATGTTTGCAAACCCAAAGCTCAATGAAGGCCAGGCAGGGATGGGAACAAGAGGCGCAGGCTGGTGTGAGAGAACAGGGCACTGCGGGAACGCTGGGAACGGAGGGGACCGTGTCCCCCGTTGGGCAGTCACTACTCGGCTGGAAACTGTCCACGTGCAAAACCTTCAGCATCACCTGATCTTTGACGAAAGCTGGACAGAAGGAAGGTATACAGATGTACTGATATTTAGGACAGTGGGTTGTGGGCCACAGTTTGTAACTTTTGACTTAAAAATAAAAAAGACATTTCTGAATAACATTTTAGTCATTTAAAAATGGGGTAAGTGTCCATAATACGTTGTTGAATAAAAAAAACCATTTGCAGGTGTCCACAGCTCCAACGCCTGCACCGCCTCCAGCTCGCCGAGTCCAGCCGAAGGGGGAGGGGTAAGTACAAGGTCTCTGTACCATGTACATGGCTCCTGCAAAGCCCACTGCCTGCAAACCACGGGGTGAAGCAACTGGCTACCAAAACCGCTGCAGGAGTGCGCCCTCCACTGGAGGGGTGAAGGAACCTCATCGCCACCGGCCTGGCAATCAGCACTCTGTGAACTTGGGCCTTATCAGAAGTCCTGGGACTTCTGACTCGCTGACTTCCCTCCCAGCACCTGGTGCAAGAACTGCTCAGGCTTCAGAACAGACCTGTGGCCCTGACGGGTGTGGCTCAGTGGATAGAGCGTCCGCCTGCGGACTGAAAGGTCCCAGGTTCGATTTTGGTCAAGGGCATGTACCTTGGTTGCGGGCACATCCCCAGTAGGAGGTGTGCAGGAGGCAGCTGATCGATGTTTCTTTCTCATCGATGTTTCTAACTCTCTATCTTTCTCCCTTCTTCTCTGTAAAAAATCAATATATAATATATATATATATATATATATATATATATATATATATATATTACAGACCTGCGCTTTCCACGCCAAACGTGTAACAACTATGCCAAACACACTCAGCTAGCACACCACATACCTGGAACGCCTGTTTAAGAATCCCTATGATGGGAAACATTTCATTCTTAAAATATAACAAGTTGAAAAGAGGGGACAGGAATCAGGTACTGGCAGTTTTTCCATTTGTATGTGAATTTTTAAAATATAAATGCAGGATGTAAAGCATTAATGCAAGTCAAATGTTTCAGTGAGCAAGTTCCAGCAGTTCAACTTTATAACAGTACTAGAGGCCTGATGCACAAAATTCGTGCAAGCGTAGGCCTTTGCAGCCCGGGCTGCCTCAGCCCTCGCAGCCCCGGCTTCATCGGGACCGTTGTCTGGATGGTCGTTCCACTGTCCGGCCATTCAGTCGATTTGCATATTACACTTTTATTATTATAGATAAGTAAACCTGTTAAATTTCTCTGTATAATGCCAACATTTGAATTTTTTAAAAAACAAGTAAATTTCTTATTGATGGCAGCTAAATGGTGTTAGTAGCATTTTATCATACAGTAGATTCCATCCATTCCCTATACTTTTCTGAGTTGCCCTACATGCAAGCACATGTTTTTAATGTTGTCTGTCTTCTGTGCTATTCTTGTAAGTTTGCTATTAAAATACATTGAATTATTTTTAAAAAAACATTTGCAATTCAAAATACGTTTAATTATTGCACTTTGTAAAAAGCCAATGTATGTGATTATGGGAGATGCAGAACAAATTATTTGTAAAGGTTTGGGGTCCTTCCTGCCTACATAGATGTGTGTTGTTTGCTTTTTCTCATCACATGTCACTTGTGATTATCAAATTTCATTGATTCTAAGATACATTTTTTCTACCTTTCTCAAAATTGATATTAGGCTTACAATTACAATTCACATTAGTACATAAAATAATGGTGCATTATGTAATCAATGAATCTTAGATTTAATGAAATATTTAAAAATTTAAAAGAAAAAAATTTAAAAACATTTATTTCATTCCATTTCTTTGACATCTGATGTCTGAGGAAAATAATCTGGTGGTAATGTTTCTTAGAATTTATCTGTTTATTAAGAAAAACATAAAAATATTCAGGTAGAAACTGAAAAAATCAGGTACTTTCTTAGTAGAAATAATGGTGCATTTCTGTATGTTGGAAAGCACCTGAGTTATTTCACTTTTCATTTTAATGGCTGAAGTGTCAGGCATCCTTGGCCCACATCTTCATGGGACCCGCACAATGTCGGGAGCAGATTTGGGTATATATTAAAGACCTTGCTTCTAAGGAAGTTGTGGCCCACACTGATAGAAACTAAGTGTCAGGACCTGTAATTGCCCCAGAAAGCACAAAGATTGTATTGCAGGTCTCAGATCAGAGCTGACGTGGGGTGGGCGCCACCTGGCTCAGCATCAGGGAGCCGGGCAGCTCCGCTCAGCACTCGCTGACGCATCCACGAGGCCAGGGCCATATTGTTCGATGAAATAATGTGTAATTCCTAGGAAATACGTAATGAGTGATTCGTTTCCCCCTCTTATGTGCCATTATGGCCTGGACCCTAAGGAATTTTCTCATAAAAGTGTATCACATTCTCTTTTCGTCATTAGTACCTACCGTGTGTGCAGTATTGATGCCAGGGGAGGTCAGGAGAAATCTGCAATCAGGTATATTGCACACGGTATCACAACAGGCAATATTAACATACAACACACCCAAACCTAGTGATGTGATGTATTTTTTTATGCTATAGACCATGAAATTATAGAATCTCCCATAATTCTGACATATTATTTCTCCTCCTGAATCATTATAATCACCAGACCCATCTCATGCCTCAATCTCTAAATGATAATGGAAGCAGAATCACGGTATAATCAAGGAAGCTCTCAAGATTCATTTTCAGAAAAATATGATGCTCACCCTCACTAAGTAGAATTCTTCATTAATTAATGCTGTCATTGATGGCATTGTGTTACCCACCACCAAGTTTCTGAAAATCTTACTTTATGGCACCATAAAAATCAGAATCTGTGGAAAGTGTATGAATAAATAGTCATATTATAGTCAAACAGGAACAATGGTCTGGAGAGACTCTCAAAAATTCCTCAGTCCACTTTTTTTTTTCATCTTCTCAGGAAATGCACTTTCTCCTGTGAACTGAGTGCATGCACTAGATTTTGTCCTCCAGGCTTTCTCCAAATGGAAGGGGTTGATGGACGGGACACATACTCTAGACTCCACGAGAGGTGTGTTGTATGAACTTCACCTTTCCTATCCTCTGCATTCCCCACACACCTTCGTGCAGTCTCTTATTAGCTCACTCCCCAAATTTTGGCTTGAATATCAGTGCAACTTTCTTATATGATGTTTCTAGATTATTTCTAGAACAAGAATGAGACTCAAAAGTCTGAAAGAGTAGTGCATGGCCATGTTAGGCACAAAAAGTGTGTATTAGTGAGTTAAGTTAGTGAATTTGTAAACACAATGCATGCTTATTTGACAGAAAATAAAGTAAAAGTCCTATTGACTGTCACTCCACCCCATAATCTCTTCCTCCTTTATAGGTACTACTTTCAATCATGTGTACATTAGTGACTGTCCAATGCATACATGCACATGTGGATATATGTACACCCTAGTCTATAACCTGTTTTCATCTTTGTAACCAATGTGACATCTTTCTAAGACAATGGTTAGAGATCTGTTTCATGAACTGCAATGGTTGCATACTATTCTGTATTATTTATCTGATCTCCTGATGATGGTCTTAAAAATTGATTCCAATGATGCACTATTATAAACAGTGTTCTACTGAACATCTTGTAATTAAAAAGTGTCTGCATTTTTGTTGGGAAATGAGTTTATTCTCATTTCCATCCCATCTTCATCAGAACTCCCTTCCCTCCTACATATACTGTATAAATTCTATACATCCTTGATGAAATTTTCTTCTGATTGCTCAAAAATCCAATCACTTAGAGTGACAAAGAGTTTTGGTTTTGGAATTAGACACATATGTGTGATTGAATACCAGATCAGCTACTTACTACCAATGCTCCTTAAGCCTTGATATCTCAAACCTCAAGTTGTCTGAGGACAAGAGAATGAAAGCCATGAGAAGCATTTAGTTTAGTGCCTGAGACAGAAATTCTCTGCCTTGAAGAGGCTGGCATTGCCAGTGTAATGCCTGCTACAATATGATAGCACCATCCTAGGGCAGCAGTGTAGTGCAAAGTACAGCCATTCTTTTGTGGAACAGGAATCAACCTCTCAGCCAATATTACCAAAGAATAACATACAACCAGCTCAGTCCACATGACAATATCCTCTGTTAGGAAACTAATAAATATGATTACAAAATGAGTAAATTTTACATATATAATTTCCCCCGATTTATTAACTTGTACACAAACTTATGATCCAGGTCACTGAGGACTTGAATTCATGCCTAACATTGAAGCCACTGTTCCAAATTAAAATGTAAACTGGCGCCCTGCCGTGTGTCTAAGTTGGTTGAGCGTTATCCCATGCACCAAAGGTTACCAGTTCCATCCTCAGTCAGGGCACATAGCCAGGTTGCGGGTACAGTCCCAAGTTGGGGTTAATATGGGAGGCAAATGATCGATATTTCTCTCTCACATCGATGTTTCTCTCTCCTTAAAAATGGATACAAAATATATTTTAAAAATGCAAATGCAAACCTGTTTTTTTCCTTGTCAAGTTTAAAGAGAATACCTTATATAAAAACATTTAAAAGTCGCAAACATCACGGGTCAAGTTGGTGGTGTAGGTAAACGCAGTACTTGCCTCCTCCCACAATGACAACAAAATTACAACTAAACTACAGAATAATCATAATTCAGAACCATCTGAAATCTGGTTGAATGGAAGTCCTACATCTAGGGAATTAAATAAGAAGCCAGTTCAGGACTAGTAGGAGGGGTGAAGATGCAGAGTGGAGCTGCAGAATCAGCTGGTCCCATACTCAGCTTTATAATCGGAAGGAGATCTTGGCTGTGGAAGTTTCCCTTAAAGAGTGAGTGGTCCCAGCCACACACCAGGCCTCCCAGCCCAAGGTTCCAGTGCTGGGAAGAGAATTCCCCATATCTTCAGGCTGTAAAAACCAGTAGGGATTGTGGCTGCTTGACACAGAGGATACTATAGTCCTAGGCAGTTCCTCCTAAAGGGCCTGCACAGGGACTTACTTGGACTCGCTCCCTCTGAGCTCCAGCGTTGGGGCAGCAGCTTGAAAGGAACCATGGACATTCTGGGAGGAACTAACTCGCCTGGAATCAGGGTGAGAGCTGGAGGGGCAGCTTTCTCCCAGACAGAAGTGCTGGCAGAAGGCAGTGTTCCTTTGATGAGCCCTGCCCACCACAGAGCTGATGGGCAGGCGCCATATCTGAATCTCCATCAACGTGGCTCACACTTTTTACCCTAACCTGGTGATTTTTTGAAACCTCACCTATCCCTACTTCTAGGCTCATCCAAGCCATTTCTAGTGGCTTTCCCATCCCTCTCTGGCCTCATGATCTGGACTTTCCAAAAAACTCTCAAACAAGTAACAGCTGTCCTCAGCATAGCCCGTACCTCTCACTAAGTAGCCCCAGGCCTGGCACTAGCAGCAGCCAGCCTTGTTTCACAGCTTGGCCTCTCCTGGCCAGCTCCAAGCCCAACACAAATAGCAGATCACTCTGTAGCTCAAGTTGGCTGGCCCCAGGCAGGGCACAGGCTGTGGCTGACTTTGCACCTCCTGGTGGTCAGCTTCAGACCATGCCCGATTACAATCCTACCACCTCCACGAGTGACACACACAAGGGGCGGACTTGGTGAGCACCAAAACCCCACTGAAGCAAGTCTTGCTCAATAGGGTCAGCTCCTGCACAGCAGCTCTTCTGTTGTAGTCACAGAAGATCCTCACAGCCAAATGACCTGGGGGTCAATACCTCCCAGTGATGCCAGCATCAATCAAGGCTCAACTATAACAAGATAGTGCACACAGTTCACACAGAGGTCCACCTGGGGTGCCCAACTCGAGTGACTGAGGAGGTTGAGCCACTGGGCCCTACAGGACACTTACTAAACAACGCCACTCTACCAATTCCAGGAGACATAGCAGATCTATCTAATACATAGAAACAAACACCTGGAAGTAGCCAAAATGTGAGATAAAGAAGCATGTCACAAATAAAAGAACAAGAGAAATCTCTAGGAAAAGAACTAAATGAAATGGAAGCAAGAAAACTACCAGATACATACTGTATTTTTCCCCTGTATAAAGTGCTCCAGTGTATAAGACGTCCCCTACTTTTCCAATCCAAAATTAAGAAATCAATATTTTAAATATTTTGCTGGTTTTCCTCTTAAGGCCTTCTTTTTTTTTTTGCATCTTAAGGAGTTGTTCTTCCTATTTTCTCCACTGTCTGATCATACACTCAGTGGGAGGAGGTCCAAATTGTCTCTCTGCAGCTCAATTTCCATGCTCTTTTGCATAGCTGATTACATTCAGTTTGAATTTTGCAGAGTAAGACAATTGCTTACCTGTATTTATCTTTTTATTTTTTTGACATCTTTATGGGATCAGAATGCTCCAGTTTCTGTTGCATCTGTGCACTCCAGTTCCATCTTTGGCTGACTTCTGTGTATAATAGCCCTTCGATTTTAGAAAAAAAGATTTTAGAAAAAAATGTCTAATGATTTTAGAAATAATAGCATCTTATATACAAGGAAAAATATGGTAGTTCAAAACAATGGTTATAAGGATGCTCAAGGAACTTAGTACTTTAAGGAATTTAGTGACAATTTCAAGAAACTTAGTGAGAACATCAACAACATAAAAAGGACCAGTCATAAATAAAGGATACACTAACTGAAATGAAGAATTTACAGGAAATCAACAGTAGAGTAGAGGATGCCCAGAATCAAATCAACAAATTAGAATATGAGGAAGCAAAAAACACCCAGTTAGAAGAGCAAAAAGAAAAAGGAATCCAAAAATAGAAAGATGGTGTAAGTAGTCTTTGGGATAACTTCAAGCATACCAACATTCACATCATAGGGGTTCCAAAGGAAAAGAGAGGCAGCAAGAAGTTAAAAACCTATTTGAAAAAATAATGACAGAAAACTTCCCTTCCCTGGAGAAAGAAATAGAATACAAGTCCAGGAAGCACAGAGAGTCCCAAACAAGATGAACCCAAAGAGGCTCACACCAAAACACATCATAATTAAAATGCCAATGGTTAAAGACAAAGAGAGAATCATAAAAGCAGCAAAAGAAAAGCAGTTAGTTACCTACAAGGGAGCATCCATACAATGCCAACTGATTTCTCAACAGGAACTTTGCAGGCCAGAAGGGAGTGGCAAGAAACACTCAAAGTGATGAATAGCAAGGACCTACAACAAGATTACTCTACCCAGGAAAGCTATCAGTTAGAATTGAAGGTCAGAAAAAGAGCTTCCCAGACAAGAAAAAGAAAAAAGAGTTCATCACCACCAAATTAGCACTACATGAAATATTGAAGGGTATTCTTTAGGAAGAGGAAGAGGAAGAGCAAGAGGAAGAGGAAGAGAAAGAGGAAGAAGGAGAAGAAGAAGAAGAAGAAAAAGAAGAAGAGAAGAAGAAGAAGAAAATGTAAAAAATGTGAGCAATAAATGGCAATAAATACATACCTATCAATAATTGAGTCTAAAAATCAAAATAAACAGACAAGCAGAACAGAAACAGATTCGTAGATACAGAGAACATTTTGACAGTTGCCAGATCAGAGGGGGTTTGGGGGATGAGAGAAAAGGGTGGACGGATTTAGAAGTACAAATTAGTAGTTATAATGTAGTTATGGGGGTGTAAAGTACAGCATAGGGAATATAGAGAATAGTATATGAGATTTTTCAGGATGATCACTTAATAAATTTTATAATGTCTAATCACTGGGGTGTACACCTGAATCTAATATAATATTGTATGTCAACAGTATTTGAAAAAAAATGATTTAAAAATAAAATAATAAAAGTTGTTGAGAGCATAAATTTCTCATCACAAGAAAAAACATTTTATAACTGTATGATGACAGATGTTAACTAGACTTATTGTGGTGATCATTTAAAAATATATTCACAGCCCTGACTGATTTGGCTCAGTGGATAGAGCATTGGCCTGCAGACTAAAGGGTCCCAGGTTTGATTCCAGTCAAGCGCATGTACCTTGGTTGCGGGCACATCCCCAGTAGGGGGTGTGCAGGAGGCAGCTGATCGATGTTTCTCTCTCATCGATGTTTCTAACTTTCTATCCCTCTTCCTTCCTCTCTGTAAAAAATCAATAAAATATATTTAAATATATATAAATATATGTTTTATACCTGAAACAAATATAATGTTAAATGTCAATTATATATCAATAAAAATAATTAATGGAGAAAAAAATAAAAATTGCAAATATTATATTCACAAAAAAGTAGAATGATTATTGTGTTTTTATCAATGCTACTGAGATATTGTTCACATACCATACAATTGACTCATTTGATTATTATGCTTTATACAAAATTTTCTGTTGAATAGGCTAGTAACTTAATAGTAATACTCTTTCTATAATACATGTTTACCAACAGCCTATTCTGTGGCAGGTGCTGCTCCAGGTGCTGGGGGTAAGACTTAGTGCTATAAATTTGGGCTCTTCAGCTTCAACATTTTAACATTTTAGGTTAGAGATTCTTTGTTGTGGGGTCTGCCCTGTGTACTGTAAGAGGAGCAACATCCCTGGACTCCCCTAGTATATGCCAGTAGTCCCTTCTCCCCCAGTTGGGATAACCAATGATGCATCCAGACATTTCCAAATTTCTCCCACAGAGCAAAATTATCCCTGTTGAGAATCACTGCTCTCAACCAGTCACACTCCACCCATGCTCAGAGAGGCATGGCAATGACCACATGTTCAGTACCTTGCTTTGATATAAACGTATGTATACACTGAGTGGCCAGATAATTATGATCTCTGAATGCATAATAATCTGGCCACTCAGTGTGTGTATCCTATCTAATAAAAGAGTAATATGCTAATTGACCATCACTCCAACACACAAGATGGCTGCCCCCATGTGGTCAAAGATGGCTGCCCCCATGTGGACACAAGATGGCTACCACAAGATGGCCAGCAGGGGCGGCCAGTTGGGAGGGACCAGGCCTGCAAGGGAGGGCAGTTGGGGGCAATCAAGCCTGCAGGGGAGGGCAGTTAGGGGTGACCAGGCCCGCAGAGGAGGGAAGTTGGGGGCAACCGGGCCTGCAGGGAAGGGAACTTGAGGGGGACCCAGGCCTGCAGTGGAGAGCAGTTGGGGGGGACCAGGCCTGCAGGAGAAGGCAGTTAGGGGTGACCAGGCCTGCATGGGAGGGTAGTTAGGGGCAAACAGGCTGGCAGGGGAGCAGTTAGGTATCAATCAGGCTGGCAGGGAGTGGTTAGGGGGTGATCAGGCTGGCAGGCAGAAGCATTTAGGGGCAATCAGGAAGGCAGGTAGGTGAGCAGTTGGGAGCCAGCAGTCCTGGATTGTGAGAGGGATGTCCAACTGCCCGTTTAGGCCCGATCCTACTGGGATTGGGCCTAAACAGGCAGTCAGACATCCCTCAAGGGGTCCCAGATTGGAGAGGGTGCAGGCTGCACTTAGGGACACCCCTCCACTGTGCACGAATTTTGTGCACCGGGCCTCTAGTGTGTATATATATATATATATATTAGAGGCCTGGTGCATGAATTCGTGCATGGGGTCTGGCCAGCCTGGCCAGGGGGAGGGGACATGGTCAGTTGGCTGGCCTGCCTGCTGGTTGAACTCCTGGTCAAGGGGACAATTTGCATATTAGCCTTCTATTATATATGATATACACTGAGTGGCCAGATTATTATGCATTCAGAGATCATAATAATCTGGCCACTCAGTGTACATGTTTACTTACATATATTTTCTTGCACCCACCACAGCACCAAATGCAGTCAGGCACCAGTATGTGACTACTTAAATATTTGTTGACTCAAATGACATTTAAAGAATATATATTTTTATTGATTTCAGAGAGGAAGGGATTGGAGGAGAGAGATAGAAACATCAATGATGGGAGAGAATCATTGATCAGCTGCCTCCTGCACAGCCCCCAATGGGGATCAAGCCTGCAAGCTGGGCATGTACCCTGACTGGGACTTGAACCTTGACATCCTGGTTCATAGGTCGATGTTCAACCACTGAGCCACACTGCCACTCTCAAATGACTTAGATTTTATACTGAGTTCTTTATAAAATGGTTAAATTCTTGCTTTATTGCACAACCCAGGGGATATTCAAATATCTGATATTCAAAACCCATGATAATCTCAGAAGTGAAAAAAAGTAAGTTTCTTAATATATATATATATATATATATATATATATATATATATATATAGTTTGTGAGTTTATCAACTTACATTTTAAATATTTGTATTGGAATGTGTCTACAGAGCTTCCCTACTCAGTATTCATGCAAAAGAAACAACAAATGATTCAAACAATCCCCCAAAGCTACTTGGTTGGGGGCAATGTTCTTGTCCATATGCTAGATGACACTGATGAATAGCCGTCAGCTGGCCTTGTTTAGACAGCACAACATTTAAGGCGTTGTGTGGTTTGGCCATGTCATTCCTCATTCCAGTTTCCTGACTGACGCCGTCCACTTATATGCATGCACAGTCTGTCTTCAGAGCCCTCTCCTCTCAGTACTGGCCACACTCATGCTCATCTTTCTTTCCTGACTGCGCTCAAAGGAGTAGAAAGTGGCCAGAAATGGTTGCTAATTCCCTTTGAAACTCAAGACAAAATGGTAAAGGCCACGGATGTAAACTCCCTTTAAAGTGTGGCAAAGGAAAGCTCCTCATTATCAACTCGCTGGACATGCCCTGGTGGTATTTTATGGTATACAACTGTTGGAGTGCTCAGATTATCGCACACCCAGGGCACAGCATTTTCATTCGACATTCCTGATAATAAATCCCATCTAGAAATTACACAAGAACTGTGATAGGCACCATCACCTACCAGCTACTTGCCTAAAGATTGCATTCGTGTGGTGTAAGTCAATAAACGGTGATTAATGAGGTTACATTTTATGTGTTAATTCGGTGGTGTTCAGTGAAATAAGCTTTGATTGCTTATTCTAGTTAAAATAGAAACAGAGCCAGAAAATATTTATTTTTCTTCCTTTACTAACATTCTCTTCTATGACTTGTCTAGTTGTCTGTGTTTTATTCTGTAGCAACCCAAAAAGGAAGAGAAAACACGTGAAAATGATTATTAAAAGGTAGAAATGTGCCATATTAGGATCATGCCAGGTGCTCCACTGCCCTCAGATAGGCAAAGGTACAATAAGAGCGTGTGGCTTTACGGAGCGCTTCCCACGTGCGGGCCCTGGGCAAGGAGCTGGATGTGCACCGTGCCTTCGAATGCTCCCTGCAGCCACATGAGACCGTGTGAAGGGAATCTGCTGCAGCTATCATTAGAGAAGAACAACAACCACAAGACAATGCCGCAGTGTGTCAGGATGGCTAAACTGAAAAAGACAACGATGGCCATTGTCCACAGACTATGGAACCGCTGGAATTCTCCATGCTGTTATTGGGAGAGTAAATTGTCCTCATCACCTTGGTGAGTTGTCTGGCAGATCTACTAAAGTTGAGTATACACATACTCTATGACCCAGCAGTGCTATTCCTGAGCGTATACCCAACATGAATGGTGCAAATATTTACTAAAGACTTGCACAAGAATATCTATAGCAAAATATCAAAGTAACCCTAAAATAGAAAGGAAACAAATACTTTTCAAAAATAGTGTAGACAAGAAATTGTGGTATATTCACCGAAAAGAATACTATGTCACAATGATAATAAAAAGTCTATAGCTACATGCACCAAGGATGATCTTTCCAAACATAATATTGAGAGAGAGAAAAACTAGACAAAGGAGTCCATATTATATGAGTATATCAAATAGGTAAAAAATAGGTAACACTGACCTAGGATGCTAGAAGTCATGAGAGGGGGTAACTTTGGTGAGATGGTGCTGACCGAAAGCGGTAGGAGAGGACTTAGGAGCGCTTGTGCTTTAATGTGGGAGCTGGTACGGGCTTGTGTTCATTTTGTAAAAACTCATTGTGCTCTGCTTATGACCTGTGCCCCTTCCTGTGTGTGTGCTGCTTCAGTAAAATCGTTTACTAAGACACTTGAGGGATCCTGGACTAACATCTTGCCCAGTTTCTAGGTGCAGCATGGAGGGTTGATGAAGTTGACTTGGCTGAGGTCACAAAGGGAGACTCCGTGCTCCCTGCCATCTGGACACTGGGCCGGAGACGTAGGGTTCTGCTGCTCTCCCCAGTGCTCGTCACTGGCTCTGAATGTCCAGGGCTGAGGGAATGGTGAGGATCCACAGGTTCTTAGGGACCTCTCATGCCAGGCCTTGAGTTTTCTCACTTGGTGAGACCTGACTCTGACCAAGGGACCACATACCGGAAGTGAGACATGCCACTGACTTTTCCGTTGGTAAGGGACCTGTCCAATTTCAGGCATTTCCCTCCAGGTGTGATCCAGGGGAGAAATATAAAGGGGAGACCTACATGCAGATGTCACTGAACGTCCTGGAATATGGAATAAAGAAGATACAAACCAGAGGAGCTCCTGGTGAGATCTGCAGAGCAGAAAACGGGGGACTGGGAGGGGCTCAGGGAAGAGCATCAACAGAGAGAAGGAGGCAGATAAGGGGGCCCTTGCTCCTTCCGATGGAGGGCGCTGGTGTGGGCATCGTCACGGGAGCCAGGATAGCGCTCCTTCACTTGAACGTTGAAGCTGTCAGTGGGGATGCCGCCGGCTGCTTTTGTGGAATGGTCATTGGGTGATGGTGCTCAGCTACCATGTGTCAGTGTGCAAACAGAAGGCATTTTTGGAACTATCTTTGGGAATTCCTATCCGAGGTGGAATCCAAGAACCTGAATGTGTTTAATAACCGAACTTAGCTCTAAGGCAGCAATGGCACTTCGGGGAAAACCGTTGTGGGGAATTGCTATTTGAAGGAAAATGCCTACAGTGGGTTATCCAGCTGGTTCCAGGCACTTGAGGTAGAAGGGCAAGAGTAAAATAAAATGGCAGAGAGAGTTAATTCATTTCTCAAGCAACCCTTTTGTAGGTTAAATTTTAATTTAGTTTTAAATTGCTTTACAAACATTACTCTGATTAAAATATAATAAAATCAAGAACAAAAGAAAGAGTAAAATAAATCCCAGTAATCCGAGGTGTGCAAACTAAATTCATTTCTTAAGTACACTCTTACACACACACACACATAATTTCTTAAGTCCTCCAGGCTTTCTAAAAATTTTAGCATGATGGATATCCTGAAGTTAATTGAAGAAATAATTTAAAATGCATGTTGATATATTCTGGGAGTTGAAAAAAGATATAACACCAGTGGCTTGGAATTTCAAAGCATGACATAGGATTATATTGCTTACACTCTATTCATACTCCGCGAGAAAGTACCATTTTCCCCAAGACACTGCTGATGATTTTTGCGTGATTATTTCTGCAACCTAGAAAAGTAGTATCTAATTCAAAATGTTATTTAACTTCATTCTTTATGATTATTATCTAAAAATTATGTTGTAATGTACTTTAGAGAATTCTGTCTCTCCTGACTAAAGTTACTAGGGAAGTTGTATATCTGCAAGAAATGTAGCTTGAGTTACTAGCATACAGGATGGGGCAAAAGTTGGTTTATAGTTGTGAGTATGCAAAACACAGTTTACTCTTGCATTATAATTTATTAATTATAGTAGTATTTTCCATATGAATAACTGTAAACCTACTTTTGCCCCACCCTGTAATTGTTAATGGTGTCTTACATTACATAACTAGAGAATGTTCATACTTTTACAAATTATTTAGAGGGAAACCTCTATATTATATATGAACAGCTGTTCAGATATAATAACATGAATAGTGTGACATAGATTTAATTTTTGGAAATTTGTCTCATGTTGCTTAGATTTTAAGGTTCCTTAAAAAATCTTGACTGTGAGCTTCTACTTCTGAGTAGGACATTGCCGATTACTGTATTCTCACTGACAATCCGACAGAGCTGAGTAGCTGTGAGCTTTATTTTTAGAGGCACCAGAAAGGAGCAGAGGTCAGGTGGACGGCAATGCAGCAGAGCGGCGAACCTGCGGGGTGAGCTCCTAGCGGATGAGCAGTTCTTTTCTGCGCTTGGTTGTCCACGGGCACACACTGGTGCAAGCAGGACTCTAGAACGAAGGAGAGAAGGCGACATTTTAGTGGTACGATGATGTCAGAATAAGACATTGGAAGATTTGAGGAATTTCAAATAGCCCATTTCTACATTAATTGATTAATATAAGGCTGTATGAAAGGCTAAAGAAATAGACCAAAAAATTCTGAAAGAATGAATGAAAAATTCCACAAACTTGCATATTTAGGAAACAAAAACCTGGGAAGCAGGACGAAGAGGAATCGAGCAACAAATGAACGCTTAAAGGAGGGATGGGTCAGCACTGAGGGCTTGTGGCTGATGTTCCCCGGGGCACCTTATGATTTCAGATGCGGCCGAAGCTAAGAAGCTAAGCATGCAGAAAGGCACTCCTGAAGGACAAGAAACTGCATGCCTTTTGGATATTTATGTGGGACTGACACATGACGTTGGAAACTCAGAGGCCTCTAACACGTGGCCTTCATAACCATTTACTACATTTTGAAGCAGCATACAATAAAAGGTCAAAGAGCTAAGCTGAAAGCGTTGAAGGGCAGAACTGAAACTTCCACAGAGATAGACTGAGTTGTCAAAACCTACAGCCCAGCTCCAATGCGCAGAATCCTTGGGCCCATTCAGCCGGTTAGCCCCTCACACAGCTGCCTAAGCAGAGAAAAGAGACTTGTTTTGTGGAAGTTAACAACATTTGAAATTTCTAGAGTTTATTGTTGTTGTTAATCATCACCTAAGGATATTTTTTCCATTGATTTTTAGGGAGGGAAGAAGGGCAGGGGAGAGAGGGAGAGAGAGAGAGAGAGACCAATGTGAGAGAGACATATTGATGAGTTGCCTCCCACACTCACCCCAACCAGGCCAGGGATCGAACCTGCAACCTAGGTATGTGACCTTGACCAGGAATTAAACCCGCAACCCCATAGTGTGAGGGCCCACACTCCAACCACTGAGCCACTCTGGCGAGAGCACCTCTGGAATTTTTTATACACTGTCTTACATATAATAAGAAATGATTGTGCACAAGAAGCAGAATGACTATAATCAATAATCAAGAGCAAAAATAGATAATAGAAGCAAACCCATAGATAATATAGATGCTATCATTAGCTGACCAAGTCTTCAAAATAGTTATGATTAATGTTCTCAAGGAAATAGAGAAAAAATGGACAAAATATAAGAAGGAGAATTTCAAGATACATATTTGAATCTATAAAAAATTATTACAGCCCTAACCGGTTTGGCTCAGTGGATAGAGCGTTGGCCTGCAAATTGTCCCAGATTCAATTCCGGTCAAGGACATGTATCTTGGTTGTGGGCATATCACCAGTACGGGGTGTGCAGGAGGCAGCTGATCGATGTTTCTTTCTCATCAACATTTCTAACTCTCTATCCCTCTCCCTTCTTCTCTGTAAAAAAATCAATAAAATATATTTAAAAAAATTATTCCAAAGGATAGTCTAGCACTAAAAATAAATTATCTGAATTTAGAAACCCAGTGGAGGGATTTAACATAGAGGACTGGTAAACAAGACAGGTTAATTACCAAGACAGGTTTATTTAGTTCAAAATGAAGCATAGCAAAAAAGTAAAGAAATAAAAATAAAAAGTATGGAAAGAACATAAAAGAGTACAAGAGACATGTGCGACAGTCACTAGTTATGTCGTATGTGGAACTGGAGTCCTGCCGGGGAGGAGAAAGACTATAGAAAAGTTCTCAGACAAAAGATATCAAGGTAAATACTCAAGAAGCTTCGAGAACCCAATAAAGATTTTTTTAAAACTCCAACAGATTATGAAAATCAGAAAGGGACAGAATCATACTCTAGCCAGCTTTGTATATTGTGACATTGTGGGGAGGTGAGTACAGAAAAGATACTTAATAAATCTTTGTTGAAATAATTACTCTCCTGCATAGCTTCCCACACCACCATTATTTTTGCAAATATTTCTGTAGAAATTTTACATGATTAAGCTTGTGAATCAATTATCTTCTAGAATTGTGGAATGCTCTTATGAAAAGAGACCTTAGAAATCCTATAGTAAATAGTTTTAAATTGAACTTTGCTGGTTTTTAGAGCTTTGATTTTGTTCCATTAAAAAGAGTCATGATAGGAAAGAAAGAGACTGGGCAGGAGAGCTCAGGGTACCCAGCCTGCTTTGTACAAAGTCACCCTGCTTTTATCTGTTTTACTTTTTGCACTTATATTTCATTTCTAAAAGTTCTTCAGATTAAAAAAATGGTGTGGAATCATGAATCTATTGCACACCCTCCGCCACACACACTTTATGTAACAGACAATATAATTGAGGCCTGGAGACACAATGTGACCTTCTCAAGGTTACGTGGCTAATTAATAGCAGAACAGGAACCAGACTAAATGTCTCCTGAATTCTGGTTCATGGCCTTTTCTAATACATCACACTGCTCTCCTCATCTAAGAATTTATGCAAAAAAGGATACTTTTGCAACACAATCATTAAGAATATGGTGCTTTCTACCAGGACACCTGACTATTTGCTCTGAACTCCTGTAAACCCATTGCTTTGCTTTCACTGCAAAAGAGACATAATGAAATGCCAGTGTTCCCCCACTCTTTCCCACAGTTTCACCATCTACGCCTCTTTTCGTCCTCATCTCACACTTGTTTGAGTGATATGGCCATAAGCTTGTGCCGTGTGCATCTGATTATGACCAACTTAGTTCATGCAACACTTTCTAATCTAAGTTTTAGGTTCAAATCCAGCTTCAGACCCATTGATTCTAAATCTTTCTGAATGACATGACAAGTCATTTGTTCTTCCAAATTTCCCTAGCACTACTAGTAAATATACTTTTTTGTACTTGCCCTTATCTTGTCTTAAAATTAATGCCTAATTTAAGAAGGTTAATTAAATAGTCACAATAAGTATTTGGGCAAAATTCAAAATATACAACCTATTTGTCACCCCATCCCAGTTCTCCAGATAAAAATTTATCTCTTCAGGCATAACCAATTTCCTCATGTGCTTCTCTCTCTCCTGCTCTTTTATAAAGCATATATATTTAAAAGGGGTTATGCTATAATGCTGTGCTACAGCTTGCTGTTTCCATGTAACAATATTTTTAGAGAAAGCTTCTTATTT
This sequence comes from Eptesicus fuscus, assembly GCF_027574615.1. NCBI lineage: Eukaryota > Metazoa > Chordata > Mammalia > Chiroptera > Vespertilionidae > Eptesicus > Eptesicus fuscus. The sequence goes on along the minus strand of NC_072490.1, from coordinate 57,086,845 downwards.
GTACTCACACAGATGCTTCATTCTTCTAATGGCTGCATAGTGTTCCATTGTGTGAATGAGCTGAAATATACTGAACGTGTCCTCTGCTGATGGGCACGTCGGTGGTCCCCAATGTTCCTACACAGCAAGAAGTGTGCCAGTGAGGAAACGGCATGTTGTCCCTGTGTGAGAACGTCCTAGAAACGAAATTATGTGCATTCTTATGGTAGATATTGCTGAATTGTTCTCCACGGAGCGTATAATAAATTATACTTCTACCCACATAATGTGCATAACAACGTATACTCACACCCTTGCTAACAAGATGGTTATACAGCTTTTTAAAGTTTTAAAACTCTGCTTGGAGGCGCCGTCCCGAGGCTGGCGTTCTCTGGTGAGGAGTGCAGGTGAGCATTTTTCCAAAGGCTCCACCTCGCGTTTCCCTCTCCTTTGTCCGTTTCCCTGTTATGTTATCGATACTTTGCTTATTGACCTGTAGACATATTGTCTATTACACATTAGTTCTTTACTGTGATATGAATTGGAAAAATATTTTTTAATTTGTTGTTTGTCTTTTGACATTTTTATGATGTTCTTTTGCCATGTGGATTTTTTTCATGTTTATGCTGTAGAATTTATCATTTTTTAAAATGGCTTTTGAGGTGTGGGTCATATGGTAGATGGCTTTCCTGTCTCTACGGTTAAGATTATATATATATTTTAAGGGTCCATGTTTTCATTTAGTATGTTAATGATTTCATTTTGCAAGATTTGGTCTATCAATCTGGCATCTATTTTGCTGTGAGCTATGAAGTAGGGCTACAGCTTTATTTTTCCCCCAGATAATGTATCCAATTTTAAGAGATTTTTAATTTCTATTTTATCATGACTCTTCTAGGTTGCAACTTAAATTCAGAGACCTATTTTTTAAAAAATAATGGACACAGTACTGAACATAAAGTTAGCTCTCAATGAATGTTTATTGAACTGAAATGATATGGACAGCAGAGAAATATAAAGATTAGCTTCAATAAAATATATATAGTATTATCTTATAGTTCTTCCTTTTTTCAAGCTCAATAATTTAATTGATTCAATTTCTTTTTTTCTTTCTAGCTAATGTTGTTGGAATACCTTTTTTATAAATGCATTCCCTTCTTAAAAATAATTTTATTTCTATTAATATTTTGTCATCAGTACTATATATTTTAATATAAGTCACTGGCAACAACTTGTAAAAATTAGTCAAAAATAGACATTTAATCCAGGACAAAGCAAATCACATACATTCTCTTCGAAAAATATAGAAAATGTTTTTGTTTCTATGCTCATTTTACATACTCAGTATTCTCTATAATGTGTGTACTATAAAGCGGGGTTTGGAAACCACATTAAAAAGAAAACTTTATGCATTACATGAAGAATAAAGAAATCATAATAAATATATTCTTTAATTAGAAAAGATGTCTAGAGGAATTAAAAAAATACACGATAGTGATCATAAGTTATTAAAGTCCCCGGACAGCAGACCTAACACCTATCAATATTTTATGCATATTTTATTTGCCTATTTATTCTGCAGTTCAATAAAAATTACATGTTGCTATGGAAACATGAAAAATCACAGATACCTGCTCTACGCAGAGGTATGGCATTTCATTTTCTTTGTGAAACACACATTACAGGGGCTTAAGTCTTATATTAGGTTATAACTTTTGGAAAGTAAAAGTTATTATAAAATTATCAGTTAGTTACTTTTGGTATTTATACTGATATAACGAACGTGCTAGAAATATTACATAAAAATAAAACATAAAAAAACCTATGTCTAGAACAAAGTAAGTAAAATCTCTGTTTTCTCCAAAAGTAAGGTATTTTTTATGCTTTTAAAAATAGTATCCAGGGTAAGGCCCACATAAGATTCTTTTTAAAGGGAAAAGAAACTAGTTATTTGCTTTCTTTCCTAGAGGGGACCAATAAGGTGGTTTGAAGTCCCCTCCTTCCTTGAACTCTCCTGTGTTTCCAGAATCCATTCCAAGGGACCAAAAACTCCACCCCAAGATTTCCCGGTGCCCTCCACCATGCAAACATTACCTAGTGATGTCTGCAGTGTCAGAGAGGTGGAGAAATCCTTCAAATCTGCTAACTGTGGATAAAGAGGAGCATACCTTGAATTAGATTCCTGTCCCCACTTGAAACGGGCTCTGACTGTGCGTCTGTACCTGGCCATGATTTTTGCATGAAAATATTCCTTTGTCCCTCTCTGGTGCCAGCCTTCAAAAAGGAACAGGGTTGAAAAAGAAGGAAATAATGTGAGATTTTAAGCAAACAGTTCAATATTCTTTTAGAATGCTCTCTGTATTCAAAAGCACTTTGATTTATATCTTCGGGAGTCTTTGAAACTGTACCTCTTTTAAAAGACCATCCCTGATTTTGGGTCTTTGTTCCTTTATGAGCTTTGTCCCTGATTTCTAATGTAGAGACCTGAGAGGCATGTTGTTAAAGGAAGGAAAAATAATTTTCTAAAAGCCTGGCAAACTGTGTTAAATATGCTTTTGAAAATTAAGTTTAATATAAAGAACAGTATAACCACCACCACAGAGCATTGTCTGTGCCAAACAACTCTTTGGATAAAAATACCCTTTGTTTTCCTGGAATGTAATTAAAAGTGAACCCAAAAGGGCAGCAATAAATCAAGGTGCACAAAAGCAGAAAAATATTATAATTAATACTTAACATAAGTTTTGATTGCTTTTAGAGTAAGTATTAAAAATATCAATTAGTATATTCAATGTTTTTTTTTTCCTTTCCCATTACACAGTGGAAGAGGCTATTTTTAATTCTGGTTACTACAAACCAAATAATACATAGTCCCTAATTAAGTAAAAGGCTGCAATTGAATTGAGAGTTCTGCTGATGTCATATATAATGAGGGCACAGCTCCAGTGCCTCCTGAATGGCAGCCTAACGCTGGGAATGAATTACAATGTTAGTGTTCAGTCAGGGGCTCGGTATTGTTATTTGTAATAGATGTAAAATTATTATTATTATTTTTAAATACAGACAAAGGGAAGGAAATTTGAATTCAAAAATCTGAGACTAGGAGGCAAAAATATTAGAAAGTATGTGATTAAAGTGAATATGCTATATTGGAAAATGAAATGTACAAATTTACCAATGAATAATTGCTTTACATATTATATATAGATAAATAGCTAGGTACAATATCCATATCTGGGTGGGAATAGATGTGTGTAGAAAGACTCCAAGTAGAATACACCTTTCAGTCTGCAGGCAGTTATTTTAAAACATCAAAAAGAAACTTATGACATAATGAAAGGGTAAAATGGTGTATATTTAACTTATCTAAGACTCTTCATAAAGTGCTAGGATTTACAGCTTCTATCAGAACATATCAAAGACTCTCTTTCCAAACCATATTTCCAGAGGCACATTTTTGTCTGTACAGATGGTGAATTAAGTATGTAAGTCCAATATGGCTAATTATTTATTGTCCTTGAATATTGACAGTATGCTTGACTCAGCATAAGGCATGTAAAATAATGTGTTTTCTGCCCTAAGGGGGTTTCAAATTACAGTAGACAATGACTTCCACCTCTCCTACTCCACCTTCCTAACGCCACTCCTCCTACCTTATCTTCATGTGAGAAAAAATAGGCTGTAATCCGTATAAGATGCGTTCAACTCGACAATGAAAGTGTGGAATTGCGCTTAAAGCATCAAGACAGACAGAAAGCCCAAAGTTTGGAGGGAAACAAGTAGAAAGAGTAGGACGTTTCAAAATAGTCTCAGGAAATGAACATGTTAAGAAACTAATCAATAAAAATGAGGAAAAGTAATACAACACAAGGATAATTATATAAAAAAGCCCATTGTTCTATAGACCCAGTGTTTTCTGTTTGGAGCACTCATCCATTGAAATATTACTAGTACAGCATTTTGTCTCCTTGGTATGCAGTTGCTTGTCAATGTCACCAATCTAGAACATGGCCAGTAATTAGGAAACAAGCAAAGGTTCCTGAGCACTCAAACGCGACCACCCCTGAGTGACGAAATTCACACCATATGTTCTCAGACTTTGATGTGCAAGAGAATCACCTCATGGAGCTGGTGAGAGCGCAGACGGCAGACGGCAGCGCCTTGGCTGTGCTCGATCTTGGCCGCGTTCCCTACCCTCTGCGCTGCCGTGTCTGTAAAATGGAGATCACAGCGGCACCACCACCTCTAGGCGGTCAGGTTGACACGAATGGGTATATGTTCTGGGTGAGAGCAGTGCCGAGCCCATATTAACTGCCAAATAAGTGTTAATTATTTTTATTATTAAATGATGAAGAAAATGAAGTTTATCTCCCCTGATTTAAAAAGTATTTTGTTTTAAAATAATTTCAGACTTACAAAACAGTTGCAAAAACGAAAGAAAGAAAGAAAGAAAGAAAGAAAGAAAGAAAGAAAGAAAGAAAGAAAGAAAGAAAGAAAGAAAGAAAGAAAGGAAGGAAGGAAGGAAGGAAGGAAGAAGGAAAGAAAGAAAGGAAGAAGGAAGGAAAGAATTCCCCATACTCTTCATCCTGCTTCTCTTAGTGGTGAGACCACAGAACTCTAGTGCAAGTGTCAAAACCAGGGAATCTGCAGACGCCACACGGGTCACTAGCCTAGGGGTCGTCTTCAAATCGTGCCCAGTGTGGCCCTGCTGTCCTTTTCTCGCATCGACTGTAATCCTCCACCGCAGCCAGTTGTCATGTCTCCTTATTCTCGTCCGGTCTGGGCAGCTCTCTGTTCTTTCCTCGTCTTTCATGAATGGCATTTGGAAGCGATGGCGAGTTACTTTGTAGAATTTCTCTATCTTAGTTTCCTATTGCTGCTGTCCCAAGTCACTGCCAGCTGCGTGGCTTAGAACACGACAGGTTTATTACCTCGCGGGCCTACAGCTCAGCAGCCCGAGTGGCTCCAAGGCAGGATGTCCGCTGGGAGGCCTTGCTGTCTGAAGGCGCAGGGCCAGTCCGGACGGTCCTCTGCCCGCAGGCCCGCTTGAGGGCGCTCTCCTGGGCACGTGGCTGTGCACCCCTGCAGCCTCTGCTCTGTTGCATACCTTCTCTTGCCTCCCTTTCTAAGGACCCCGTGTTACATTAAACCACCTGCATAGTTCATACAGGCACCCATATCAGGGGTCTGCACCCCATATCAGGGGTCTGCTGTAATCACATCCGGGAGAAGGTCATGGGCGTTTGGGGAGCATTATTGGATTGTTGTGACGTTTGCTCATGTTTAAAGTTGTAAGTTTTTTTGTTGTTGTTGTTGTTTTTGGCGTAACAACTACAGAAGTGGTGTTTTGCCCTCAGTACATTATGCTGCTTGTTTTGTTGTTGGTGTTGTCTGTTTTTAAGAGACAAACAACTAAGATCTACAGTCCCAGGATTCACAATTCTAAAATTAACTTTGAAAATCTATTCTTTTTTTTCTCCTTGTGAGTTTGGCACCAGTTCATTTGCCAGAAAAGCCTAACCTGAGTAAACATACTAAAATCTACAGTTTTATTAATTCCTGCTACAGAGAGTGTTTATGTATTTCCTGCAGAATTTCTTCACGTGTTTGATTGGTTCTGCCCCAAACGCTGCTGCTGGGGGCGGGGGTATGCACGGTAGTTTTCCACTGGGTCGCTTTTGTGGCACCTGCAGCATCCCCAGCGCGCTGCCAGGGTGTCCGCAGGACTGCGCCCCGGTGCCCAGCGGGGGTGGCCCAGCGCCCTGCGCACCAGCCTCCGGGCACTAACCAGGCACCTGGACACTGGCCTGCAGGTGGCATCCCGCGGCGACCCCGAGAATGAAGAGGCGGAGGGAAAACCCCAACGAGCAGCAGAGGCATGAGGGGCCCTCGGTGCTGAAACGCCGGCACCGGCACAAATAGGGCGAAGAAGCGGGGGCGGGAGGGCAGGTCCCGGACAGGCTGCGGGCTCACCTGCACGTTGGGAACCCAGAGGACAGACGTCTTCAGGGAACTTTTTGGCGGAAGGGACCCCTTTCCATCGACTTCTTGGAAGACCCCGTGGAAGCAGGGGCGGGCGTGGGTCTGGACCCGTGGCCGGGAGGGTTCCTCCTGACACGCGAGTCCCCCCGGCTGGTCCGGAACGCCCGGGTCTCGCTTCCTGCCGGACCCTGGCGTTCGGTGGTAGCGGATGGGCAACTTCAAATCCATGGCAACTTCTGCCAAAAGAATCAATGGCAGAAAAACCACAACAAAGAGGATGATCGCGGACGGTCAGAAGAGGCAGAGGCTGACGAAGAGGGCCAGCTGGCTCCTGAGGGCCTAAGCGCAGCCGTCAGACCGGCCTGGGGTCACCTCGCTCTGCTTGTGGCTGGGGAGCTGCTGGGACGCAGGGCCGGGCCCTCTCCCCGTCCAGGCCGCAGCGATGTCACACGGCGCAGCATTTCCTTCATGTTAGGTAAACCAGGGCCTGTGACTGCTAATTAAGATAAGCTTTCAAAGGGAAATTTTAATGTACCATCCCAGTTGTGATCATCTCATTTTATACAAAACAACATTGCATGTATGGTCATGTATGTTCATGCTTTTCTTTCAGGACTTTTGTATAATCACTAAGGAAATTTCATGGGATTATTTAAACACACACACACACACACACACACACACACACACACACACACACACACACAAACAACAACCTTCCTGGATGCTCTGTTACCAGTACGTGAACTGCTTTCAGAGACTCTTTACTAGGTAGTGAGACGAGGCAGTATCACGTGTGGACAGAACACGAGACAAGTGGCCAGATTCCTGGGTTTCGTTCTTGATTCTGTCGTCAGCACACCGTGTGCCTCCTAAAGCCCATGTAGCCACGATTAGCACCTCCTTCAGCACCAACGGGAACTCACCCCCCAGACTAAGTTTCTGGTGTCTAATGCCCTTTGACATCATCCTGAGGAGACAATCGTTGGAGCAACTATGATGAGAGGTACATAACAGATTATGTATCGATGACATAAAGGAGGTATGCATAATAAGGACTGAAAAATAAATTCTGAGCCACTGTGACAATAAAGGGATTGTTTTACTCTTTTCAAGAAGAGAAAAAGGCATTTTAATAAAAAAAATGCATTCATAGACCAGAGTATTACCAATACACTAATTTCTTCCATTGTTTTGGTCAGAATCTGAGATGGCTTTTAAACAGAGAACTTTCCATGAGATGACCATTTTCAGCCTCAATTAGGGCTCAGCAGCAGCGTGCCAGCAGCAGCCCGAGGCCGCTGTGGAGCCCCTGCTTCCCACCCGCACCTGTTTGGATGCTGTGCTCACCACTCGCTGGGCACTGGCTTAGGTGTTGAGAGTCAAAAGGAAAACTGTAGGGACAGTCACAAAACTGTGGGAATTCTTGTGCACTTTGCTTTCAAAGTCTCACATTTTCATGGAGCTGCTCTGGGTACATGCACTAAGACTTAAAAGGTGAGTCCATGCTCTGACACCTACTTCTCCCTCTCCATTTCAGAAACATATTCCTTGAAGTCTGTTTAGAAACAAATTTAGGTCCTTTGCCCATTTTTTTATTGGATTGTTAATCTTCCTTTTGTTAAGTTGTATGAGTTCCCTGTAAATGTTGGAGATTAAACCCTTATCAGAGATAACATTAACAAATATGTTCTCTCATGCAGTGGGCTTTCTTGTTGTTTTGTTGATGGTTTCTTTTGCTGTGAAGAAGCTTTTTATTTTGATGTAGTCCCATTTGTTTATTTTCTCCTTAGTTTCTATTGCCCTAGAAGCTGTATCCATAAAGATATCGTTACGACGAATGTCTGCTATTTTGGTACCTATGGCTTCTTCTAAGATTTGTATGGTTTCCCATCTTATGTTTAAGTCCTTTATCCATTTTGAGTTTATTTTTGTGTATGGTGTAAGTTGGTGGTATAGTTTCATTTTTTTGCAAGTATCTGTTCAGTTTTTCCAACACCATTTATTGAAGAGACTGTCTTGACTCCATTGTATTCTCTTGCTTTCTTTGTCAAATATTAATTGAGCATAATGGCTTGGGTCAATTTCTGGGTTCTCTGTTCTGTTCCACTGGTCTAATGTCTGTTCTTGAGCCAGTACCAGGCAGTTTTGAGAACAGTGGCTTTGTAATATAGCTTGATAAGTGGTATTGTGATCCCTCCAACATTGTCCTTCTTTCTCAAGATTGCTGCAGCTATTTGGGGTCTTTTTTTTTTATTCCAGATGAATTTTTGGAGAGTTAGTTCTAGGTCTTTGAAGTATGCTGTTGGTATTTTAATGGGGAGTGCATTGAATTTATAGATTGCTTTGGATAATATGGATATTTTAATGATGTTGATTCTACCAATCCATGAACATGGTATATTCTTCCATTTGTTCATGTCTTCTTCTATCTCTTTTTTCAGCATCCTAAAATTTTCTGAGTACAGGTCCTTTATCTCCTTGATTAAATTTATTTCTAGGTAGGCAAAGGACCTAAATAGACACTTTTCAAAAGAGGACATTCAGAAAGCCAAGAGACATATGAAAACATGTTCAAAGTCACTAATCATCAAAGAGATGCAAATCAAAACAACAATGAGGTACCATCTCACACCTGTCAGAATGGTTATCATCAACAAATGACAAGTGCTGGCAAGGATGCAGAGAAAGAGGAACCCTCGTGCACTGCTGGTGGGAATGCAGACTGGTGCAGCCACTGTGGAAAACAGTATGGAATTTCCTCAAAAAATTAAAAATGGAACTGCCATTTGACCCAGTAATACCACTTCTAGGAATATATCCTAAGAAAACAGAAACACCAATCAGAAAGTATATATGCACCGCTATGTTCATAGCAGCACAATTCACCATAGCTAAGATTTGGAAACAGCCTAAGTGCCCATCAGCAGATGAGTGGATTAAAAAACTGTGGTACATCTACACAATGGAATACTATGCTGCTGTAAAAAAGAAGGAATTCTTACCATTTGCAACAGCACGGATGGAACAGGAGAGCATTATGCTAAGCAAAATAAGCCAGTCAGAGAAAGATAAATACTACATGATCTCACTCATTTGTGGAATATAAAGAACATTATAAACTGATGAACAAAAATAGATACAGAGGAAAAGAAGCATCGAACAGACTGTCAAACTATAGCAGGAAGACTGGAGAGGGTTGGGGGTAGTGGAGAGGTAAGAGATCAACCCAAAGACTTATATGCATGCATATAAGCATAACCAATGGATGCAAGACACTGGGGGCGGGGGGAGGTGGTCAGGGCATGTGCCAGAGGAGACCAGGGGAAGGTCAATGGGAAAAAAAAGGAGACATATGTACTACTATTCATACTTTAAACAATAAAATAAATAAATAAATAAATAAATAAATAAATAAATAAATAACAGGAACAACAACAAAAAAGAAACAAATTTAGAAGTATTATGTCATTATTCATTACTATCACCTGTCTACATCAAGTTATATAGAATAATGATATGAGTGAATCTCTCTGGTTTGGATTCTTTCAAAGTAACCTAAACCTTTCAGCAAATGGAGCACTTTCTGTGTATACATGGGGAGGGGACATGGTGGAGAGCCCACCAGGTGCAATGCCAGCAGAGGGGCCAGGAGTCACCTCACCTGGGTCCAGAGTCCGGGCTGCTTGTCAATCAGCCAGCCTCCACTGTGTCCCCCTCACTGTGAGCTGATGTTAGAGAATTTCATTTAATAGGATGAAAGTTTCAAAGTGTTTTTATTTTAAATATGGGACAGGAAAAAACAGTATTAGAATCACTTCACTTCATGAAGAGGGCAAACCATATTAATCCTATATAATAAAGAGGTAATATGCAAATTGACCATCACACCCTCACAAGATGGCTGCCTACGACCAGGCCGGCAGGAGGGTTAATGAGGGACGACCAAACGACTGAACAGCAGGCTGCGTGGGGCAACCAGGCTAGCAGGGGGGGCAGTTGGGGGCAACCAGGCTGGCAGGGGGTGCAGTTGGGGGTGACCAGGTTGGCAGAGGGGAACAGTTGGGGGCAACCAGGCCGGCAGGGGGGGCAGTTAGGGGCAACCAGGCAGGTAGGCAGGTGAGCCATTAGGAGCCAGCAGTCCAGGATTGTGAGAGGGATGTCCAACTGCTGGTTTAGGCCCGATCCCTTGGATCGGGCCTAAACCGGCAGTTGCACATCACCCGAGGGTTCTTGCATTAGAGAGGGTGCAGGCTGGGCTGAGAGCCCCCACCCCTGTGCACGGATTTTGTGCACTGGCCTCTAGTTCATTATAATTTGAGGCTAATTATGTGGATGACACTGAATAGAAATAACTATTTTATATCCAAATCACAGTATCTTCAAGCTGTAAGGTAAGTAGGGAGAACATAACCTACACTGAGTTCAGAGCTCTTCTGAGACCACGTTTCAGTATCTAAAAGTATGGATGCTCTAGTGCTAAAGGGTTGCGGGGGATGAGCAGGGGGAAGGAGGCTCTCTGGGCCCTCCCCCGCTGGAAGCACCAATCCCATCCTTCTGCATTCTGATGTGTTTTCTGTTCATTTTACTGAGTAATCTCACTTTGAAAGTACTTGTCTCTGGACAACCTTTAGCTATGTAATCTCATTAAACCTAGAGCCCATAAGTCCTAAGGAAGAAAACTAGCAGAATTCAAGAGCATAGGCCATAAGTTTTGGTGCAAATCAGGGCTTGGGTAGAGTTGTGAACACTGAATAGGATGAGAAGTCATGAGGAGGGAGACAAGGATGAGCATGATGATGACGATGATGATGATGATGATGATGAACAATGATGAAGACAGGACAGGATCTGGTTGCTTATTAAATCCAGTCTCCTCCACTGACCTTCTGGGATAGCATTTCTCTAGGAGATAGACATTGTTTTTTTATCTGTAAAATGGCCTTTCCAATGGGACACTGGCCCACACCCACCTTGCTATGTGGGACTAGCAAGTGCAGAGCGAGGAGTTGCACAGAGCTGAGCACGTGACTCAGGCTGACCAATCCTGTGGCACCTCCTCTTTTTGGACTGGTCCAGGGGTTCACACATGGCTTAAGCAGGTGGAATCCTTTTTCAGATTTAATATACAGCTATGGGGAGAGGCAAGCTCCTCTCCGTTTGGATAACAAGCTATCCATAACTAGTCTGAGGTGATAGTGCTGCCAGCTGCAACCTTCTTCTAGGTGAGAGCGTCTACACTATCTACAGCGAAAGAGAAAACAGAAAATAAGCAAGAAGAAGCTAACTGTCCCTGTAGCTGTGGAGAGGCCGGCCGGCCGGGGAGCCTCTAAAGGCAGCCCCTCCTGAAGTCCTAGAGACAGTCACTTCTCAATTTCATGAGGCAATCAACTTCTTCTCCAAAAATGTTAGCTTTCTTTTAAACGGGGCTCGTTTGAGTGCTTTTTGTTCATAAAAACAGAAGAGTTTTGACTAATAATACATGGAAGTCCAAATTAGTTTTTTTTAATTGCATAGTTAAAAACCCAGAAGACAGTAAATAATACTCAGTTATGGTGGCTAAATTAATTTATCTACTTGAAATGACTGATATGACTATAGGCCAATAACTGAAACATGCATAGCAAATTGGCTTAATGAAACTACATAGACTTGAAATTAATTAAACAAAAAATATACATCCCTAAAATATTTATATGCATAAATTTAACTGGGATTTATACCACAGGTTAAAACTTTTTTCACATAGGCCAAATAGTAAATGTTTTTGGCTTTGTGAACCATATGATCTTTGTCACAACTAATGAATTCTGCATGAAAACAGCCATAGACAATACATTAACACGTTAAGGGCCCTACTTTCCATCTGGAAGACAAAACAGGCTGGGCGCTTAATGTGTTAAAAGATGGCATTGCTGGGTCCCAATAAAACTGTGTTTACAAAAACAGGTGCTAGGCTGCATTTGGCCTATTGGCTGTAGCATGTCAATCCCTATTTAGAAGTTCAACTCTGGATTTTTCTCAACTCAGTTCATTGTGAATTCCTGAAATAGCTAAACACACTAGGTGACATTTTTAGCTCTATAGAAGATTTGGAGCTATGTATGGAAAAATTTCTACCCTTTAGAAGTTTGCAATATAATAGAAAAATAAAGCAAGTTTATCCCTAAATTATCATTCAAACCAGAGGCATGATTATTGTATGGAAACCAGAGGTTAAGATTAAGTCCACTGAGAGTATTCTGCCCCCCTCACTCCCCATTGCCTGAAAATATATTATTTACTCAGGATGACACTTAATCCTACTTTATTCTATGTTGCTATGTGACAGGGAGAGAAAACAAGCAACAAATAAAGCAACACAAAGATTCCACCCTTTTTCTTTTCCCTTGCCTTGAAAGGTAGGTCCTTTGTCCTGTTCAGGTAAAGAGACCTTTCAGCATTGATTTGAATTTCATGGTGGAAATGTGGAATTAAAATGGGGAAAGATGGCTGGTGGCCATGTAGCTCTACAAAAGAAAGAAGGGTGATACATAAGGAAAGTTTTCCAAAACAGTATGCATTTCAGTCTGCTCTGTACTCCCTGGGACTTCCCACTTCCTGTTCCAGATTGGAACAAGATTATTGGGAAGAGATTATCAATCTAAAAATATCTCTGTTGCTTCTGAATGTGTAGAGTCAGATTTCTGTTGCTTTTGGGACTGATAAGATGCGACAGTGAGCAAGCATCTAGACAGGAGGAGAAGGCCCAGATTTAGTGAATATTAAATATACACATGGCATTGGATGCTCAGAGTTAAAGGTTTCTTTGGAAAGCACAACTAGTATGTCCTCTTGCCAACTGTTTTCTGTAGAATCCTGGTGTCCAAGGCAGGTCATGAGCAGGTGGTGGAGACATAAGGAGAGATTCTGTGGCTTAGACTTGGGACCTTTGCCATCAGTTGGGCCAGAGCTAATGGGTTGATTTTTAATATGTTTTACACACTAGGGTTCCAGATGAGATCGTTGGAGAAAGGCTGAAGAAAGAAATGCTTCGACACTGCGGAGGTGAACCAGAGGTGCCACTCGGGGTGCATCAGGTCTGAGACTCCATCGCACAGTTCCTTTCGCTGACCCAGGACTGCTCTTTCCTATGCATTCTTAAGTGAGACGGTGGGCAGCCTGAAGACATACAGGAAATTCAATCGGGTTCACATGGTTCGTTCTTGATTCTCTTGTTTAACACTAGAATCCTACTTTGACCAAGAGCTATATTTCTTGTGTTTGCTTCCACCAAAGGGCTACTCACATGTTCAATGAATCCCATTGAGAATGTTTGTGCCTCCATACCTGATCAACTAAATGTAAAGTTCTCTCTTTCAAAGGACCCCCCCCTCCCCCACTTGGAAGTGGGCTTTGCCTCTGCCTGTTGAAGATGACTTCCGCCTTTCATCAGGACATCGGGGTAGCCTGCTGGCCATCTCAGAGAGGAAGTCATTTTCCTTCTTTAATGCTGAGTCTTGGGACAAAGGGTTCCATGTGAATTTTGTTAGTCTCCGAATCACCTATGACAGTGGTCGGCAAACTCATTAGTCAACAGAGCCAAATATCAACAGTACTAGAGGCCCAGTGCACAAAATTTGTGCATGGGGGAGAGGGGACCTGGGCTTCCCTCCCTCTGGCCAGCTGCAGGCACCCAGGACCCGGGCCGGCTTTGCCCAGGCCAGCTGCAGCCGCAGGAGGCCGTGGGTGGGCGGCTTTACCCAGGCTGCAGCCACAGGCACACAGGACCATGGGGCAGGCAGCTTTTCCCTCTCCTGGGCAACAGCCGCAGGCACTGGTGCCCAGGACCGCGGGGTGGGTGGCTTGTCTCTCTTGGGCCACAGGCATAGGCATAGGCACAGCCGTTGGTACCCAGGACCATGGGGTGGGCAGCTTGTCCCTCTCTTGGGCCGCAGCCTGGCTGGTCCCCATTCCTCTCTTGCGAGCTCATTTGTGCCTGGCTGGTCCCCATTCCTTTCTCTCCAGTGTTGAGTGTCTAAGCCATTACAGGGTGATGGCATGAAGGTGTGATGACAATTTGCATATTAGCTCTTTATTATATAGGATAACGATTGAAATTTCTTTTGAGAGCCAAATTTTTTAAACTTAAACTTCTTCTAATGCCACTTCTGCAAAATAGACTCGCCCAGGCCGTGGTATTTTGTGGAAGAGCCACACTCAAGGGGCCAAAGAGCCACATGTGGCTCTCGAGCCTCAGTTTGCCCACCACGGACCTATGACATTATCCTTTTACACTATGGTTTGCTTTTCTCTCTTATTACATTTTGATTCTGGCCTGTAGAGTCCATTCAAGTTATTTCTTTATGTTTATACTTACTTCTGTAGAAACTATGTAAAATTGTTTCATCTTACGTAAACTCCTGAGCACCTTGCAAGGATAATTTCTACCTGAAAAATTTTATCTGAATGGTTTTTGGTAATATTCTCTGATTCAGTGGAAGTAAAATATGTCTAGTCAGTGGAGTGATGCTATCGTTTTCTCTGGTCACTTAGGCACATACCCCCTTCTCCCAATCATAGAGAACAAAGTGAGAGCTATGACCTCATCAATAGAGTTCTGCACCAGCTATAAAGATGAAGATGGGGAAGAGAGGAATGACATTGATCCAAGATTGGAAGTGGGAGGAGTGGTTAGATTTGGCTGTCCAAGAGTTCTTGATCCTAGGTCACATACTCCCAGATAAAACCTCAACGTTCAGTTGTTACTGATTTATTATGTCTGCTCTTCCATTAAACAGCCACCTCAGGCATGCCCACAAAGAACTAATCTAAAATCGCTTGGTAATCTGTTTAAGGTTGACGAACAACAATTCTCACAGCAACTATAATAGCAATAACATCAACAATCAATAATTCAAGAAGCTGACTGGGTTCCAGGTACCTGTTCAAAGCACTTCAAGTTCAACATCTACTGAGTGTCGAAAGTTAGAAGGGAATCAGATCCCACCCACTTTTCTTCAAGCTTGCAATTTTGGTTAAAAATGTAGAAAGGTCAAAATGGTAGTTCTATAACAAAACCTTTCATAGATCTTAGGCAAAGCCCACCGAAATGAAGAGCTTTGTGGTAGCCCTCAAGAAATTAGCAAGTTTGAAGGAAGGACTGCCACACTGAAGACAGATTGTGCAGTGTCATGAAATAAACCATAGCAACCCTTCCCTCTTTAAAACATAGTAAGCATCTTGATCAATCAACAGATCTTATCAAGCACTTGGCGCACTTTGTTTCCGTATCTGTTGACTGTTCAGCAAGGCCCATGCGATGTCTTAGCCACAGAACACTTACTGAATTAGAGGTAGATCAGGCCTGTCACAAACTAGATGACATGGACCTTCAACTAAAGAATTAAATATATACAGTCAGCCCTTTGTATCTGTGGGTCTGTATTGGTGGATTCAAAATCCACAAATCAAAAACGCTTTCAAATAAAGTTACTAGTACATTGTTACCTACGTCTCCTTACATGAGGTCCATGATGGTGATGATTGCCTCGGCACGAAACAGCATGGACCATTTTCTTGTCATTATTTGTAAGCAACACAGTGTAGCAACTATGTACACAGCATTTACATTGTGTTAGGTATTATAAGTAATCTAGAGATGATTTAAATCATACAGGAAGGTGTACGTAAGTAACATGCAAATACTATGCCATTTTACATAAGGGACTTAAGCATCATTGAATTTTGTTTTCATGTCTTTCGTGACTAGCTAATTTCATTCAGCATAATGTCCTGGAACCAATCCTCCATGGATATGGAGGGATGACTGTACACTTAATTTTTGATGACTTTCATAGGTAATCTTTCTTCTCTAAAATTGGATAACATATTCTAAAAACAAAATTATTTTATTAACAGTAATTTGCAGTTATAATATTAAAACATTTAAATTACAGCTGGAAGTACACATTTTAAGATTTCACTGAAAGACAAATTATTTTAAATATTTTTTACACAAATATTTAGTTGCTGGCATAAAGGCTGTAGGTATCAGAAGCCAGGGGAAGGAAACTGTAACAGTCATAAAGGTAACAATAGGCTCAAAATATAAAAAGGACCAATTCAGCTGGTTTAAAAAAAGAAAGGAAGCACAATAGCACACCGGTAAGTTCACCTATTGTATAATTACAGGTTTTGTATACATGTGCAGACAAGCAGACAGAATAAAAACCTCCTCTAGGAAATTCAAAAAATTTGGCAGGTCTGTCCAGGTGGGATGTGATGCTGGTACCAACAACAAAAAGAAAGCGGCTGCAGCTGGGGTTTGCCTAGCGCGGAATTTGGCTTCTCTTTGCTAAACAGCAGTTTGCTGCAAAACTCTGGGAAACAAAGAGAAAGTGGAAAGTGCTAAAGAATGAAGGCACAGAACTCAGGTAACTGAAAAAAGATGTTGTCAGTCACAGACTTTGCCAGGCAATGTTTTTGCCTTCATTTATGAGAACAACTCACTTGAGATCTTTCAAGAGCCTCAGAAGACAAGAAGTTCACAAACAAGGCTCTTCAGAAGACGGAGAAGGAGACAGATTGAACTGTTTTTAGGACAGGAAGCTGTGGTATTATGTACAATTCACAGATGTGTTTTATACTCAAAAGCAGCTCAAATGTGACGGGAGTTGTGGAACTGATGACCCAGACTTTGGAAATCGATAGCCAATCTGTTTCCTGTGTAAACACAGTGGTTGGTTCCCACACTGCGTTTACTCAGTAAGTAGGAAAGTCAAGGGATAATCAATCCAGCAATTCCATCTCTGGGTCTAAACCCCAAGAATTAAAAGCAGGAAATTCAAGGGATATTTATATGCCCATGTTACTATTCACAATAGCCAAAAAATGGAAGCACCCCAATGTCAGTTATGGACAGGTGGGTAAACAAATAGGGTATATACTTACAATGAAATACTATTCAACCTTAAAAAGGAATGAAATTCTGACACATGCTACAACATGCATGAACCTTCAGGACGTTATGCTGAATGAAATTAGCTAGTCACAAAAACACACACAAAGATTGTGCTATTCCTCTTATATGAGGTTCTCAGAGTCAAATTCATAGGAACAGAAAGTAGAAGAGAGATCCCTCAGGTGAGGGGGGAGGAGCGTGTAAAGTTAGTGTTTAATGGGTGTAGTTTCAGTTTTGCAAGATGAGGAAGTTCTGTGGATGGATGGTAGTCATAAGCATGTACTTAACCACTGAACTATATACACTTAAAAGGATTAAGATGATAAAATTTGTGTAATGTGTATTTTACTACAATTTTTTTAAAGTCCACCTTAGGAATGTGGAAAGAAGAGGCCGATAAATAATGACAGCACAGCCACTGCGGGAGTGCTAACACCAGCCAGAGGTTGGGACCAATGAATGGAGGACTGCTCTGAGCTGTGGCAGATGCTGGCAGTGTCTTGCCCATAGACCTCCAGCACTTACCTGTTTTTCACATCCTTCTGCCTTCCAGCTGCCGGACCTGCCCTCCTGGGTATGCAGCAGGCCGGAAGAGCCAGGAAATTAAAGCCCCTTGGGAACAGACCTCGGTTAATGAGCACTGGGAAATGGTAAGAACTCCAGTTCCTCACAATTGCTTTTCCTCTTTCCTTTCTGTGAGGGATCATTTCATGTGTCAATGTGGCTGGCCATGGTTCCCAGATATTTGGTGGGCATTATTCTACATGTTTCTGTGGAAATATTGTTTACATCAGATTAGCATTTAAATCAGCACTGTGAGTAAAGCCGATTATGCTCCACAATGTGGGTGGGCTCATCCAGGTGGTTGAAGGCCTACGTAGAACAAGACTCCCTTGTGAAAAAGACAGGATTCTGCCAGCAGATGCCTTCAGTCTTGAAATGCACCACTGACTCTTCCCTGGGTCGCCATCCTGTGGGCCTACCTTGGAGATTTTGTACTGGCACCTCCACAATTGTATGAGCCAATTTCTTAATCTCCCCCTCGCTCACTCTCTCTCTAGATAGACAGATGATTGACATAGATGTCGTGTTGGTCCAGTTTCTCTGGAAAGCCCTAAGTACACTTTTCTACCACCACATGTGCCTTGGGACCACTTTCCCACTATACTATACTTGCTCTTAAACCCTTGTCATGAAGCAGTACTTCCCCTTCCAGAGCATATGTGGTGACATCTGGAGACACCTTTGGTTGTCATAACTGGGGTGCATGTGGGGTCCAGAAATGATACTCAACATCTTACAGTGCTCAGCACATCTCCACACAACCAAGACATATCCAGCACAGCATGGCAGTAGTGCCGAGGTTGAGACACTCTGACTAACAAGAGAAAGGTAGATGTTGCTGGACCAGGAAGATGTTCTAGAATTGGGGTTATTAAAAGTCTGTAAAACAAACAAACAAAACCTTAAATACTTGCAAATGAGAGAGGTACAAGGCTCTTAGAGGATGAAGCCTCCTTTGCCAGCCGAGTGGTGCCTGAGCTGTGCCTCTTCCCTTTAAAGCAGCCAGGTCAGTGATGGGAACAAAATTATGTGGGATTCACCTCTGCATGATCAATCCTAACACACAGAAATCAGGATTAAAGAAAGGTCTAGTAAGATGGTTGATAGTGGACAGAGATTTTTCCTGGATTTTCCAATGTTGTACTAATGAACTAAGTGACTTGTGCCTAAGTCTCAGCCTCATAGAACATGACATTAAAATTAATGTCTCAGGATAAAGGACCAATTACTTGATGTCATTGAGCTTTGGGAAGGTCCTCAAAAGCTTATCCTTGCCAAAGCTGTGTTGTGAGTTCCCTGGACTCGTGGCCTGGATTCCTGAGACTATGGAGAACATGGCTGGCTAGTTCCCTGGGCTCGTGGCCTGGATTCCTTAGTCGATGGAGAGCATGGCTGGCTAGTTCCCTAACTCGTGGGATTTCCTAGTCTGTGGAAAGCATAGCTGGTTGTTGTCTGCATGCTCATTGTCTGTCCTGGAACAAACGCTTTCTTGGCCACATTAAGAAATGAGTGTATCGACACTTCCCCATGCTCTCCAGGAGGAATGATCCACCCCTCTCAGCCTGCCAGGCCTGAGAAGTCTCCTTTCAGGGTTACCTGTCCACCCGGGTTTCTCCCGAGAGGCGCCTTTTTGTCAGCTGCCTGAATTGTTCCTGTTCTTTGGGAATATGACTGTAACAGGCGCCGTAGAGTGTTACAGTATGTGTTCCCTGCTAGCTAATTCTGTGTTGTTCATTTTCAGACAATTCGATTGCAGGGCTTGCCTGGCATCTTCGGTAATGGGGCTGGATCCAGGGCAGAAAAGCGGGGCAGCAGTTGGTGAGAAAATAAGTGAGAGTCAAAGGGAAGCCTCCAAGAAAACATTTCTGGCTGCGTTGCTAATGCTTGGATTGATCTGAGGCAGAGATATTCTTGGAGAGTCTTGATTATTAATGCGCCTAATTGCGCAGTTTCCATGTATGGAGTGGGATCCCATGCAGGTTCCCAGGGTGGGATTGATGGTACTTCAGCTTCTTGTCTCGAACAATCTGTTGACTAGAATGCTTATGATTAAAGCCTCAATTGTGCCACTGAAAATGCCAGACACTGTTTTTGGGCTGTAACAATAGCTTTTGTGCCACCTGATTCCAGTCCAGCATGAGAATAGCACAGAAGAATAACAGAACCTGCAGTTTCATAGATAAAATTTGGAAAAAAAAATATGAAAGGAAAAGAGTCAAACATTATATTTAGCTTTGAAAACTGTGAGCTGAGACCCTTGTGTACTGAAAAACTAATTGATTTGAATTCTAATTTTATCTCTGTTGTGAATTATAGTCTTGGAAGAGTTACTAAATTCCACTGGGCCTTACTTTCCTCAACTCTGAAATAAAGACCAGGGTGGGATCGGGTCTGAGGCCCCTCCCGGGCAAGCATTCTAGGACATCTCAGCAAGATGGGCAAGTCAGCCTTCAGATCAGAAATATGCACTTCGTAATAGTCATTAACTGATTCCACAAATCACTCAATCAATGGCAAAAATACTGTTGATAGAGGCAAAATCATTTTTTAAAAAAAAACATTATATAAGTAGTTTCTTTAAGTCTGTAAATCATTCTAAAGTGTATGAAGAAATGATTGGCATGACTCTGTGTGGGAAGGGGAGCGTTTTTAGGGGAGGATTTCTCTCTCATCAGATGTTCTACCCTTTACCATTCAGAACAGTTTCAGACCCAAATGGCAAAAAGTATTGTTAATGAACATAAACTGTTATATGTGAAAATTATAAGTCAATTATGGTCTTAGTGTGGATTCTCCTAAAAACAGATCCTGGGACAAGAATTTGGTGCAGGTAGTTTATTTGGGAGGTGATACCAGGAAGCAGAATAGAAAAAGGATACCTCAGAACTTCACTGGCTAATCAAGGTCCATTTATTCAAGGATCAGAGTCCCAACTCAAGCTTGGATTAAAGAAATGGTGGTTCATTTAATGGTACCACACAAGTATACCTAGACGCAAACAAGGCTTATCTGGGCTTCACAAAGTCTAGAATCAGAAACTGAAAATCCTATATAATAAAGAGGTAATATGCAAATTGACCATCACTCCAACACACAACATGGCCATCCCCATGTGGTCAAAGATGGCCGCCACAAGATGGCCGGCAGGGGAGGGCAGTTGTGGGTGATCAGGCCAGCAGGGGAGGGCAGTTGGGAGGGACCAGGCCTGCAAGGGAGGGCAGTTGGGGGCAATCAGGCCTGCAGGGGAGGGCAGTTAGGGGTGACCAGGCAAGCAGGGGAGGACAGTTAGGGGCAATTGGGCTGGCAGGGGAACAGTTAGGCGTCGATCAGGCTGGCAGGGGAGTGGTTAGGGGGTGATCAGGCTGGCAGGCAGAAGCGGTTAGGGGCAATCAGGCGGGCAGGCAGGTGAGCGATTGGGAGCCAGCAGTCCTGGATTGTGGGAGGGATCCCAGATTGGAGAGGGTGCAGGCTGGGCTGAGGGACACCCCCCCCATGCACAAATTTTGTGCACCAGGCCTCTAGTTCAGTAATGAAATCTTTATTTATTAAGGGCATTTCTCTCTCTCTCTCTTCTCTCTCTCTCTCTCTCTCTCTCTCTCTCTCTTTCTCTCTCTCTCTCTCTCTCACACTCACACACACACACACACACACACACACACACACTTTCCCCTACCCATCACCTCAATCCCAACTTCTACTGACTCATATTCTAGGGCTACAAATACCCTTCACTCATAACCTTTCAGTTCTAGTAACCCTTTCCAAACAATAATTTAAGAGAGGAATCTATTGTACCCATTCCAGTTCACACTAGGCCAGACAAGCCATAAATTATGGGAAACCATACAGGTAGGTCAAGTTCTCATCTTCAAGCAGCTGTTGCAAGGGCCAGGGTCAGAGACCACAGTTTCTCAGGAGGGCTCCGGGTAGCACAGGGACTGCAGAAGGTAGGAAGTAAATTACATGTCTAGGGCTTCCAGAATAGCCCCATAGAAAGTGAATAATTAAATTACTTTATTTTTTATATTACTATAGTTTATTGATTGACAAATTTTAAAATAACTTTGACTAGTACTAATTTGATTTCACAATCTATGATTTATCTATGGGACTTTGGGTAAGTAAGTGAAATAACCTTTTGGGGCTTCATTTCTGTCTTCCTCAGGTGGAGGTAATAATATTTGTCACCAGATCAAAGATTGGCAAACTAGCACCAGTGGGCAAATTCCTGCTGGCTGCCTGTTTTTGTAAATAAAGTTTTATTGGAACAGAGTCATGTTCATTTATTATATATTATAAGAAAACAATGACAGAGTTGAGTAATTGGGACAAAGACCTTATTTCCCATAAAGCCTAAAATATTTACTATGTACTGAATTGTTCCCCTTCAAATACATATGTTGAGCCCACCCTACCCACTGTGATGACATTTGAGGGTGGGCCTTTGGGAGCTAATGACATTTTAATGAGTGACGAGGAGAACCCTCATTATGGGAGCAATGCCTTCACAGGAAGAGGAAGGGAGCGATGTCTCTCCACGTGCTTGCACCAAGGAAAGAGCATGTGTATGCACAGCCAGGAGGACGCATGCAAGAAAGGGCGCCTTAGCTGGTTTGGCTCAGTGGATAGAGAATCAGCCTGCAGACTGAAGGGTCCTGGGTTCGATTTTGGTCAAAGGCACATGCTCAGGATGCACACTCAGACCCAGCAGAGGGTGTGCAGGAGGCAGCTGATCAATGCTTCTCTCTCAGCATTGATGTTTCTTTCTCTCCCTCTCCTTTCCTCTCTGAAATCAATAAAAAATATATGAAAGGAAGGAAGGAAGGAAGGAAGGAAGGAAGGAAGGAAGGAAGGAAGGAAAGAAGGAAGGAAGGAAGGAAGGAAGGAAGGAAGGAAGGAAGGAAGAAGGAAAGAAGGAAGGAAAGAGAGAGAAAGAAAGAAAGAAAGAAAAAGAAAGAAAGAAAAAAAGAAAGAAAGAAAGAAAGAAAGAAAGAAAGAAAGAAAGAAAGAGAAAAAGAAAGCTTTCATGAGGACCCAGATTATCCAGCACCTTGGCCTCCAGAACTGTGGGAAGTAAGTGTCTGCTGTTTAAGGACCCTTGGTATTGGTTATTTAGTCTATGGCATTTTGTTACAGCAGCTGAATGGACTAAGAGACTACCTATCCTTTATAGACAGTTTGCTGACTCTAACTGAGAGAATTATGACGGCTCATTGTGATCATGATTCCCAAACACATAATGTGGTGCTCACGCACTTTCTCAATGTGCATTACCTTTCTCTTGCTGCACTCAGAACACATTCAGGCCTCCAAGACCTCATACCTTTTGGGGGAAATGTAGCTCACAAGCTCAAGATCAAGGAAATGGTTTTTATGCGTTTAATATACTCTTAAAATCTTTGCAGGTTTTCAGTTAATCTGTTAAATGTAGCAGTGTGTTCATAACTTAATTTGTATATTTTAGCCATTTGCATTAATGCAAGTAATTGGCAGGTACCACATTAACACACAAAAGTAGTTAATGCCACATACAATACAAAGCATATTTAGTTCTTTATTATTTTTGCTAAATAATACAATGCACAAATCACAGAACTGAAAGGCCTGAAAAGATGCGTGAAGGTAGATTCATTCAGCCTCAACTTTTGGGCAGCACTTCACATCAATTATCCGACAAAAATTGTTGTATGTTAGTCATTAAAATCTCCAGATAATAAGGTTGCACAGAATCTCTTGGTAATGTGTACCACGGGCCCACAATTCCTTTTTTGGGACATTCTCCTGATATTTTCCCTGCTGCTAGGCTTTTCATCTTATTCTCAAAGGTCTGAGCGGCTCCTCCTGAGTCTGTGCATGGCATCAGGTCATGGAACACACTAGTTCTTTCCCTTGTCCTGTGAGCGGCAGCACAGCCACTCAGCTCAGGACCCCCTGCACCTGGGAGGTCATGCTCCTACAGCCAGGGCACAGTTGAGCAGAGGAGGAAGGTTAATGTCACTTCAGGACCCTATACTTAGGAGATGAGGCTTCGGGGACAAAGGGGCATGTTTTCATGTGTCTTGTACAGCGACCATTGCCTTTTTTCTGACTGTGAAGCAAGAAAGCTGCCGTAGTTAGAGCACTGTAAACAATACCACCTTCTTCACTGACAGAGAGGCATCTCTTCGGAATATTCTGTTAGGTTTTATTTTAATATTTGAAACGTGTTTCCTTAAATCTATATCTTTGATAGGGAAAGAAACTCCAGGATATCACGACAGTAAAATGCTTAAAAGGTGGAGACAAACTAACTGCTTCAGGACCAGAGAGGGTCAGGTAATAGTCCTATCAAATGAGAAGACGCTTTCCTGAAAACACTTTCCAAGTGAATCAGGCTAATAGAAATCTAGCCAACTGTATTTCTGTGAAAACTTTGTAGTTAAAAGCAAAATAATGCAAGTGAAGACGTGTTTAAAACTATATTTTTGTATTTCTCTATCCTCCCAGAAAAACAACACAAAACACATTTAAAGAATAGTATGAAAAAAACACATTCAATTTTTGAGATTTATTTCTCATTTAATGATTAACTTAAACTATAGTGTTGTATGGCTTCCTGCCATTCCTTGTCCCCCCTTGTCCATGCTCTCTCATTAGAGCCTGTAGTTTATTTGCCATCAGTCGTTAGACTTGGTGATACGAGAGGATACCCAAAGAAATCACAGTTGAAGATACAGCTCTCTGCAAAGGCAGAAGAGGAAATAAAGGCCTTTACTTAGCAAGAGTGCTGTTGAAGAGAGGCACTGGTGACATTATTTGATAAGATTGGGACCCTCACATCTGAGCTATATCCATCCCCCTCTATCACGGGACTTTTAAAATAGACAGTAGTGAAAGAAGCAAAGCATTTGGACCATATCGACTGACATAGAAACACACCAGTAAAAACTGGTACATTCCTTGGTAACTATGCATGTGAGCTAAAAACAATTTATCATATCTCTTTGCAGATGTAAATAATTATAAGATAGTGACTACATTCCTAGAAATATACATGATTTTAAAACAAATATTTTTCTGAAAATTTTAAGCCATACCTCATTCCCATTTAAGAATGTGATGTTTGTAGGTTCAGTCACTGGAGAGATCATACAAATTATAACGTTTAATGTGTAATTATTACCCAAAATAGGTCAGATGGTTTTTACACCTGAGCCATGATCCTTTCTTTACTGTCTCGGGTAGTTTTGGAGAAATACCTTAAAATAGCCTCATTTTTATCCAGGTAGGATTTATTTTCTGGGCACCTATTTTTGAGGTATAATTGCCATGAAACATTATATTAATTTCAGTTGTGCAACATAATGATTTGATATCCTACCTAATAAAAAGGTAATATGTAAATTATCATCACTCCGCTATGCCCACGATTGGGCCAGCGGAGGCACAGGGGGCGGGACTCGGGGTGGCCGGGGTAGCCGATTGGGCCAGCAGGACGCTGAGCTCGCGTCACCAGTGGCGGCATGAGCTCAGCGTCTGCGCCATGGTTGTGCTGCGGAACAGAAGGGGCCTCTGGGGCAGCGAGCTCATGTCCCGCCACAGACCATCAAAAGCGGGGGAGCTGGGTGCCTGTCTGCTCCAGCACCAGGCCTTTCAGAAGCCTCTGCCGTGCCGGAGGCTTCTGAAAGGCCTGGTGCACCAGCGGACAGGCACCCAGCTCCCCCATGATCGAAAGCGAAAGCGTGTAGGGGACCCTACACATGCATGATTCAATCATGCACTGGGCCTCTAGTTTTTATATATTTTGAAATGATCACCAGAATAAGTCTAGTTAATATCCTATCCAGGTAGAGTTCTGAAACTTAACTATTCTCTTAAAAAGTTGTTTCCAATTTTAGAATACCATCAATGTTGGTGCCATTTTCTTAAAGAAAACCTAGGCTGAATTTTTAGGTTCGATGTATTCAATTTTCAAATTAGATTAATGAAATATGTTCTATGCAAAAAGGCTACTGATTTTTAATTTAGTTCCCCATCACATACTCACCAAAACACTGTGAGACGCACCTTTAATCATGCTAATTTCAGGCAAGTTCAAAATGTCCTGGAGATTTGTAGATTTCAAGTTGAATTAATCATCATCTCTTTCCTTCCAGCCCCACATGAAGCAGGTCCCTCCTCCTTCGTTTTTTTTTTTTTTTTTTTCATGTATCTGTACAAGTTTCCCAACACCATTAATTGAAGATACTGTCTTGACTCCATTGTACGTTCTTGTCTCCTTTGTCAAATATTAATTGAGCTCAATGATGTGGGTCGATTTCTGGGGTCTCTGTACTGTTCCATTGATCTATATGCCTGTTCCTGGTGCCAATATCATGCTGTTTTGATTATGGTGGCTTTTTTAGTATAACTTGATGTCTGGCATTCTGATTCCTCCAACTTTGTTCTTTCTCAGGGTCTTTTTTGGTTCCATATAAATTTTTGGAATATTTTTTTCTAGATATGGGAAATATGCCTTTGGTATTTTAATACGGATTGCATTGAATCTGTATATTGCTTTGGGTAGTATGAACATTTTAATGATGTTCATTCTATCAAATCATGAACACGATATATTCTTCAACATGTTTAAATCTTCCTCTATCTCTTTTTTTTCAATGTCCTGTAGTTTTCTCAGGACAAGATTTTTACCTCCTTAGTTAAAAACTAAGTACCTTAATTTTTTTGTTGCAATGGTAAATGGGATTTTTTGTTTAGTTTCTCTTTCTGAGAATTCATTATCCTATCTAATAAAAGGGTAATATGCAAATTGACCATCACTCCAACACACAAGATGGCTGCCCCCATGTGGTCAAAGATGGCTGCCCCATGTGGACACAAGATGGCCACCACAAGATGGCCAGCAGGGGAGGGCTGTTGGGGGCAATCAGGCCAGCAGGGGAGGGCAGTTAAGGGTGACTGGGCTGGAAGAGGAGGGCAGTTGATTTCTGGGTATTAATTTTGTATCTGGCTACATTGTCAAGTTAATTTATTAAATCAAGTGTTTTTTTTGGTGGAGTCTTTAGGGTTTTCTATGTACAATACCATCTGGGAATAATGAGAGTTTTACTACCACAGTTCCAATTTGGATGCCTTTTATTTCTTCTTCTTGTCTGACCACTGTGGTTAGGAATTACAGTGCTATGCTGAATAAGAGTGGTGAAAGTGGACATCCCTGTCTTGTTCCTGTTCTTAGGGGAAATGATTTTAGTTTTTGCCTATTGAGTATGATATTGCCTGTACGTTGGTCATATGTGGCCTGCATTATGTTGAGGTATGATCCTTCTATTCCTACTTTGCTGAGAGTTTTTAAAATTGGTGTTGGATTTTGTCAAATGCTTTTTCTGTATCAATTGATACAATCATGTGATTTTTGTCTTTCAGTTTGTTTATGTGATAAATCACATTTATTGATTTGTGAATATTGTACCAGCCATGCATCCCTTGAGTAAATCTGACTTGGTCATGGTGTATGAACTTTTTAATATATTGCTGGATGTGACTTGCTAGTATTTTGTTGAGGATTTTAGCATCTGTGTTCATCATGGATATTGGCCCGTAATTCTCTTTCTTTGTAGTGTCTTTATCTGGTTTTGGAGTTAGGTTAATGTTGGCCTCATAAAAAGAGCTTGGAAGTATTCCTTCCTCTCAGATTTTTTGATTAGTTTGAGAAAAATAAATGCTAGTTCTTCTCTTACTGTTTGCTAAAACTCCCCTGTAAAGCCATCTGGACCAGGGCTTTTATTTGCTGGGAGGTTTTTGTTTCAATTTCATCAGTTGTTATTGGACTATTCAGGTTTTCTGAGTCTTCCTGATTCTGTTTTAGGAAAGTGTATTTTTTTAGGAATTTGTCTATTTCATCCACATTGTCCAGCTTGTTGGCAAATAGTTGCTCATAGTATTTTCTTATAATCCTTTGTGTTTCTGTGGTGTCAGTTGTTACTTCACTGCTTTTGTTTCTGGTTTTATTTATTTGGGTCCTTTCTCTCTGTTTCTCATGAGTCTGGCTAAAGGTTCATCAATCTTGTTCATCTTTTCAAAGTAGCAGCTCTTGGTTTCACTGACCTTTTGTATTGTTTTCTTAGTCTTTATGTCATTTATTTCTGCTCTAATCTTTATTATTTCCAACCTTCTACTTACTCTGGGATTTTCTTGTTGTTCTATTTTATAATTCTTTAAGTTGTAGGGTCTAGTAGTTTTTTATTAATTTTTCTTGTTTTTTGAGGTAGGCCTGTAATGCTATGAACTTCCCTCTTAGGACTTCTTTTGCTGTGTCCCCAGAGATTTGGGGTTGCTGTGTATTCATTTTCATTTGTTTCCAGGAAGTTTTTTTATTTCTTTCTTGATATCATTGGTAACCTATTCATTGTTTAATAACATTCTATTTAGCCTCCTACTGTTTGAATGTTTTTGAGTGTTTCATTGTAGTTAATTTCTAATTTCATTCCATTGTGATCTAAGAAGATGCTTGATATAATTTCAATCTTCTTGAACTTATAAAGACTTATTTTGTGTCCTAACCTGTGGTCTATCTTTGAGAATGATCCATGCACACTTGAGAAGAATGTATATTCTGCAACTTTGGAGTGAAATGTTCTATAAATATCAATTAAATCCATCCGATCCAATGTGTCCTTTAGAGTCACTATTTCCTTGTTAATTTTTTTGTTTAGAAGATCTATCCAATAAAGTCAGCAGGGTGTTAAATCCCCTGCTATGACTATATTGCTGTTGATCTTTCTTAAAGTCCTCTAGAAGTTTTTTTAAAATATATTATGTGCTCCTATATTGGGTACATATATGTTTACTAGGTTTATATCTTCTTGTGGGATTGATCCCTTTAGTATTATGTAGTGACTTCTGTTGTCTCTTGTGATGGTCTTCACTTGGAAGTCTATTTTGTCAGATACATGTATTGCCTCCCTGTGTGTTTGTTTGTTTTTTTTTCATTTCCATTTGCTTGGACATTTTTTTCCATCCCTTCACTCTCATCATTTGTGAGTCTTTTATTTAAAGGTGGGTCTCTTGTAGACAGTATATAATTGGTTCATTTTTTTTTTGTATCCATTCAGCTACCCTATGTCTTTTGATTGGCACATTTAATCCATTTACATTTAATGTTATTATTTATAGGTACTTATTTTTGCCATTTTAATTCTTTATGCCTATGTTTCTCTCCCTGTATTTCTTCTCATTACAGCAGTTGCTTCGACATTTCTTGCAGTGCTGGTTTGGTGGTGATAAACTACTTTAACTTTTTTTTTTTTGTCTGACAACTCTTTATTTCACCATCTATTTTGAATGATAGCCTTGGTGGACATTGTAATCTTGGTTTCAGATCCTTGCTTTTCATTACCTTGAATACTTCATGCCATTTCCTTCTGGCCTGTGGAGCTTCTGATGAGAAATCAGCTGACCGACCTTTGTATGTAGCAGATTGCTTTTCTCTTGCTGCTTTTAAGATTCTCTCTTTGTCTTTAAGTTTTGCCATTTTAATTATGGTGTGGGCTGTTTGGGTTCTTCTTGCTTGGGACTTTCCGTGTCTCTTGGACTTGTGTGACTCTTTCCTTCACCAGGTTAGGGAAGTTTTATGCCATTATTTATGCAAAAACATTCTCTATCCCTTGCTCACTTTCTTTTCCTTCTGGTACTTCTATTATGTGAATATTGTTACATTTCAAGTTGTCCCACAGCTCCTTTAAGCTGTCCTGTCTTTTAATTGTTTGTTTGTTTTTCTTCTTGGTCCTCTGATGGAGTGACTTTTTTCTACCCTGTCTATCTGGGTGGGTGGGAAGAGATCAACTAAAGAACTTGTATGCATATATGCATAACCCATGGACACAGACAATAGGATGGTAAAGACCTGGGGTGGAGGATGGGGGCAGGCTAGAAGGGGTCAATGGAGGAAAAAAGGAGACATTTGTAGTACTTTCAACAACAAAAAGATTTAAAATTAAATAAATAAAATAAGATCAAATTAAATATAAAACAAAGTAAAGCAAGAAAATCATAAAAATTAGTTAAATAAATATAATAAGAAATAAAAAACTGAGAAAAATCAATGAAATAAAAATGGACTCTTTTAAAAAAGCATAACAACATTAATAAGCCATTAACTAGACTCCCCATGAAAAATAAATATTCAATTTATTTGTATGAAGAATGAAAATGGGAACATAACTAGCAACCTCACAGAAAATATTTTTTAAAAGATGGAAGCAAAAGGATTGCATAGTAACCAAGGAGTGAAAACTTGGGAATAGATTATTCATTTAAGATGCTTACTGATGAAAGAAATTCATTAATTAAGGCAAAAGCTTAAGGAGGGAATAGTAAAAGAAGGTTTCTGGGAAGAGAGCATATTTTCAAATTGTGATGGTTAATGTTATATATCAACTTGACTGGGCTAAGGGATGCCCAGAAAACTGTAAAACATTATTTCTAGGTGTGTCTGTAAGAGTGTGCCAGGAAGATATTAGCATTTGAATCAGTAGTCTGAGTAAAGAAGCTTTCTCTCACCAATGCTGGTGGGCTTCATTTAACCTGTTGAGACCCTGAGTAGAATAAAAAGGTAGAGGAATGGCAAATTTGCTCACTCTGCTTAAACTGAGACATCTTTCTTCTCCTACCCTTGAATATTGGTTTTCCTGATTCTCAAACCTTCAGACTCAGATCAGGACTTATTAGCCCCCCTCCCTGCCCCCATAGTAACCAAGGAGTGAAAACTTGGGGCCCTTTTCAAGGCCTTGGACTTAGGCTTACATCATTGGCTTTCCAGGATCTCAGGTCTTCAGACTGAATTATACCATTCATTGGCTTTCCTATTTCTTCAGCTTGCAAATGGCACACTGTTAGATTTCTCAATGTCCATAATCATGTAAACCAATTCCTATAATGTCCCCTTATCTGTAAAAAATAAATAAATAATAAATTAATTAATATAAAGAATAGAATATATTTGAATAATGCATATTTAAATAATAAATAGATTTGAGTAATAAGTCAAAAAGAACTTCCTACAATGGGATAAAGACACAGAAACAAGTACTAACTTTTTATATTATTTTTATTTTAACCTCTAAATGAAAAATAGAGCTACTTGGAATGGTTTAGAGTCATTCCAGTCTCAGAGCATGCAAGCAAATTCAAGAGCTCTGGCATAGTTTTTTTTAGCATAGGATTCTGAAGGACTATAGTCAAAGGGCATAAAGCAAAAAAAAGGCAAGCAAGCAGGCTCCTGGTGACAGAAATAGAAGCAGGAGAGAAGTCTGTGATCCTTCTGACAATTCATAAGGAAAGCTTCACCTGTCATAACCTTCAGCGCAGTAGAATATCTATGAATACTCCAATAACCATGGCTTATATTGGAATCACCAAGTCAGCAGCTCTGGTAGTATTGATATGACATATAGGAACGGACCTACTCAGCCCGCATTCCAATCATTCACGTCAGTCCTAACCCAGGACTTTAATGACTGCCAAGCTTCACATTCGCTTGCACCCACTCATCTTAGACATGCGCTTCTGACAGCTTATTCAAACAAAGGGATCTGACCAGCTCCCAAAGCAGGACATAGAGAGTTCTAGTGCTGAAGAGCAAGCCAAATTTATAAATTAAAAATAAATTCCAGCAATGTTCAATAAATTACATATTGCATACTATAAGAATTACATTATTATTGCCATAATAATATATGGCAGTTATTAGAATTACATCAATAACATATGCAACTGCTAATGGACTTATAATGTAGCATGCCATTGGGAAATAAAAACTCACTATATTTTTTCCTGTTACCAAACAAATGCTGCTATAATCTATATAGTAATTTGAAACTGAGTAGTTATAAGTAGAAGTTTATGCCCATATTTGCTATGCATATGTGGGCCTCTGTCACATAATTTCCCCCTGAAGTTAAATAAAGGGAAAATGTCGCACACAGACTGTTTTTATATACCCAAACTGTTTTAATTATTTTGACTGACTAAACAGACTAAGGCAATTTATTCAGTTAAAAAAGTTGAACTCAACCAAAAAAACCTCAGTGAGGTCAGAGCAATAATCAACTCGGTCAAAAATCAAATCGCAAGTTTCTTTTTCTTTCTCTGAGGAGGTTGATTTGATTGGTAAAATCAGTCAAAATAGTCAAACCAGTTTGTATGTGTGTATAGACAGAAGCACAGCATGTCGTCATACCTTGCTCATTGAAAAAATTTACATTTACTAATTAATCTGATATTCATACAAACTCTCTAAAGTGAAGGGGGTGTGCAAAATGTTCCAATTCTTATTTTTCAGCTAAAGAGTTTTAGAGAGAAGTGGCTAGAAAGTTACCTATAAGTACATTTCAGATCAGCCAAAACATAGTGACTTACAACGACTTACTGTTTCTCACAATTCTGTGAGCTGGACAGTTTTTTTGCTCCATTTGGTATAGACTGAAGTCACTCATACAGTTGCATTTCACTGGGAGCTTGACTGGGAGTGGAATATCCAAGGTGACCTCTCATGCGCAAGTCACTATTTAATAGGCCAGCCTGAGTATTGTTTTTCTTTTTGTTTTTGTTTTTAAATTACAGTTTAGAATCAGTATTATTCTGTATTAGTTTCAGGGGCCCAGTCTGAGTTTCTTTCTGTCAAGGCAGTTGACTTCCAAGTAGAAGCATTTCCGTGGGGACAAGACAGGTGCAAACATTGACTGAGCCTCTGAGTCATCACACTTGCTGATGTCCCATGGTCAAAACAAGCCCAGAGACATGTGGGAGGGACCACACGAGGGTGTGACTATTTGGAGATGCGGTTCACTGGGGGTCACCAATGTAACACTCTATAGCAACGTGGCTGGTTTGTTCTAGAGCAAAGATTAGAACTCAGGCCTCTCATCAAACCAACCTGACGCTCCAATGTCACATTTGACCTTTCCTTAGTAATATCAAGAGGATTCATCATTTTAGCCTGGGCTGTGTCATTAAATTCCAATAGAGAAGACAGTTTAATATTGCATATCTGCTTTGAAGTTACCAGTTAAACTTATCTCCAAGTTTAAATTCTAATCATTTTCATCTAAGAAGGAAATCTGAGTCAAACCTATCTTTGCTAGGTTTTATATGCCTTCATATCCAACAACTCAAAACCTTATAGTCTCAAGAATGATCTTGCTATTTATCATCCTACCTTAAATAGGTCCAACACTGGAGTTATTATTTCCTATACTGTATGTTTGAGACTGCTGAAAATCATAATATTGACTGCTTGAATAATAATAAGTAAATCATCATATTGACTTTCCTGCTCAGCTTCCAACTCCAGAAGGTTCTTGATCTGGAAGAACCCATGGGCTCTTGGGAAAATATTTGCATAAACCTCTGCAACAATTTAACATGGCTCATCTCTACCTGCTGCCTCTTGTTCACAGCATAGATTGATGTTGCTATATATTTTGACATTTGAGGAGGTCCATTTCTTGCAATGTAGCACAAAGAATGCCCCAAACCAGTAGTTCTCTAATGTCTTGGTCTCAAAATCCTTTTATATTACTAAAAATTATTTAAAACTGCAAAAAGCTTTTTTATAGAAATTATTCTGATCAATATTTACTTGCTATAACTAAGAATTTTTTAGAGGCACACATTCCATTGGCTGTTAGAATGATGACATGACATGTCATGTTGCCACTGTGCCTCTTCTGTGCCCTCAGGAGGGCGGGGGAGGGAACAAAGCAAGTTGCATCTTATTATTATGAAAATAGTTTTGAGCCTAGAAAGGTCTCAGAAGCCCTCAGAGGTTCCTAAACCACATTTTAAGAACTTCTGTTCCAAGTAATTTCCACCTGAAATCTAAAAGGTGCCCTTAGAGAATAAAACTGAAGTGAAAGCACAAATCAGAGTGGTAGGAAAAATTGCGACTAGGGCACCTGTTCATGTTTTGTGACCAAGGATTTTACTTTGACCTATATATTAGGTGGGGAAGTCAGAAAAACAGATTAGATCTGGCCCAGAGTGGTCCATTTCCTAGATAGCAACTCCACATGGCTCTCAGCTTTGTGTCAAGACCCCTTGGGGTGCCATATCTCAGTGAAGGGGCAAATGAGGGGGACGACATGCCGCACAGTAAGGGACATGAGGACATTTCCTCTCAATATTCATTTTAAATAAACGAGAAAAAATTTCCCCTCATATTTGTAATAATGGGTAGCCCTTTCTGGGTTTTCAGCCCATTTTTATTATGAAGTTGCCCCGGGTTAGTGGTGCTTCCAGGCACCTGCAAGGGCAAAGGCATGTCTCACCTGGAGGAACACACCTAATCTGAACTTTAAAGAATCCCCCCACACATGCCATTAAAAAGGAAGCTCACAATTTTTTTAAATCACGAAATAAAAGAAGGAACAAATTGCTGAGTAAATGGGCAAAGAACACAAATATAAAGATTATAAAGTAAGAATGTTTTATATGCTTATAAAACAAAAAAAGATTTAAAAACATGGCAAGTGAAAAGGAATAAATTAGAATCTATACTAATAAAAGCCTAGGTGGCCCTCATGCCCTCACGTCATCACAAGATGGACATCACAATGTCGTCACAAGATGGCCACCCCACGTTGTCACAGGATGGCTGCCACAAGATGGCCACCACAAGATGGCCAGCAGGGGAGGACAGTTGTGGGCGATCGGACCAGCAGGGGAGGGCAGTTGGGGGCCAGCGGGCCAGCAGGGGAGGGCAGTTGAGGGTGACCGGGCCCACAGGGGAAGGCAGTTGGGGGCGACCAGGCCTGCAGGGAGGGCAGTTGGGTGGGGGGGACCAGGCTTGCAGGGGAGGGCAGTTGGGGGCCAAGAGGCCAGCAGGAGAGAGCAGTTGGGGTGATTGGGCTAGTAGGAGAGGGCAGTTGGGGGAGAGATCAGGCTGGCAGGGGAGCAGATAGGCTTCAATCAGGCCAGCGGGATTGGGCCTAAATGGGCAGTCGGACATCCCCCGAGGGGTCCCAGATTGGAGAGGGTGCAGGCTGGGCTGAGGGACACCCCCCCACCCTGCAGTGCACAATTTTCATGTACCGGGTCTCTAGTTTCTAAATAAAAGAATCAAGTTAAATAGTCCATGAGGATCTGACTCTATTGCAGTGCTCCCATACTGCTGATAAGAGAGTATATTGGTAAAACCACTTCGGAAAACTGTTTGATAAATTGAATGACACACTCCATGACAAAGCAATTCCTCTAGGTATAAATGCAAACAAAATGCTTCACATATGTTCACCCAAGAAATATGCAAGGAAGTTTATAGCAGCACTACTTATAATGTGCGTTCACTTTATAAAGATGAATCTCAAAAGTTGAGAGAGATCATGGGAGACAACATTTTAACTTAAAGATTAGACATTTCCCAGAATTAATGCAAGACCTGAACCCAAAGTCTGGAAGAAAATAATTTCCAGGTTGATCCATATAAGGAAATACACACTCAGACACATCATGAAAAAACTGTGGAATAGCGCAGATAAATGGCAGATTCTAAAAGCAGCCAGAATAGAAAGGGTAGAAATTATGGGAAAAAATTTTAATGCTGGCAGCAGCAGTAGAAGCCAGAAATCACAGAAGGATGTATTCAAAAGTCCCGAGAGACAGTAATTATCAGCCTGAAAATAATCTAAATCGGGGGAAAGTTATGCAGAATCATGGCATGTGGATCCTTTGTACTGTTCTTTTCATCACGATTTCCTGCATAAAAGGGCACAGTACACTTTTCAGTTGTTTGTGAACTGTAAACAGGTAGTTAATAAAATTGCTCCGCCAATAAAATGTGCTTTATCACCTACCATGGGCTAAAGAGATGTGATCAGCCTAGTCTAAAAGCGCACTCACTTTCCCAGGTTCCAGCATTAGTCTGAGAGTGCAGTAGATGCTCAAGAAATATATAACTAGAAAAATGGATACATGGAGGGGTGCATATTTAGATACATACACACATACACTTATTTTGTGGCTAAGTTTCTCATTTGTATTTGACCCTGAGGCTGAGCGCCTCTTGGGCCCAGTCCCAAATGCCCGTTTTCTGAATGTGGAGGCCCGGGTCTGACCGGTGTTTCTTGCCCTGAAGGGCATGCAGGGAACAGGTTTCTGCCCAGGTGCTCGGCGCTGTGTCTGGGAACTCTCCTTGGGAGCCCTGTCCTGTTATCCGATAGTCAGCTGGTGCGGCCCCTGCCGGGCTGGAGCGCAGGGCCCTCCTCTTCCTGAGTGAACATGACATCACATGCTGGGCAGTTGTGAATATCTTCGCCCAAGGCCCAGAATTTATTTAACTCTCTGTCCACACACACATGCACACACACACACACACCTGCGCTCTCACACACACATGCACACACACCTGCGCTCACACACATGCACACACACACACCTGCGCTCACACACACATGCACACACACACCTGCGCTCACACACACATGCACACACACCTGCGCTCACACACACATGCACAAGCACATGCACACACACCTGCGCTCACACACATATGCACACACACGCACATGCACACACGCACACACATGCACACACACATGCACACACACGGCAGGGCACACTTTACAAAGTGTGTCACCATTTCCTGAGAGAAACGATCTCCCCGCCCGGCTCTGACTGGAAATCATGGCAGCTGAAAGTCTGGCTTCTCCCTGCGGACTATTAGTCACCCTATAAAAGTTAATTTAAAACAAATTAATCCATAAATCTTTACATTGTCTGCAAATACTTACCACTATAAAGCCTCCCCTTTCCCTGCACTCTAGAGCGGAGCTGCACTGCGTGTTAGAAAATGGCCTCCGACTGAGCAGGAAGGAGCGGCCCCTGTCCCGGGACGGACGTGGCCAAGGTGAAGGTGAAGGTGAAGGTGAAGGTGAAGGTGAAGGTGAAGGGCGGGGACGCCAGCTCCGCCCGGTCCGAGGCCTGGCTGCACCGGCTGCGGCTGCGCACGGGGAGGCGGTTTAAGGGCAGCGCCTCTCGCCAGTCCCGAGTGGCCCACGGAGGGCTCGGCTCCCGGGCCAGCCTGGGCCTGAGGGGCACTCGGGGCCGTGGCCTCTGCACCATTAACAGGGCGGCGCCCAGCAGAATGCAGAGTGGCCTGCGCTCAGGCAAAGGGCAACTTGCAGCATTAGTGGCTTGATGTCTGCTGAAAAGCCAAAATGCAAACGTTATTTACTCCAGAAAAACTGCTTTAAAGTATTTGTGGAGCGTGGTAAGCGACCAGGGTAAACATAATGTCTCCAGTCTTTTCTAAGTGGATGAGGCTGTAACTGGAATCACAGCCGTTTAAAACACTAATTTATATGGTCCCTATAATGTATATGGTCGCCACCTCTGGTAGTTTGGAACTTCTAAGAACGCATTTTTTGCATAGAAAAATCCTATTTTTTATGCTAAGTGATTTCTATCCTGCACATTTTTAAAATGGCTGCCTTCTAAGTCAGAGAAGACTCAGGTGGTGATCAAATCAATGAAATCCAAAGGCCCAATTCCTTTGTCCAGGGCAATAAGAAGCAGCAAGGGGGAGTCTCGTGCTGGAGTCATCTGCTGAAGAGACTCAGGGCTGCCGCCCCATAACCTGCCACAAGGCACTGAGGGAGCCTCCAACATCAACGCCTGCACCACCACCCCGACGGCCACGGCGCTGCTCCATTAGCTGTAATTATTCCATCTGTAAGAAATAAGCGTTAAGCATTTTCAAAGGCATACTCACAAATCATTTTTAAAGGATGAGTTTCATGCACTTGAAATAATATATTTCACAACAGCCTAGGCAACAAATCTGTGTGAAGGCCTAAATTCAAATTAGAAGAGCATTTAAAATATTAAAATGAAATATATTCAGCAACAGAAATTATTATAGCCTGTAATACCCTAAGAGACACACACAAGAGAGAATATTAGAACCAAGTAAAGAAGAAAACTGTGTAGATGTTCAGTTTGTGAATGTATTAAGTCTTCAAAAGGTCCAGGTTTCCTGCAACCTAGGAAGGGACTTGTGTGCCTGGAGCCTGGGAGTTGGAGGCCAGATGCAGTCCCACAACTACACAGATGTCTTTGGCCTCTATTCTGAATAAGAGGGAAGTCAGCAGCCATTTGCAAATGCAGAGATGAAGACATGGATGAGAGTGAGTGCTGGGAGGCTGGATGTGGGGGAAAGAGGTCGCTGGAAGAGGTTTAGACCTTCCCATTCTGCTACCTGGACATCATTTTAGAGTGTGCGCGGGTTACTAAGTCAGCCATCCTCAGACATCCACCCGCCTTGCTTACACTCAGAACCAAACCATCCGTTAGCCACGCTGCCAAAGGCCGTGGCGCCAGACAGGTTTGACGTGTGCACCCCTCCTAAGCATACCACAGCGTGATGACGTGTACAAAGCAAAGCAAACATTGAATGAATAAATTACAACGTAACTGTAAAAATATTGGTATACCTGTATGTGGGTAACAGAAAAGGCCAATGTTTATATGAGATAAACCACAACAATAATTTTTCAAAGAAAATAAAAAATAAGTCTTTATTAGTGAACTTGGAGAGTCAAAGTTCTGTTTGCTACCAATCTTGTGGGGAAAGGAGGTGCCTGCACATTGATGCGGGGTTCTCTAATTTGTCCCGTGGATGGGCTGCCGGAATGCCTCAGTGCTTTCAATGACATGGTAGAAACCATTCCTATATCTCAACTGACTTTATGAACATTGAATAAACTTACTAGTAGAAAATAGAACTTGTTATATATACATAACATAAACTCCCAATCACAAAAACAAACAGAATTAGTTTCTTAACCACCACAACAAACAGGATTAGTCTCTTCTCTTGCAAAAGAGGCATTGCTGTCCCATGTGGCACTAACATGGCTATTTAAATTTAAATTAATTAAAATTAAGCAAAAATAAAAAGTTTGTTTCCCAGATGCACTAGTGCTCCCTCGCCACGCATAGTGAGTGGCTGTGCGATGGGTAACGGACACAGAGTGCGGCCTGCAGGGCGCCCTGCTGGGCAAGACTACGCAGCACTCCCAACAGTCAGCAGGGCGCCTGGCAGCCCAGAGTTCTCTAGGCCCGTGGTCGGCAAACTGCAGCTCGCGAGCCATATGCGGCTCTTAGGCCCCTTGAGTGTGGCTCTTCCACAAAATACCACAGCCTGGGCGAGTCTATTATGAAGAAGTGGCGTTAGAAGAAGTTTAAGTTTAAAAAATTTGGTTCTCAAAAGAAATTTCAATTGGTGTACTGTTGATATTTGGCTCTGTTGACGAATGAGTTTGCCAACCACTGCTCTAGGCAATCAGAGATGCTGGTGGGTTGCCTTTATGTTTTTAGGTTTTCTGCAGCAAGTAGGCTTTGCAGATGTTGTAGTCAGTACATGCTCTGAAGTTAAAGTTTATGTTCCTGAGAAATTAAGTGAAAACTTCAAATCTGAAGTCCAGTGCCTTAGGAGCAGATGCACATTTTTATACACACGGGGAAGAAGAAGCTTGATCCTCTGATGATAAGAAACAGGGCCGTATAGATGTAAACTTAGAGTCTTTACGGCACTGGCCTATGCAGCCTGTCCAATGTAATGCTGCCCTCACGTACATGGAAATATTTTCTAAATGTTCCTTATCTTTGTCCATAAGGATCATAACTAGCACAGTAGATCAAATGTTCAAACACAGGACCAGATTATTTTGGTCCAAGCATTCTCATCAAATGTCATGGTTACGTCCCAGTTCTGGAGGCCTAGCATTTCCTTCCACACCAGAAGCCTGTTTTTCGCTGTTGGCTCAGATCACGTTGGAACTCTAGCACGCTGAGAAAGCAGAGCCTCAGGTGGACTCCTGACAGGAGCTGTGCACCTGTTCTTCCCAACACAGTACCCAAAGCTTGACTGACAGTTAAGTAGGAGTCACCCTATCTAGTATATCTAGTGTATTATAGTTTATATGCATTATATTCATAATAATATATTAATACATATAACATGCTATATATTATATTATATTATATTATATTATATTATATTATATTATATTATATTATTACTAGTAGCCCTGTGCACGAATCCGTGCACCAGTAGCTCCCTGCTGCCCTCCTGTAGCTCCCTTTACACCCCCTCATAGCTTGCTGCCCTGCCCCCTCCTGTAGCTCTCATTGCCCTCACCCATAAGATGGAACAACAGTAGTCTCATGCAACTGTCAAGAGACTTCCATTGCATAAAACTTGTATCTCCTTCTGGAAATTTAATTTCTTCTCATCCACTTGTGTTCTTTGTAACTAAAAGATGCTTTCCAAACTTGTTTTGAGGAAGAGGCACATTCCCACTTGGAGCTGGCACTGAGGTGGGTTTCTTACTGGGGAATTCCATTAAATGGCCTCCTTCACATGCCATCCCACGTGGAGAAACGGCACTCCATGGAGTGAATATTTAATCACTCTCTACCCAGTACGTACTGATGGGAACTGCCAGTCTTATAAATGGCTTATTAGCATCTAGGGAGACTCTAGTGATGGGAGAGAAAAGTCCCACTCCAGACAATTTCATTTGCTTACTTTTCTTAGGTGCACAGTGAGAAGATGTCTAACAAACAAGAGATATTCAGTAAATACTGAGGAGAAGACAATTGAAAGAAACAGTCAGGTTTTAGATTCCAAACAGTATATAGTTTGATATTCTTTATTTTTTAAAATTGGAATACATTAATTGTTTTCACCTCCCAATTAAGACATGTTTGAAGGACCCTGACCAGGGACCTCGGTTAGAGCATCATCCTGTACACCAAAAGGTTGTAGTTCAATCAATTCCCAGTCCTCCCTCATATGGGAGGCAACACATCTCTCTCTCTCTCTCTCTCTCTCTCTCTCTCTCTCTCTCTCTCCCATCCTCTCTAAAATCAATTAAAAAACACATATCCTTGGTTGATGATTTAAAAAGAAAAGATATGTTTGAGGGAATCTGCCTTCACTGTTACTACTCAAGCCCAAGCCAACCCATACGGAAGATGACCAAGAGGGGAAAATGCTGGGTGGTGCGGTTCCCATGGAGAACCCACCTGTGCCTTCCCACCTGTGGTTCCGTGTTTATGAAGCCAGGCTGTGTGCTCAGGCAGAGGCCCCTTTAAGAGCGGCTGGACAGACGGTCCGGTTGATTCCTGACCGTGTGCGGGATCGGCTCATGTTCAGCATAGGTCTGTGGAACTCTGCAGGCGAAAAATGAGAATGACCCCGGGTGGCTTGCCCTGCATTCCGGAGCGGGTCCCGCCGCAAGCTAGCTGAATGACCATGAGGAGCAGCTGCCATGATGCTCACGCTGGCTGAGGTTTGTTTGGGAAATCAGCAGACAAAGAAGAGAGCCTCTGTTTCACAAACCGTAGAGGAACAGACTTTGGAGCAATCAAAAGTTAAAACAACAACAACAAAATCCCTTCACAATCCTGGAATTAAAGAGGCCCTAAGCCACTTTCCAAATAAAGTCAAAAGGATGACCCTTGGAAAATTCTGAAAGGCACAAAATGTGTCTTCTGCACCTCTACCCTTTCTCTGCCCCTTTCACCAGCAACCAGAGGGTGCACCCCTCCTGGTGCCAGGAGCCCTGAATTCCTGTCAATCATTTGTGATGGCTGAGTGATTGGCATTCTCTGAATGAAACTCATTCACACTGAAGTGTTACCTTGAGCTCTCATTTGCATTTAAACCCTTTTCTTTCTGTGTAATTGCCAGCTTCCACCCCCTCCCCGCCCCCTTCTCAAAAGATTTTCAATCAGAACACAGGAGAATCTGGTAGGGGGCTAAGTTTATGATCACATGATCACCCCTGGTCAGTTTTCTTGGGTCTGAAAGAAAAGCTCAGCTTTATGTTTCACGTGGGGAAAGCAGGAGGCATGGAAGGCTGAAGGGCTCCAGAGAGGAAAGGAAGGGAGGAAAGATGGAAAGAAGAAAGCAAAGGAAGGGAAGGAGGGAGATGATTCTGTCTTTATCCTAGAGTTGAAGACTTCCTGACCGATGGCCCTTTCTGGGGGTCTGGATTATAATCCTGGCGATGGTTTCTACTAGCGCCCAAAGCCTGGCTGCCGTCCCTTCTCCGTGCACGGATGCAAGGTCTCCTGACTCTCCAGACTCACACCGTTTTAACACACTCAATTGTTCCTCTCTCCCAAGACATGGACATACATACATTTTGTTCTGTAATATTTTCGGTAGGTTTTCCTCCAGGCTCACACATTTGAATGATTAGAAATAACCCCTGTATTAGTTTATTGTTCCAATATCTGTTTCTGACAAAATAAGCAGCTTGAATCTCTTTTAGCAACTAGCAGCATAGGTGCTCTCAGGTCATCGGCCCCTCAGCTCCTCCGCCCCGAGCGTTGGGCAGGGGCCTGGCTGCAGCCCAGGCAAGGCCAGACTGAAGTCGCACCACGGAGCACCGGGATCTTCCTTCTACTTCTCTGCCTGGGGGCAGGGAGGCAGGGGTGTGTGTAGGGGGCAGGGGGAGGGGGAAGTGGGGGAGGTTAACAGCCTGACGGGCTTGCCTGTGCAGCAGGAAAGATTGCTCGGCAATGCCTGCTCTGGGCCCAGGCAACTTCAGGACACTCACTCGCCTCCTCTTGTCTAAGTTTCATGAACCGTCTTACCTCTGCGGCACTTTGCAGCTGTGGCCCTAGCTCACACCTCTGCTCTTCCACTCAGCTTGTGAAATCTTCCTTGGTTAGAGCTTGTTTGCTGTGAGGTGGGCGGCCTGACTTAATGGAGGCGATGTTTGAATGCTCTAAGCACATCCCTTCCCAGAGGACTCCTTTGGTAACTTCTAGATAGCCTCTGGGCAGGGGAAATGCCATCGAAAGTCCAGCAAAGCAGTTAGTATGAAACTGCAAAATATCTCATACTGCCAGGTCTGTGATGGTGTTAGAGTTGCAAATGTTTTCTATCAAGACAGTGTGAGTGATGATAATGATGCTGGTAGCTGATACTTATCCTTAAACTACAGACTCACACAGCAAGAGGCCAAGACAGGTTGAGGGGATAGCAGACTGCCGTCTCCCCCTGTTCTCACTTGAGCATGGACCAGCAGCTGGGGTGCCTGGACTATGGAAACCCATCCCCGTGCATTCGGGGTGTCGTTGCCAGTCCTGTCAAGTTGACGCCCGCTAAGTGAGATGTTTTCCTGGGGAGGTGGACCGCTTCCCTTGCCACCACGGCCGCTTCCGGCAATAGACAGGAATGGGATGGCAGTGAGCAGTGAGCGGTGCCCGGCCCTGGATGGCCCTCGGGACAGTGCACTCTGCAAAGCGGAAGCCGAGCAGCTGCAGGCGGCACACAGGAGCAGGCGGAGGCAGGGTTGCGGTGGGACCCAGCCCGCTGCGGGCTAACGATGGCTTGAGTGGCTCTCACCTTCTCTGTGCTCTTCTGCGTCTGTAGCCCGGGCACAACGGCACCGCCTCATACGTAGTACAAGGATGGGAGGCCTGATGCATTTTTTCTCATGGATCCCAAAAGTCAGTGTGTTCTCATCATGTCGGTGAAAGAAACAGGCCAGCTGGGTAAGCAGAGAGTACCCAGCCAGAACAGGTGTGGGCCCTCGGCCAGCTCTTGCCTGCTCCAGCGCCACGGATCCCACACACAGCACAGGATGTGTGGTCACTACCAGTCCTTGCCCCCAGCAGCACACAACTAAACTGGAGATCTCTCAGCATGTGTGTGGCCATTGTCTGGTCAAGTAGAAAAGTTGGCGTTGGAACCCTAAAGTTATCGACGGCCGGACGTATGTGTGTTCAGGTCTCATGGTGAATTTAACGGGTAGCACCTGCATAAGCAAG
Source organism: Eptesicus fuscus (assembly GCF_027574615.1). Lineage (NCBI taxonomy): Eukaryota > Metazoa > Chordata > Mammalia > Chiroptera > Vespertilionidae > Eptesicus > Eptesicus fuscus. The sequence continues at coordinate 57,043,554 of NC_072490.1, read as the reverse complement.
CTAGTGTGACCTGCACATACGTAGACACACTCAGTTCACCTGGGGCTGAGGTGTTATCCTATGAACATAACGCAATGCAACGCACCGCACAAGCCGGAGTGGGAAGAATGCATCCCGCTTGGAAAGCAGGAGGGAAAAGTGTCTGTTTCTCTGTGTAAAGCATGTCCTAGAATACTAAATGCAGTTTTATATTCTAACAGTACATAGCAAAGTGCTTATGATCCTATATAATAAAAGCCTAATATGCTAAGTGTTCAGTTGTCTGTTCAACCAATCAAAGCATAATATGCTAATGATATGCTAAGGCCACTCAACCGCTGGCTATGATGTGCCCAGGGGGCAGTCGACCAGTTGACCAGTTGCTATGACGTGCACTGGGCTCCAGGGGGCAGATGCTCTGACCAGTAGCTTAGCTTGCTACTCGGGTCCAGCCAATCGGGACTGAGCAACATGGCTGGACACGCCCTGGAGCCCTCCTGAGGTCCCTCTCCGGCTGGCCAACCTCCTGTGTCCCTCCCCAGCCCTGATCAGGCACCAGGGGGTCCCTCGGCCTGGCCTGCACCCTCTCACAATCCAGGACACCTCAGGGGATATCGGAGAGCCTGTTTTGGCCCGATCCCGCAGGCCAGGCCTAGGGACTCCACTGGTGCACGGATTCATGCATCAGGCCTCTAGTATACTTATAAACTTCCACATAGGGGTATGGGGGAAAGAAGCCGCGTGTTTAGTCCTATTGAATTTTCATCCCATGCGTGGCTGAGGAGGCTTGTTAATGGCAGAGGCTTAGTTAGGTTTATTGTGTCAAAGTGCTTTCGTTCTTCCACGTAAGAGGTCAAAATGACTCAGCTCTCCAAGCCTCATCTGTTAAACGGGAATAAACGCTAGTGTCTAGCAATGTACAGGTGCTTAACACAATGCCCAGAACACAGTGAGTGCGAGGCAATCAGTATTAGCATGAAAACTAAACTAGTAAATTAGTGTAGTTATAACTGGGCTTTTAAAATAAGTTAATATTTCTATTATGATATCTATCTGGAAGCAAAGTACAAAAATTAAGACTCCTGGCATTTTCGTGTCTATAAGGTATGATTCAAATGCCTTTCTCTGGGACAAATTGCTGGGGAGAGATTCTAATGCAGCATTCTAGTGTTATGAACCGGGAGCCTTTGCCTTGTAAACTCATGGGGTGAAATCTTATCCTTTGATCTTCAAAGTATGACAAAGAGCTATTGATTGAAAGCATATTGTCATTTAAATGACAATTAGGGATGGGTGAAAGGTGGTTATTCAACAATTCAAGCCTCTCTTTTAATACTGTCAAGGATGACTTAACCTTCACCCAAACACACTTCTGAAACTTCTGAGTTACAATGTGTCTAAAATCAATGTGCTTTTCTTAAAGTCAGAGAATCATGTCATTACTCTCAGATGTTGAATTTGGTAGGTTTGAATCTGGTGGTAAAAATCTTTCAGAAAGCTTTGCTCCTAGTCACAAAACACTTGTGTTTTAACAAAAACCCAGCGTTGTATTTGCCCCTTAATATGAAATGAAATCACTCAGTGCATTTTCCTCGAGTAGCTAGTTATGAAAGTATATGCATTTTCAAAAATCCAGTGCTATGTGGGCGATGTATGTTTTAATTTAGAGTACTTTAAATAGGAAGCCATCTTCTGAAGGCACATTGCTCTGAACTTCATGTCTCTTATTACTGGAAAACAATGTTCAATTCTAAAGTCATTAGGTGGTACCTATTTTAAAGGAGACAATGGGAAGAATGGAAACTGTGAGCGTGTGTCTGAGGATTTATGCTGCATTACGGACGCGCACATTTTGCCACATGAATACACTCTATTAATAATCTGCTTTGACATTGCAAACACACACACAGACACACAGGCTAGCATGCTATGCCTGCACTGGTGAGACGCGACTCCACCTCACCGCCCCGCTCAGGCCGACTTCCCTGCGGCTCACAGGATGCAGGCAGCGTGGGCCGCGGCTTATATCTCCTCTCCGGGATTTAAGTGCGTTTAGAATTTATTTTGTCAAAGCACTCTCTCTCTCTCTCTCTCTCTCTCTCTAATGTATGCACGCCTGTCTGTTCCTCTCAGGAATGCCAAGCCTGCCCTGGGATGACATCCGATGCCAGGGTGCCTTTGGCAGCGCTCGCCCCAGCGGCCGTTGTCTGGCAGCTGTGAGTCAGTGAGCGGCCAAGGTCGTCCAGCCCCTTCTCTGGGATGGGCACGAGCTCCAGGGACCCTTCACTCGCTGACACATGCGGTCATGGCGGTGGCGGCGGCTCAGGCAGGTGCCAGGAAGCGGGAGCCCGAGGGCAGTCGCAGGGCCCTTCAGAGATGGGAAACTTAGGAAAGCAGCTCTGACTGAGCCTCCGGTTCGCTCTACAATTAGATGTTTTCTTCTCACTTGCAAAGAAAACCTATCAAAAGTGCATTTTCTGTACTGCAGCGGTTTGTCAGGACTCCTGCCATACAAATGGGAACACCCAATTTTACATGTTATTTGAGAACCCTGAGTAGAAAAATCACATGTGAATGCCATCGCTGCATAGTGTGATTGGGAAGAGAGAGGAAAAAGAAAATATATATATCAAGCTTGACATTGCTCAGATAGCAACTTCTCTTATTAGGAAACTTACTAATAAGGAACTCATTGTAACCCTGAAAAATGGGACAGGAGTATTTCCTGTCAATATAAAAAGGAAATTTATGCTATCAAACTTTAAGGATTTCTGTTCATCTATTGTAAGGAAAATTGACTAAGGGTCTCATTATGGTCACAAATATTTATTGATACATTATTTTTTGATGGCAAAGTATACATTTAAAGGTAAAATCAATTTTAGTGTTATTCAGGCAAATATATCTAAACGTTTAGACAATGAGCACAGGCATTCAAGATATTGGGGGGAAGAAAGATGTTTTACTGCCGCCTTGTGGACAATGTAAAAGAACTGAGTATTTATTTAAACCAATGGTTAAATTGTGAATCTTGGTCAGATAATAGAACCAAGCAAAATAGGTATGAGGCATAGGTGGGACAGAATTAAATATTAATTAATTGAACTTAGTCAGAATAGTATTTTCTTTTTTTAAACCCAAGAAGTTCCATAAAGTCTTTAAGTGATTATGCACTGTATGTCAAGAAATTCCACAAACAAGTGATGAGGAGGAAGTGAGTGGGATAGAATTAAATATTAGTAGTGGACTTTAATCTGAATGACATTGATTTGCTTTTTTTTAAAGCAAAATAGTTTTGTAGACACTTGAAGAATTTTTGCCATTATATTTCAAGAATATTTAGAAAATCGCAGCTACCATAGAATTAAAAGCACACCAGAAAAGCAGTGATAAGAAAAGCTGGACATATTCTAGGATATTTTTAAAGTTTTTTTAATTATCTATAATCATAAAAGCGTAATATGCTAATTAGACTAGACATCATTCCGGATGTCCTTCGGGATGAAGCTGGGGCTGGAGGGAAGCCTGGGTCTCAGGTGCCAGAGGGAAGTTGGTGCCAGCAGCTGGGGGAAAGAAGGTCTACTCTTGTATGGATTTTCTTGCATCAGGCCTCTAGTTATAATTATATTTTTATTGATTTCATAGAGGAAGGAAGAGGAAGAGAGATAGAACACCAATTTAAGAGAGAATTATTGATTGGCTACCTCCTGCGTGCTCCACACTGGGGATTGAACCCACAACCTGGGCATGTGCCCTGTCCAGGAATTGAACTGTGACCTCCTAGTTCATAGGTTGACGCTCAACTGCTGAGCCACATTGGCAGGGCTAGAATATTGTTTAAGTACAACTTGAGTTTACAAGCGTGTTTTTTAGGAGGGTTATATGCTTTCTGATTTTGGCTGGATTGAAAGCATCCAGTTTGTCTTCCCACAGAGAAGGTGCTTGTGTTAGCCACCTTCTTAAATGTTGGCATGACAATGAATTTTCATTGGATACATTTGTAGTTACAAACAAATGTTCAGGTAGAAGCCTAATTTCAATCTAGTTTCCAATCCCTCAGCAAGCGTGCCTGCCACTCAGCTGGGAACCCGTGCTGACGACGCAGCCACAAACATGCTGTGATTCAACTCCCCACCGTCCCGCTGTCGGCTAAACACTGAAAACGCCCAGCTGATCCGCCAAGATAAAAGGTGTCTTAGCACTTTGCGTAGTGAATCTAATTTAAAATGGAAAGAACAATTGATAGATTTTCATTAAAAATGTCTTTAAGCATATCAACTAAGCATGTAAAATAAATGCTCTGACATGTAGGACATTATTTTCCATGATTTTGTAGCTACTCTTGAGTCATATTTTTTCACTGGGAGTGGGTGAGACAAGGATCTTCAGTGAAACAATCTGAAAATCAAATGACCAGGATAATCTAAATTTTGCTAAATGACTTAAACTTTAAATAATTCATTTTGTATATTAATACAATCTTGATTTTAGTGATAAATAGGTACAGAAAATTATTTAAATGAACTAAATATAAATCTCTACCAAACAACAATCAATATCACATAAGCTACAAAGCAGAGTGCTGGGATATTCCTATTTTTTTCTTGGTCTTGAACATGACAAACCTTAAGTAAATACCATTTTCAAAATTTGTGTCACTTTTGTTGTAGTATAAAAAGCTTTTAGATCATTGATGAATATATTGATCCCTATCGTTAAAAATAAGGGTTTAGTTATAAACTAGAGGCCCGGTGCACGAAATTTGTGCACGGGGGAGGGGGCTCACCCAACCTGCACCCTCTCCAATCTGGGACCCCTTGGGGGATGTCCGACTGCTGTTCTAGACCGGCAGTCAGACAACCCTCTAACAATCCTGGACTGCTGGTTCCTAATTGCTCACCTGCCTGCCTGCCTGGTCGCCCCTAACTGCCCTCTGCCCCCTGCCAGCCTGATCACCTCTCACTGCCTCTGCATGTCGGCCTTATCACCCCTAACTGCCCCCCACTGCCGGCCAGGTCATCCCCAACTACCCCCTCCCTGCTGGCCTGGTCACTCTTAACTGACCCCCCCTGCCAGCCTGGTTGCCCCCAAATACACCCCCCCGCCCCCGCTGGCCTAGTCACCCCTCACTGCCCCCCCTGCCAGCTTAATCGCCCACAACTGCACCCCCCTCGCCGGTCTGGTCATCCCCAACTGCTCCCCCCTGCCAGCCTGGTTGCCTCTTACTGCCTCCCCTGCTGGCCTGGTCACCCCCAACAGCCCTCCCTGATGGCCTGGTCACCCCCAACTGTTCCCCTGCCAGCCTGTTCGCCTCTCACGACTCCCCCCTACCCCACCGGCCTGGTTGCTCCATGCAGCCGCAGCCTGCTGTTCAGTCATTTGGTCATCCCTTACTTAACGCCCCTGCCAGGCTGGGGGGCAGGGGGAGGGTGCAGCCTGCTGTTCAGTTGTTTGGTCATTCCTCACTAACTCCCCTGCTGGCCTGGTCGCCCCACGCAGCCTTCTTGTTCAGTCATTTGGTCATCCCTCGGGCCGGCCCTGGGCGGCTGGGCAGCCGCCATCAAAGGCTTGCCTGTGCCTCAGGCTGGCCCTGGACAGCTGGGGGGCTGAGGGGACTGGGTGCCGCCATTTTGTAGCTTGTGGGTGCTGCCATCTTTGAGGGTGTGATGGTCAATTAGCATATTCGTTCTTTATTAGATAGAATTAAGCATATTCCCTCTTTATTGGCTGTGGGTGCCACCATCTTTGTGAGGGTGTGATGGTCAATTAGCATATTCCTTCTTTATTAGACAGAATTATTTCACAAGCATGTTGTTTTTGCCTACCATCAGTAGGATATTAATTACTTACTTTTCAATGTTGTTGAGTATTCATTATTTGCCATACACTTTGCTTGTATTCTCAGCATAGTCTCATTACAACCTGTGAATAGGTTGTTATTATCTCCTTTTTGCGGATCAGAAAAGGAAGTCTCAGAGGGGTTGAGTCAATTAGCCATGGTCACACAGCATTTCCATGGTTCTTGGAATAGCATCAATGACTTTGAGTGCCCTCTGCTGCCTCCAACTTTCTTTGGGGAAAAAACATCACCTGCTTTTTCAGTGGCAGCAAAGCTATTGACTTGTACTCTAGCTAATGACCAAAGACCATCCAACAATGTTCAAGCAAGCATTTGAATGAGCGCTAAATCTGTTTATGATCTACTTGTTAATTAACTTAATAGACGTTTATTCAGTGTTTTCTCTGTCTGGGTATATTACAAGAAGCAGAGGCACAATAATGTCACACCAGGATGGTAACCGCATCTCTGGAGCTTACAGTTTAGACACAAGTTTCAGAATATGAAAGTGAGTAGAACCTGGTCCTGCATTACACAGAGCAAAAAGCAGCAACTCCGTGCTCAAGTGAGGTTCGAGTGGCTCTGCGATCTCCTATTTCTGAGAAAGTTAGAAGCCATTTGTCTCTCCCTTACTTTCCTCTTCTGTGCACATGGATTTGTACCCAGAGACTTAGTGTAACATGTGCAATGTTGCTGGCTCCGTGCACAGTGACACTTATTCCAACAGGTCAGGGGGAGCAGGCGCCGTGGAAACAATTCAGGAATCATGTGAAAGTGCTATTCCAATGGCATTGACTCGGTTCTCTGGTGACTCAGGGGAGTTAGGTTCCAGGGAAGGTTGATGGAAAGGTTGCGTCAGAAGTGATACTTGGTTTGGGTCTTTCAGGAGAAGAAGAAGCCTGCTGGGTGGAGAGTCCTCCATGTACAAAGACATAGATGGTGAGTATTTCTCTTGAGTCTGAGAGTTAGGGTGTATACAAGATTGGGACAAGATTTCAGTCAGCTCTTGAAAGTCCTAAATTTCACACTTTAAGGATTGTACTCTAAATAATTTTGGGGCATATATTTTCTGTATCATTTAGAAATCTTTGACTACAAGCATAAGGAAATCAAACTCAGGTGAGATTAAATAATGAGATGATTTAGATTTAAATAACTGGAAATTCAAAATTTACACTGGCTTCAGGTGAGGTTTGATGCAGATGTCACCATGCTCTGTTCTGTTGTTCTCTTAGCTCTCCTCTCTTCCATGTGTTGACATCTTCTTTAGGTGAGGCTCCGCTCTTGGCTGCAACATCTATAATAATAAAAGCGTAATATGCTAATTAGACCAGACATCCTTCCAGACGTCCTTCCAGATGACCTTATGGACTAAGCCTGGGCTGGGAGGGAAGCCCAGGTCCCAGGTGCCAGAGGGAAGCCGGTGCCAGCAGCGGTGGGGCGGAAGGCCTACTCTTGCACGAATTTCATGCTTTGGGCCTCTAGTTGTCTATAAGCAGTGAAGTCAGGCCTCTTGGGCTCTATGTAGCCATCCTTTTACCAAACACTCTATCCTAGAAGGAAGACATGTTGATTGCACGAGCACTCCCCAAGAGCAGGACCACTCCCGCCTAAACCAAGGGCTGTGAATGATAGAGCTAAACTATGGGAGTTGTTGGCTGAAGGAGAAATGCAAGCAACCAACATGTAATACTTTCCCTATGCGATGGAGTCTCAGTTGGAGCCAATCCCTGAAAGGGCTGGCATCTAATCCTTTTTAAAATTATTAAATTAAACAAAAATAAGAACAGAGTGAGTATACTTTCCTATTTTTAAATAAAGAATATATCATGGATATGTTTGAGACACAGTTATGAATGATATGGCTAAAAACAATTAAAAAATATTATTCTCCAATTCATCAATGTGTAGTCACAAAAGTGGGTCTATGAACTAAGCACATTTTAAGGTTGATTCTGAAACACACACATAATTCCTCTTTAGTTCAGATTTCTTTGGAGACTGATTTTGCTTTTGTTTTTGTTTTGTTTTTTTCCATGCCAACAAAGGCCAGAATGAGTTTAAATATGATGGCAACAAGAAGACTTCAATTAGACATTCATGCATTTTTCCTTTGTGTTTCCCAAAATGTTTCCCTGGGTAAGCTTCTGATATGCATAGCTGTAGATGTGTCATCATCACTTAGTTGGAATGTGTGCATTATTAGAACCACATTAGGCAGTAAGCAAAAACACATGCCCGGGAGTCCAGTTATGAGCTTTGTGCATGTTTTCTTTGAGTTGAAACAAAAGAGTAATGACCAGCAGCATTCAGCGACTTAGCCTGGTCTCTATCCTATTAGGGTCATATTCCTAGGGGAGAGCTCTGGTTTTAAAAGCTATTTGCAAAGGGATAGAGACTTTTTTATTGTAATTTTCCATAAAGCAGTTGCGGAATAGAGCAGGGGAAGCACAATATCTCAGGACTTGAGGATGCCCTTCTTTTCTGAAATGACTAGTGAGTGGCCAGGATACTAAGGAAAATCATGATTTGTGCTTCTCATTTAGTAATGTAGGCTTTGTGTGTGTGTGTGTTTTTTCCATTTGCAGCTTTTAGCTTGTGGAGAGGGGAGAAGGGTCTTCGGAGTGAATGTTCAGATTGATGATGTGCCTTGATGAGTTGGGATTCAGGGGATGTGCTGAAAGAAAGTCATGCCATAGTTTATTTTTATTGCTGATACAGTAACATGTACAGTATTTTATCCAAAGTCCATAAATTAAGTTCACTAAAATATAACTTCATTATGTTCCTCTATTCAATGGTGTTTCAATGTAGCTTATCAGGGAGAGTCACTTTTTATTGAATTTATTGGGGTGACACTGGTTAACAAAACTATACAGGTTTCAGGTGCACAATTCTACAACACATCATCTGTACACTGTACTGTGTGCTCACCACCCTAAGTCATGTCTCCATCCATCACCATTTATTCCCCTATCCCCTCCTCCACATCCTCCCGCCCTCTCACCCCCTCCAGCAAATTATCTGCAGTAACCCTCCCCCACCCCAATTCTGCCTGCATGTGGCCAGTCTGACAGTGAATGCTAGAATATTATTGTCCCTGTTCATCAGTTTTTAGTCCCTAAATTTTTGACACTTAACTAAAGTTAGGACATCCATTAACTTATTGAATGTTTATTGAGTCCTACTATGTGCTAGGCATTGTTTGAGGATCTGCAGATGTGTAAATCAACACCGTCTCTACCCTCATAGGAATAATGTCAGAAGAAAGTCAAGGAATAATTAATTACATGTTTGAGGAACATTTTAAAAAGAAAGAAGAGAATAATTAGCAAAGAGCTATGACAACACAGGAAGTATGTAGTTCAGTTACACCAGTCTGTGGGACAGATGGTCAGAGGATATGTACCTAAGGAAGTGGTACTGAGATCGGATGGTCAGAGGATATGTACCTAAGGAAGTGGTACTGAGATCGGATGGATGATGGACTCCGGTCTCTAAGCTGAGAGAGAGCAGAATTCTAGGCGGGATTCCAGACCAGACCCAGAGTAGAAAGCACCCACAAGGGTGCCCATGACCGCCAGGCCCCTAAAGTAGGCAAGGCAGATCCTGGAGGCCATGAAACCGACGCCAAGTGTCGCTGCTTTATCTTACAGGCAATGGGAAGCTACTGGGGAGTTTTAATTTGGGGGTGACATGAACAGGTCTGAGTTTTATGTGCTCACTCTGGCTGCTGTATATGAAATGGCTCTCAACATGTGTGAGATTATAAGTGGAATGTTCTCATTATGTTGAAATACTCTATTTCTCCTTATTTGCTTCAAGATGGCCACATAGACTCCTGGCTTAATGTCTTCAGTCACCAGATCGACAACTAGTAGATTCATTCCAACAATTGGTTTCACCAGATTTTTCATGGAATTAGACAGTTTTTTTTCAGAGGCCATGTAGTTCAGTTACTTCCCAATCTCAGAATACAAAGGGGCTCAGGGTGGACGTTCTTTGGAGATTGCCAGAATCACCACCACCAACACCCAGCCTTTGACACCAGTCTTCCTTTAATCTCGTTCCCCTCCCATATCACAACCCCGGGATATTTTGATCATAAGACATGAGAAATTGTTGAATGGCTGATTTTCTAATTGTATCTTTCAAGAAGTCTATGCCACTTAGTAGATGGAATTTTTAGAGATCTTATTTGACCCTGGCAAGAGATAAAAGGTGAATATATGCCCCAGACGAATAGAAATGTTCCTATTAATTCAACAACTCTTTAAAATAAGTAGCTTTTCTGTTCTTCAAGCTAGTAACAGAAACTCTAATTTATTGGCCCTGTTACACAGGAAAAGAGTACTCAGCATTCTGGTGAATTTGTTTCCCACGATGCACCTCCATCTTTGCTTTGGCCGCCAGGCTTCACCGGGTCAGACTCAGGCGCACCCCTGCATTGTAAATGGCATTCACTATGCATTAAGTAGCCTCACAGACCTAGAATTAACTTACAATAAGTTTTGCTTCCATCCTTTTGCCCAAGTTTTCTCTTTATTTACTTGTGAACACATTTCTATAAGTCACTTCAAGTGATTTTTTTTTTTTTTAAGCAAAGTGGAGGTATAAAATTTTGTCTTGAATTCTCCCAACAACATTCCCCTCTTTCCAGGAACTTTTAGGTGTATTAAAATGTCTGTTAAACAATATTTCAACATCATTCCATACTTTGAAATATTTGTGGGGTTGAAATGCTCAGAAGAAACCCAAACAAATTATCTGCAGTAACCTTCCCCCGCCCCAGTTCTGCCTGCATGGGCCAGCCTGACAGTGAATTCCCCATAACATTTTAGCCCCATAAAATAGTATGCTAGAATTTGGCCCACCTTCTCAAAATCGTTCTAAGTGGGCTGTGCATTTGATCAGACTTTGTTAAAGGACCCGACCTTGGTGAACCATGTCTGGGAACATTTCCCTGCTGTGCCCACCCCTAGGTTGACCGTAAACAAGACTTCAAAGGGTAGGGGAAGGTCGGCCTCAGAGGAACCAGCACCGCCACAGTCAGCAGAAGTCTACGGGCCACCAGTGTAACTAAAAAGGAAATATTTTATCCTGTGGTCATTACAACCATCCATTTTTAATTTTTTCTTCTGTTATCAACAAGTATTTTAAAGAGATAATATTTGATTAATTTTCTATTTCTTTTTTTAAACATTAATATTTTGTTGTAGGTTAAATGGGCTTTGTCCATGTCAGCACATGACAGTTTGGGTGTCAGCAATGCCCCCAACCTAATGGCATTAACTGTTCAACAGTGACTTTAAAATAAGGAGCTTTTTGGAAGTTATGTCTTTGAAGTTTCATTAATTAGTCATATCATTGGGAATGTATAGCTAAAGTAAATTACAGTGTTTAAAATATCTACTCTTTCAATGTGAAAAATGAAAGGATTCTGCTACCTTGTCTTTATACTAATGAAGATATTATTAATTGGTTTAGCAAAAACATAGATCTAACCATAATGTGCAACAGTTATTAACGATAATTAACTACAGATCATTGGCTTGAAACATCTCGTCCAAAATGATTTCTGAAGGGCACATTATTCTACGAGATAAAATAATTAAATTTCTAACTGCTGCCTGAGACAGCTGTGGCGTATCTAGTGTTTTAATTTCTTTTGTTCTGTTCTCACGACACACTCACAGTTTTAGGCTTTGAAAATGCTCCCCGTGTGTCCCAGCGAGCTCTCTGTTCAGCATGCTTGGCTGAGATCTCTCAAGTCGATGGGAAAATTATGATTGAAAGAAAAGGATTACGATGACATGAGACCCGATGAGGAGCCCACATAAACCCAGCTTCTCTTTCCTGGAGAAGGGAGTATGGTAAACCAAATAGATAGAAAACTAAATACATCACTTTAATGAAATAACTTCCAACACATCCCTCACACAATCCATTTTTAAAAATTTAAAGCCTCACATTTGCAAAATAAATAAAAATGTAAGTATGAACAAATGCCAGGTACTCATGAATTAATAAATAATTTAATTTAATTAAGAGTATACACATAATATGAAATTAAACAATTACAGTAAAAACAGCTGAGGCACTAGAACAGAAAAGGCTGTTTATTAAAAGCTATAAGATACAAAAATTCTGATCATATTTCTGAAAATTATTTTACTTGCTGTTTACTGTTTGAAGATCAGTTAAATTGAAGGGGGAAAATTATGACTCAGATGCCTCCTGGCTGGTGTGGCTCAGTGGTTGAGCATCGACCTATGAACCAGGAGGCCACAGTTAGATTCCCTGTCAGGGCATTTCCCTGGGGATGTGCAGAAAGCAGCTGATCCATGATTCCCTCTCATCATTGACGATTCTCTCTCTCTCTCTCTCTCTCTCTCTCCCTTCCTCTCTGAAATCAACAAAAACATATTTGAAAGAAAAGACTCAGATGCCAATAATAGTAGTTTTAGGAATCCTAAACAAAATTATGACCATAATATTTAATATTCTAGAACATTAATATAGTCATTGGTGATCATGTTTAAAATGAGGTCTGAGGTCTGTGTTAGCCTCAATGTCAGATGTCCACATTTTTAAATATTTATTGTACTATCTTGTGACCAGGAAGTTTCTTTGTATGAAAACCAACAGAGAAAAATAATACTGATGATTTTTAGAAGGAATTCAAATTTATATTAAGTCTAAATTTATAAATCCTGTCTTAAGTTGTGGGAGGCCTGTAAAAGGCAATGTGTTTTGAGCCCAGTTCAACACTTAAGTATAAGTTATTATTATTAGACATATTATTAATGTCTTCAATCCAGGAAGTGCACACTTGGTACAATAAGATTTTTTTAAAAACCATAAAAAATAAAGGCATTTCTTGTTAAGACTGAAGTTTATGCCATGACTGAATGAGAAAATTTTGAACTTGTGAAATTTATACAGATGCTGATTCCAGATACTTGGAAAGAACAAACCAAAATATTTAATGCATGCCTTTTCTTTTCAATGTACAAAAAAAAAAAAAATAGAATTTACTTCCGAAAGTAACACATAGAGGGAGAACAGGTCTTATGGCTAAAAGTGAGTAAAGTCATCACAACTTCGTCACTGTAGAGCAAACATGTCAAACTCGCGGCCCGCGGGCCGCATGCCTTGTTTATTTGGCCCGTGTTAGTCTTTGAGTTTGACATGCTTGCTGTAGAGTCATGTTCCTAAAGGTTAAGACGTGTGTTCTGAGCCCCTAGTCCCCTAAGAAGAAAGAACAAGTGTCCTTTAGTCAAAGGTTGGAGCACACAGCACACTGTCGCTCCTTTTATAAATGTCAGTGCACATAAGCAAAATCCAAGGCCCTGGAAAGTCCCGTAATCCCAATCTTCCCCTGACCTAGCTCTGAAGCCTTGGATTCCCTGAACTCCCGCTCACCGAGGGAGACTGGTTCATGGGCCTCGTGGAGCTAAGTCTGGGTTGACGTCAGGGCCCCCAAAGTCCCTTCTCGCACTTCTCTGGTGTGACATTCTCTCACCTTCTGGCACCTATTTCATCTCGTCCTCCTACTGAAACCACTTTTAAGGTTTTGGTTAGATATTTGCAACTTAGTGAGTATCTAAGTTGCCTTATTATCTTTCTAGGGATATTTGGTTTTAAAGTGTCTTGTTCTAACTGCAGAATAAAAGACATATATATGGCATTGCAGAATGTGGGGTGACAATGTCACACACAGGTATGTGCTCTCTTCCTAGAAGAGGAGGCAGAGCTTTCGAGAGCAATTGCCAAGGCCATGCAGCCACTAATGGCCAGAGCTGGGGTTAGAACCTGTGCCCCCTTTGGGGCAAATTCAGGGCACTGTTCCCTTGTATTTTTGTACATACATTAACTGTGGCCAGAAATCCCAGGTTGCCTCCAAGCTGCATTTAGCATACAGATGTATTTGCTTGTCTGCCCAGTGTTTACTTTTAAAAATATAGAGAATTCGCTGGCGATCTTCAAAATTCAGGAGATTTCATAGATTTTTGTCTTCTGAGAAAACAGAGGACTGTGTAGTATTGCATCCACTGGCTGAAACTCTCATGGCCATCGATTTAGAAAGGGTGTCCCCTTCCCTCTCCATTGACATGAAGTGAGAGTTGGTTGCCATTTATTGCCTTAGTCTCATTGCTGATTAATTTATTCCAGGCTGGCTTTACTTACTCAGATTTCCTATTTGGATTTTGTAACTTTTTTTTACTTTCAAACCTGGTCACAACCACTTACATATCTCACCGCTCTGTTCGGGCCCTTTCTGTCTGCAAGTCCTCTTCCTTTCCCTGAAGGAGGGGTGCTTTAGTGCGGTCACCAGGATGTTGCCCTTCGCTTAGTGACCGAACCCGACCACACTGGGCCTTCCAGGTGGCGTGGGGGCTCACTCCCTCTGGTCTTGCCCTGATTAGAGCCTTTGCCTCTTCCAAACCCAGCCTCCCAGCTGCGCGCTCTCCTCCCTGCTGCAGCGCTCACTGCATGCTGGGAGGGAACAGGATCTGTGACTGGGGCCCAATAATGGTTCCGCCAGAAGGCTGTCCTTACATTGGAGGCGGTGCATCATCTCCTAGGAGAGGCTTCCCACTAATGGGAGCAAGGGCACAAAGGCTCACAACATGCGAGGCATGCAGACAGTTCCTGCTCCTCAGCTCTCGCTCCAGAGAGCCGAAAGGATGCGCGATGGGGGTGTGCAGCTACCATAGAACTTTCCATGGACCATGTGTTCATGTTTGAAGGCTCACCAGCAGGTGATGAGATTTAGTGAGAAAGGCAGCTTGCTTCTAGTCCATTCCTGAAAACCAAAAAGGGAGTGGTCAACATAGGCATTATCAACAGCCCAGAAAGCTGCGTTCTCCTGCCTCCGGCTTTGTCCCGGCCTGCTGTGATGCTGTGAGTGAGAGGGAGAGTGAGCGGGGGAGGCATGGACGCACTGCAGTCAGATGGGGAGGTGGAGCCATCTGCTCTAGCTTCGCGAGTTATTGTTGGCTCCTAGCTGCAGCCTTGGTTTGGGTCTTTTCACAGTTCATTTAACTGAGGGGCGGGCGTGCATTCAGAAGGGAGGCCTCTGGTGTCTGAGGTTTCACAGCAGATTTTCTGCTCCTCTTTCTAACTGGCCTTTTCTAATTCCTTCTCTCTTATCAAACCCACTTCTCCCCCCTCACCCCCGCCCTCCCCTTCCTTTCCTGGCGAGGAATCACTACTCCTGGCTGGTGGCTGCACAGGTTCTCTCCAGCCCTGGGCCAGGATATTCACTAACTGTCACTCACTCAAGGTATTTACTAGTAAAACGCTTGGTATGGTGTCTTCTGGAGGATTCTTGTTGTATTTCAAATGCATCCAATAATCCTGTTCCCACTAAACTGTCAATACCACAGGTATGTTCTGTTAACATGGACTTTCTAGAAGTTCTTAAAAAATATTATTGTACATTATTTCTATTGAATTTCTTTTCATGAGTTATATTCTGGGTGGAGAAAAGGTTAGGTTCTTGGAACTTTTCATTTTTCAGTCCTCATAATTTTTCTTTCCCTTAAAATGTCTTCTCGATCTTCTTTTTCCCATGTAAGACACATTACCTCCAGAAAAATGATGAATTATGTGTAAATGACAGCGACTCCAAATTGCTCTGAATATTTCCTTTTCAACTGTGCAACTGGATATCTATACCGAGAAATACTTCGCTTTCTCCTGGGTTGGTGACATAACTGTACAAAGACATTTCTACCCCTTTCCTTAATAATTTTTTTATTTGACAGTTTTCTTTTAAAATTTAAGTAAGTATTGAAGGCAAAAGAGAAAATTAATATTAAATCTAAAATTAATATATAGGTGAAAAATAAATCTTGTTTTGCCAATATTAGTCCTTTTGTAATTAATTTACTGTAGAAAAGTGTAAGAAAAGGTAATGTTGAAAGAGGAAGTACAATTGGCCATTTCTTCCAAGAGGAAGCTTATATTGCCAAGAAGAAAAAATAAAAAATATGTCCTGTTGAATTCACTGATGAAAAACTACATTATACAGGTCCCCACTTGCTCCCTTCCCAGCTACGTTAGCCCTTCAGCTCCAATGCAGCCTCAGATCCCTCCTCCCTCCAGCACCTCAGCCGCAAAGGCAGCGCAGGCCACGCACTGGGGCGGCGGAATCCTGGGCATTCCTGTGCTCCCTGATGCGTTTTGATATCTTGACTCCCAGACCAACAATCATCTGTGGGCAGGAACCACGTCCAGATTGTCTACTGTGGTGGGTCAACAACTGTTTCCTAATAGATCAGTTTATTTCATTTCAGATGGAAGGAGCCTACCGCTATATGACGGGTCAAGGGTAAGATTCCAATGCTTGGCTACGCGAAGGCTTGTGATGTTTTGGAAGGAACATTAGAGCCCAGAGACTCAAGTTTGATTCCTGCTTCTCTTAGCTGCCAGCTCTGTAGAGTCAACAGGATTCTCTTGTCCCAGTTTCCTGTAAAACAGCAATAACCAGCAATCCCTTCACGAGGCGTGCTGTGGCAATGAGAGGTGAGGAGGAATCTTAGGGCCGGAAACCCACACTAGAGCAGGCAGGTGATAGAAGTGCGTACAGTGGCTGGATGAGACCGTGCCCGGCACCCGAGAGTCTGCTTTGGAGGGAGTGGGAGCGCCCACAATAACCGTGAGACGTTCTGGACCTCCGAAGGGGCAGCTGTTCTTATTTGGCTGCAGCCAGATTTTGCAATGAAAAAAAAAAATAAAAATGGGTGCCTGGTGTTGCCAGACTTTCTAGGAAGCAGGAACTATGCACTTTTATGGGAAACCTCCCAAGTTCCAGTTGTTGGCAATTAATTCCATTGTAAAGCACAGCGCGAGACAAACAAAGCAGGTCTGCAGGCCACATCCGCCCTGGGAGCCTGCGTGGTGACCCTGGTATATGTGGACAAGTTTGGAATAGAAACTGCCTCATTATAGATATTCATAAATATTTGCCTTATCTTTGCCTGGTATGTAACAGCTAGCATGAGAAAAGAAAAGTAATGGATTGGTGTTCTCTAGAAAGATATCCGATTGCTGACTCTCGTAAGGCTCAGATATATTACTTAAGTCATATATTAACATGTTTAGTCTCATGGACCATTCAGATGCTTAACCTGGGCACAGCTTATGGAAAGTTCAGCTGGATCCTGTAACTTTGTAACAGAAGTTTAATTCTGTTAGGAAACATACACTTTAAAGATAGCCAAGACGCTTCTGAGTCACATCGAGGAAAATCACTATTTCTGCTGTTGGCCCGCGTTCCTGTGGTTCCCATAAGTGAGCAGTTGCAGTCTGGATTTTCCTTTGTCTCCAGAGGAGCAGGACCTGGTTTTAGCTGGTACATCTTCCTGTCGTTCACTCCTTAAGTAGTTTAACTTACTTTTAACTGCTACATGCCAACAAAACAGGTTGCTTAATTGGTTTGACCTTTCACAGAATTTTTTAATTTTTCAATCTTAGTTTCATAGTTCCATCTGGCCCTTTAAAACGACATCTGGTTAACTGTACTTAACCAGCTGATCACTGCACAGTTATTTTTAAATGTAATGTATGCTTAAACAGATGTTATTTTTATAGATGTGGATCTAAGCTGCACTTGTGTACGCGCTATGTCTGCATAAACTCGCTCTGCAATTCGAATGTTGACACCCAAAATTACAAGCGAGAATGCTCATGAACTCCTCGCATTGTGCTGCGCTTCTGTGCCGCCTGTTAGGTAAACATCCATTCAGTTCTTTTTTTCTCTCTTCATTGCACATAAATAAAACATTAGCATTTAGTTTATAAAGTGATGAACATTTTGCTGTGTTGGGTTTAGCTTTATAAATACAACTGCTGTCAGCAAGAAAAAAGGATTTATTGAATAAATAATAAGAAAGCTAAGGGAAAATGAAAATATATATATTATGCAAAGCACGGTGTCTGCGAACAGGTCACGGGGCCTCAGCGCGTCTGGTGCTGCCGAGGGAGAGGATCCCCCTCTCCCCCCAACAGCCCACGCATCCCGGGCCCCCTCACGTGTGTCTCAGACTCAATCCAGCACGAGACAGGAAGTAAATTCATCGTGTAGGAGTCTGAATGCCTAACTGTCCGGGGCATAATTAACATTTACAGCAACTTACATGGCTTCTTGCAAATGCATTGGAAGTTATGAGAAAGCTGCATAGAAAGAAAACCTAAATTGCCATTTAATTCTACAGTTTTATTTTCATCGTTTTCTATCAGAAAAGACAGAAAGAGCTGACAGCAGTCTGTGAGATAGATGGAAGGGCTCCCTAATCCTGGGAGCATCTGAGCTTCAGAATATCTTGCTTCAGAGAGACGCAACCTTGCCAAACTCGGGGCTCCGAGGACCGTGATGGTGGGTCGTTTGCGACACAAGGTTGCTTCTTACTTGAGAGAAAGCAAGTGGTCGCAGTTGAAAATATTTTACTAAGAACTTTAAGAGAATCATTCTCAAGGTTAAAATGTGCTGTTATACATAATTCCTCAGTAATGGAGAGACATTTTCCCTCTCCTGGGCCCGTTTCCCAGGAAAAACACCACATAACATCTGTCCATAAACAGGCCAAGAGCGCCGACCGGCCCATCGGCAGGCGGCAGGTGTCTGCCCAGCTGCCCCCGCCAGCAGCGGGTCCCAGGCACCAAGGGGGGGTCTCAGGCACCAAGGGCGGGTCCCAGGCACCAAGGGGGGGTCCCAGGCACCAAGGGGGGGTCTCAGGTGCCAGCAGCGGGTCCCAGGCACCAAGGGGGGGTCCCAGGCACCAAGGGCGGGTCTCAGGCACCAAGGGCGGGTCCCAGGCACCAAGGGGGGGGTCTCAGGCACCAAGGGGGGGGTCCCAGGCACCAAGGGCAGGTCCCAGGCACCAAGGGCGGGTCCCAGGCACCAAGGGCGGGTCCCAGGTGCCAGCGGTGGGTCCCAGGCACCAAGGGCGGGTCTCAGGTGCCACTGGCAGGAGCTGCGCCCAGCCTCGCCCAGGCCTGCCCGCGTCCCGGGGATACAGAGCGGAGTCGGGAGCAATGGCCGCTCTGGCTCGGCAGAGCGGGGGGCACCTGGACCTGGGGGGACATCAATCACCGTCAACCAAGGAAGAGCTGGTCAGGCTGCAGAGGAGCCGGCGGAATAGACCGCGGTGATGATGACGGACACCTCTCCCCGCCCTGGCCCTGCGCCAGGGTGATGTTGAACCGGGATTACTTATTGCAACTAAAAGGGGAAAGTTTGGGGCTAAGAGTTTAAATAACTAATGTTCATCTCCTTAGCGAGGACCCTGAGGGGCGCTCTCTGTGCAAGAAGACCCCAGGCCCTGGCGGAGCTCCCTCAGCCCTGGCTCCCTGCGGCCCGGGCCGCTGCCGCCGCGGCTCCGGCTGCCTCAGTCTCCCCGGACGCCAGCCCTCCGGTGCCTGCACCTCCCGGTCCCCGCCTCTGGGAGCCCACTTTCTCCAATAACCTTCCAGCGGCCTGTCAGCGCAGGCCGAGTCCCATTCTGAAGACTGCAGGAGGGAAGGTGGCCATTGGAGAGGTGGGACCCCGAAAGTCCTTTGAGAGGACAGTCAGCTTCTGTGTTTCGGGACCCCCCCCGCCCCGTGATGTTTCAGGGTGCACACAGCCATCCTCACCTAAAGCACAGAAGGGTGATTGCCATGGGCGGAGAGCCGCTCCTGCACGGACCGGGATGTGCCGTGAGAGCCACAGTGGGCGTGTCGGAGGGGACCGGCGGCAGATCACACTCACGGTCCAGAAAACACAAGTTGGGCGAAACTTTTGGGTTCTGGCTATTAACGTTTTTATTGCTACTTCTTTTTTTTTCTGAAAAATTAGAAGTTCAGAGATGTACAGTCACTTCTAGCTGATATTTGCACATACAAGAGGAGCCTAGATTTGTTGGAAATATTTTTATCATATTTAACATTTCTATAGTATAATAGGTTTATTATGGCATTATTTCTAATACTGAGAAAAGGAAACAAAACTGATAATATAGCATAATATGAGACTGATGAAGTAACAAGGAAAATCATGTCATAATGTTAAGTGGAAAAAAAACACAAAGACATATTGCATATATACCACATAATTTCAATAGGAATATGACATAGATGGACATGGAAAAAAGACCTGAAAAGTATGCCAATGTATTAAAATATTCCTTGGTGGTACATTTATGGATTATTTTAATTTTCATATTTTATTTTTATGTATTTCCCAAATGTTTGACATTGAAGGTATGTTACCTAGAATCAGAAAAATGTGATGGAAAGCATAATAAAATGTTATACTCTAAGGACAGTGTTTTTTTTTCCTTAATAACAGAAGTTTTGCACTTGGGAGCAAGAATAGACATAATTCCATGAGATTGGGAGGGGTGGTTTAGGAAAGTCTGTCCTCTCAGTGAGGGCCTTTGGAGACCATCACAATCTGCTGCCTCGATTCTGAAATGATGTCCTAGGACTGTGGTCGGCAAACTGCGGCTCGCGAGCCACATGTGGCTCTTGGGCCCCTTGAGTGTGGCTCTTCCACAAAATACCATGGTCTGGGCGAGTCTATTTTGAAGAAGTGGCGTTAGAAGAAGTTTAAGTTTAAAAAATTTGGCTCTCAAAAGAAATTTCAAACGTTGTACTGTTGATATTGGGCTCTGTTGACTAATGAGTTTGCTGACCACTGTCCTAGGTGATCTTCTCGACTTTATTAACCCCCCTCTTTCTTCCCAAATCCCTCCCAGCGTCCTGTCCTTCCCTTCCTAGATACATATTGATGGAGTGCTACCTCTGAGGCGGGCCCTCGGGGTAAAGAACCTCCTGGTGGAATCTGTAGCCTACGATGGGAGACAGTTGATGAACAAGCAATAACATATCTAATGAGCACGCCGCTAACCATGTCACCGCTCTGATAGGTGCGCCTGAGGCGAGCAGGCCGAGGGGCCCTGTCACATGCAGAGTGGGGGAGCAGTGCTCTGTGTGGCAGTGACATTTGTGCTAGGAACTGAAAGCATAAGAAGGCACTAATTGGCTGTACCCCGTGCGGGAGGAGGCTGAAGGGAGCGTGGTCCCCCCGAGTCACAGTGCTCACCACTCCTGTCCTAAACCTCTCGGGTCCCGGCAGGGTCTGTGTCGGAGGAAGAGCTCAAGTATTCATCGAACTGGGTGGAATGGAAGATGCGCCATTCAAGTCTTCCGAGCAGTAGACCTGGGCTCACTGAACAAATGTTGCCAATCCAACCGGTGACCTTCATTCCAGCTCTGAACACAGCCTGCTCCCTTGAGGGCCCTTTACGACCAGAGGGACCCTGACCACTGCTCCTGGCGAGGACACAGAGACAGATGGGCGAGTGTAACAGGCATTCTCCCGTTGAGGGAAGTGGGAGTTCATCTCTCTGTTGTGCCTTGATGTAAAGTCAGTCATTAATATGAATATCAGACTGTGCAAAATTATTCCTGGATTCCTGGAATGCTCTATTCAAATTTCTAATAATTTTAATACAGTGTCAAATGATCCATTAGAACTGTCAGCATTCGTGGCTAGCTGTTTATAATTCTTAATGTTTTTCCTTAGTGAAAAATATTTTGGCTTAATTTCAAAATCATCAAAAAAACTAGACATAGGTTGTTCCAAACCACTCATTCTTTTTGAATTTGTAGCAATTACTCTCCGTGAAGCGGATGCCCACCCAGCGGGAAGAAAGGGGAGAGACTGAAAGAATTTTTGCCATGATGGATGCCAAGAGTGGCTTTTGGGTTATTTTCCCCACTGGCTTGATCAAATCAAGTATTTGTGCTTTTAAAAATAAAAATAGTAATATATATAAATTAAAAAATATATAAATATGTCCCTCCACGTGAGGAGGGTGATGACATCTAATATTAATAAGGGAATATCACTCTCAAATAAGATCCAATTTAAGAACAAGGAAAATATGCTTTGTGATCCTGAGCTGTAACGGTTTCCACAGAAGTGTCTGGGGAGGGACGGCTGGGCTGATAAATACGGGAACGACGAGCCTCCCTCCTCCAATGAAAACAATGCTGATCACAGAACTAACATTTCCCGGGCCTGGCATTTAAAATCCACCATAAATAACTGTTGCCTTCCAGACAGTATAATTGATCCTCCTTGTATCAACACTAAGTTCCTTTTCAGTTTCCCCACGTTCACTTCTTTTTGCTTGGCATTGTTTTCCTTAAACGGCATTTCCACTGACAACTCGGAGGAACGCACTGTATAATTACCGCGTCGCCGGTTTCTTTTTCTACACTTCGTTTTAATTACAAAATAACACCTTTTCAGCGCCTGCATCTTTGATATCTTAACCATCGTTGGGTCAATATAGCAGGGGTGCTCATTATCGAGATATTTAATTAGGTAATTCCTCCTAAAGCGGCTCTGTTTTCCAGGGCTGCCAGGCAGCTCTGTCTGTGTCGGGCGAATGAACTGCCCTTCCCCGGGGCAGAGAACTGCTAGTTTCCTCTTCTTCTTCTTGTGTAAGCCGTGGCAACACCCTGCGCAGGCCTTCGCCTGGACGAAGCGTGGGCTTTTCTTGGGCAACAGTGACTTACTGGGGGCTCCAGCGCTGTTTCTGGTGAAGCTCAGAATCACCCCGAGCCAAGGCCTCGGCCTCCCGAGCTCCCTGTGAGCAGGGGAATGCTGCCTCCATGACACTGCAGTGCCGTGTCCGCCTCCTGCTCTGACTCCCCCCAGACAGGCGCAGGCTGTTGAGGCCGCAGGTTCAAAGACTATTGATCTGTATAAAATTGCTATATTATTTTCTCAACCACAAAAACACCCTTTAATGTAAATTCTAACTACATAAGGCAACAAAACCTGATCAGTTGCCCAAATATTTATTGGTAAGAACTTACGCATGAGTTACAAGTTCAAGAACAAAGTGAAACAAGGTGAAGCCAGCAGGTGATGCTTGAAGCCAAGAGCGCAGTGCCAGGGGCTGGGGCAAAGTGTGGCGAGGGGCAGCTTCACAGACAGGTCCTCGTTCCTGTGCCGTTGCTTCTTAGCAATTTTCCCTCCAGGGTGCTTTTCCAGAGGAGGGAAGGGACTATGGAGCCAGCTGTGTGACCTTGGGCGGGTTACTCCACCTCTCTGTGCTGCAGCTTTCCCAACTGCAAGGCAGGGCCCCGGAGAGCGCCCAGTGCGCCTCTCTAACGCCAGGTATTCGAAGACAGCCTTCGAATTCCTAGTCCTTCACGCTAAACCTCCAGGGTCTTCACTCGTCCCTCAGGCGAGAAGCTCTCAAAGACCCTGGCTGTTGTCCTGGTCCTGCTGTCTGTGCTCAGGCACCGAGGCTTCTGAGCTGCACCGAGCAAGGCAGACAACGCCTTCTCTGCTCTCAGCCGCAATGACGCCCACACAGCTCTACTTTTTCGTTGTCAGCTGCCCGGTCTCTGCCTATGTTCCTTCCTCCCTTAGTGTTACCTTTAAAGTCTGATAAATGTGCTGCCGACTTCCCCAGCGCCCCCATTGATGACTGGGCGTGCTGCCAGGGACACGGCGTGGTGACTGTCCTCATCCCTGCCTTCTAACAGTTTTAAGCTGAACACAGCCATGGGCTTGCCTTTATTTTGATAAATCAATGTATCTTCATACATAAGAAATAAATATATGGTAATTGGGTAAATTCCCCCCGTGGGAATGAAAATAGTCAGAAGAACAAATGCTTCCTGTAGAATTAATTGAGAGGAGACAGAAGAAAAGCTACTTATGGACATTTTAAAGATCATGATATGGAAGAGGGCGCTAATTTATTATATAAATCTCAGAAGTGCTAATCTTAGATTGATAGGTCAAAGCTATACTTATCACAAATATTATAGAAAAAGAAACTTCAATTATAGGTGAAATTTTAACTTTTATGGAAACATTCTGCTTAGACTTACGTAGTAAGTATGTATGATAGACAGTCCACAGCATTTTATACTCTGTACCCTACACCTGGATAAAGAATGTGAACACTTCCTAGTTCTGACATGTATGTCACTGAGTAATGCCTATGTAGCTTCAGAACCGTACTTGTCTGAAGGCCACATTAGTTAATTATTGTGTAGCTCCTCCAAAGAAGCATACTTGAGCATCTACTGAGTGTAAGCGAAAGCTGCCTTTGAGAAGAGCTTTTGTGATACATTTACACTGTGGTTTTTAACACATCCTCGTGTAGGTGTATTCGGCGTACACTGCACTGTGTAGCTCAGGCCCACGTATCTGCACGGCTTTCGGTACCCCTGAAAGTGACGTCACCGCCTTCACTCCTCCGTATTGCCAGATATAAGGAAGTGGCACCAAGCCACAACCAAAAAAAGAGGACTGAGACAAAAACACAGACAACGAAGTCACTGTGAAGTATTTCCATGTCCAGTGATATAAAAGTGTTCAAATTCTCAGAGAATTCAATTCCAACATAACGAATTAGATATTAGTAGTACACTTTCCTCTATGCTTCAGCTTATTCAAATATTGATATTAGTCAATATATAAAAGTCTTTAAAAATGCATAGTTAATTTGATTATTATAACTTGTACTCTCCTAAGCCATCCCCTCCTCATGAAAGCATTTAACTCAAAGAAAATATAAAGTATTACTAGGATTTCAAAGATTTAAATCACTTATGTTTTTAAAGATTTCAAAGACATAGCATGAGCCTTTTAAGTGGTGTCTTTTGGGGGGAGACTACAGTATAAACTTTAAAAACAAGATTAGCCAACATAAATTTGATCTTTGCATGTTGATAAATTCAGAGAGTGACTAATACAATTCAGAGAAATTTGATTTTTTAACTTTATTTTTTTAAATCTTTATTGTTCAAAGTATTGCCTAGGTCCTCCTTTTAACTTCATTTTTCTTGTTTACACTGTTACAGACGTCACCACCATGCAGCCCTGCCCTGCTCCCCTCTGCCAGCACCACATGGTGGGCTGTATCTATGGGTTCTGCATATATGTTCTTTGGCTAATCTCCTTCTTTCATTCATTTCTTCCCAGCCTCCCCCTTTCTGACAGCTGTCTGTCTGTTCCATCTATCCATGCCTGTGGCTCATCAGTTTATTTTGTTCATGAGATTTCACATATGCGTGAGATCATGTGATATTTGTCTTTCTCTGACTGGATTATTTAACTTTGCATAATACTCTCTAGGTCCATCCAGGCAGTTGCAAAGGGTAAGAGGTCCTTCTTTTTTACTGCTGCCTAGTATTCCATGGTGTAAATGTACCACCGCTTTTTTATCCCCTCATCTGCTGATGGGCACTTGAGCTAATTTCCAGATCTGGGCTATTGTAAATAACTCTGCTACGAACACAGGGGTGCATATATTCTTTCAAATGGGTATTTTGGGTTTCTTAAAATATATTATCGGAAGCGGGATCACTGGGTCAAAAGGCAGTTCCATTTATAATTTTTTGAGAAAATTCCATGCTGCTTTCCGCAGTGGCTGCATTCCTACCAGCAGTGAGAAAATGCTCCCTTTTCTCCACATCCTCGCCAGCACTTGTTGTTTGTTGATTTATTGATAGTAGCCATTCTGACAGGTGTGAGGTGATACCTCATTGTCCTTTTAATTTGCATTTCTGATAATTAGTGATTTGAGCATTTTTTCCCTATGTTTATTGACCATCTGTATATCCTTTTTGGAGAAGTGTTATTCAGGTCCCTTGCCCATTTTTTAATTAGATTGTTTGTCTTTCTGGTGCTAAGTTGTATAATTTCTTTATGTATTTTGGAAATTATCACCTTATCAGATGTATCATTGACAAATATACTCTCCCATGCAGTGGGCTCCCTTTTCATTTTGTTGATGGTTTCTTTTGCTGTGCAGAAGCTTTTTAGTTTGATGTGGTTCCATTTGTTATTTTTTTCCTTTGTTTCCTTTGCCCTAGGCAATGTATCGGTGAAAATGCTGCTACCTGATATGTCTGAGATTTTACTGTCTATGTTTTCTTGCAGGATTTTTATGATTTCACAACTTACATTTAAGTCTTTTATCCATCTTGAGTTTATTCTTGTGTATGGGTAAGTTGCTGATATAGTTTTATTTTTTTGCATGTACCTGTCCAATTTTCCCAAAACCATTCATTGAATAGACTGTCTTTACTCCATTATATGCTTTTGCCTCCTTTGTCAAATATTAATTGATCAGTAAGGTGTGGGTTTATTTTTGGGCTCTCTGTTCTGTTCTTATACCAGTCCTAGCCTGTTTTTATTATGATGGTCTTTCAGTATAGTTTGATATCACAGAGATGCAAGAAAGTTCGTACAATATTTGAAATAAATAAATGTTATATGTAAATAAAATGAAAGATAAAAATCACATGATCATATCAATAGGTGCAGAAAAAGCACTTGACAAAATCTAACACCCACTTATGATAAAAAACTCTCAGCAAAGTGGAAATATAGGGTTCATACCTCAACATAATAAAAGCCATATATGACAAACCTACAGCCAGCATCATACCCAATGGGCAAAAACTACAAGTGTTTCCTTTAAGATAAGGAACAAGACAGGGATCTCTGCTTTCACCACTCCTGTTCGACATAGTGCTAGAAGCACTAGCCACAGTGATTAGACAAGGAGAAGAAATTACAGGCATCCAAATTGGAAAGAAAGAAGTAAAACTGTCATTAGTTGCAGATGACATGACATTGTTCGTAGGAAACTAAAGACTCCACCAAAAAACTACTAGATTTAATAAATGAATTCAACAAACTAGCAAGATACAAAATAAATATCCAGAAATCAGTGGCATTTTTATACACCAAATAGAGGCCTGATGCACGAAATTTGTGCAAGGGGCTGGCCCCTGCCTGCTGCCACTACGGCCGCCTCTGTCTTGGCCCCCGCAGCCCCGGCTTCATCTGGAAGGTCGTCTGGAAGGATGTCCAGTCTAATTAGCATATTACACTTTTATTATTATAGGTAATAACTATCAGTAAGAGAAACTAAGAAAACAATCCCATTTGCTACTGTAACAACAACAAAATATAGTAACTAGGAAAAAATTTAACCAAGAAGGCAAAAGACCTGTACTTGGAAAACTATAGGACATTGAAGAAAGAAATTAAGGAAGATATAAATGGAAACATATACCATATTCATGGATTAGAAGAATTAACATCATTAAAATGTCCATACTACCCAAAGCAATCCATAGATTCAACACAATTCCTATTAAAATCCCAAGAGCATATTTCAGCGATATGGAACAAATATTTCAAAAATTTGTATGGAACCATAAAAGACCCTGAATAGCCACAGCAACCTGGAGAAAGAAGATCAAAGTTGGAGGTATCACAATACTAGTATCAAACTATACTGTAAGGAAAATTAGATTTTTAATGGGAGATTTCAAAAATCCTGACAGTAAAATGATTTTAATAAAAGGACTTTCCCAATAAAATTTGTACACAATAAATAATATTTAATAAACATAGCACTCTTCTGAATAAATGGTTAAAATCTTTTGGCATCATAAGGATTACCATTGTTTATCTTGTAAAATTAGTTTTGGAGCAGAAACATAATGTGAAGTTTTACAAGATTCATGCCTCAGTGATGGGGTGAATATTAGGCTTTTATTATATAGGATATATTATATATATCCTATATAATAAAAGCCTAATATGCTAAGTGTCTGGTTGTCTGGTTGTCCATTCAACCAATCAAAGCATAAAATGTTAATGATACTAAGGCCGCTCAACCGCTCACTATGATGTGCACTGATCACCAGGGGGCAGACAGTCGACCATTCAACTTTTCTCTATGATGTGCACTGATCACCAGGGGGCAGATGCTCTGACTAGTAGGTTAGCTTGCTGCTGGGATCTAGCCAATCGGGACTGAGGGAGACAGGCCAGACATGCCCTAGAACCTTCCTTCGGTCCCTCCCCAGCTGGCCAACCTTCCTTGTCCCTCCCCAGCCCTGATCGTGCACCAGTGGGGACCCTCAGCCTGGCCTGTGCCTCTCTCAATCTGGGACCGCTCAGGAGATATCAGAGAGCTGGTTTCGGCCCGATCCCACAGGTTAGGCTGAGGGACCCCACTGGTGCATGAATTCGTGCACCGGGCCTCTAGTAACTAAATAAAAGACCTAGGGTGGGATGCCTACACAGTCAAACTACCAGTCTATGGAATTTGATGTAAACAATGGGGGATTGAAACTTTGTGTCTGAGTCAGAAATTGGGGGCTTACAGAACTGTAAGCGCCACCAGGAAGCTGGTTCCAATGGTTCAGCTTAACTGTTTAAGACAAAGTGGAAATGAGCACTTACTTACAGTCATTCTCCTTTCACCAGCCCCTGCTGCATTTTCTCACATTACTTTGATTTCACTTGCAAAATTGAGCTTCATTTGTGTTTGGAAATAAATATTTTAGGAACTCCCCAAAGAAATAGCTCAAATTAAATACATACCTTAAAGTACAAATAAATTTTGTAAATGATAAGTGCATAAAAATTTATTTCCTGTTTTCCAATAATATGAGATTACAAGAATAATAATGTTCTTTTTTAGAAAACAAAGCCGTTTTAAAAACAACAGCAACAAAACTGTAACTCTAGTCCTCCTGGGAAAAGGCTGACAGTTCTTCCCTTAGCTGGCAAGTAGAGGGGAAAAACCTGTCTCAATAAATACTTTGAAAATTGCTTCTTTTTGTGTCATAAGTTTTGTCCATACTGGTTAAACATAAGAAGTCAAAAGTTGTGCACAATATAATGGTGGTAGCAATTTCATAACTGAATAAACATTCCCAGTACAAGAACTCATTTTCTATCAGAAATAACAGAACAGGTTAAGGAAACATTCGCTAGGGAGAACAGAATTGTTTGCATGTATCTAAGTTACAACAGGGTAAACCACTGGTAACCAAACGCTGAGCTGGGAGATGACAGTAGGAAGCAGCTGTGGTCTAGTGTCTTCCCATTTTGTGAACCAGTGACTATGGGTCAATGGAGAGCATCGTTCCATATTTGGTTTTCTGCATTGCTCCAAGTTGTTTGAAAATTATTGGATATTACACCGCTTGTGACAGCTGACAAAATCTTAGTTTTCTAATGTGAAACACTACGATAAAAGTTTTCCTCACTCTAAGAAAATTGTAAATATTATATTATATTTTCAACAAATTAATATCATGGAAACTTGGCAGGGTACAAAAATAAGGCAATGTAGTTCTATATTTTCTAGTATTCTCTGACTTATTCAAAGAGAGAGTGGATACAGGGAAATATTTTTCAGGTAAAGAGAAATTTGGTGTGTAATGTTGTAAAACATGAAACTCTGAGATTATAGTTGTCTAAAAGTTTACCCCCAAACTCTTCCCTAGATCAAGCACGTCAAACTCAAAAGCTAACAACGGGCCAAACAAACAAGGTGTAAGTGTATGCGGGCCGCAAAAAACAAAAACTTCTATGTTCATAGAAACGTAGGTTTATTTTGATAGAGACATGCTGAATCCAAGGGGCTGAAATAAATGAGTAATTGTTAAAATAAATAATAGAACATTTTAATAAAAATTAATATTTTTCTTGAACATTAACTTACCAGACACTGAGTAACTGCACAAATTAATAGACCTATTTTTCTTGTTCTCTGAAAGTGAAATATTTCCTGTTGCGCACAGCAAACAAGTCAGTCCAAGACTAATGACAATCAGCTGCTAAAACATTCACTGCTAGTATTAGTGCAGAGAAATGGTGCGCCTGCATGTAAGGTGCGTAAGGGAAATGAATGCAACACCATTATAATAATCAGTCATTAGCGAACGTTGTAGTTCGTTAATAATTATGTATAACAGGATATTGTAAAAATTAAGTCAAACATTTTTATTAAAACATTTCCTACATACCATTATATTGGCTGGGCTGCAAAAACATTTGTTGTGGCCCCATAGGGCCCTCAGGCCGTGTGTTTGACATGCCTGCACTAGGTGGATGTCTTACCCTCACTTAACCTTATTTTTTGTTGTTGTTTATTTATTCATTTTTTTTGCTCAGAGTGCAGATTCAGACGTCAGAGGTTCTGAGTTTGAATTTGAACTCCACTCCGCACCAGCTTTATAACCTCTGGCGAGAGATTTGCTCTCTGAAAGTCAGGGCTGCACCTGCAAAAATGGAAATTGCAACTTCTATGACAATCGTGAAAATGATCAACACGCGCAGTTATTAAGTTATCTTGTTGTTACTATTATAATTACTACTCCTATGGCTGCTGTTCCTCTTACTACAATTATTAACCCCAAAATTCCCTTTAAAATACTTTTCTAAAGGCAATAGAGGAAGTATTTTAACATGAAGAACAGCACAGTATATTTGAATGGCTTCAATTTGTGCCCCAGCTTTGCAATTTACTACTTAAGTGATTTTAAAAACATCACGATTCCTAAATGACATTTGGTTTTCTATCTGTAAAGCGGGAGTAAGGATACCTGCCTTCATTTTTTGAGTGAGTTAAATAAGATTATGTATGTATGTAAATCATAAAACACCCTGCAAATGCTAATTGTGAGGGAAGTAAGAGACTACAACTTTTTAAAGAAAAGATATTACAATGTAAGGTCAATGACTATTGTTGCAGTGAAGCAGTTTCTATGACTTATGTGGGTTTATCTGGTCGTGAATCTCAACACACGCATCCAATGTACTTATTACATTAAGTAGTTGAAATCAGTTGAATACAGTTCATTCTGGCTCACTTGCTGAAACATGCCAATCAGATGTTCTCCAATTTTCTCACATAATATTTCTTTTGTCCTTTGGAGTCCTGTGGTCATTTCTGCAGGGAACATAGCCTAACCACCATAAGACTGATCAAAGTGTTACTACATCTCCTGTCTTAGAACAAATTATTTTAACACTTCCATTATCAAAACATCTGTAAATGTTCTCTTTTATGTGCGTGTCAGTGAGTGAATTCCCTTCCCCTCAGAACACCTGGCACTTGTAATTGAATTCAAGAAAAATTGACAAATGATGGGGACTTTTAGGAATTACAAAATTCATCTAAATAGGACAATACCCAAATTCTAGAAAGCCAGAAAACATTTTGCATAGTCTTAATTGTAAATCCATTTTCAATTTTGAGTTAATATGCTGGTTTGTAAAATATTACTTTACATAAATATTGCCTTTATACCTTTTTCAGAGTTATGTATGGTGGTGCAAAAACCTCAGCATGATATATACCACCGAAGGTCATTTACATGCAGTTTTAAATAATCTCTGCTTGATTTTTGTCATATATTGGCACAGTTCATGTTTTTTTAGACACATTTTTATTTTTAAAAATTTATGTCTTATTTTGCTAAATGAGCCCATAAGTAAAACCTAGGTAAAATATTTGCTTGGACAGTCACAAAGGCACTGTATTGTGTGTGTGTGTGCGTGCTTGCACATGTATGCAGTGTGTATCTCTAATCAAAAATTAAGCTTTGAAAATAGGACATAATGAAAAATGGAATGACGGGTTAATTCCTGACATCTTTATTTTTTTAATTAATTGCCATAAGTTAAGACATTGTTTGGTGTTTTGCACATACATTTCATATATTTTAAAGATTTCAAATGCCTGTTGTAGTATTGGTCCTGGTCCGTTTCACAGCTATGGGTTTCAATAAAGAAATATAGAATAAAAATTACAATTCAGAAAATCTAAATGTGAAACTGTGCATGCTAACATAATTTTCAACATGTAAACAAATAATATTAAAGTATTTTCAGTCCGCCATCAGACAGCACAATGCCCGCTTCCCTCCTGTGGCAATGGGTGTGCTTTGCCCACAGAGGAATCTGGCTGAGTAGCTGGCTGGGCAAGTGCCCCTTGCTTTCTCCCAGTATCAGTGTTTCCATCTCGCAACCTAAGTTTCAAAACAATACGAACCCGTGTCTTAATGCAATGGCTTTTCCATTAAGAGTTTTATTAGAATGTTCATACACTCTAAAATCCAAAAGGAATATATTTCAGCATGTTTCCTAATGTGGTCTCCATACACTCTCCATGCACTGAGGCCCTTTCTCTGTTGAAGACACTACATGTCCTCTAGACGTTCTGTCTGGCCTAATGTGAATCCCACAGTCCCAGGTTTCCAGCTCCTGTGGTTTGCTTTCATCGATTATTACTGTTTTTATTTTTCTCTAGCAAGTTTCTTATTAAATTATAAATAAAAGCATATGTTGATGGTGGTATTCTAAACATATTACTTTGAATAATAGGAGTGTTTATTTCTTTTAAACTCTACATGATTTACTGTGTACCAGTTAAATGTTCTCCAACAACATAACAACATGTAAATCACCCAGCGGAACCCAGACCCTAAACTGTAACCAGGTCTCCACCCATGTGCCTCGTGGGGCGGCCTCTGCGGTGCTGTGTGAGCGCGTGCTCACGTTTCCCTGTAGTTGTTCTTCCGTAACTAACTGCCTTCCTGGTCCTCCCAGGGTCCCTGGCACTCCCCCAGAGTGCACCCTGGTTGAACACTGTTCCGAGAGTTGCTTTTGGCACCCGGCCAGTGGCGGTGCGGATCCGCTAGGACACTGACTGCGGGGGGAAGTGTGGCACCCTGCGGTGGACCCTGACGCTTCTCTGAGAGGGTGGGGCACTCTCTGTCCCTGCAGGAGCTCCGATGCCAGTCTCTGCCCTCCGCAGCTGCACCTGGGCTTTGATCTTGTGGGGAAAAGGCATGCGCAGTAGATTTGATGATTTGATGTTTGTATAAATCATTATTAGCCCGTTCAGCAAAATGAAATGATTTAATTTCACAAAGGCACATATAGAAAAGTCACAGACAACGCTTTAAAAGCCTCACCTTTACGGGAATTAAGGAGCCAGCAGCTATACATGATCTGACACATTTGCTGCAATAGGCTAGATTATTACACTAGTAGATGGATAGACGGAAAGTACAAAGGAAGCCACAAGTTCAAAGGGAAACAGCTGGCCGGGAAGTGCACGGAGCCGGAGAATCACAGGGAGAAGTGAGGTGAGTGGAAAACAGGACGCACACTCACTTCCTAAAGAGAGACAAGACACAAAAAGCAAAGAAAACTGTAACTCACACCTTATGGAATGTTGAGAAGGAAAAGTTGTGGAATATTAATGTGAAGTAGGGAAGGAAAAACAGATGCAGATGGAATGTTGAAAAGGCCTAGAAATAGACTGTACGACTAAGGGAACTTATGGGTAGAAAAAGATAGATGCCTGGGTCGGCAGCAGCCTCAAGATAAGGTGGTCTAGACGCTCAGTGTCAAGGCTGCAGGAGTGAATGCTTCCCGGGAGGCATCCCCTCCGTGGGCCTCCGTGCCCTAAGGCCGTCCGGGCTTCACTGACCTTCCTCAGGAAACCCCCCCACGTTCCCCAAACATGGACCCCAAGAGCTCCCGCTGTTCTCCCCTTCAGTCTTATGACCACTTCCAAGTGCTTACCTGCGTCATTATATAACGTTCTCTCTGAGGGACATAAAGCTCAGAAACTCTGGTCGGCCAAACTCACCGGCATGGCTCAAAGCCTACTGCAGCCCCTGGGGCTCAACAGGCATCCAGAAACAATTTTTTTCTGAATAAAAGAATGAATGAATGAATCAACCATGCTCAGTAATTTTGCCCAAAATTAGAAAATCAGGAAAAGACAGGATCAGGTATAGCTAGAAAGAAGGGGTTATTTTTTAAAAATAATTTCATTGATTTCTTAGAGGAAGAGGACGGGGGAGGGAGAAAGAAACAGCGGCCTCGGAGCAGAATATCGTTCTGCTGCCGCCTGCACTCCTCCTCCCAGGGCCCGAGGCTGCGGCCCTGGCACGTGCCCTGGCTGGGAATGGAACCACCGTGTGCCCTGACCCCGAACTGCACAGGACATGCCCAGCCACCTGAGCCACGCTGGCCAGGGCAGAAGGGCCTCTTACGTGGGGCTTGTGGACATGTGGGAGAGAAGTGAGAGAAGAAACCTGGGGAAATGGAGCTCTCATGGTTGACAAAAGTAAAATTAGAAATGAGGGGAGTGTGGAATGAAGGAGATCAACAAAGAAATACCATATGATCTCATTTATATGTAGAATCTAATAAACAAAATAAACTGACGAACAAAACAGAACCAGAGGCATGGATACATAGAACAGACTGACAGCGGCAGAGGGGATGGCAGTGGGGAGGACTGGATGGAAGAAGGTGAAAGGATTAGCCAAGGACATACATGCAGAGCCCACAGACGGACAAGAGTGTGGGGATGGCCAGAGGGAAGCGGGGGCAGGGGCTGAGTGGAGGCAGGCAAAAGGGAGGAAAGTGGAGACTTCTGTAATAGTGTTAACAATAAACATAAGTTTAAAGATATTAAAATTGTAGCGAACCATAAATTCTTATACTTGAGGCCTTTCTCCAAAATGGAGTAATTTTTTTTCATTCAAACTTCTAATGTAGTGATAATAATAGCTCTTTTTTATTCAGTGCATATTATGTGCCAGCTACTGTCTTATTCTTGCATGCATTTTGTTAATCCTCATGATTACCGTATGTGGGAATTACTATATCATTACTTATATAGTCTGGCTTTACTAGCTCATCTCTCTCAGTCCTTAAGCACATACAACCCATATCCTCTAAATTCATTTTGTGAAGGTCGCTGGTGTCCCGCATGTCACTGGCTGTTCATAACCCTCCCTTTACCAGTTCACGGACCACAGAGCAAGCGTGTGGGATCGGCTTGAGAATGGCACGGCTAACAAACTGACACCCTGGACACGTCTCTGGTGCCTTTCTCTACAGAGCGATCCAGAGAGAGAGGTGTAGGAATCCCTTTCCACGTCCAGCATGGTCCAGGGTTCCAGTTCAGGGTTCGAGTTCTGGAGAAGGGCCGCACACAAATGAATGGAGACTTGAAGAAATTCAATTTGGCGAAATGGGAGGCCAGGCGGTAGTCCACCTCTAGTGGGAGAACTCACAACTGCTCTGGCTCTGCCATCCTTTTTATTGAGGCTTTGGGGAAAAACATCTTAGTCAAGATAAACAGAAATATACATGTAGCCCTTAGGCAGGAAATAACAAAACTTACATGGGACAAACAAAGGTGGAAGCTGCTTCAGCTAACAATATCTCAACTAAAGGGTGAGTGGTTAGAGCAATTAAGGTTGTTGACCAGCCTTCCTGGCTTCCTGTCAACATCTCTCTTTTTAGTGAAACTGATTTGTTTCCGGCATCTCCCCCGTTTTCTTTCCTTAAAAAATCTTGCATATGCAGACTAGAAATAAACATATAAGAACAAAAAGTGAGACAAGCAACAATGGCTATGCTGAGAGTTCAAATGAAATCAGTCTGCAGTAAGTTTCTTTCTGGACCAACAGTTTTTGAATCCCAGTTTCAATGTCCAACAGTTTTTTGAGAACATGTCAGCAATGGTGTCTGGATGGTGGACAAATGGTGGTAATGCAGGTCCGACCTCTGGTTTGGTCCTGGGTAACCTGCAGTGACGCACAGCTGCTGACTGCTAGCATGGCGAGGTGTCGTCAGTGTCTTCCATCTCTGGACTGCTTCTCTTCTGTCTTTATGGCTGGAGCATTCCTGTCAATTCCTCTCTGTTGCAGGAATCCACATGGTCTTGGAGTTGTTTTCTGAAAATATACAAACATATTCTCGACCAAAAGTTAATAAAGGAATCTTTTCTATAAATTTTACTTGGGATCCTTTTTATTTGAGCCCAAATGATTTTCCTTTGGCTTATTCTGACACCATGTGTGTTTTTTCATAGGTGTTCTGCTCTTAGTATTACAAATGAAGATTATTTTTCGAAGAAAAAAAAATTTTCTGGATATTTTTCCTTACATAATATTTTTCCACTATCCCCCCTTTTTTGATATAATTATTAGGAGGCTTTTGGAAAATTTTTATAATACAGTCTTGATCACTTTAAATTTTAATTTTTTGTACAAAAATATGACTGTTTTAGGTTCATTGCATGTTAAGCAATGTTACCATGAAATGAACTACCAAAATAATTTTTAGTTAATACTGTAGAAACAGCTTTTTGTCCAGTATAATTTTTCTTGAATATTTATTTATTTCAATTAGCCAATTTAAATTAATCTGAAAATTTGACTATTTCACTGTCAAATTTAAGACTCTAACAATAATCTTAAAGGATTATTTGCATCCTTGAGAAAGCTGTAAGCATTCCTGGTATTAGACTGGATTTAGATATAGGGCTGCTGCAGTCAGCCAAGTTTCTGTTGCCTGGGTCTCAATCTGAGCTGGACAAGTCTCTGTCGGTCACCTGGGTCCCGATCTGAGCTGGCATGGGAAGCGCAAAGCAGCCATGGGGCAGGAGACTTCCCTCAGAAGGGGCTAGAGTTCAGGCCCCTGCAATGTTGGGGGGGGGTGAGGTTCTGTGCCCCACCTCTGTTGACCCCCAAGTTCTCTCCTGATGGCCCCTCTGCGACTGTGCCTGTCTTAGGTTGTTCCTCCCTTGAGGAATCTTACCCGTCTTTGACTAACCAGCCATCCTCCGGGGCCAAGCAGGGTGATGTGAGGTTCAGTTTTGTCTCCTTGGTAGCCTATGCCCCTATGGCCTCCATGGCCAGCACCTGCCTTGGGATCCTCTCGCCTGCTGGCGGGGCCCTGGCATTGATCACATATCTTGGGGAACCCAGGTTTCTTCTCCAGGGAGGGCCCAGCTCACACCATTGTGCGAGAGACAGATCCATGGTACCAGCCACCATGAGGCTTCAACCTCAGCAGGAACAGAGAGCTCAGGCAACAGCTGTGGGCAATTGGATGGTGAGAAGTGGGTCCCTCTTGGCAAAAAGAGCAAGAAGGGCTAATATAGAATGCTCAAGTGCCTTCCCAGGGGGCCTTCCACACAGTGGAAGGAATTAAATCCTTTCATGTGCTTTAAAATTGCTGCCAAACATTCAAAGAATTAGTTTGTAAGTTTGGTATATGCTGTAAAATATCAAAAATTATAATGACATTGTAGAATAATATCATGTAAGGATTTTCTTTGTTCTAGGCCATGGCAATTCAATTTTAAACTGAAATAAATATTTAGTTACTTCGTTTTGCCCATTTTGGGGCCAAAAACCTTCATAACATTTAAAATATATTTATTAATTTTTATTTGATAAGGCTTTCCATGCAATTTCAAGTATATTAGATATGTTAAATTTAAAAAGATTTCCTTCAATAAGAGAGAATAAATTTCTTGTATTACTCTGGGCCCTTGGAGCTTTCCAAGAATCATCTCTGTTAAGACCTTAAACTTTTAACATGGAAAAAAAGACCCATCAAATATATATATATCCATATATGATTTAAAGATTATAATACTTTTTATAATTATCCTAAGATATCAATTAGATTTTAAACTAATTTTTGCATAGAAAAATTTTGGTTGGGATCACAGAATTAATCCTCTTTTTTAATTAGACCAATAATAAGCAACTTATTTTTAATTCCTAATTATTAGAGAAAACACATTTTTATTTTCTCAAAAATAAGTTCTTATACTTTAGGCATTTAAATACCACAACTATATTTTCTCCCAATTTAATTTGCACTTTGAACTTGTAAAGCTGGCAAGTCAAATATTTAGCATTTTGTTATTTCAAAATATCTAAACCTTTAACTTTATTATTTATATAATTAAGCAAACTTCCCAAAAAAATGTTTTGCTGCCAGAGAGTTTGGAGGAAGTTTGTAGCCATTCAAATGCAAATTACCACATTCCTTAGCATACTAGGAGAGTGGGCTTCCATATTGGATCTCCACGTGTCTCCCTTTCCCCACATCCTACTTACTTCGGGGGAAGCTTCAGCAACAGATCTGGCCTGATTTCTTTTCATGCTTAAAAGATAAAGACAGATCTCAAATTTTTTCTTTCTTTTTCGCTTTCCAAAGTAATAACTAACACCTAATTTGGCCAAGATTTGAATTTCTCTGCGAGTTCTTTTATAATTTTTAAACGAAACCTTAAGTAATCTCATTGCAGGAGAGCGGATAGCCTTGCCCTCTCCTGCCACCTTTGAATTTTTCCGCACCAGAGGCGGCTTCAGCACTGGAGTTTCACTTCTTATTACAGATCTTAAATTCCAAATACAAACTAAGATTTTAATTTGAACAAAAAACCACATTCTTCAAGCATGCAAACCAAAAGTCTATAATAAAGTTTACTTTATATTTATAACCTAATTCTTCCCCATTAGCCTGGCTGAAAAAGAAGTTCCCACCCTACTTACAGTTCGCGACTCTGCAGCTGGCCGTGGGCTTTTGTGTGCGGTGAACTTCCCTCACCTTTTTCCTGTGAATTTTCCACACCTTTCCTCGGTGTACTTTTTCCTTCCTTCGCTCTTAGGCGAAAAATACCTTCTCCTCCAGAAGCCCCACGTTGGGCGCCAGAATGTAGGAATCCCTTTCCACGTCCAGCATGGTCCAGGGTTCCAGTTCAGGGTTCGAGTTCTGGAGAAGGGCCGCACACAAATGAATGGAGACTTGAAGAAATTCAATTTGGCGAAATGGGGGGCCAGGCGGTAGTCCACCTCTAGTGGGAGAACTCACAACTGCTCTGGCTCTGCCATCCCTTTTATTGAGGCTTTGGGGAAAAACATCTTAGGCAAGATAAACAGAAATATACATGTAGCCCTTAGGCAGGAAATAACAGAAACTTACATGGGACAAACAAAGGTGGAGGCTGCTTCAGCTAACAATATCTCAACTAAAGGGTGAGTGGTTAGAGCAATTAAGGTTGTTGACCAGCCTTCCTGGCTTCCTGTCAACATCTCTCTTTTTAGTGAAACTGATTTGTTTCCGGCAAGAGGCTTCTCATGGGCACGGCTGTGCTGGCCGGGGGCACCTAGAGTAGACTGCAGCTGCTAAGGGAAGCAGTGGCATGAGACGGGCATGTCTGATGACTTTTCTGTCCATTGGGTTAAGCCACTCCCCAGTCTCTACCGAGCACCTGGCTGTGAAGGACTTCAGTTTCAGTCCCAGCTCCAGCTTACACTTGCTGCAGGAGCTTGGAGAGCAGGTTTCATTCATCTCAGTGCAGGTTCTGTGATTGTACAATGGGGATAACAATGCACACTTTGTGGATTTGATGTAGAGATTACATTAGAACACTGATTTTCAACCTTTAGCATGGCACACATAAACTAATTACTAAAATTCTGTGGCACAAGAAAAAATATATTTTCTGCCGATCTGACAAAAAAAATAGGTATAATTTTGATTCATTCACACTGGAAGACTATTGTTGTGTTGGGTGTTGTCATTTTTTTTATTTGACAATCTAAGGAAAAAGAGGTCAGTGCTCCTGACTAAATAGTCAGCTAGTATGTTTTAAAAATTCTTGTGGCACAACAGTTGAAAATC
Organism: Eptesicus fuscus; assembly: GCF_027574615.1. Taxonomy (NCBI): domain Eukaryota; kingdom Metazoa; phylum Chordata; class Mammalia; order Chiroptera; family Vespertilionidae; genus Eptesicus; species Eptesicus fuscus. Next base: position 57,004,372 of record NC_072490.1, on the reverse strand, counting down.
GCTGCATTAAATATTTGTGTGGTGCCTGGCACATAGTGGATACTCACTAAATGGGACTAATGTGTTTACTATACAATAGCAAGTATGTACTCAGTAATTTTTGCTATCTAATTGGGGAAAATATTAGAGCAAATAATATATGAAGCAGCATTTGGCTGAATGTACACTAGTTTCACTAAGCTTATCACTTTTCTTATCTCATTCGTCTGATTGCTCATTATTTTGAGTGAATAAATTGTTCAACTTTTCTTTATCCTTCTTTCCTCATTCACTTAATCTGTTAGCATATTAATTTATTTCTAAATCTCAAGATGCTTCATCCCAATCACATATATCTAACCTCTTCAAGAAGATTTTAGGTCATTGTAACCAAAAAATAAAACAAAACCAACAATGCAGGTTTGGCTATCTGTTGCAAAGAAAGACAAACTTGTGAGACAGGTGCTGGTGCAAAAAGAAGAGGTTTTATTCATGTCCTGCATGACCTGGGAGAATGGTGGACTCCCCTCTCAAAGACTATCTCTTTTTCCTGCTCAAACCTGGGTTCTTATAGAGATAGGGAGGGGAGGGATTTTTTTAATCCAGTTATCTTGCTAGCTTTTGGTGTGCTGGGGTCCTGTTTATGCATCTTGCTAGCTTTTGGCATGCTCAGTATAAGAAGCCACCTCTCTCCTATCTTGGCCATGGGGAGGACTCCCCAATGCTCCAATTATCTACAGTAACATCATCGCCATGAATTTAGAAAGACAGCCTTATAGTCACAGTTCCATCTTATTTCACATCCAACTGAGCATCCCCACATCCTCCACTCCTATCTTTCTTCATCTCTGTCAAAGGAAACACCATGTCCCATGTGTCTCAGCCTGGAAGCCATTTCCTATGATAACATGTCTTTGAACATGTTGTTTCCTTCCTACTCTTCAACAGTCCAACATAGCCTCTCCAAGGACCCTTCTTGGCATCCTATTGATCTCTTCTGAACTCTGAATATGATTAGTTAGAGTTTGGAAGTTTGGGTATTTCAGTGTGTATATGAGTCCTTTCGGGAACAAATGAGGTCTCTTTAGCATCTATATTTTTGCATGTATAAAAGGCTGATATGAAATAGAAAGTGTTTATGAAATCTATGTAGTTTAAGAGAATAATGACTGTAATATTAGGAGTATCTTCATTTGGCAGTGAAAGGATAAACAGAGTGCTTACTAACAAATTTTCCTACTTAATTTTGTTTCTGGGTTTCAGTCTGAACAATACTTTGAAAATATCATTCTGTCCTCTTTCCTTATATTTTCATCTATTCTGTAGTTCTTCTCCCTTTTGTTTTTCAGACAATCGTATTTTATGGTGTTATTGAAGGGTGACACACAAGTGAGTCTGAATGAACAAAGGGGTTATTTTTTGGAGTTTAAAAGGGCTTACTCCTCGGGTCAATGAGAAAGACCCATGCACTAACTAAAATACATCTCATCACACTCCTGAGAATAGACAAGATTTCCTGAGTTGTAGGGCCTGGGGAAGATAGATTATGAGGGAACAGAGAAAGGGCCAGAGACACAGGAGAGGAGCCATTCATTCAGGAGTGGAGTGAATATCCAACTATATAGGCTTCATTTGAGCAAGAAACACCTATTGTCATTGGCCTGGAGTTAACCAAGACCAGGGAGCTGCCATTCAAGTGAACATCACTTATGTTGGCCCAGAGGAGCCATGTTGCTCACCTTAACCTTCAGCTATTATACTTAAAAAGGAGGAAATAATTGTTTTTACAAAGAGAATGTTGACCACAAATACAAAACACTGAAAGAGATTTTTAAAGCATATATAGGACCTGAATAAAATATATAAATCAAATATGAAATGCTATAGAATTATTAAATATATTTATACTAGAGGCCCGGTGCACGAAATTCGTGCACAGAGGGGGGTTGTCTCTCAGCCCAGCCTGTACCCTCTCCAATATGGGACCCGTCAAGGGATGTCCTCTCACAATCCAGGACTGCTGGCTCCCAACTGCTCGCCTGCCTGCCTTCCTGATTGCCCCTAACCGCTTCTGCCTGCCAGCCTGATCACCCCCTAACCACTCTGCTGCCAGCCTGTTTGCCCCCAATTTCCCTCCTCTGCCAGCCTGGTCACCCCTAACTGCCCTCTCCTGCAGGGTTGATCACCTCCAACTGCCCTCCCTTGCAGGCCTGGTCCCTCTCAACTGCCCTCCCTTGCAGGCCAGGTGCCTCCCAACTGCCCTTTCCTGCTGGCCATCTTGTGGTGGCCATCTTGTGTCCACATGGGGGCAGGATCTTTGACCACATGGGGGCAGCTATATTGTGTGTTGCAGTGATGATCAATCTGCATATTACTCTTTTATTAGATAGGATAGAGGCCTGGTACAGGGGTGGGGGCCAGCTGGTTTGCCCTGAAGGGTGTCCCGGATCAGGATGGGGATTCCCTTGGGGTGTGGGGCAGCCTGAGCGAGGGGCCTGTGATGGTTTGCAGGCTGGCCATGCCCCCTGGCAACCCAAGGGGAGGCCCTGGTATCTGGGATTTATTTTCCTTCTACAATTGAAACTTTGTAGCCTGGGGTGGAGCCAAGCCTGGGGCTCCCTCTGAGGCTGGCAGCCATTTGTGTTGGGGTTATAATTGAAACTTTGTAGCTTAAGCAGGTGGGCCCGGCCAGGGTGTGCAGAAAGCTTTGCTTCCCCTGTTGCCGGCGGCAGCCCTGGCCTGCTCTCTCAAGCTCCATTCTGCCGCCATTTGTTTGAATTTGTTTATCTTCTATAATTGAAACTTTGTAGCTTGAGTGGAGGCTTAGGCCTGGCAAGGGCAGGCAGAAAGCTTGGCTTCCTCTGTTACCTAGGAAACCTTGTTCTCTGTGGCTGTAGCCATCTTGGTTTGGGTTAATTTGCATACTCGCTCTGATTGGATGGTGTGCATGGCTTGTGGGCGTGGCTTGTGGGTGTGTCAGAGGTATGGTCAATTTGCATATTTGTCTATTATTATGTAGGATATACATATATTATATACATGTACTGTATATGTATTGCTCTTGAATGACAGAGACCCGACAAAAAATTTTTAAATTATAAAAATGCTAATTTCTTCATGATTATTCTAATAAAATATAATCTAATGTATAATGAAAATTAGAGAAATTGACAAAAATAATTCTAAAATTCAATAACTCTTCACACCCTCAGCTTTCTTTCCTTTTCTCTCCTCAGGGAGTTACAATGGACTTTTCAATGTTCCCTGAGTACATGCGCGCTCCCCTTTCTTCCTGGCTGGTAGTCAGCCTCTGCTCATTCCTCAGACCTCTTTCAAGTGCAAGTAGCAGAGCCCAGCGTTAAGATGAATGGCTCCAGGGAAGAGGCACCCGGGGTTTACAGCTGGTTTTTTCATTCACGTGTTGTGAAGCTGGCCAACTAAGTAAGCTTCTTCAGGCCTACTTAACCCAAGCTCTGAAACTGGGGCAGCAGCTGCACCCTCTCCATCCGGAAGGTGGATGGATGGGAGACAGCTTCGGGAGGCGCTTTGGAATGTCTGTGGGACACATCCAGTCCTGAGACCTGTTCCTCTCAAGCTCACGTTGGAAAGACAGGCTGCCAGTGCGCCGACTCTGCTCCCTGATACGGACTGTCCTGGGCCAGTGAGCAGCCCGTGGCTTTGGGACGAAAGATGAACTGAGACTGTCTGATTTCACTTCTGGTGAAACTCACTGGTGGGTGTAGAAAGAGTACAAGTGGAATGTGGAGACCGCCAAGCTGCATGAAGAGAGCATCGCCAGATCAAAGTCGCATATCTTTATGCCTAATAACACTGGTGGGTGAGATCATCATTCCCATCCTCCTGCAGAAAACAAATGAAAATACGGAAATAAAACTTAAAACATCTTCTTGGACACATGGGCTTGCTGACTAGGTAGTAAGGGAGTATGACAACAATATCTGAGAGGAAGTGAAAATCCAGATAGACAGTGGCTCCTCAAAGTGCTCACAGCCCTAGAACAACTTGGATAATTTTGGTGGTTGCACTGGGGTCCAGAGAAGTCAAAGCCTTGGGCCACCCAAGGTGGGAAGTCTACAAAGAGAGTCTCCCTCGGTACCACGGGGACCTAGCAGGGCCTTAGCCTTTAGGTAAGGACAAATTAAAGGCAGACTGGCCACATCCTCCAAAACCCAAAGGCCTTGCAAGTTGTCTTGCTGCAGAGCAGAGCAAAGAGATGAAAACATTTCTGGGAATTTATAACCACAAAGTGGCCTTTGTAGGGATATTCAAAACAAAGTAACCGCACCTGGGTAGTCCAAAAATGTCATGTATATAACTCTTCAGGCCTTGGACTGTTTTAAATATGATGATTTTTATAATAATGATGATAAAATATACAGAATATAACAAGTTAGCATTATTACCATTTTAAAAAGATTCAATTCAGTGGCATTAAGAACATTCACAATGTTGTGCAACCATTATCACTATCGAGGTCCAAACATCTTCATCACCTCAAATGGAAACCCAGACCCGTTATAAAATCACTTCCCATACTTCCCTCCCTAAGTTGCTGGCAATTACTAATCTGCTTTCTATCTCTACCAATTTGCCCATTCTGGCCCTTCATATGAATAGAGTCATAAATATGTGGCCTTTTGGGTCTGATTTCTTTCACGCAGGATAACGTTTTCAAGGTCCAACTATGTTGTAGCACGTCAGTATTCCACGTTTTATTTATCTTTTCATTTCTTGTTGTATATTTGTTTTTCCCCCACATTCCTTGAACTATTTTGAAATGGTTCTGCACTGGCAATGACCCTGGGCACATGGCAGAAACAAAACAGATCTTACAAGAAAGACACCTTGATCCCCAGAATTCAGATAATTTAGGGAGCGAGCGGGTCACACAGACACAGGCAGGCACAGGCGGAAGCGAAGTGCCACGGCTGACAGAGCGGAAGCACTGGCGGCAGCAGACTGAAGGTCCAGACCCTGGATTACCAAGTACAGGATCTAAAACACCTCACTGAACATTTAAAAGAATTTTTAAACTTTATGTACAATGAGATAAATTAACAAAAAGTGTTCAATAAATAGTAGTGTGGTTGGAAAATAGATAAGGAAAAATTGAGACATTTGAATGAAAATGCCTAAAGTTTGGCATATCAAAAGCAATACCTGAATAATCATTCTATGCTTTAGAGAATATATTTATTATTTTTAATTCCTCAAGATTCTACATGTGATTTTTTTCAAAATATTTTTATTTCTTACTACAATCTGTTTGATAGTGAGTTCTTAACTAATTATTACATTGTTCTTATGTGAAAATATGAGCTACTCTATGATATCCCGCTTCTCAAAGATATTTCTAGAATGTGTTGTGATAAAAGACAAACAAAGTTTGTATATTTTATTCTATAAGCTCAACGATATATAGAAGGGCTTGGAAATGAAGTCAAATCCCATGAGGAGCCGCCTGGTCTGCAGAATGCCCGCCACACAGAGGGGCTACGGCAACACAGCTTGCGTCCTGCCACATACTCGCTCCCAGTGCAAATATTGGGAAGCTTAAAGGAGGTTTCAAGGGAAAAGTAATTTTTCATTACAAATTAGTACAGCAAGATATAGGCTTAGGAGGCAAAACTGGTTATACTTAAGTCCTACCTACTTAAGGAAAGAAATGCCAAGTAATTTTTTATTTTATCTGGCCAAAAACTGTATAAAATTTTATGTTTAAAATTGGAGAAGATAACGAAGAAATTCAACAAGAACAGTTAACTGCAGGCGGCGCTCACTTTGCTTGGCCTCGAGTTCCCTGGCCCCTGCAGCCTGACAGCCCTTCAAACAGCTCATTGCTGCGCACCCTCCGCCTGGGAGACACGGCGCTCTGTGATGTTTAAAATACCCGGACTTTCCCAAACAGCCTTTTGTTTTTATAAATACGGAGAAAGGAATGGAGCTTAATTTACACTCAGTTACACTATTAATAAAGAGGCTGTTTTTATGTGAGAATATTATTCTGGGGTCTATTTAATGTGCCTGAAAAGACATGGATGACCACATGTAACCCTCAGTGAAACTTAAAATGCTCATTCCTGTGAGTGAGCTTTATTTTATCCTCTGAATTCAGATAAGCACATTATATTCCGAAATGCTCTCTTTTAAAAAGGACTCCAGAAGCACAAAGAGATGGATTAATTGCATTAAACACTGACATATTAAGTATTAAGTTAAAGAAGCCAAACTTATGCAAATAGAAAATTTATCATTTAATACCCAATTGAATCGAAATGAATTCTTTTTTACTGTCATCAAGTTTCAAAACATTTTAGGCATGGGATAAGAGGCAATTTATCTGGCATCGTTGAAATCTGAGAAAATAATTTTTCTTCTTTATATGTTGAGAAGAATCAACTTCTATTTATAGACTACTAATAAAATCTTTTAGAATAGACTTTTTTAGAGAGGTCAACGTAAGGAAAATACAGACCATTCATTTCCCCGATCAGCATTTTCTTTTCCAGCTCCACTGCCCGTGTCTGTGGGCCGGGGAGAGCCGCCCGCAGCTGGCGCTTCCGCTGGGCACCGTCCCGCAGTCACCCACTCAAGAGTCCTGCGGTTTCACACAATGACATAAAAGACAAGTAATTTTTTCCTTTCCTCTTTATAAATCAAAAGGAAGGAACATGGCTATCTATTATAAGCTGTACATTTATTAAAGTTTGCCACTTACAGTTCACTTGTTTGGAAACTGTAGCTCCAACTGCTCCCCGCCGAGGGAGCACCAGGCCCGCTCAGCTGGCCCTGCTCTGCAGGTCCCAGCGCTATGGTCTGAGCTTGGGCCCATTCCTGACCCTCTCCATGCCTCAGGTTTTCACAAGTAAAATCTATACATACAAAAGCCAAGCGAGCGGAACAATGGAACGACCTGAATGACCAGTCACTATGACGTGCACTGTGGCAGCCAACTGGCCTGATCGGCTCCCCCCAACCTCTCATGGCCCCTCCCCCTGACTGGCCAGCTCCTAATCAGCCACCCCCACCCCATCAGTCCTCTCACCCTGATTGGGGGCAGGGCCAGGTAGCCAACCTCCCCCAACCTCTCCCCCTGCTAGCCCAGCCCAATCAGCCCCCATGGAGGCGGGCTGGCCAGACCCCACCTGTGCACAAATTCATGTACTGGGCCTCTAGTGGGATAATAATAGTCAATATCTCCCCCACAGCATTAAGAGGATTACATGAGTTAAGCATGAAAAGCATTCAGATGAATAAATGCCCAGTAGATATTGCAAAAGTAAAAATAAAACATTACCACAGAAATCTGGGTAATAAAATTACTATGAGTGGATAAATTTCCAATTTGGTGTAAATTTTCAGAATTTTTTGATGTTTTTCCTATTCTATTTCTAACCCTCCTCCAACACAGTCCTGTTTGGACCGCAGCAGGGCAGGCCCATAGTTGTCCTTCTGTTTAAAGCTCCCTACATCCTTGCCACTGGGTCATGATGACCGCAGGAGAGGAAAGGCGGGCACAGGCCTGTGTGAGTGGGGAGGTGAGTTATTTGAAAGGTTTGTTGGTCATTTTAATCCACACACTAGTGCTCACCCACTGATCCAACTCCTCTCTTCCCCCACCCCCAGAAGCAATTAGTTCCTTAGAAAACAGCAACATCAACAGTTTAGCAGCGGTCAAGGAAAATGACAAATTTTAAAGGCGAGTCCAGAATTGGAACTCTTATAGAAAACAAATTAGAACAAGATTTGCAGAATTATTTAAACACATTTGTCCATAACCATCTCACATTTGCATATGCAAATCTGAAAACCCACTTATGAACATATAAGTGAAGATTTCTTTTTATTTGCAATAATAGCAGTAGCAATAATGGCTACAATTTATGCTATGGTAGCATTCTGATACACTGTACGAACCATGTCATCTAATTCTCACAGCTCTGTTAAAGCGTGCGGTGCAGAGCTTCTCACTCACTCCTCAAGTGGCCAGAGCCCACATTTGAAATCAGATTCTTCTGACTTCGGAGTCCTTGCTCTTCAGATCTGCTCTCAGCAGCTGGTTCTGCTAGTCCGTTGCTTGGTCTGACTCTCCTGGCTGTGGAATGAGGGCACCTTTCGGACTTCACTCAGAGGGAGAGAACCCAGCTTCCTTCAGGAGAGACACCCCCTGCGGGGACCCCAGGGCACACCTCGGCCCTAGCTGACATCCAAATGAGAGAATGGGGCTTATTGTTACTCTAATTTTATTCTTCAGATGTCAACCACGTCTTTGGACATAAAAAAGAATGGGCTTTTGAAATAATTTCCAAGGACTTCTGATTTTTTTTACTTGCTAAAACTTTCACGTGCTGAGATTTGAATTATATGTCAAATTCTCAAATCAGATGTAAAAGCTATTGAAAGACTTAAACAGCTTTCAAGATCAAGTTGAGAGGCTAGATATAGTTGAAGGGGAAATGATATATATTCAATTTTAATGTTAGAATTCAAGTTATTTAAACTTAGCTGAGGTGGTAGTCATAAGGTTTGCGTGTGGAAAACAGATGAAAATACTAAGTCCATTTTAATAGTGAGAACATACAGACTAGATGGAAAATTTAATGGAAGCATCTTTCTCCTGGTTTTCTTTCTTGTTATTATATTTCAAGCAACAGTTCTGTCCTGCCAAGTCATCATACGACACTGAATTTAGAACTCTTGTGGGCACATATTTCAACAGAAAGATTCCCTTCCTATAATGCTAATAATTTCAGGCAGCTTTTTTGAATGTCAGTGGAAATTTAGGGTGCCCCGATAATATATTGATTTCCAAAAGTAGAAATGTGGTTTTAATATAACTGCTTGCCAATATTACTGTCATCCTCTCTTGGGCTATATTTATTTTTGAAAAATGAAAATGGTAGTTTTATTTTAGCAAGAGCAAGTATGGAGATCTTTAATTTAAAAGACGTTGGTAAATCTTGTGTAATTGCTTCAGCATTGAATTAACACTGCATTTTCCTGTGAACTCATGTATTCAAATAGATGAGTAGAGGGGGAGACTCAGTGAAAGAATCCGGAGATTAACCACATTGTTTCCATTGATGTAGGAAGGCATAGGGATTTGTGGTTGGTGTGCAGAGGGATATTGTGTGGACAACGTGGCTCAAAAGAAGCATGCTTAGTAGAAGGTAAGTGGGAGGGCATTCATGGATGAGGTAGAAGTTAGGAACAAAATGCAGAAAAAATTATTGTGGAGTGATATTCCTGTGAGCATTTGCTCAGCCCAGACACTCAATACCAGTGGGAAAACTGGCAAAGGAGGGAGACAGCTCTGTCTTTTGACTTGTCTAGGTGGTTTTATTCTGCTACAGAGTAAGACATCTTATGAAATTGGTATATTTTTAAAATAATTCATTATTAAAAAATAATTTATTATTTTGAAAATCTTTTTTTAATAGCAAAGCAAAGCCTTTTTCATAGTAGGAAATGTAGAAATACATGTAAGGATAAATAAAAAACAATTATAAACGTACCTTCATAGATAAACAGTATTAAGAATGTTGTATTCTTTCTAAAGTAACTCCTTGCAGGTGTGTATGTGTACATGTTTGTATAAAGCAATAATGAAAACAGAAATTGTACAGTTTTGTAATCTACTTTCTGTACACAGGTTGGAAATATTCTTCCAGGAATTATTTTTTCTTTAAAATTTAATGTCTATATGTAGAATAAACAGAAAAATGTGAATTCTGGACTTAATACTGGAACACCTTTGTTCCGGCCCACAAAGTGGCTAGGGATGTGGAAAAGACATAAACTCTGAGGGGAAGAATCCTTGCCATATTGGATTTCTTATTATTTAAAAAAAAATGCTGGGCAGAAGCAAAAACATATTATTCACACACTAGATTTTAAAAAAAATCCAGGGATCATAATGTGCTACCAAGTCTAGAAAGAAATATGAGTCATGTTTGTTTGTTTGTTTTGTATATCCAATTCACACAGTTATCTGACAAGCATTATTTTCTTCAATATATGAGAGGTATTAAAAATACAAGTCAGACTTTCTGGGTTTGAACCCTGAGTCCTAAGCCTCAGCACCCTCTTCTGTAAAATGGGTAGGATTAGTAAGGTATTGTGAAACCAAATACAATTCACTGATGCCAAATGCCCATGCTGTTGCTGTGGTTAGACTCTAGTGGCTGTCCACTCTCCTTCGATTACATGGAACTCTCCAATACGGTTTCCTTCCTTAACAATAGAAACTACAATTTTTTACTCTCGTATGTGTGGCTTCTACCATAGCTGTCTGACTTATAATGAGGGGCAAAAATGTACAAACAAGCAACAACAACAAAAAATCAAATCTGCAAAGAAAAACCCTCTCTGTATCTTTGTCGTCCAGCCTTTAGTTCATTCTATGAGCTACCTGAAAAAAATCCTTCGGTTAAATTTTTTAAAACTTAAGTTAGTCCTATAATAGCCCTAGCTATTATAGAATACCAGTTATTAAATGGACTCAGATGCCCCCAAGGCTAGAATAGATTTCAGTGTTCATAGGGGAGAGATGTTTAGAAGAAAGTTATTTTTCTACTTGATCAGTTATAGGGAATATTTCAAATCATGACAATATTTCCTTCACTATATGACCTTGTGAAGGAGGAAGAAAATTTCCCCTACCCTCAAATAATGACAGTTTTACTTCTTCCTTTCTAATTTGGATGTCTTTTATTTATTTTCTTGTCTGATTGCTGTGGCTAGGACTTCCAATACCATGTCAAATAAAAGTGGTGAAAGTGGACATTCTTATCTTGTTTCTGATCTTAAGCAAACCTCCTATTGCCTTTTCCTGTTAAGTATGATGTTAGTTGTGAGTTTGCCATATATAACCTTTATTATGTTGAGGTATTTTCCCTCTGTTCCCATGTTGCTGAGTTTCCATCATAAATGGGTGCTGGATTTGGTCAAATACTTTTTTCTGCACCTATTTATGTGATCATATGATTTTTAGCCTTCATTTTGCTTATGTGCTATATCATGTTATTTGATTTGTGGATATTGTACCAACCTTGCATCCCAGGGATAAATCCCACTTGGTCATGGTGTGTGATCTTTTTTAATGTATTGTTAAATTTGGTTTGCTACTATTTTGTTGAGGAATTTGCATGTATGTTCATCAGGGACATTGACATGTAATTTAATTTTTTGTAATGTCTTTGTTTTGGAATCAGGGTAATGCTAACCTCATAAAATGAACTTAGGAGTCACCCCTCTTCTTTAATTTCTTTGAATAGTATGAGAAGAATGGGTATAAATCTAATTTGAATGCTTGATAAATTTTACCTGCAAAGCCATTTGGGAAGGACTTTTGATTGTTGGTAGTTTTTGATTACTGATTAGATTTTGTTAGTAGTAATCTGTCTGTTCAAATTTTCTGTTTCTTCATGATTCAGTCTTGGGAGATCTAAAGTTTCCATTAATTTATCCTTTTCTTCCAGATTGTCCATTAGGTGGCATATAATTGTAATATTTAAAAAAAATAATCTTTTGTCAGTAGTTACATCTCCTCTTTCATTTCTGATTTTATTTAGGTCCTCTCTCTGTTTTCTTGATGGTTCTGGGTTAGATTTATCAATTTCGATTATCTTTTTAAAGAACCAGCTCTTGTTTTCATTGATCTTTTTTATGTTTTTAGACTCTATTTTATTTATTTCTGTTCTGATCTATATTATTTCTTTCCTGCTATTCAGTTTTTGGTTTTGTTGTTGTTGTTTTTGTTCCTTTAGGCATAAGGTTAAGTGGTTTATTTGAGATTTTTTTTCTTGTTTCTGAGGTAGGCCTATGTTGCTATGAATTTTCCACTTAGGACTCCATTTGCTGTGCCTCATAGATTTTAGGTAGTTGTATTTTCATTTTTATTTGTCTCAAGATATATTTTAATTTCTTCCTTGATCTTATTGTTAGACCATTCATTGTTTAGTAGCATGTTATTTAGTGTCCATCTGTTTGTGTGTTTTTCAGTTTTCTCCTTGTAACTTATTTCTGGTTTCACACCATTGTGGTCAGAGAAGATGTTTGATTTGATTTCAATCTTTTTACATTTATTGAGACTTGTTTTGTGGCCTAACATGTGGTGTATCCTGAATAATGTTCCATGTGTACTTGAAAATAATGTATTTCTGCTGCTTTGGAATGAATGCCTCAAAAATATCAATTAAACACATCTGGTTTAATGTGTCATTTATTGCCACTGTTTCCTTTGTTGATTTTCGGTCTGGATGATCTATCCATTGATGTCAATGGGTTGTTACAATCCCCACTGTGACTGCGTTACTCTTGATCTCTACCTTTATGTCTGTCACTATTTGCTTTATATATTTAGGTGCTCCTATGTTGGGTGCATAAATATTCACACCATTATGTCTTGTTGGATTGTTCCCTTCATCATTATAAAATGCCTGTGTACTGGTATGTCTTTGGATCTGAGGTGGGTCTCTTGTGGACAGACAACATATGTATAAATCTTATTTTCTTACCCATTCAGCTATCCTCTGTCTTTTGATTGGAACCTTTAATCCATATATATTGTAAGTGATTATTGATAGGTAGTATTTATTGCCATTTTATTATTCATATATATGTTTTTTTCTTCTTATTATAGACATCCCTTTAACATTTCTTGTAATATTGGTTTGGTGGTTATAAACTTCTTAGGCCTTTATTTTTTTTCTGGAAAGCTGATTATCTCTCCTTCAGTTTTAACTGACAGCCTTGCTGGTAGAATAATTTTGACTGGAGGTCCTTGCTTTTCATCACTTTCAGGATTTTGTGCCAATCCCTTCCAGCCTGTAAACTTTCTGGTGAGTAACCAGCTGACAGACATATGGGAGCTCCTTTGTAGGTAACTAACTGCTTTTCTCTTGCTGCTTTTAAGTTTCTCTCTTTGAAGTACAGATTGGTAGTTATAAAATAGCCATGGGAATATAAAGTACAGTATAGGAAATGAAGTCAGTAACATTGTAATAACTGTGTTTGGTGACAATTGGGTACTAGAAATATCAGGGGAATACTTTGTAAAGTATATGATTATCTAACCACTATACTGTACACCTGAACCTAATCTATACTAATAAAAGAGTAATATGCTAATTAAACCATATAGACTGGATGTGTTCTGGACATCCTTCCAGATGTCCTTCTGGATGTCCTTCCTGACAAAACCACAGCGGCTGCGAGGGCCGAGGAGGGCTGGCAGCTGTGGCGGAGAGCAGGCCTAAGCCATCAGTAGGACATCCCCTGAGGGCTCCCGGACTGTGAGAGGGAGCAGGCCGGGCTGAATGACCCAACACCCCCCCCCCCCCAGTGCAGAATTTTCGTGCACCAGGCCTCTAGTACAAAATAATAATGAATGTAAACTAGAATTGAAAACAAATATTTTTTAAACATTCTCTCTTTGTGTTTAAACTTTGTCATTTTAGTTATGATGTTTCTTGGTGTGGGTCTCTTTGTATTCATCTTATTGGATACTCTCTGTGCTTCCTGGAATTGTATGTCTATTTCCTTTGCCAGGTTAGGGAATTTTTCAGTCATTATTTCTCCCAACAGTTTCTCAATCCTTTGTTCTCTCTCTCTTACTTCTGGTACCCCTATAATGTGTATGCTGTTAAACTATTCTTATTTTTAATGTTTTTTTTCTTTTTGCTGTTTCAATTGGGTATTTTCTGTTGCCTTGTCTTTCAAATTGCTGATTTAATCCTCTGCTTCATCTAATCTGCTGTTGACTTGTTTCTAGTGTATTCTTCATTTCTGAGTTGTTCTTTTTTTATGGTTCTACTAGAGGCCCGGTGCACGAAATTCGTGCACTGGGGGAGGGTGTCCCTCAGCCCAACCTGCACAGTCTCCAATCTGGGACCCCTCGGGGGATGTCTGACTGCCTCTTTAGGCCCGACAGGGATCGGGCCTAAAGAGGCAGTCAGACATCCCTTTCACAATCCGGGACTGCTGGCTCCCAACTGCTCGCCTGCCTGCCTGATTGCCCCTAACCACTTCTGCCTGCCAGCCTGATCACCCCCTAACCCAGTGATGGGCAACCTTTAGAGCTTAGTGTGTCAAACTTCGCCAAAAAACTGAGCATAACTCGGGTAGTGTGTCACTTTGAGGAAAAAACTAACTCCAAGACTCTAGTCGCAAATGTTTCATCCTCAGGAGCAGCAAATGTTTCATCCTCGGCATGCTGCCGCGTGTCATCAGAAATGGCTACGTGTGTCAGTGCTGACACGCGTGTCATAGGTTCGCCATCACTGCCCTAACCACTCCCCTGCCAGCCTGATCGACGCCTAACTGCTCCCCTGCCAGCCAGATCATCTCCAACTGTTCTCCCCTGACAGCCCGGTCACCCCCAAATGCCCTCCCCTGCATATTCTCTCTTTATTAGATAGGGTTTTTTCTTTAACATATTGGACAGCTCTAACTGGTTTGGCTCAGTGGATGGAGTGTCGGCCTGCAGACTCAGGGTCCCGGGTTCTATTCTGGTCAAGGGCATGTACCTTGGTTGGGGGCACATACTGCAGGAGGCAGCTGATCGATGTTTCTCTCTCATAGATGTTTCTAGCCTCTATCCTTTTCCCTTCCTCTCTGTAAAAAATCAATAAAATTTATTTTAAAAAAACCATATTGGACAGTGTACCTGCCGTGGTCTTGACAAAACAGTAAAAATGTAAACCCAAACTAAAAGTGTCATAAAATAAACTCCTTAAACAGGAATTTCATGAGACTTGGAAAGGTGATATCCTGTGGTTGTTTCTTCCTTTTTTTCTTCTCTTTCTTTTTCTTGATGTTTCATCTTTTGTCCTTTCTTACTTTTCTCCTTGTATTCCTTTTCTGTCCTCTCTTTCTCTAATCTTTTCCTTTGGTAGAATCATCAGTACTTGAATCGCTCCCTGGGGGGCGCGGGTGCCTCCCAGCCAGACACCTAGGGCTGCCTCTGGGAGGGGTTGGTGGCGTGGGGTTGAGGGCGCCTCCCATCCAGACACCCCGGGCTGCCTCTGGGAGGGGTTGGCGGCGTGGGGTTGAGGGCGCCTCCCATCCAGACCCCCCGGGCTGCCTCCGGGAGGGGATGGCAGTGTGGGGTCCTGGGCGCCTCCCAGCCAGACACCCCGGGCTGCCTCTGGGAGGGGATGGCAGTGTGGGGTCCTGGGCGCCTCCTATCCAGACACCCCGTGCTGCCTCTAGGAGACATTGGCGGTGTGGTGTCAGGACGCCTCCCAGCCAGACACCCCGGGCTGCCTCCAGGAGGGGATGGCAGTGTGGGGTCCAGGGCGCCTCCTATCCGGACACCCCGGGCTGCCTATGGGAGGCGTTGGAGGCGTGGGGTCGGGATGCCTCCCAGCCAGACACCCCGGGCTGCCTCCGGGAGGGGTTGGTGGTGTGGGGTCCTGGGCGCCTCCCAGCCGGACACCCCGGGCTGCCTCCGGGAGGGGTTGGCGGTGTGGGGGCGCGGGCGCCTCCCAGCCGGACACCCCGGGTGGCCTCCCAGGGGTTGGTGGTGTGGGGCGCGGATGCCTCCCATCCGGACACCCCGGGCGGCCTCCCGGAGGCGATGGCAGTGTGGGGGCGCGGATGCCTCCCATCCGGACACCACGCCTCCCATCCGGACACCACGCCTCCCATCCGGACACCCCGGGCGGCCTCCCGGAGGCGTTGGCGGCGTGGGGGCGCGGGCGCCTCCCAGCCGGACACCCCGGGCGGCCTCCCGGAGGCGATGGCGGTGTGGGGGCACGGACGCCTCCCAGCCGGACACCTCGGGCGGCCTCCCGGAGGTGATGGCGGCGTGGGGGCGCGGGCGGCCTCCGGGAGGGGTTGGCGGCGTGGGGGCGCGGACGCCTCCCATCCGGACACCCCGGGCGGCCTCCCGGAGGTGTTGGCGGCGTGGGGGCGCGGACGCCTCCCAGCCGGACACCCCGGGCGTCCTCCGGGCGGCGATGGCGGCGTGGGGGCGGACGCCTCCCAGCCGGACACCCCGAGCTGCCCGGCTCTCAGTGGCAGTCCTCCCTGGGACTGGGGAACTCCGGCGGGGCTGAGCGCACTGGTCGCCGCCATCTTGTGGCTATGGGGGCCGCCATTTTTGTCGCGGAGGTACGGTTAATTTGCATACTACTCTATTATTAGATAGGATGTTGTTGTTTTTAATGCTTACTTGAGCACCCTATAACCAGTGTTTTGAACTCTGTATCTGGTAGATTGCTTGCCTCCATTTCATTTAGTTCCTTTTATGGAATTGTGTCCTGTGTTGTCATTGGGGTGTGTATTTTTGTCTCCTCGTTTTGGCTGCCTCCCTCCTATGTTTCCCTGTCTTGGTAGGGTGGCCTATGTGTAGATGACCTGTGGGGCCCAGTGGTAGTCTCCCTGATCTCCTGAGCTGAGTGATCCGGAAGTGCCCCTTGTGTCGGTTGTGTGTGCCCTCCTGCTATAGTTGAGGCTCAAGGGCTATTGGCAAATCAGTGGGTGGGGCTGACCCTCAGGCTGACTGGGTGTGAATATTGGCCATGACTACAGCATATGAACTGCTGATGCCATGGAGCAGGAATTGCCCCAGCTGGCTCTGGTGCCTGTTGAGACCAGTTTTGGGGTGTGCTCCTTGTGGAGCTAATCAGGTGGTGCTCGGTTATGGTCTGAAGCTGGCCTCTGAGAGTGTTGGTTCCGTGGCCTTTTGGGAGTGACTCTGGTGCAGGCTAAGGTCAGCTGCTGCTGTGTCCAGCCCAGGCAACATGGTAGGAGCTACAAAACATTTATCCATTGGTAGGTGGCTTTGATGGGCCTGGAGGTATGTGCTAGAGGCCATGCTGCAAACTGAGGCTGCTGCTGAGAAGGCTAAAAAGGGCTAATTCCAATGTAATCCTGGTATTTGGGAGGGAGAGGGGGGGCTAGCAATCTGAATCCATGCCAGCAAGCCCAGTGTACATTCTTGATAACCTATAATTAAGTCACTACCTCCTTCCCAGAAACTGGTCTTGCAGAACCTGTTACAGAGGCCATAAAACTGTGAACAGTGCACTGCCCCGGAGGGAGGGTTATTAACTCTGGCACCAGGCCAGACTGTCACATATGGCCTGGAGACCCCCAACACCTGGGGGCCTTCTTGCAAGGCCCGCAAAAAGGACCGGAAGCATAATCCATGTTTGTGGGACAAAGACCCCAGAAAGATATAAAAGAGAAGCCCCCTGCATGTTACCTTACTCAGATTTGGAAAGTTATTCCCTGAGTCCGCCTGCATAAATAAACAGTGTCCCTCCTTTTCTTTAAAGCATTGCTTGGCTTTTCTTTGGTCTTCTGCAGCACTGCCACTAGTACCAGGCCTGGGACTAATCAACAGAAGGCACAGGGCACCCTGGATCTGTTACTGCCTTCTGGCTGCCTCTAAAGCTCAGCCCAGAAAAGAGCCTTGGGCC
Source organism: Eptesicus fuscus (assembly GCF_027574615.1). Lineage (NCBI taxonomy): Eukaryota > Metazoa > Chordata > Mammalia > Chiroptera > Vespertilionidae > Eptesicus > Eptesicus fuscus. The sequence goes on along the minus strand of NC_072490.1, from coordinate 56,986,943 downwards.
ATATTCAAATTGGGTGAGGCGAGGTCATCACCACCAGTCTCCACGTGGTTTCCTTGATCTCCTTTGTTGTCAGAGCTGTTCAGCTGGTCTTCGGTGGGCTCTCCGGGTTGACTGTGCTATGAATTAGTTGTAATTTTGATGTGGTCCTGGGGGAGGTGAGCATGGGGTTCACCTGCTTCTCCATCTGACAGGAATTTGTTAGGTGGCTGAAGGAGGAACGTGGGAGGCCAGCGTGGTGAGGAATCACCAATTTATTCCATCATCCGCACACCAGGAGGCTGAGCCTGGATGGCTCCAGCCCCAGTGACGGGAGTGGGCGGTTTTTAAAGGACTTTTGGTGGCTTTTCTGGGCGGGGAATTCTCTGTGCAGGTCAGGACGGGAGAGGTAAGGAATGTGGTCTCAGCAAGTAAGTGTGGTCTCGGCAAAAGGGAACGTCCATAGTGAAATGGCCTGAAGGTCAGTTCCCGGGGGAGGGGCATCCAATCAGGTATTTGATCGGACCTAACAGAATTTGCAGCCATTTCCAACAAAAACTCTAAATCCAGGAGGAGTAGAAAGAAACTGCTTAAATAAAACAAAATATATTTACCATGAACCAATGCAGTCTTAGCTAAAAACCATTTCAGTTTCTGGCTATATTTTGCCATTTTTAACCCATCCCGTTTCATTTCCCACTCCTCCCTGTCACAAGCACACATTTTTGTTTGTCTATATTTCAGTCACTGTGCTGTGTCACAATTTAAAAAAATTTAAATATATAATTCAAAAAGAAACATGAAAAAGTAGCAGCAAATGAAAATAATATAGAAAAAGTGACAGACTGGAGGAGCAGGTTAAAAAATACTGAGCAACTTAAACTCAATTTCTCTATTCTGAATCTGAGGCAAATTAAAATTTAGCTAAAAGCATATTATGGGTTAATATTTCAACCGATAGAGTCACTGATTTTTTAATAATTAAGTGATCTCTATTATAATAGTCTCTGAAACGAAGAAAACCAAAGTGAAAAACTGTGATCGCACGTTACCAAAGGGAAGAGCATGCATTTGTGTATCATTTCAATGGTGCCTGCTGGTCTCTGGGGTGAAGTTTGCATTTAGAGCATCCCAAGTGACTGTGGAGGCTGCAGGGAGGGGGGCAGTGGCTGCAGGAGTGTTTAGTTAACAATCATTGCCCCTTGTTTGTACCTGACCCCTACTGACTCTAAACAGGAGTTGAACTGTGTTGGAAGAACAAAGCCATCAACGTAAAGCAAATCTTGGTAAAGGCAGCTGGGATCAGCAAGGAAAGGAAATAAGGTAATTTGTTCAAGTTGTATATTTGAATAGTAAGAATTTTTTTCCTGAAAGTAACATAAATTTGGAATCATTAAAAAACCACCAAAGAAAATATGAATGTTATTTCTGTGCTTTCTTTCTTTTTTTTTTTATAATATATTTTTATTGATTTTTTTACAAAGAGGAAGGGAGAGGGATAGAGGGTTAGAAACATCGATCAGCTGCCTCCTGCACACTCCCCACTGGGGATGTGCCCGCAACCAAGGTACATGCCCTTGACAGGAATCAAACCTGGGACCCTTGAGTCCACAGGCCGACGCTCTATCCACTAAGCCAAACCAGTTAAGGCTCTGTGCTTTCTTTTAAGGACAAGCTGTGTCTTTTTAATTAAGTTAAAGGAAAGTAAAAGCGAAAAATAATATTATTAAGCCATTTACCTAAGAAATGAGCATGTCTATACTCTCCAACTTTTCTGGAAACTATGCTGTAATGATGATTTATTTTTTCGTTGAAAAAGGAAGGCAAAGCTTTAACAGGATCTTCTCATGATTTCCTAACTTTTGCCACATTCAGGACTCTCAGTCTTAACCTAATTGCGAAGCCACAAACAGGCAGGGAGATAAGGGCGAGGCAGAGCCAGACGCAGAGCCACAGCAAAAGAGTTCAGTATTATTTTTAAAAGAAGATGCGAAACATTGAAATTCTGATTCCTCATTCTTGTGACAAAAATTGCAATGAGAGCAGGAAATGGTCCCACGTGAATCCATTGTCCTGACAATGATTTAATGAGGATGGGAAATGCTGAGAGCATAACTAATTCGCATTATGGTCCGAAAGTTGTCATCTAGTGGTTCTGCTCAGATGCCACGAAATGAAGGATGTGGAACATCAGCTGGGAGAGTGCAGGGAAAGCGTGCCTGCGGTGACATTGTGCAGCCTGAGGGCCATGCAGGATGTCAGTGATGGAGGGGGAGGGGCGGGGAAGGCGGGACTGAGTGTAGAGCATGGGGTTTGTCTGCTGAATGACAAAATAGGAATCCGTTTCAAGGTGGCATAGGTGCCAACTGGAAGAAAAAAGCCAGCAGCTAGGACAGAGACGGTGACGGGCCACTATTAAACAACAGGGAAGGAGCAAAGGCGACCACTTGTGGGCATTGCCAGGAAGCTGCAGAGCCACGGGTCTGTCCCGCAGATGGCTGGGGAAGGGCCTGGACAATAGACACAAGCCCAGTAAAGTCTGGGCGACGCAGGGAAGGTACTTGGCTGTCAGTCACACCTGGGAACAGGGCGTTGGCCGGAGCAGGTGTGACCACTGGAAGAGCGGGAAGATCTGAGATGCTTAAGCTCCCAAACGAAGGAGTTTGCTCTCTGGCGCTTGCTCTCTGCCGTGCCGGGCTCCTGGGCTCCTGCTGTAGATGGCAACGCTGGACACCGCTTTGCTTCCTGCTCTCCGGAATCGCAGCTGCACATCTTCCAGGACTGGGTTAAGGGAAATGGGACTTAGAAACTGAGGGATGTAATTCCATGCAAATAAAGCCGGGAAACAGTATCTCGATGAATTGGGATAGTGCTCCAGAAAATGGCAGTTTCTCACCTATTTTTATACATCGCAATTAAAGGAGGGACTTAGTTGGGTTAATGGAATCCATTGGTGATAGACTAGAGAGGTGGGAGAAAGCAAAGTGGGGAAACCCCTGGGATTGGATAAAAAGTAAAACAGTAGACATATGTAGGTGGGTGCAGGAACAATTAACATGATAATGAAGGAATTTGTGGTCTCTGTCCTGGCACCCACCACATTAGGTTGTGCCCCAGGGGCTCCAGAGAAAGGGAAGTTACAAGTTACCCAGACATTTCAAGGGTATGTTATCCTAGATGCAAAAAGACAGATGGGCTCAGTTAAGGTAAATGTTGACCTTGTCAGTGAAGATATCAGCCTAGGAGATGACTATCCACCATCATGGCGTTTAGTTAAAGTTTCATTTCAGACCATCCTTTGTGGTTACTCTAGGTCCCTGAGTTTGTAAGACCGCCATGCAGGCCTCCCTGAGCTTGTCAGGTTCTCATGTGGCCCCTTTTGCCCACTCTTTCTATCACACCTCAGCCTCCAGTAGGGAGGGGCCTCTGGAAATGCTTATTCTAGCGGAACCCCAAGAACCCCAGTCCCATTAGCAATGGAGAAAGATCATCCATGCATTTCTCCCATAACAACAGGAAGTAATGAAAAGATCAAATGACAATGCACAGACGGGTGAAACCTGGCTAATTTGGACACTTTTGTCTTCTTGTGGAGGTAGGTCAGCTTGTTAACAGCAATTGATTTTGTGGTTCTAATGCACTATTTCCTTTACACCCTGAGTAAATAGAGTTTACCTAAAATCTCTGATTTAAACATTATTAGTGAAGCTATCAAAAGACTCCACCCCAGCAAGAGAAGCTCTGGAATAAAGCGGTCAGTGGGAGAAAGAACATCATTTAACTCTATTATGTTGAGAGAAACCAGCACATGCTATATCAAGATTATATAGAATTTACAGCCACAAATGACAGCAGTAATTTATTTCTTATTGCCAGATAAGTTTTGACCTATTTCTCTAAGTAGAAGCTCAGGACAGTTGTGAGCACCGAGTTTTCTCAAACATCCAGTCTTTGGTGTGCATATCAAGGTGATGTTAATTGTCTGCTTACATTTAAGAAGACATGTTACCATACATGGAAATCGTGAAGAAATCATCAGGAAAATTGAGAAATAAAACTTCTTAGTTATGCATTTTCAAGTCTGACTTGCTCCCTAAAGTTCCAGCTAGTCATTTAAAGTGATTCCTTAAAAATCCTGTGTAAGTTTGGTGTAACATTTAGCTTGGTTCTCACAGGTGAATCCTTCCGAGAATAGAAATAATAGAGGCATGCTGGAGCTCAAACAATATAAGCCTCTTGGAAAAGCAATGGTATTTTATAATTACCATACCAAAGCAGCATGTTAATCATGTTCCATATTCTTTCTACAAAATAACAACAATAATAATGATAAAGATGGTGCTTTTTCCATTCAGTTTTTTGGTAAACTTTTTTATTTAAATATAATGATGAAGAGAATATGTTGAAGACGAAAAGCAAAACTTTAATAAAAATAAGAGTACTGTGATTCTCTCACCGCTAGTCAGTCTTTCAGACTAAAATAAATGAGTCTAAGCCATTAGAAAAAAATTATTGCAAACTTCTGTGTGCCTAAGCCCCTACTTTGCATTTTGATTCTTATTTAAAATATTGATTCTATCAAATGGAGGAACAGTTAGTGTCAGCAAGAAGATGATGGAGAAAACGAGGTCAAAGGGAACAATGTAAACAGTGGATTTATTTATTTACCCTTAGGTGAAGGTGCCATATTTCACTTATAGTGAACATTTATTCAATTTATTTTATTAATTTAATCCTCCTAAAGTACTACTTCACACTCTGATGCAATTTCAGATCAAACGGATCACTGTGTACTTGTTGAATTCATGGTTGATGATATGTGAATTTATAATCCAGAATGATTCATAATTGAGTGAGCTCCTTATTTTACTCCATGTTACAAGGAAGGCTCACAATGAAAGACTATGATGGTCAAGGAAGAAATGTGAAAGATATCCTCAAAAGGTGAACTATACTGTTCGGTAATAATGTCTAGTGAAAATGAAATATTTAATGTCCGCATTTAGGTTCTCGCTCATTTATTATGTGGTCATGTAAGGGATGTCAAGTGCTGATGAGATTTCAATTTGACCTGGCAAAAATGAAGTAAGCAACATACAGTATTTCATCCATTATGTCCATTTTCCCAATGAAGGATTGGTTCTATAATACTTTTTATTCAATTCAATGTCAAGGTCTTAAAAACAAATTTTAAAAGCACTTAAGAGGTTCCTTTAACAGCTGTATTTAGTAACAAATGACAGATATCTATTAATGCAAGTACATTTTGTATAAAATATTTTAATATGGATTTTAGGTGATAGTATATTCTTATTAACATCAGGTGTAAATTGACACATCACAGCAGCTCTTTTAGATGAAAGATCCATTTAGTCTCATCTTCAAATTATGGATTGATACAATATTCTGTGCCGTAATGGTTCCAAAAGCATTGTTAGTGCTATGTATTATTCATGTTTTAGGCACCATTGTTTTAGTTCATAATAGACTGTCTCACATTGAGAGTAAAGTTTATAATGAGCTAAAAAAGCGACCTAACTGTGTTATTTTAATTGGTCACCTCGTTGCCTCTGAGGACATCTGGGTGCTACATCCATACCAGCACTGGGCATTGTGCTCAAATTTGAGAAAATAAACATCTTTCATTCCTGAATGTTCTACTCTTATCACATAAGCACAGTGTGTGAGATGAGATGTTTAAAGGTGCATATAATCATCAGGTATTATGGTTATTGTGGGTAATTCAATTTGTAAATTAAAATATTTAATTGAATTAAAATTAAATGTAGTTTGGCTATGGGCCAACATATTTCCATTAGGGATAAAACAAATTCTACTACCTAGTTGTGGAATCTAAACATCATCTAACTTGCTTCCCAAACCATGCGTGCATGCAGAACCACGTGGGCAGCGGGGCTGGGCGGGGTCAGTGCAGGAGCTCCTGGCGATTCTGCGATTCCTCCAGCCAGCGGCCCATGATGCCCGCCAGCAAGGTGCAGAGGCTCAGTGTGGACACCACACAACTACGGACCGGCCCGGACTGGCCACGCTCCTGGAACTTAGTTTCCTAGTTCTAACCACTGCATAGGGATGCTGTACCAAGAGAATCAAGTGAGAAATTCAATAAAGGCTTGTTTAGCATAACAGACTACTCCATCTTTGGTGACCACTCATTTATTCCTTGGGCTTAATCCACAATAAAAGGTAGTTTAAAGCAAATCCCTGGTTGAGCTGTATTCTCAGATTGAGTGAGCCCATTGGGCGGCTATGTGGAGGCCTTTAAAGCAGCATATCTAATTATTAGACAGTGCTTCCTCTTTTAGCTGACATTAATATCCTAAAGCAATAAACATTGCTTTTAGTTTTGTGTTTCAGAACACCAAAAACAAAACTAACCCTTTCCTATACATCAGATCACTATATTTTATCAGTTGTTATTTTCTTTTTCTTTTAAATTTTATTTGTTATTATTTTTGAACAGAACACCTTCACTTGGTTCAAAAACCAAAAGAATCAGGATGTGTTGTCACAGACCCAGGACTGTGTCCCCATCCAGCCCAGGACTGAGAGCTGCAGCTCTGCCGGCCGGGGGAAGGGATGGGGGAGGGACCCAGGAGGTTGGCCACCAGCCCGAGGAGGGACCTGGACCTTGGCTCCCCTGGGAAAGGGGCCACATCTGCTGCCACCCACCATCCCTGTCCCAGCCCTGGGACCTGGCCCCAATTGGGTGATTGGGGCCTGCCGGCTGGGGACAGCTCCTGTGTTGAGCATCTGCCCCCTTGTGGTCAGTGTGCATCATAGCAACCGGTCTTTCGGGTCTTTCCATCATAAGAGTCGCTTAGGCTTTTACATATATATATAGATTGTTTTAGTTCCTTGTCCTAGTCTATATTGATAATATAACCATTAGTTTCCACTTATTAAACATTCAATAGGTGCCAGGCCCTGTAATATGCACTTTATACTTATCATTTATCACTTCATTTATCACTTTAAGATTCAATATTGTCCCCATTTACAGATGAGGAAACTGGTGCTCAGAGAAGGTAAATCACTTGCCAGCATCACGGACCCAGCAAGTGGTAGTCACAATGTATGCCTCAGTTTTGATCCTATTGTCCAAGAACAAACTGTCCTTCCCAGCTGTCGGTCAGCTACAAAGAACAACTGCTGTCTTCATGTAAGCAGTTGGGAAATCACAGATTACGATGACTCAGGATTGGACCATGAGTGGATTCCTAGAAAGAATCTCAACTAAGACAAGAGACTAAGCCAATAGTATATCACTAACTAATGACAATGGGAAGCAAGCTATTATCTTAGCTGAGGTTCCCCAGAAACCCAGAACCAGGAGGGTAGTAGATACATACAATAAGGTATTCATCAGAAGAATTGGCTGATATGGTTGTGGGGGCCCAGAAGTCCCATAGTTTGTTGTCTATAAGCTGAAAACCAGGAAAGCGAGGGTGTAGCTCCCAGTCCAAGGCTGGAGGCCTGAGAAGTTGGGGGGTTCCTGAGTCCAAGGGCCCAAGAAACTTGAATTTTACTGTTGGATGGCAGAAGATGGGTGTCCCAGCTCAGGCAGGGATGGGGAATGCACCCTTCCTCCACTTTTCTGTGCTATTGGGGCCCTCAAGGGGTGAATGGGGCCCTCCCACACTGGTGAGGGCAGATCTTCCCGACTCGGTCACTGATTCCACTGCTCATTTTGTACAGACCCCATCACTTTTGCTTGATATCTTGTACAGATTCAATTTACAAGAGTCACCTCTTTTTGTAGTCACTGGCCCTGGAATTGTATGCATCATTCCCAGCAAATTTAACTCTTAGAATATTTAAAATATCACTTTAGAGTTTGGTGAGGACAACTGCTATGCAGTAGGAAGCAAGACCATGTCTGTCCCTTGTAACGTAGGTAGTATTTGTGCAAAGCAGAACATGCACTAGTTTTAATATCTAATCTTGGGAGATATAATTTTATGAGAACTTGAAAAATCTAAATTTGAAGTAGTGCATTATAAAAATATTAATAAAGTTTCACTTTATGCAAAAAATTAAAATAATAGAAATTTTTCCAAAATTTAAAATTTCATCAGAGACTGCAGTTTAAAGTATGTAGCCCAGGAAATTGTGTTCACGCTACTCCCAGAAAAGACTGCTCACCCCCTTTGATTCTATCACGTGGAACACAATGGGATGTGCTGGAGTTTAATATTTTAATATTCACTGTTATTAAAAACCATTTTAAGCTATCCTACCTAATAAAAGAGTAAATGCAAATTGACCTCACCTTCACTACGCCCAAGCCACGCCCACCAGCCAATCAGGGCGAGTATGCAAATCAACCCAACCAAGATGGTGGTTAATTTGCATACATAGGTGCCCTGAGCGGACCCCCTGTGACGGATCGCAGGGAGCTGGGGGTTGCTTCGGCCTGGTGCTTTAGGCTTTAGGAGTGGGAAGGGGCCAAGCCTATGATCAGAGGTGCCGGGGAAACCCCTTCCCAAGCCTAAAGCCTGGGGTGGAGGCTTTAGGCTTGGGAAGGGCCTGAGCCTGCGATTGGAGGTTCCGGGAGGAGTTTGAGGGGACAACCCCTTCCCAAGCCTAAACCTGGGGCGGAGGCTTTAGGCTTGGGAAGGGGCTGAGCCTGCAATCAGAGGTGCAGGTGGGGAACTCCTTCCCAAGCCTAAAGCCTGGGGTGGAGGCTTTAGGTTTAGGAAGGGGCCAAGCCTACGATCAGAGGTGCCAGGGGGGAACCCCTTCCCAAGCCTAAACCTGGGGTGGAGGCTTTAGGCTTGGGGAGGTGCTGGGGGGAACCCCTTCCCAAGCCTAAACCTGGGGTGGAGGCTTTAGGCTTAGGAAGGGGCCAAGCCTACGATCAGAGGTGCTGCGGGGGAAACCCTTCCCAAGCCTACACCTGGGGCGGAGGCTTTTGGCTTGGGAAGGGGCTGAGCTTGGGATTGGAGGGAAGGGGAAAATATCAATGGAAACATATCCTTAGGTGAGGATAAAAAGAAAAAGAAAGAAAGAAATGCATATCCTATGAAAGACACATCTTGAAAATGCTTAAAGAAAGTTGTCATTTTTTCATGGTGAAGGGACTGGAGTCCGTGTTGATGAAAATACCTTGGTGGCTGCGGTGACTGGCAGTGGCTGCAGCAGCGGGGTGATGGGGCTGGTGCCTTCCCCTGATCAGCCCGGTCGCCTCAAGCAAAGGGAGGCCAGACTGCGGCTTAGGTCCGCTCCCAATGGGGAGCGGGCTTAAGCCATCCATAGGACATCCCCTGAGGGCTCCCAGTATGTGAGAGGGGGCAGGCTGGGCTGAGGGACCCCTCTCCAGTGCACGAATTTTGTGCACCAGGCCTCTAGTCTTATAATAAGCCACATATTTTTAAATTAGCTACACATACTTATCTATACATCTTTATTTAAAAATCTGGGAAGCATCCCTTTAGGCCAATCTCTGCAGCCCTCGATGCTTTGCCATAATTGCCTCCTGCCCTCCAGGCCGGCAAGCTACTGTACATCTGTTTGTTCTGTGTAATGGCTCTGCTTACAATGGCATTTGAATATCTGTTCTAGGGCTAAAGATCTTTGAAGATCAACTATCTGGATTCTATGTCTAACTAACAGAGAATTATTCCTGTCCTCCTTTAAACTACAAGGAGACATGGTGGAAATATGTGGTTTGACAAGGTAATTGGACAAATGCACTTCATTCACCCACTCTAAACTCCCCCTTAAAAAGGCCCAAGAAGATAAACATAAAGAAAAGGCTATCCAAAGTCCAAACAGAATTTCCAATAATTCTGTCTTCCTGGAAGGCAGGTGGCCAGGCACCTTCTTGTATGATCTGTTAACCAAGTCCTCACAAACAGCATCTCACATCAGAGGCAGAGGCTGTGCTGACGGGTGAAGAAGGAGCCATCTCCTCACTCTTCCCAGTCATCCAGGCCCAGACCTCTGCCCACCAATGGCAGCTCTCTGCAAATCCTTAGCAAAGCTATAGGAAAAAATATGAATTTGCAAAGAGGAATGGACAGGTATATAGTCTTGTGGATGTTCCCACACATTTCTATCAGTCTAGGGCAGATCGTTTATTCAAAAATAGATAAGGATAAAAATATTTAAATGACATTTAATAATGTTGAGTTAAAAACCTTGTACAAAGGTTCATATGCTACATAAAGCCACTTTTTAAATCATTAATCAACTGTATTCAAAAGTATATATAATAGACTAAAATATTAAATACATTCTCTAAAAAATGATTTTCATAGAATACAGAGTATGATAATGTTTAATTAACATTAAACATTAATAAACATTATAAAAATGTATATTTTAAGAGCAGTCCTCCTACTGCCCAAAATTATTTTTAAACAAAATCAAATACATAATTATAAACTATTTTGGGGATAATAAAAATGAAATGGTTATTTACAACATTTTGTATGATCCCACCAAATATAAACCAAGGGACAAATTCAAAACACGACACTTTACATTTAAAATTTAAAATACATAAACAGACAATGGGCCAGGTTTGACCTGCTAGTTATGTCTGCCTCCTCCTGTTCTTAGAGCATTGCTAAAAGGCATGAAAATTCTGACCGGTTCTTACTCTTAATGAGAAAAAATTAAAATGTGCAGGCGATGAGAGAGCCGAGCTTCCTGTCAGCACCATTGCATCCCCTTTGTCACCCAATTTTGAAGATAAGTCATGAGAAATGATGCATTACCTTCTTGTCAGGCAAACTAGCACCATTTCCCACTGGGCCTGCATAAGGCTTCAGAACCCTTCTCAACCCACTGGCTAGGCAGCCACAATTAGAACTGACAGAAGACATATAACCTACATGCAGGCCCTGGTCTTCACGACTCTCAGAGAGGACTGCCCGAGTGTGATGCAGTGCTTTGGTGTGACTGGCTGGGCTCTCCCAGAATGGAGGCGCCATCACCTTGCTAGACTTAAACTGCTGCAGCCTAAGATCACAAACACTTCCCAACCTCCTCCCTCAGGCCACGAACGCATTAAGCTAACCATCAACTAAAACCTTGAAGCCTTCTCCCTATTGGATGCTGTTGAGCCACACCTTAAATGCCTTCTAGTTTAGATCCAAGGGCATAATTTCAACTTCAACTCATTTAAATCAAATTAGCGTGCCACTGCATCTCATGCCAGCTCCATGTGGTGCCTACCGATGGTTTTAAACAGAGTTCCTGCACACGTCGTTTGAAGCTGTCTTCTTTGATAACCAAAATAACTATGTTTTAAATTACTCTCCCCATCAGGTGTTAAGATCTTTGAGATAGTATTTACATTCAAACTGTACATAATATTTACACCAGCAAATAGATTTTTTTCACAACATATAAAAATTCTTTTTTTCAAAACCATATCATTGATCTACTAAATGAAGAAGTAAAGATAACTTTAAAATTGTCCTAGTACTTTGAGCCTCAGGCACTAACTCCAGCCAGAAAAGCTTTAGACAAGTAGTTTGTTCAAATAATTCCTTGATTTCCAAATCAATCTCTTGGTTGAGCAGCGGAATGCCTGTCATCAGGGAAGATCAAAAGGTGTGCACACAAGTGGGCTTCATAGTGTTAAACAATGAAAATGTGAGTCACTGCTGTAATTCAGCTACAAACATTAACGATGGGCAGGAGGCAGTTTTGGAAAGTTGCGGGTGTTATCCAAACCTAAGGAAACATTTTCAGTATGCGTTGTGTTACCTTAAGGTGGACAATGGTACTTCCTCTATGATGGAAGAGGAGCCTCGCGTTCTGGTCTCTAATTTCTTTACCCCTCATGACACTTTCCTCAGTTTCAGTGTATACTTTCAAAATATAGTTATTTTCATTTTAGGGCCGATTTTCTTTGTGGAAAGTATAAAAAAACATTTGGTAAACTCCAATTTCTTGTGAAAGCAGAATATTTTCAATACAGAAGTTGTACTTGGATCTGTTCTTTCGCACCAGTCAGCAGGCTTCGGCTGGGAGGGGCCAGAGAGCAAATGTTTTAAGCTTCACAGGCCAAGAAGCAATGCCCTCTTTGACCCACTGTCCTCCCTGAGACACCAAAAGCCTTTTTTTTTTTTTTTCAGTCTGCATTTCAACGTGTGAAAACCATTCTTGGACCTAATGCCAACAGGTGGTGGGCCTGATTTGCCCATTATTTGGTAACCCCTGCTCTAGAGCATTGCTCATTAAACAAAATAAGATCATAGTTGTCTGGATGTCCATCAAAGCATGAAGCCTAGCATTTACATTTTGTTGTGTGACAAGATAGATTACAGTTTAAACATCACCTTAGTACCATCAAGAACATTTCACATGCTAATTTTCAGATTATTTCAACAGAAAAAATGAGGACCCCAGAGAATCCTGTTTTTTCTCTTTCATTTAACAAATATTTATTGCTATTTTCCAACTGTGTGCTGGACAATAGGAAGAAACAGATAAGACCAACGCCATGCCTAACTCAAAGACCCTCCCACTGAAAAGCGATAACATTTACAAATGACACCTTCACCCTTCATTTAAAGATTGATATGTCTCATAAAACAATATACAAAAGCTTTAAACATAGCTTTCCACAAATGAAACATGCAGTACTCTCTTTAAATTAGCCTTCAAATCTGTTTCTCCTACTATACAAATAATTTAAATATAAATATCTACACTAATAAAAGAGAAACATGCAAATTGACCATCACTCCACTATACCCACAAGCCATGCCCACCAGCCAATCAGGAGCGAGTATGCAAATTAACCCAACCAAGATGGTGGTGGCCACAGAGCTGGAGCTAGCAGGGGGCTTGGGTTGCCCCGGCGATGGAGGAAGTCAAGCTCCCCACCCGCCCTGGCTGGCCCTGGCCTCCAGTCAAGGCTACAAAGTTTCAATTATAGAAGATAAATAAATCCCAGATATTTGCTTCCAGCCGGCCCTGGCCTCTGCTCAAGGAAGCGCTGAAAAAAAAAAAGAAAGAAAATAAAAAAAAGGAGGGGCTGGGAGCTTGGGTCGCCAGGGGGTGATCAGGCCAGGATGAGATGGCAGTTGTGGGTGATCAGGCTGGTGGGGGGCGGGGCCATTGGGGGTAAGCATACCAGCAAGGGGGCCACTTGGGGGTGAGCAGGCCATCAGTGGGGGTCAGTTGGAGTTGATCAGGACAACGGGGGGGGGGGGCAGTTTGGAGTGAGCAGGCCAGCAGGGGGGCAATTGGGGGTGAGCAGGATGGCACAGGTGGCAGTTGGGGGTGATCAGGCTGGCGGGGGTATTTGGGGGGAGCAGGCTGGCGGTGGGGGGGAAGTTGGGGGTGAGCAGGCTGGCAGGCCGAATGGTTAGGGGCAATCAGGCAGGCAGGCAGGTGAGCAGCTAGAGCCAGCAGTCCTGGACTGTGAGAGGGATGTCCGACTGCCGGTTTAGGCCCGATCCCTGTAAACCGGCAGTAGGACATCTTTCGAAGGTTCCCAGATTGGAAAGGGTGCAGGCCGGGCTGAGGAACACCACCCCCCATGCACGAATTTCATGCACCGGGCCTCTAGTATTTATAATAAATAATGGACACGCAGCTCTTTGGTAACAACTTGAGGAAGAGTAAGTAACATGCATTCTAAGTGAAAACATATAAAGAATTGCAAGCTTTCCAAGTTAGAATATTTTACTTCTTCTCTTTCAAAAAAGAATTAAACTCATATGAAAAGTGCAGAGAAAATGCTAACTACCTTGGACATTCCGCCCCACGTCTCACCCAGCGGTGTTGTCTGTTTTCTGGCTGCGCAGCACCTTTGGGCATTCCTCCTGCATCGGAGTACTTCCTCGGCTGGCAGGCCCGCATCCCACGGGAACAGGAGGAAAACTTGCTTCCTCACCTCCCTCTCCAATCGGGCTTTGCCCACAGATTTCCCTTTGGAAGAGGCAATCTGGAAAAACTGGGGCCATACACGCAGACCTCGTTTTCTCCCGAGAGTGAGGTGCTGGCTGTCCAGGGCAGGGGCTGACAGAGCACTGGACTCTCACGCTCTCACATCAGGATCAGGCAGCAGCCACAGCAGGAAGTGGCCATGTCCCTGTGTGGGGGGGCAGCTCTCCTCAATCTCCTTCCCTTTGGGGCCTGCTGGGTTCCTTGCTTTGCAGTCAAGGCTAATACTCTGGCCCTGGCTGTTTGCTCCCTAACTTCATCTGTCTTAGGTTATTGTTGTGGATTGAATTGTTTCCCCTAAAAGATGGGTTGAAATACTAACTCCTGTTACCTGTGACTGTGACCTTGTTTGAAATGGAATCTTTGCAGATGTGGTTACATTAAGAGACAGTCGTGGGTCAGAATCCAATATCACTGGTGTCCTTGTAAGACAATACAATAGACACATGGAGGAGAATGCCATGTGAAGACAGACACACACAGGGAACAGGCCATGTGACAACCGAGGGGGAGATGGAGGATGCAGCTGCAAGCCAAGAACCGCTAAGGACCTCCAGCAACACCAGAAGCTGGGAAGAGGCAAGGACACGTTTCTTCTCCCCAGAGTATCAGAGGGAGCACCATCCTGCTAGTGCCTTCATTTTAAACATCGAGGCTCAGCGCTGTTAGGGAACACATCAGTGTTGTCTTAAACCACACAGCTTGTGGTGTTCAGCTGTGGCAACCCGAGGGAACTAATACAGTTGGCTTCCTCCGAGGGGAACCGGAGACAAGGATCTAGTGCCAGTGACTTTTTAAGGAAGTGCCCCCAGAAGCCAGGGAGAAAGTAGAGAAAGCGGGACAGGAGAGGTTTAAAAGCCGAGTAAGTAAGTGTGAGATCTCAGGCAAAGTCCCCGCCGCAGCCTGGAGCTTACAGCGAAAATAACATCCAGAGAGGTGCCAACTGCAGGCAGGGGAGCTGACTTCACTTCCTGTCCGGGCAGCCAATCAGTCACCTTTGTGGGCTGGCCCGCCACACCTCATGGCTGGCACTTCCGTCTCTGTGCGTGTTGGCAGAGCAGGGTAGCCCTGGGACAGCCATCTGAAGAGAGGTGTAGGTGCCAACCTCACAGAATACATTCTGGGGCGTCTGGGTGGGAAACACACAGGCACAGTAAAAGGAATTTCGGGGTATCTGGGCAAAGCACGATGGTGCCTACTATACCCGTTAGTAAATTTATTTTCTGCTCAGACTTCCTAGAGTTCAGTCTGTTGTTTGCAACGAAGAACACCTAACAGAAGAAAATTATCTGTCTTTTTAAAACCTAAACTAATAGTTTAAAGTCACCCATCTTTTAAAACATAGACAGTCCCTAGAAGGTTGTGGAAAGAAACAGTTTTTTAAATAAAGCCAGTCATGCTTTAAATGCATTAAGGGAAACTCGATATTGAAAGGAAAACCTGTGAGACATTGAGCAAAGTGACTATTCAAGCACACCAATGTTGTCACTATATATTTCCACCGTGAGCCCCGCGGCGATTCAAAATCGCACGGCGCCGCCCACCCTCGAGTTGCTGGTCTGGCCCTGCCTCCCTCTCCGGCCCTCAAAGCAGCTGTGGCCGCTGCTGATCAGGCCCTCCTCCAGCGCAGGCGGGCGGAGGCCCCTGCTGCCCTGCCTCCGATGTTGAGCGCACAACCTCCTCCTGTCTGGTCGACCCGTTACAGCATCCCAGTTAATTAGCATATTTCTCTATTTTATATATATATATATATCCTACCTTATAATAGAGAAACATGCAAATTGACCGCACCTCCGCTATGCCCATGATTGGGCCTGCGAGAGGCTGGGGGCGGGACTCCGGGTGGCCTATCCGGCCATTGAGAAGACCAAGATGGCGGCGCCCAATCCTCTTAGTTCCGGGTGTCCCGGGGGCGATCGCCACCCGGGGGGGCGTGTCTGGGCCGAGCCAGGCGCTCCCGGGAGTCCTGGGTGGCGCCGGGAGGTGATCGCCACCGGGGGGGCATGTCCGGGCCGAGCCAGGCGCTCCAGGGCGGCGATCGTCACCTGGGGGGGCGTGTCCGGGGCGAGCCAGGCGCTCCCGGGGGTCCCGGGCGGTGATTGCCACCCTGGGGGGGGGGGCATGGCAGGACTCGCCCAGCCCCTCCCAGGGTCCCTGGGAACATTGCAGGCATGTGGTTGCTGAGACCCAGACCAGGCCTCTGGCCACAGATTCATAGCTTTGCGGAGACCTAGGGCAGGGATCTGCCTCATCTGCAGAGAGACAGAGGTTCTGCAGTGCCCCCAAGACGTGGGTGGGCCCAGCCAGGGATCAAGGGGCATGGAAGGACTCCTGGCAGAGGGGCAAGGACCCTCACCCCTGAGGCGGGGGTTGAGGGGTGGAGCCACCTCAGTGAAGGGGTGCTGCACTGCAGGGTACTGGACTGACTGAAGTGATTCAGAGAAGCTCCTAGTGCTAATGGGCCTCGCTCAGGCGGCCTTCACACTTCA
Organism: Eptesicus fuscus; assembly: GCF_027574615.1. Classification (NCBI taxonomy): domain Eukaryota; kingdom Metazoa; phylum Chordata; class Mammalia; order Chiroptera; family Vespertilionidae; genus Eptesicus; species Eptesicus fuscus. Next base: position 56,970,549 of record NC_072490.1, on the reverse strand, counting down.
GAGGCAGTGACTACTGCTCCTGCCTTCACCCAAAAGCAAGCTCGCTACACCCTGCCCCATGGCAGAGCATGCCTAGGTAGTGAGTGGGAAGCCTTCCACCTGCTTCGGAGAAGGGGGGGCAGTAAAGAATGGGGGGAGAGGAAAGAATGTGGAGCATCCGCAATGAAGAGGTGCTTGAGAAAGAGGCTGGGAAGCCTGACTGGAAGGTTTGTTCTGTTTGCTGGGCCGCTGCCCCTTAGGAAGCGCAAAGAGCATGGCTCTGAGGGCTTCCTGTGTGCTCTGAGGGCTTCCTGAGTCAAGTTCCACAGCCAACTGGAATTGGCCTCAGTTTCCTGGTCTGTAAAATGGATGAAGCATGTCCCAGTGCCTTCACTGAGCTTTGATGGCCAATTGAGATACTATATAAAGAAAATGAGGGAAGAAGTGAGAAAGAAAAGGGACAAAAAACACAAAAGAAAGATTGAAAGGAACCTGTAAACCCATTGTCACTTAAATAGGGAATATAGTCAGTAGTGTTGTAATGATGGTATGATGCCAGGTGGGTACTAGAAATATCGGGGAACACTTTATAAAGTATATGATTGTCTAACCACTATTCTGTAACTAATATAATACCTGAAACCAATACAAAATAATGTTGAATGTAAAGAAATGAAAATTGGAGTGAAATTTTTATAAATTTCAAAGTTTAAATAAAAGCTGTAAAGGAAGGAAGGGGAGAATAAAAAGTGTTTTTCATTTTGCCACTTCATTAAAAAGACAGTTGTCTTTATGTGGTGCTTTTATACTTTTCTAAGTCATTATCTCATTTTAATTTCCAGGCAACTTAAAGACAAGATAAGTATTCCCTCCACTATTCAAAGAAAGGAAATCTTGGTGTCTGGTCCTAATGATTCAATCGTCAAGCCCTTATTGTAAAGCAGGGTTAGTAAAATTTTCTGTGCAGGGTCATATCTATACTAATAAAAGCCTTGGGGGTGATCAGGCCAGCAGGGGAAGGTATTTGGGGGCAATCAGGCCCACAGAGGAGCAGTTAGGGGTCAATCAGGCCAGCAAGGAAGCAGTTAGGGGGCAATCAGGCAGGTAGGTGAGCAGTTAGGAGCCAGCAGTCCCGGATTGTGAGAAGGATGTCCAACTGCAGGATTAGGCCCGATTCCTGTGAATCGGGCCTAAACCTGCAGTTGGACATCCCCCGAGGGGTCCCATATTAGAGAGGGTGCAACCTGGGCTGAGGGACACCCTCCCCAGTGCACGAATTTCGTGCACCGGGCCTCTAGTGTGTGTGTGTGTGTGTGTGTGCTTTTATACTTTTCTAAGTCATTATCTCATTTTAATTTCCAGGCAACTTAAAGACAAGATAAGTATTCCTATTATCAGCAAATATAGAGCAGTATACTTGCGACTATAAAAAATATAAGCTATACTTCCTGTTTCCTGTTTTTAATGGTTCTTATGCCAGTATCTGTGAGATCTTTGGCCACGTCACTTAACATCACTGAGCCTCAATTTCCCTTTCTGTGAAATGTTGGTATTATTGCTACAAACTGCAATGGAGATCATTACGTACCTTACAGAAATGCTTTTTGTGAATGTAAATGATTACATAAATCTAGGGTGTCCCTCAAAGATGTATACACATGCACATTTGGGGGGTACACTATGTAATGATATTAGGAAGCACGTAAGAACGTGGTATGTACGATAGATCCTATGGTGACCACAGGGAAAACACAGAGCTGGCTCATGGGGCCCGGGGAGGCCTAGCAGTGGGTGTTTTCCTCTGGAAGGCACAGGCGCACTGCACAGTTGTCACTGGATTCCAGGAAACCCTTGAACATTTATCTGCTGACTCTAATTCCAAATGCATCAGGTGAAACTCCAGTTACAACTTACCTTCCCACAGAGCTTGCTGCAAGGAGGTGACGTGCTGAGCAAATGTGCGAGGCCCTGAGATGGTGCTCCTCGGTGTGATTTGAGAGTCACTGTCCTGGTGGGCAGGCCTGTGCATTATGAACATGGCTAATACGAGTTTGGCCTTACGCGAGGACTCTACTCTCAGTGCATAAAATCAAGCTTGTGAGCTGTCGGAGTGATAACCAGACCCTAAAACGTTTTCAATTCCCAAGGTAGCCCCGGTCACGGCTCGGCCAGTAGCCAGCAGTTTCTTCCTTGAAACTTCTACTCAATTTATGGCATTTTAAATGAAATAAATGCCATAATTTTCTTTAGGTTCTTGAGATCCCTTTAATTAAGTATGTAGGAAGCATATAGAACTCAGAGTAATAATAGTCTATAGAAAACTGTTCATCATTTTCAACAGCTCATTTGAATACAGATGGTAGTTTTATGGACTGCTGGTTTCCAAAAGAGAAACCAAAGAAACCTCCTCTATTTTTCTCTCCTTTGGATATAATCCCTTGATTACTGATACATAATATGTGTTTATGGTAATTTGATTTTTGTTTGTTTTTCAATCTTTTCTTAATATAGAGATTCTGCAAGAATTTAAACACTTCTCTGTGTTTACATTTAGGCAGGCATCACTTAAATCATTTCTGTTGAAGTCCAGTTAAGGTAGGTTGATATTCTAGCCTGGCCCCTCTACCCTCAGAGAGAGGATCTTTCCTTTCCTTTCCCTTCCCTTCCCTTCCCTTCCCTTCCCTTCCCTTCCCTTCCCTTCCCTTCCCTTCCCTTCCTTCCCTTTTTTCTTCCTCTGCTTCTCCTCCTCCTCTTCCTCCTTCTTCTCTCCCCTCCTCCTTCTCTCTCTTCCTTCTTCTCTCCCCCTTCTCCTTCCCCTTCCCCTTCCCCTTCCTCCTCCTCCTCCTCCTCCTCCTCCTCCTCTCCTCCTCCTCCTCCTCCTCCTCCTCCTCCTCCTCCTCCTCCTCTTCTTCTTCTTCTTCTTCTTCTTCTTCTTCTTCTTCTTCTTCTTCTTCTTCTTCTTCTTCTTCTTCTTCCTGGTAATATCTGGATCACATTTCTTCCCTCTTCATCACTTCTATTCTCATTTTTTTTCTAGGATCTTCAATCTCTAATAATCCACAGACCTGTCTTTCCTTGTCTATGTATGCAGAGACCTCCTCTGTATTCAAAAGGAAAGAAACAATAAAACAAAGGACAGAGGGAGAAAATGAGAGGAAGAGAAAGAAGAAGGGAAGAAAGAAAAAAGCAAAGGAAGGAAATGAAAAGATTTGCACATATATCGCTTTTAGTTAAGCACATACACATAACTACGTTAAATTATTATTGCAAGACTCTGGGCTAGGTGTTGGGGAAGTAAAGATAAATTAGGCATTAATTACCATCTAAAAGAGCAGATATCTCACACTTGTCAATAACCTAACACAAAGCAAAGTGTGGACAGGTTCCCTAAGACAAGCGCAGACAAATGACTATGACAGTGGAAAAGGGAGAAGGAGGACATTCACTTTGCCAGGGGATGGAGAGGGCAGAAAGAGTAATGGAGAGATGGCCCCTGAGACGGGCCTTTGAGGATAATTCAGATGTGCGCTCCTTCCGATCTCTCCCATCACTTTCACTACAAAATCCTTTAAGCCCTGCTCTAGATCCCCCTTTCTAATTACCCCCACTTCCTAGATCATCTGCCTTCCACCCTCAACCCATCCCCAAACTGATTCTTCAGAGAATACCCAGGACACTTTGATGTTCAAACCCTACATCTTGGTAACCATTGATTTAAAGAAATTATTTAAGAACAAAACTTGCTCTCTTCTAAATGTCCCTACACAGTTTTATTCCAGGCTCCTTCCTACATCCAACCCAGGCCAGGGACTCTCATCAGAACTGCTTTGTAACTCCACCACCCTGCAGTATCATGGATTGTCTTGTATAAAACCCTGAAAGCAGTGATGGGCAACCTTTTGAGCTTGGTGTGTCAGACTTCGCCAAAAAACTGAGCATAACTCGGGTAGTGTGTCACTTTGAGGAAAAAAACATTATTTCGCAAATGTTTCGACCTCAGGAGCAGCAAATGTTTCATCCTCGGCATGCGGCCGCCTCAGCCGCCGCGTGTCATCAGAAATGGCCATACGTGTCAGTGCTGACACACGTGTCATAGGTTCGACATCACTGCCTTAAAGACTTAATCTAAGGCATGGTTCAAGACTGAAGTGTACACTCCGGTAACCTAAGTGCGATGGCATTGTTACCGGAGGGCGTCTGCCTCAGGTGGGCCTGGGGTGTATGGGTTCCTGACTTCATGTAGGGTAGATTCCACAACAGGCGTCCAGGTGGGTTTGAGAGAATGCTGAAAGCTGGGACGTGAAGCAAAGGAAGGGCTTCGGGTATAAAAAGGAGCAGGAGAGCCTAGGCAGCTTTGCTTTGGGAAAGCAGTGAGCCTGGGGGCTGCTGAGCTCACTGGGAGTGAAGTCACAGTGATAGCAGTGAGCCTGGGGGCTGCTGAGCTCACTGGGAGTGAAGTCACAGTGATAGCAGTGAGCCTGGGGGCTGCTGAGCTCGCTGGGAGTGAAGTCACAGTGATAGCAGTGAGCCTGGGGGCTGCTGAGCTCGCTGGGAGTGAAGTCACAGTGATAGCAGTGAGCCTGGGGGGCTGCTGAGCTCGCTGGGAGTGAAGTCACAGTGATAGCAGTGAGCCTGGGGGGCTGCTGAGCTCACTGGGAGTGAAGTCACAGTGATAGCAGTGAGCCTGGGGGGCTGCTGAGCTCGCTGGGAGTGAAGTCACAGTGATAGCAGTGAGCCTGGGGGGCTGCTGAGCTCGCTGGGAGTGAAGTCACAGTGATAGCAGTGAGCCTGGGGGGCTGCTGAGCTCGCTGGGAGTGAAGTCACAGTGATAGCAGTGAGCCTGGGGGGCTGCTGAGCTCGCTGGGGAGTCAGAGAGGAGGGGGCCTTGGGGACAGGATCAGGGGCTATGGCCTGTACAAGCTGCCTCGGCCCACTGCTCCCTGGTTGCAAGTCCCGTGGGGACCCTTAGGAGTAAAAAGTTCATGCCCGGGAATGGGCATGGGGTGCTCTGGAGAGAGCCTGTGCTGAGTCTTTGTCCTGAGGGCTTTTTCTCATTATTATTTCTTCTGAAGGTGAGACTTTAAGGGGAGGGTTTCAGTAGAATATTCATCAGTTTTCCAGGTGTGTTTTTAATACTAGTATGCTAAGGCATCAAGATGTGTGTATGGGGGAGTTTGGGATTATTCTCTGGTCTGTTTCACTGTTATCTTAGTCAGTCTGGCTTTAAAGGGTTTGCTATTTGTTCCCTGACTTGTCTGTCCTGCGTTTAGCTGCACAAACGGCACAACTGGCCTTTGCTCTCTCTGTGCCGAGGGCAGGTGGTTTAGGCTGTGTAACCTCTGGTTGGGGCGGGAGGTATAAGCCAATGGCTCTCAGTGTCCTCGGCTGGGGAGGATGAGGCCTTGCAATTCACCAGCTGGCTGCCGGCTGCCCAAACTGCTTGTCCTTGTGTAAGTTTCTTGTCTTGGTTCCCTCATTCCACTTGCCCTGGAATTTTCCTAGCTTCTTACTATCCTGCTATAGGATCATCTTTGAAAATCTTGTGTTTTGACCCATGCTTATCTTTGACCAAGACTCAGTCCAAAAAGGCACCTTTAAAAATCATATTCTAGTCCTAGCTGGTTTGCCTCAGTGAATAGAGCGTCAGCCTGCGGACTGAATGGTCCCAGTTTGATTCTGACAGGCTCGGGGCATGTGCAGGAGGCAACCAATTGATGTTTATTTCACATCGATGTTTCTCTCTGTGTGTCTTTCCCTCTCTAAAAATCAATGGAAAAATACCCTCGAGTGAAGTTTAGAAAATAAATAAATGAATAAATAAACAAACAAACAAACAAACAAATAAATAAATAAATATCATATTCTACTCCAAACTGCATTCATGAGAAATCAGTATTTTTACTAAAGATGTTGAAAAAGGCACTCTCACTGCCCTGGAGAACTGCACCAGCCACTGGCTTCTACTGGCTGCCCCATGCCTCCTTTTCTGTAGATCAAAGACCGAAATTACATAAAGATTCAAGTTGAGATGTGCTGCTTTAACTGGGAGTATAAATTAGGAAGTGAATTATGATAGAAAGGAGGGTACTAATATTTTCATCTTACATGGTAAGGTGTTGAGAGCAGTCAATGAACATAAAATGACAGTTTTAATAAATTATTGAGAGGTAAAAAGTTCTTTGGAAGGCCAAAAAGAAATCTATCAAAAATTGGTAGTAAGTGGGGAGATATAAGATGGCAAGTAATGTCCAATATTTTATATTCAAATTTGATAAATTGAGATATAGTAATGAAGCATATTATTTAACGTTTTTGGGGCAATCCCTCCAAAGAACTAAATAGGAAACCATTAAAAGTTATTTCTTCAGTGAGTGAGACTAAAGGTAGTAATGAGTGAACTGGCTAGCTACTGCTTTCATTGTAAGTCCCATTTCATTTTTTACAGTTATGTACATAGATTTATTTATTGAAATTTCACACAGAATAAAATTATTGGAAAATATTTTAATATCAATTACTTAAGTACATGATTTTTTTACTCTTTTGATCATATTGCCTTAACATAGTAAACATGTATTTTCATGATAAATCTAGATATTAGCAGAAATGAGCAGATTCAGTCCTCACTGGCATTGCTCAGTGGTTAGAGCACTGACCACACACCAGAGGGTCTGGGGTTCGATTCCCAGTCAAGGGCACTTACCTGGGTTGCAGGTTTGATCTCTGGCCTGGATCTAGGCCCGTGTGGGAGGCAATCAATCCATGTGTCTCTCTCACATCAATGTTTCTCTCTTTTTCTCCCTCCCCCCTCTAAAAATCAATGGAAAAAATATTCTTGGGTGAGGATTTTTTTAAAAAAGAAATAAGCAGATTCAGATATAAAGGTTTAATTTAAAAATAATGGGGAAAAATCTTCAGAGGGAGATTGTTTCATTTGTGAATTTTTTTTATTTTTTTATTTTTTTTTTTATTTTTTTTTAGTGTGTATTAGAGGATTTAAAAATATTTAGCATCAAATGGCCAGTGCCAGGGCTTCATTTGAGAAACACTTTCCTTAGTATTCAGCCCAGTGTATCTCACCCAAAAGCAGAGAGCCTCTGTTTTATAAACTGCCTGCCGCTGTGCTGGGGGTGAGCGCCTCCTCTGCTTCCTCCGCTCTCCCTGGCTCTGTGGCGCTTTCCAGCCTCCTGGGTGGTTTCCCCTCACTGCTCCTCTCTTCTTGTTCTCCTTTAATTTCCTCTTCTTATTCCACTAACCTTTCCCTACTTGCCATCCATATGAGAGTGTCTGAGTATGCTTTAAATTATGTTTCACATTTAGTGAGCAATTTGTTATTGTTCCTTCCTCTCATTTAAAAAGCCGACCAATGTGTTTTTTGTGTGTTTCTGTTATTAAACTAATGAATGGGGCAAAAGGAAAGGCAGGTAGGGAGGAAGGAGGGGAAAGGGGAGGGGAGGGGAGGAAGGAGTGGGGGAAGAAGATCTGAAGATACAAAGAGTCTGGGTTCTTTTTATCTACGTGGCCTTGTTTAAGTTTTCCCTTTGTGCTTCTTGATGGGAAAGAGCTGCGACAGCGCTGGGTGACGTGGTCTAAACACTCCTGTGTTTAACGGGCAGATAAAATGGCATGTGCTGAAGTGTGTAACATGCTCTATGTATACAGTGTGAAAGGATTCCCTGGGATATGGAAATGTTGGCAAATATATTAAACTACATATTGAAAGATGGGCTATTTTAAAGGAGATAAATATTCATTTTTCAAAGTTGGGGTAACTTGAAAATTCAAATTTGATAAATTAATAGGGAGTGTATAAGAAATCACTACTAACACCAGGCAGGTTGACCCTATCTTTTGACAAGTTTCTAAAGATGTACCTACCCTTTCAGGAACAGGTGCCTGTGGATTCTCCGTGCGGACGGCACAGGACCAGGGCCCTAGGAGAGGCAGGCACTGCAGGGCGAAGAGTCAGAGATCCAGGGACATTCAGAGGTGTGTCTATTGCATCACAGCTCAGTATTAGGAAGAAGCAACCTAACAAGACCCAATATATTGAAAACATATTGAACTACACACTTATAATGGGTGCATTTTATTTATGTAAATTATACCGCAATGAAGTTGGTTGGAAATCAATGCATTCATGTTGTTCCTCAGTTAAGAAACGTGTATAAAGTCTGTGGCTTAGGCTGGGCTGGGCACTGAGTGAATGAGAGCGGCAGATGCTGTCTGCCCACATGATGCTTAGAGGCTATTGGGGGAGAGGCATTAGTCAAAGATGCACACCCATAAATCTAACTATGCGGACACCCGCTATGGAGGGAGGTGCCGTGTGTCCCAAGAGCAGGCAGTAGGGGCTGCCCAGCTCATCACCGAAGTCAGGGGCTCTTCCTTAGAGAGGGGACCACTGTACTGAGATCTGAAGACATTGGAGCTGGGACAGGCATTGGGAAGGGAGTGGCTAACAGGTACTCCGAGCACGGGAAGATGTGCCCGGGCCTTGTGCTGTGGATACGGGCACATTCAAAACTCAGAGAGACATGAGGTCGGTACCAGAGAGTGCGGGAACATGGTATAAAAGCTTTCATGACCTCAGTTAAGAAAAAGCGAAGCTAAGCAAGGTTGTATGGGCATAATAGGATTGTAGAGATCAAATAACCCAAAATGCCATTCTTTTCACTTACATATTTACCTAAAATCATTAACCAATTGGGTTAATGCATGGCATGCCTCCCTCACCTGTGCCACTGACTTGACAGCTGTGAGTGAGTCCCTTCCCCTGTCATGTGGCACACGAGGACCTGTCAGGGGCATTCCCCACTGCAGGTGCTTGATGGCTTCAACTACTTATTTGAAAAACATTGTCTTCTACTAAAATACAAATTTTAATTGGTGGAATTTTATCTAAAATAAATGCCACAAACACTGAAAAGCAAGGAGCTACACTTTATCCCACGAGTAATCAAGTCAGTGAAGTTGTAAAAATCAAACCAGCCATGCTATTCGATGCTATGGGTCATTTTTAGACTAAAATTTGGATTGAAGTTTTCACTTTTAAAGCAGAGACGTGATTAAGCAGCCGTGGGAGGCTGTGATTGCTGAGATTCACAAGCTTCACGCTGGGAAACCGCCGCCAGCTGCGGACCGCGGACCTGGAGGCGTTCGCCCAGCGGCGCGGAATCCGAGTTCTGGAAGCGCAGGGGCTGGTTCTACGTCCCCCTGTATACACCCCCTCTCGCTCTGGGACCCTGGACAATACGAATAATCCCTTAATTTCTAATCTCTTTTTTGAGGACAATGACATTGCAATTGGCTTGAAAGATAAAGTGAAATAATGTCAAGTAAATTATCTAATGCAAAAATCAACACTCAGTTCTTCACCATCTTACAAGACAATATTAGGTAGCTCTGGTTGGTAACAGTCTACAGCATCGGGCTCCTCGGCGTTATCTAACAAAACTGCATTTCCGCGGAAAATGGAGGGGCAGTCTGTGGAGGAGGCATCTGTGCACTGTTTGTGACCATCAGCTATCTGGGTCCAAGTCCGTGGAGGCACAGCTGCCTTCTCTCAGGGCCTGCGCTCCGGGCGATCTGCTGGGAGCCCCTCTAACAAAGCCGAGTGCATATCAGAGACCACCGTCCTTTATTGTCCCACACCAGAATGCCTTTGGAACAAGTTGTTTTATTTCCATGGTAATTTAATCATTACATGTTATTAAATAGGGTTATAAAAAGGCAATTATCCCCCGGGAGCTTGAACTTGAGGATTCTCTTTTGAGCTAGCCGCCGAGTTCCCTTTTCGTTGTGACCTTGGGATTAGTTAGTTGGTTGGTTAGTCTATACTCTAACTTTTTATGCAAAATGAGAAAAACGCCACTTTTAAGAGCAGGCTGTAAATTCCTAACTAATGCTTAAAGCACGCTTTATATCCTTTCATCTGAGAAAATTAAAGTAAATGAAAATATTTCATTATTAATAATCTAATTCTCTTTGAATCTTTGATTAAGACCATTTTAATATATGAGATTTTCAAAATCAGGTCATATTCTACATAAATTTTTGACAGTGGAAGCTATACACAAATAGATAAATTCGAGTTAAAACTAATTTTCCGAGAAGATCTAAAATGGACATAATACCTCGTGAATTAAGCATAAAACAGCAGACTCAGGTGTAGCCTGCCCTCAGAAACTAGTAGTGTGCTGCCGGGTTAAGTACTTTCCTTCCTCGGTGGAAAGGTGAAAAACGTTTGCTGATGTAAGGCAACTTTGCTTCGTTTCCTGGAAGTGACATCGAGTTGTGCTGAGTGCCGTGTGCCTGGTGGACACGGTGTCCTGGGAAATGGTGCCATTTTGGACGGAAAGGTTTTGTTTTTGCCCCAAATCACTGACTAGCATGTTTCGTGATGTGTCTCTCCCCACCACACTCTTCTTACGCTTTGTTCAGGCTTTCTACACTATGGCGTTTACATATGTGGATATTTTCAGGAAATCTTAATGAATATTGACATTTCAGTTAGACCTTATTTTATTAGTTTAAACTTTCTTACCATCCTTCTATTCCATGTGTAAACCTACTAAAATAAGGCGCGTTCTGAGGGAGGGCTGAAAGCGTTAAAAGGAAAGTGTCAGATATGTTACAAAGTTCTGCGCTGAACTCTGCGTTACCCTTCCCCTCTCCCATCCGCCAGGCAGCACGCACAGCTGCTCATGGCATGTAATCAACTGATTGTTACACAGGCATTTTCCGAAGCTATGACAACCTCAGATTTATGAGGTCAAGAAGAGCAGACTTAATCCATTCAATAGCTGCAATTTATCGTCTGATTATAATTGTATACACAAACACAGCAATGATTTAGATGACATAGTGTAAAGATGAAATCCGTTTATTTTAAAAGGGTTTCTAACCTTTAAAATATGTTGCCATGAACACCTTTTGATGTCCGCTTTTAACAACACAATTATTATTGTTTTATTGATCAGGGTTTTATTAGGGGATTTGACACTTATATTTCATGCTAATAGAAAAAGGTTTAATTTTTCTGCACAATTTTAACAAGAATATGACTGTAATTAATTATACCACTATTATGTTTTTAGTGTCTCGGAGGAAGTGCTTCATTTATCACACATGTCTTTTACAGCGTATGGAAACCTCTTCTAAAAAGACAGGGAGCATGCTCCTTCCAGAGAAGAGAGGATCTGACACGGGCACGGGATTTATGAATGCTGCGTGCGGGCCTGGTGTGATGGGGACAGCTTTCCTGCAATGGGACTGCGGAGCAGCACCTCAGCTGGCCTGGGTGGCAGGCACCAATCTCCCCATCGTTTGATCTCTGAGCACTGATTAGTGTTGTTCCCTAAAGCCTTCACAGGTCCAGAAAATGACCCGCAGATAAGGCAAAGTGGTGTGGCCGAATAACACAGCGGTACATAGTTCAGGTATTTTCTCCAGTTTGCAATTTCTAACAAATGGCTAAATGTTGTTGCCCACTTACTTGGCTATATATGGCAGTTTTGCTAATTTAATACCTACTGTTACACAACATCAGTGCTTGTAAGCTTGATGCATAACCTACAACACATACACACATACATATGTATGTGGGTAATATTTATATTGATCTTTAGTTGAATGTTAATTACCTATTACTTCTCTAAAATATTGCAGCTCTATTGTTCAAGAGAACTAGAACCCTTAAATATAGCAGTATAATTTGTTTCAGTTTTAAAATAATTTGTATTACATCTGACTAAAGCCAATCATTTTTCTTGTTGAATTTTTATATTTTGTTCAATAACAATCTTATTAAGTCACATAAATTTTAATTTCACTTTTTATATTACCTGCATATATGAATTACATTTTATTATATACTGCTGTACAGTATCGGTACCATTACATAGAGTTTCTATTATATTAATCCATACTTTCTAATTAACACATATGATTTGACACATTTAATCTTTAGATACATGGTTTTGTATTTTCTAGAAATCCTTGTATATTATAAGGTGTGATCTATCTATATATTTTTCCTAAGTATTCAGTACAGCACTGATTATTTTAGTTTATTAGAAGATATTTGATTTAAGGACCTAAGTGGTGAGGCATTAAATATTTAAAAGAATTTATAAATATGAAATTCTATACTGAGCATTATGTAGAATGGATAAAAAAGTATATAATATATTACAAGATGGCAAATGAAGTAAAATCAATAGTTGAATTGGTAGCATGTTCTGCTGTAATTAAACAGTCCTGCTCACTTACTTTTCTGCCATACTGTTTTAAATAGCACAATCCCAGCGGAAAAACACAAGCTCAGTGTTTCTCTCTCCTCTTTGAAAGAACAGAATCAATATTATTATAATAAAAGTGAGCATCTCCTGGTAATTCAAATTTGAAAAGACAATCTATACCTGTTCTTGCCACAGGTCATCCTAACAATACTCATAGAGTCTAGATTTTCACTCGGTTTTGTAAACAATCCCTGTCTGAGCATTTTCATTATCAAAACGACAGTTTTAATATTAGACCTGGGTTTCCTGGAAACTTGGAATGCTCAAACAAATTGCCTTCATTCCATCATCCTCTAGCTTTAAGCCTGCTGTGTTGCTCAGTGAACTCTGAATCGTTAGAAATATCCCACTGAAACAGCAGAATAATTTGTGAGCTGTTGATTGATGGTGTCACTCATCCAATAGTACTTACTGAGCGCCCACTATATTCTTGGCACTATTCTAAGCCCATTCAACACATTAGTGACCAAAACACATAAAGATCCTTGCCCATTAAAGATTATATTCTAGACTGTGAAAGAAGGGGAATTAACTTATACTAAAAAGTTAACAGCCAGGGTGTGGGGTTGAAATTTTAGATAGTGTAGTCGGGGAGGGTTTATCAGAAGGTGCCACCTGAAGGAAGAGTCCCAGGAGGCGAGGGGGAGCCATTTGGTGTCTGGGGGAAGGAGTTTCAAGCATTGGAGACGCCAGTGCACGGGAAAATGTGGAAGCAGTTTAGTTGTGTAGGGGAGTCGGCAGGTGCAGAGTCAGGAACAGAGGTGAGAACTGGGGGTCGGGGAGAGTGTGGCAGGGGATGCAGGTGAAAGAGGTCAGAGAATGCAAAGCAACATGAGGTCATTGGCTTTCTTCTGTTCTGAGGAGGACGGAGGGCTATTGCAGGGTGCTGAAAAGGAAGGAGCTGAAGCTCGTCCAATTCACATTTGGAGAGGATCATTTAAAACAGCTAAGACCTGCCAGGCTGGCGTGGCTCAGCGGTTGAACCAGGAGGTCACAGTTTGATTCCCAGTCAGGACACATGGCCGGGTTGCAGGCTCGATCCCCAGTGTGGGAAGTGCAGGAGACAGCTGATCAATTATTCTCTCTCATCATTGATGTTTCTATCTCTGATGAAACAAATAAATACTATATTTTTTAAAAAATAAAATAGCTAAGACCTGAAAACAGTCCCACTAATGAGTGGACAAAAAAGATTTAGTACATTTACACCATGGGATACTATGCAGATACAAAAAAAAAGATTTCTTACCCTTTGGGACAGCATGGAGGGACCTCAAGAGTATTATGCTATGTGAAATAAGCCAGTCAGAGAAAGACAAGTATCACATGATCTTACTCATATGTGGGATCTAATGAACAAAATTAAGTGAAGAAGAGAAATAGATCTAGAGACACTGAAGCATGGAACAGACTAACATATTTCAGAGGGAAGGGCTGGGGTGGTGGCAGGAAGAGATTAACCAATGAACTTATATAGGTGAACCAGTTACTAATGCGGATTTTTTTTTTAATAGATGGAGTTACACATATGTTGATATATATGCGATTTGATATGTATGTTATTTTGTTGTATTGACAGCAAGCTTCAAAACTTCATATGTCAAATTTGCTGAAGGTTTTAACAACATAGATATTTTTATGCTTAAAAATGTCAAATTTTGTGCAAAAAAAAAAGAGCATCTGCAGGAAGTTTTAATTCATTACATTATTTTGAAGAAAAAGTTATCGTATACTTCGAGAAGCTTATGGTGAACATGCTCCAACTCAAGATACTTCTGAACGCTGGTCAAAACTTTAAAAGTGATGATTTCGATGTGAAAGACAAAGAACATCCAGGTCAACCGAAAAAGTTTGAAGACCAACAATTACAAGCATTATTGGATGAAGATGCGTGTCAAACTCAAAAACAACTTGCAGAAAGATTAAACGTTGCTCAGCAAATAATTTCCGATCATTTACAAGCAGTGAGAAAGATTTTAAAGGAAGGAAAATGGGTGCCACATCAACTGAACGAAAGACAAATGGAAAACCCAAAAGTCATCAGTAAAATGTTGCTTCAAAGGCATGAAAGAAAGTCTTTTTTGCATCGAATTGTGACAGGCAATTAAAGGTGGATTTATTTTGAGAATCCCAAATGCACAAAATCATGGGTTAATCCAGGTCAACTATCAACATTGACTGCAAGGCAAATCGCTTTGGAAAGAAGACAATGCTCTGCATTTGGTGGAATCAGGAAGGTGTGGTGTATTATGAGATTCTAAAACCAGGTGAAACCATTAATATGATCACTACTGACAACAAATAATCATTTTGGACCACACTTTGATCATGAAACAACCAGAATGTGCCAGAAGACACAGCAAAGTAATTTTGCTTCATGATAATGCACCATCACACACTTCAAAACCACACGTTAAAAGATCTTGCCTGGGAAGTATTAACCCACCCACTGTATTCACCAGACCTTGCTCCTTCAGATTACCACTTGTTCTGATCGATGGCACACGCACTTTCTGAGCAGCACTTCAAAACGTACAAAGAAGTGGAAAATGGAGTATCTGAATGGTTTGCCTCAAAACAAGAAAAGTTCTATTGGGATGGTATCCACAAATTACCTGAAAGATGGGGAAAATGTGTAGCTAGTGATGGACATTGCTTTGAATAAAGCACTTTTGATGTTTCTCTTGAAATTATCATGTTTCCTTTGATTACAAAATCCGCCATTATTAATTAGTACACTTATGCATGAACCATGGACAGACAATAGTGCAGTGAAGGCCTGGGGAGGTGGCAGGATCGGGGTTCAATGGGGGAAGAAGGGGAACATATGTAATACTTTCAACAATAAAGGTAGGCCATAATAAATAATAAAGGGCTGTGACCTTCAGAGCAGGCTTTCAGGAGATTGCGTGGAGCAGGGAGATGATGGCAGGGATCCAGTGGAGAGAGGAGGGAGGCTCGAGCCAGGGGTAAGACATGTCAGTGGGAAGGAACTCACTGTGCACCTGACTTAATGCCATCCTAGCTATCAGCACACACCTGTATGCTTTTCTTAGATAAAGCTGATTGGAAATCAGAAAATATCTAGGGTAACACTTCTATTTTCAGATTAAGATCAAATTCTAGAAAATGAACTTCTCTTAAGCATCATTTACACAAAATTCTTAAAGGTTCCATTTTTTCTCTTGTAACCAAAATAATTGTTTCCAAATTATTTTTGTTTCATTATTTGTAAACTAGAGGCCCCTTGCACAAAGATTCATGCAATAGGCCTTCCTTCCCCTAGCTGCCGGCACCAGTTTTCTTCTGGCACCTGGGACCCAGGCCTTCACTCTGGCCGCCGCCTTCCATCTTTGCTCTGGCTGAAGCCTTCAGTCTTCTCTGCTCAGGCCGGAGTGCCGCTCCTGTAGCTCACCTCTGCCCCCTGCCCTCCCCCTCATAGCAGGCGTCCCACCCAACCCAGCCACTCCATGCCTGCATATGCAAATTAGCCATCATCTTTGTTGGGTTAATTTGCATACTCACTCCTGATTGGCTGGTGGGCATCATGGAGGTATGGTCAATTTGCATATTTCTCTTTTATTAGTGTAGATGATACTACCTTAATATATAGTACTAGAGGCCTGGTACACGAAATTCGTGCACGGGGTGTGTGTCCCTCAGCCCAGCCTGCACCCTCTCCAATCTGGGACCCCTCGAGAGATGTCCTACTGCCCGTTTAGGCCCAATCGAGGTAGGATCAGGCCTAAACGGGCAGTCAGACATCCCTCTCACAATCCAGGACTGCTGGCTCCCAATTGCTTGCCTGCCTGCCTTCCTGATTGCCCTTAACCGCTTCAGCCTGCCAGTCTGCTCACCCCCTAACCACTCCCCTGCCAGCCTGATTGATGCCCAATTGCCCTCCCCTGCAGGCCTGGTTCCCCCCAACTGCTCTACCATGAAGGCCTGGGTCCCCCCCAACTGCCCTCCTTTGCAGGCCTGGTCACCCCTAACTGCCCTGCCCTGCAGGCTTGATCGCCCCCAACTACCGTCCCTTGCAGGCCTGGTCCCTCCCAACTGCCCTCCCCTGCTGGCCATCTTGTGGCAGCCATCTTGTGTCCACATGGGGGAAGCCATCTTTGGCCACATAGGGGCAGCCATCTTGTGTGTTGTAGTGACAGTCAATTTGCACATTATTCTTTTATTAGATAGGATAGAGGCCTGGTGCTTGAGTGGGGGCTGGCTGGTTTGCCCTGAAGGGTGTCCCGGATTAGGGTGGGGGTTCCCTTGGGGCATGGGGTGGCCTGGGAGAGGGGCCTGTGGTGGTTTGCAGGCCAGCCATGCCCCCCAGTGACCCAAGCGGAGACCCTGGTATCTGGGATTTATTTATCTTCTATAATTGAAACTTTGTAGCCTTGAGCAGAAGTCAGGGCAGGCCAGGAAGCTTGGCTTCCTCCATCGCCAGAGAAACCCAAGCCTTCTGCTTGCTCTGTGACCACAGCCATTTTTGTTGGGATTTATTTATCTTCTATAATTGAAACTTTGTAGCCTTGAGCGGAGGCCAGGGCTGGCCAGGGCAGGCAGGAAGCTTGGCTTCCTCCATAGCCAGGGAAATCCAAGTCTCATGGTTGCTCCATGGCCACAGCCATCTTGGTTGGATTAATTTGCATACTTGCTCCTGATTGGCTTGTGGGCATGGCTTGTGGGCGTGGCAGAGGTAAGTGTTTCTCTTTTATTAGTGTAGATTATTTATTAAATATTTTCTTATTATCTCTGAATATTCATGTTCTTTTTGGAATTGTGATTATTTAAACAGATCTGTGGACTACCAACTGCTTCATAATCATTCCTTCATTCTTCATCAATTGAGGATATACTATGATCCAAGCACTGTGCATGGCCTTTAGCTGGTCACACACTTGAACTTTAAACAGAAACACTCCCTTTTCTTTAACAAGTATTGTACCCTGCTTCACCCCAGAGGACCTTAGACCCAGACCCTTCCTTTGCAGCACGAGCCCTTCGAATCCCACACAAAGCATTTCTCAATCACTTGCACCTTGAAACAAGTTGTAACAGCAAACAAAGGGTGTTCTGTCCTTAGACCCTAGAGCAGCAAGAACGCCACGCATGTCTCCTCATCAGCTAAGCAGGGGCCACGGCCAAGGCCGGCCCTGGCAACACTGGGCAGGTTTTAAGCATGAGCAGGACTTCAGGAAGCACGGAGGAGAGGAAGATAACTGTCTCCTCCCACGCCCTCAACACGGAGTGCTGAGACATACTTGCTGAATCACCCACCCCTCTCCTTTCTACCTCCTGATAATGTCTGCTGTGTTAGGTTTGAGTTATGTTTGGGAAATAGCTTCTTCATGGGTGGAACTAAATATATCAGTTACCCTCCAATGCAGCTTAGATGTTCTTAAAAATCCCTACTTTGTGCAAATAAATCCACACAATGAAAACCACAAGGTTTATGGGGGAAATAGGGTGAGGGGTACAACACTCAAAAACACAAATAAAGAAAATAAAAATACAAACGAAACCCAATAAAAGCGATGGCCTAGCTTTACAGCTTTAACGAATGCATAACTACGACTGTAAATAGGGTACCTTACAATGGAAACAACCCTGGATTTTGCTCGTGAGAGTGGGCATGCGGAGGGCGGCAGCCTGGGAGTTACTGGGGGTGGCGGGAAGAGGGCTATCTGGAACTGGCTGCGATGCTGTCACACCAGATGTGAACGGAAAGGTGCTCAGCACATGTGGTGAACTGATGTGGGTGACTGGAGAAGCGTGTGCACCTTGCACATACCTCATGTGACTCTGCTTAGCTAGGTGCATTCCCTGCATTTACCTGGTAGTTCTGGACGATAAACGCGTACATATGCAAGTGCAATATCCACGCTTTGCTCAAATTGCTGCCCAGTGTATCATTCATGTTGTAACATATCACATTTTCAAAACTAGTGTTCTAGCAGCATTGCTGTGGGTTGCATAGGCTTTGAACTTAGGGTTTAGACAAGCCTTACCCACACAATTGGTTTGTTGAAGTCTTGAATAAACCCCTTCGCAGCTGATGCGCTGTCACCAGCAGGCTTATGTGAGGGATGGTGCCTTTCGCGGATTAGAAAACAGTGCCCTCTCTCCAGGAGCTGCCTGCAAGGGAGGGCGGCTGAATTTCAGGCATTTTCCGACTCGGCCAGGTTGATATTATGCTAAACCAAGGTGAACTTTAAAGAGTTTATTAGCCAAAGAGTCACCAAATGCTTTGCCAGAGCTTCTCTAGTTTAACGTCAAAGTTCTGCTCCTTTTCAGTTGCTATAGTTGTTTGTTACAATGGCTTACAAAAGATTGATGCTGCCTAATTTTTATGGCTCCAAAACACGATTGTTAAAAAGCCCTCACCTACTTAATGTTATTTTATCTTCTACTAATGAAAAGGAATCCCGTTAAAAGGAAGCCTTGATACAAAACAAAAAGCAAAACCAGAAAGAAAAACTGATCAATGAAACTTGATCAAAAATACAATTTCAGCTCATTAGAAGACAGTTTTGCTTGAAAATCTATTATTGTCCAAAGCATCGCATCAACAGACGAAAAAAGAAAAACCATATAATATCAGTGGAATCAGAAAAAACCTTTGACAAAATCTAATACCTGTTCCTGATAAGAACCTCAAACAAACCAGGAATGGGGGAACTGCCTCAACTTGAAAAAACTGCTATAAAGTACTCACAGTTGACATTGTACTTAATAGTTAGAAACTAAATCTCTTCTGCTAATATGAGATGTCCTGTCTCACCACTCCTATTAACATCATAGTGGAAGTCCCAGCTAATGCAAAAAGACAGGAAAAGGAGATAGAAGGATCACATATTGGAAAGGAAAATGTAAAACTTTGTACCCAGAGACATAATTGTCTATGTGGAAAATCCCAGTCACCAAAAAATCTCCTAGAATTAATAAGTGATTATAGCAACATTGCAGGATATAAGATTAATAGGTAAAAAAAAAAAATCAATCACTTTCTCATATACCAGCAATAAACAATTGAATTTTAAAATTGAAAACATAATACCACTTACATTAGTACCAAAAAAAGTGAAAGACTTGGGTATAAATCTAACAAATTACAAGATGTACATGAGAAAAACTGCAAATCTTTGATGAAAGAAATCAAAGAAGAGCTAAGTAAATGGAAAATATTTCATGTAATGGATAGGAAGACTCAAAATAGTCAAGCTATCAATCCTTTCCAACTTTATCTATACATTTAACAAAATCCTAATCAATCAAAATCCCAGCAAATTATTTTGTGGACATCTATAAACCGATTCTAAGGTTTATATGAAAAAGGAAAAGACCTGGAATACTCAACACAACAATGAGAGAGAAAAACAAAGCTGGAGGATTGACACTGCCTGATTCTAAGACTTACTCTCAGCTCTGATAATCAAAACCGTGGAGTGCTGGTGAAAACATACATCAACAGAACAAAAGAGAGAGCCTAGAACAGACCAAGAAAATGTGGTCAACTTATATTTGACCAAAGAGAAAAAGAAAACCAAAAAGCCTGTTCATTTTTCCCCCGTTAAATACATTTTAAATTGAATATATTGGGGTGACATAGGTAATAAGATTATATAAGTTTCAAATGTACATTTCTATGATACACCATCTGAGTATTATATTGTGGGTCCACCCCCCAACGACAAATCTTCTCCCATCACTGTATATGTGACCCCTTTACTACCTCCATCTGGTACCCACCGTACTGTTGTCTGTCTGTGTGCCTGAGTTTCAGTTTTATATCCCACATATGAGTGAAATCATATGGTTCTTAACTTTTTCTCTATGACTTATTTTGCTTAGCCTGATATTCTCAAGGTCCATCTATGTTGTCACAAATGGCAATATTTCATATTTTCTTATGGCTGGGTAGTATTTCGTTGTATATATGTACCATGGCTTCTTGATCCAATCATCTAGTGAAGTACACTTCCGCTGTTTCTATGCTTGGCCACTGTGATAATGCTGCAAATAACACAAGGGTACATATATCTTCGTGAATAAATGTTTTCAAAATTTTGAGGTAGAGGGATTGTTGGGTCATATGGTAACTCTATCCATACTTTTTTGAGGAGCCGCCATACTGTTTCCCATGGTGGCTGTGCCAGTTTACACCCCACCAGCCGTGAATGAGGGCTCCTTTTTCTCCACAACCTCTCCAACACTTGTTATTACTTGTCTTTTTGAAAATAGCCAATCTAACAATTGTGAGGTGGTATTTCATTGTACTTTTGATTTGCATTTCCCTAGTAGCTAAAGAAGTTGAGCATTTTTTCATGTCTTTTGGCCATTTTTTATTTATTTATTTATTTATTTATTTATTTATTTATTTATTTTTTTTTTGTCTTCTTGGAAGCAGTGTCTGTTCGGGCCATCGGCCCATTTTTAAATTGGGTTGTCTGTTTGGTGTTGAGTTATATGAGTTATTTATTTTGTATATTAACCCCTTGTCAGAACTGTTGTTTGCAGATATCTTCTCCCATTGTGTTGGTTGCCTTTTCCTTTGGTTGGCTGTTTCTTTTGCTGTGCAGAAGCTTTGTAGCTTGATGTAGTCTCATTCATGTACTTTTGCCTTTACTTCCCTTGCCTAGGGGGTTATATTCACAAAATGTCCTCTATGACCAAGGTCCATATGTTTAGTGCCTATGTTTTCTTCTATGTACTTCATTTATTTCTTTTGTTATTTTATTTTATACTAGTGTTCCCGTTGCAGGAAAAATCCTGCAATAGGATTTCCTGCTTTACTCCCTTCTGCAGCTCTTGGCTTCTTTCCACGCTGTCTTGATATGCAAATCAGCCGCCATCTTTGTTGGGGTAATTTGCATGCTTGTCCTGATTGGCTGGTGGGTGTGGCTTGGCTGGTGGGCGTGGCTTGGGTGTAGCGAAGGTGTGGTCAATTTGCATATTTGTCTATTATTAGATTAATTTTTATTAATCCTCACCTGAGGATATTTTTCCCATTGATTTTTAGAGAGAGTGGAAAGGAGTGGGAGGG
The DNA here is from genome assembly GCF_027574615.1 of Eptesicus fuscus. NCBI lineage: Eukaryota > Metazoa > Chordata > Mammalia > Chiroptera > Vespertilionidae > Eptesicus > Eptesicus fuscus. Next base: position 56,949,225 of record NC_072490.1, on the reverse strand, counting down.
GGAGAGAAAAAGATGTGAGGCCACTGCCAGCGTGGCCTGGGTTCAAAGACCTGGAGAAAGGGCTGACACACTAATTAATTACACAACACAAGAAATATAAATTTGGAAATTATGGGGAAGCCAGTTATAAACTTGGTACAAGGGACCAAGTTCCACTGAGTCTCCATTCCCTTCTGCCTTTTATTTACTGGAATACACAACTGCCTTTTAGGAATGCAAACAGACATATCAAATGTGATGTTTAGTAAACAGTAAAGAGATCACCAGGTTTGGGGGTTGCCTTCAGCTATTGAGTCAGCAGCAGGTAATAAAATGCAGATATTCAGCCCTGTGAATATCAAAGCCCCATTCAGCCTTCTCACTGGACTTCTCCCATTTATATTAATTACTGTTGATCTTGGCTTCCAGCAGAAAGAGAGAAACATCAATGTGAGAGAGACACATCGATTGGTTGCCTCCTGCATGCTCCCAGACTGGGGCCAAAAATCTAACCTGCAACCCAGGTACCTACCCTTGACGAGAAATCAAAACGGAAACTCTTTGGTGTGCAGGTCGACACTCTAACCACTGCCCCATGCCGGCCAGGGCTGTGTAATTTATTGTTTCAGATTTTATATTTAGGTCTTTGATACATTCTGAGTTTTTTGTTTTTTTTTTGTATCTAGGAACAAACAGTAATCTAGTTTCATTCCTTTGCATGTGGCTTTCCAATTTTCCTGGTACCATTTATTGAAGAGGCTTTCTTTTCTCACTGTATGTCATTGGCTCCTTCATCAAGAATTATTTGCCCATATACATGTCGGTTTATGTTTGGACTCTCAGTTCTGTGCATTGGTCTGTGCATCTGTTTTTCTGCTAATATCATGCTGTTTTGATTACTCTCACTTTGTAGCATAATTTGAAGTCAGGCAGTGTGATACTTTCGGATCCATTCTTTTTTTATCATGATTGCTCTGGCTATTTGTCATCACTATGGTTCCATACAAATCTGATTATTTTTTGTTTTATTTCTTTAAAACATGTCATTGGTGTATTGATAAGGATTGCATTATATCTGTATATTGCTTTGGGTAGTATTGGCATTTTAATTATGTTGATTCTTTTAATCCATGAACATGGAAGATCTTTCCATTTCATAGTGTCTTTTCAATCTCTTTTGATAATGCTTTGTAGTTTTCAGCATATACAGGTCCTTCACATTCTTTAAGTTTATTCCTAGGCATTTTATTCTTTTTGTTGTAATTACAAAAGGAATTATTTTATCCATTTCTTTTTCTGAAATTTTATCATTATTATATGGAATTCAGTGGATTTTTGCACATTAATTTTGTATCCTGCAACTTCACTATATTTGTTTACTATATCTAAGAGTTTTTGGTGAAGTCTTAAGGGTTTTCTTTTTAAAGAATCATGTCATCTGCAACAAGTGACACTTTTACTTCTTTCTTCCCAATGTGGGTGCCTTTTCCTTCTCTCTCTTGCGTGATTGCTCTGGCTAGGACTTTCAGGACTACGTTGAAACGGAGTGGTGAGAGTGGACATTCTTCTCTTGGTCCTGACCTTAGAGGAAATGCTTTCAAGTTTTCACCATTGGGTATGGTATTACCTGAGGGTTTTTCATATATGGCCATTATTATATTGAGATGCTTTCATCTTAAACCTATTTGATTGTATTCTAATCACAAATGGATGTTATAGCTTATCAAATGCCTTTTCTGCATCTATTGATATGGTCATACGATTTTTATCCTTTATTTTGCTAATGTGGTGTATCACATTGTTGGATTTGTGTATGTTGAAGCATCCTTGTGCCTCTGGAATGCACCCCACTTGATCATGACATAATATTTTTAAAAGCCCTTTCAACAACTGGTGCTGGAATAACAACATCCATGTGCGAAATGAAAGTAATCTAGATACTGATCTTACACCTTCACAAAATTAACCCAGAAGTGATTATTGACTAAAATGCAAAACTATACAACTCCTAGAAGATAAAACTGGAGATGATCTAGTGGCCTTGGAATTGGCAATAGCTTTTTAGATACAATATTAACAGCATTGTCCATGAAGTAAAAAATTGGTAAGTTGGATTTCACTAAAACTAAAAAGTTCTCCTCTGCAAAGGACACAGTTAAGATAATGAAAAGACAAGCCACGGTAATGAAGAAAATGAAGAAAATCTTTGCAAAAAAAATATATATATATAAAAGCCTAAGCAACCGAATGACCAGTCAACTGGTTGCTATGATGCACACTGACCACCAGGGGGCAGATGCTCAATGCAGGAATTCCCCCAGGTGGTCAGTGTGCTCCCACAGTGGGAGTGCAGCTCAGCCAGAAGCCAGGCTCACAGCGAGCTGCTGTGGCACTAGCCTCTCTTGCCTCCATGACAGGGCTACCGAGTGGCAGCAGCAGCAGGCACAGCAGGGCTGAGATGAGCGGAGCGGCATGGCACCTGGCCCAGGCTCAGGCTCCTCCCCAGCCACCTGCTGCTTCACACACCACTACATCCCCCAAGAGGTCCTGGATTGCGAGAGGGCGCAGGCCAGGCTGAGGGACCCCACCAGTGCACGGATCTGTGCACCGGGCCTCTAGTATTTAATAAAGAAATGATATTCAAAATATATAAAGAATTCTTAAAACAAAGTAAGAAAAAAAAAAAGCAACCCTACTTAAAAATTGGGGAAAGATCTGAACAGACACCTCACCAAACATGCAAATGCAGATGTCAAATAAGCTTATGAAAAGATGTTCCACATCATATGTCATCAAGGAAATGCAAATAAAATAACAAAACACCACCGCACACCTATTGTGATGGCCGAAATCCAAAACACTGACAACACCAAATGCTGACAAGGACATGGAACATCAGGAACTCTCATTGCTGGTGGAAATGCAAAATAAAACAACGACTTTGGAAGACAGCTTGGTAGTTTCATGTAAAAATAAACATACTCTTACCATATGATCTAGAAATTGTCTTTCTTTTTGTTTACCCAAAGAAGCTGAAAACATATCCACACAAAAACCTTCACACAGATATTTATAGAAACTTTATTACTAATTGAAATCAATTAAGAAGTTCTTCAATAGATAAATGAATAAACTGGCAATAATATACAATGGAATATTATTCAGTGATAAAAAGAAGTGAACTATCAAGCCACAAGAAGACAGAGAGAAATCCAACTTAAATGCATATCACTAAGTGAAAGAAACCAATCTGAAAGGCTGTATACTGTATGATTCCAACTCTATGACAATACGGAAAAGCCAAAACTATGAAGATGTTAAAAACAACAGTTGTCAGGGTTTGAGGTGAGGGAGGGATAAATAAATGGAGCACAAAGAATTTTAAGACAATGAAAGTATTCTGTATGCTACTGTACTGATGGATATGCAATTACTCATTTGTCAAAAGCCATAGGATGTACAAATGTGACCATAGGATGTACAAATGTGAACCTAATGAAAACTATGGGCTTTAGTTAATAATATTTTATCATGGAGTCATCAATTGTACAACTGTACCACATGAATGCTGGATGTTAATAAGAAGAGAAACTGTGAGCGGCTGAGGAGTATATAGGAAGTCTTTGTTCTTTCCACTCACATTTTCTGTAAATCTCAAACTACTCTAAAAAAATAGAGCCTATTAATTAAAAGGAGATAACTTAAGAAAAATGAATAAACAAGCTACAGATTGGAATATATATGTACATATTCCTTTGTTAAGTACTTGGCAATTCCTGTGCATATACATATTCTCAGTACTTTGCGTATGTACTGTGAATACAAATATACACATGTATATGTGAATTCATATACATATGAGTATAGAAATGAATATATACATTCACAGTACATATATTTGAAAAAGGAATTATATCTAGATATATAAATAACTCCTAAAGATCAACAATGAAAGATTAGCTTAATGCACAATGAGCAAAAATGTTTTAACAGATACCTCATAAAAGAAAATATATTAAGGGCCAATTGGCATATGAATAAATGCACAATAAGTTAAGAATTAACATCCACTAGAAAAACTAAAATAAAAAGCTGATAAAACCAATTGTTAAGAATATGGAGAAATTGAAACCCTCAGACATTGCTGCCAGGAATGTAAAACAATACAACCTATTTGGCAAACTGTTTTTTAGCTGCTTCTTGTAAATATTTTCAATTCTTGACTACCATGACCAAGTATTCTGCTCCTTGGTATTTATGCAAAGAAATAACAATGTTTATACAAAGACATATCTGACTCTTCTGAGCGGCACTATTCATAACAGTGAAAAGTGGAAGACACACTGGTTATCTATACAATAAATAACCACTTCCCAATATAGGATGAATAAACTACTTACATGTGCAAAAATATCAAAAACATTCTGTTGAGCAAAAGAAGCCAGAACCTAAAGAACACATGTTGTATGATCCATTTATATAAAATCCAAATGTAAGTAAAACTAATCCATTGTGATAGAAATTAGATAACAGTTGTAAGGGAAATTGCCTGGAAAGAAGCATACGATAAATTTCTGAAAAAAAAAAAATGCTTATCTTGTTTGGGGTGATCTTTGAATACAATTTAAACTTTTGGTGCCGAAAGTGTCAGAGACAAGCGTGTGCTCTACCTGAGGAGGTGTCTTATAGACCGTTCCCATCAAGTAGACAAAGCAATGAGCTTTTGTAATTAGTGATGCCACATTCTGACCAATATTATCTTAACATTTGAAATTTAAAACTCATAAAAATTAGCAGGTTAGTGAGGGCTTTATTTCACTGAGAAGGAAAACTTTTTAAAAATTTAAAGTATTTTGAGTTCTTCTGATTACCTTACATATTTTTGTAAGTATTTTTCAGTCTTTGCCCCCCTCCACCCAGCTCCTGCCCCATCTCAGGTCTTATCACACTATTGTCTATGTCCATGGGCAATGCATATCCTAATATATAAAAAGCCCGGGGCCGACATGACCCAAACAACTGGACAGATGACCGAACAGCAGACTGCGTGGGGTGACAAGGCTGGCAGGGGGGTTAGTGAGGGACAACCAAATGACTGAACAGCAGGCTGCATGGGGCGAACAGGATGGCAGGTGGGGCAGTTGGGGGTGACAAGGACAGCGGGGGGGGGGGGCTTATTTGGGGGTAGCAGGCTGGCAGGGGGTTAAGTAGGGGTGATGAGGCAGGCAGGTAGGTGAGCAGTTAGGAGCCAGCGGTCCCGGATTGTGAGAGGGATGTCTGACTGGCAGTTTAGGCCCGATCCCTAGGATCGGGCCTAAACCGCCAGTCGGATATCCCCCGAGGGGTCCCGGATTGGAGAGTGTGCAGGCTGGGCTGAGGGGACCCCTCCCCATGCATGAATTTTGTGCACCAGGCCTCTAGTATGCATATAAGTTGATTGGTTAATCTCTTCCTCCATGCCTCCCCACTTCCCTCTAAAACTTATCAGTTTGTTCTAAGCTTCCATGCCTCTGGATCTATTTTGTTCTTCAGTTTATTTTATTCATTAGATTCCACATGTAAGTGAAATCATGTGATACTTATCTTTCTCTGACTGGCTTGTTTTGCTTAGCATAATACTCTCCAGGTCCCTGCATGCTATCTCAAAGGGTAAGAGATCCTTCTGTTTTACAACTGCATAGTATTTCATTGTGTAAATGTACCATAGCTTTTTTTAATCCACTCATCTACTGATGGACACTTGGGTGGTTTCCAGATGTTAGCTATTATAAATAACTAGAAGCCCGATGCATGAAGATTCATGCTACAATGGGCTTTCCTTTCCCTGGCTGCCGGCACCGCCTTGCCACTCCGGCACAGCCCCTTTCCACTCAGGCCCCGGAGCCGCCTCTTGCTGCTCCAGGAGCCACTTCTTTCCACTCTGGCCCTGCCTTCCCACACTGCCCAGAGGCCCTGAGAGACCGGGGATGGGACAGAACACCTGCATCGTCACCATGGCGATGATGCAAGAGTCCTGCCCCCATCACTGGGCGCCTGTGTATGCAAATTAACCTCCATATTTGTTCAGTTAATTTACATACCACTCCTGATTGGCTGGTGGCGTAGTGGAGGTATGGTCAATTTATATATTTGTCTATTATTAGGTAAGATGCTGCTATGACATAGGGGCACATACATTCTTTCTGACTGGTGTTTCAGGTTCCTTAGGATATATTCCTAAAAGTGAGATCGCTAGGTCAAATAGGAGTTCCATTTAGAATTTTTTGAGGAAACTCCACACTATTTTCCACAGTGACTGCACCAGTCTGCATTCCCACCAGCAGTGTACTAGGGTTCCCTTTTCTTCACATCCTCCACAGCACTTGTTGTTTATTGATTTACTAGAGGCCTGGTGCACAAAATTCGTGCATGGGGGGGGGGGTTTGTCCCTCAGCCCAGCCTGCACCCTCTCCAATCTGGGACTCCTCAAGGGATATCCAACTGCCCGTTTAGGCCCGATCCAGGTAGGACATCCCTCTATGTTGGACATCCCTCTATGATCCAGTTGGACATCCCTCTCACAATCCAGGACTGCTGGCTCCCAACTGCTCACCTGCCTGCCTGCCTGATTGCCCCTAACCGCTTCTGCCTGACAGCCTGATCACCCCCTAACCACTCCCCTGCCAGCCTGATTGATCCTAACTGCTCCCCTGCCAGCCTGTTTGCCCCTAACTGCCCTTCCCTGCAGGCCCGGTCACCCCCAACTTCCCTCCCCTGCTGGCCTGATCACCCACAACTGCCCTCCCTTGCAGACCTGGTCCCTCCCAACTGCCCTCTTCTGCTGGCCATCTTGTGGTGGCCATCTTGTGTCCACATGGGGTTGGTCATCTTTGACCACATGGGGGCAGCCATCTTGTGTTTTGGAGTGACAGTCAATTTGCATATTATTCTTTTATTAGTTAGGAGGATTAGATAGGATAGAGGCCTGGTGCATGGGTGGGGGCCAGCTGGTTTGCCCTGAAGGGTGTCCCTGATCAGGGTGGGGGTTCCCTTTGGGGCATGGGGTGGCAAGGGGCCTGTGGTGGTTTGCAGGCCAGCCATGCACCCTGGCGACCCAAGCAGAGGCCCTGGTATCTGGGATTTATTTATCTTCTATAATTGAAACTTTGTAGCCTTGAGCGAAGCCAAGCCTCCTGCTCGCTCTGTGGCTGCAGCCATTTTTGTTGGGATTTATTGAAACTTTGTAGACTTCAGCAGAGGCCAAGGCAGGCCAGGGCTACAGGAGCTTGGCTTCCTCCATCGCCGGGGGCAACTCAAGCCTCCTGCTCTCTCCAGCTCTGTGGCTGCCGCCATTTTTGTTGGGATTTATTTATCTTCTATAATTGAAACGTTGTAGCCTTAAGTGGAGGCCAAGGCAGGCCAGGGTGTGCGGAAAGCTTGTCTTCCTCCACTGCCAGGGAAACCCAAGCCTCCTGTTCTCTCTGTGGCCACAGCCATCTTGGTTGGGTTAATTTGCATACTCACTCCTGATTGGCTGATGGGTATGGTTTGTGGGTATAGCGGAGGTCTGGTCAACTTGCATATTACTCTTTTATTAGATAGGATTAATTGTATCCATTCTAGAAGGTGTGAGGTGATACCTCATAATAGTTTTAATTTGCATCTCTCTGATGATTAGTGATGTTGAGCATTTTTCATATGTCTGTTGGCCATTTGTATGTCCTCTTTGGAGAAGTGTTTATTTAGGTCCTTTGCCCATTTTTCAATTGGATTGCTTGTTTGTTTGCTGTTGCATTGTATGAGTTCTTTATTTATTTTGGAGATTAACCCCTTATCAGATGTAACATTGGCAAATATGTTCTCCCATACAGTGGGTTCCGTTTTCATTTTGATGATGGTTTCTTTAACTGTGCAGAAGTTTTTTAAGTTTGATGTAGTCCTATCTGTTTGTTTCCCTTGTCCTAGAAGATGTATCAGTGAAAATTCTGCTACCTAAGATGTTTGAAAATTTTCTGTCTATGTTTTCTTCTAGTTTTTTTAAGGTTTCATGACTTACATTTAAGTCTTTTATTCATTTTAATTTATTCTTGGTGTAATTTAGTGGTCTAGTTTCTTTTTTTTCCATGTACCTGTCCAATTTTCCAAAGACCATTTATTGAAGAGACTATCTTTACTCCTTTGTATGCTCTTGCTTCCTTTGTTAAATATTAACTGAGCATAATAGCATGGGTAGATTTCTGCGGTCTCTGTTCCATTAGTCTACATGTCTGTAGTTGTGCAGTGCCAGGCTGTTTTGATTATAATGGCTTTGTGGTATAATTTGATATCTGAAACTTTGTTCCTCCAACTTTGTTCTTCTTTCTCAAGATTACTGAGGTTTTTTGAGGTGTTTTTGGTTCCATATGAATTTTTGGAATAATTGTTCTAGATCTATGAAATATGATGTTGGTATTTTAACAGGATTTGCATTGAATCTGTAGATTTCTTTGGTTAGTATGGACATTTTAATGATGTTAATTTAATTTTTCCAATCCATGAACACTGTATATGCTTCCAATTGTTTATACCTTCCTCTATTTCATTTGTCAATGTCCTATTGTTTTCTGAGTATAGGTCTTTACCTCTTTGGTTAAGCTTATTCCTAGATATCTTAATTTTTTTGTTATAATGGTAAATGGACTTTTTTTTGTTTTTTTTTTTGTTTTTTTTGTTTTTCTTTCTGAGAGATCATTATTGGTGTGTAAAAATGCCATCAATTTCTGGATGTTAATTTTGTATCAGGCTACTTTGCTGAATTCATTTATTAAATCTAGTAGTATTTTGGTGGAGAAACCACATAGTTTTAAGCCTTCAACTTTTTCTTCCTCAAAATATTGTTGGCTTTCTAGGCCCTATGCATTTCCATATGTAGTTTAGAATAAATTTCTATACAAGCCAGCTAACATTTGAATAGATTGTATGAAATCTACAGATAAATCAAGGATAAGTGATCATGACAATATCGAGTCTTTTGACCCATAAAAAGTATATATTTCCATTCTCTTAGGTTTTCTTTAATTTTACTCAGCAGCATTTTATAGTGTTCAATGTGATGAATTCTCATATATTTTGTCAGATTTATCCCTGAGTATTACATGTATATAGCACTATAAATAGTATATAATTCTTATTTTAAATTTTATTTTCTGATTGTTCATTGCTATTATATAGAAACACAATTTATTTTAAATTTTGACATTATATCCTTCCACCTTGAAAAAAATTAAAGGATCTACATTGATTGATAAAGATGTCCTTGAAGTTCACATAAAATCAATACATTCTACAGTATTTCCAAAGCCAGGACTTTATAATTCACACAAATCATAGAGGCATTTTTATGATAATTAATCTCTAGGCATTACTACACTTGCATCAAAATAACATTTTGTTCAGTGCTTTTTCTTAAGTGAGAGGATAGAAGTTGTGTACATTTAAACTTCAAAACTTTATATAAATACCAATTAGTAGAAACTATTACCAAATTACATTTGAACAAATGAATGAATGGATAACCACCACAATGAGTGCTTGAAAGATCAACTCTGAATATAGAAAATTGTGAACTGTCTGCCACTACAGGCTTCAGATGTGCCCTGCCATCTTAGTGAAAACTCAGAATATTAAGAGGCTGATCACGTTTTATGATCAACAAAATGAATCATATGATTTCTGTTTGTTTTAAACTGAGTATAGATAGAGTGAACATTGGAGTAACTTTCTGAAGAATTTAAACTGTTCACAAATTGTAATGTCTTTATTGTATATACTTTTTAAGTAATGGTATGAACTTCACTCATAATTTCCTTAGACAATCTGAATATAACCTATTTTGAATGTGGAGGTGATGGGAAGTAAGATCACTTACCCAGTTAATGTGTGTTCTGGATGGTCCCTCCCATTAGGCAGTGTCAGCATTTTTCTCCATAGTTTCCCATTCATCCTTTCTGCATTTGAGCTCTCAAAGATGGCAAGAACCTGAGACAACGGACTTATGTGTGTCAGGACATACAAATAACTCCACCGTCTATGAGAACTTTAGTCTGGGAATGGCTAAAACCTCTGTCTACCAGCATGGATGTGAATCTGATACAGGAAGATTGCTTTGTGGGGGAGGGAGGAATTCACACCGTTTCTTGCCACACTTGCAGAAGGGGAGGGATTTAACAAAACCCCTGCCTTTTCATTTTGTGTCTAATCTTAATAGAATCGGAAGCCTCAACCCAGGAATCTTTGTTGAAAATCAGATTTTCAAGTATATTTCACACAAGAGAACCTCTTGACCAGGGTAGGTTTCCACCTCACAAAGGTTTAGTGTTTGCATTTCTCCTCAAAATCTCTGCTCCAGTCAGCACTCACACCAATTGTTTGCAACACACAATTGTTCCTAATAGATTTGCTCCACTGGATTTAAGGAATTTGGGGACAGGAACTTCATTCAAGCTGTCACATTTGGTCTCTTCATTGTCAGGCAGTTCTCAAATGGCCAGCCTTGAGAAAGAGCCTTTTGGATGGCATAGAACAAGAGGCTTGCCAAGTTTCTTACTATTTGTTGTATTATCCCATGTTTAATAGAAAGGATCAAATGCTACTGAATTAGTAGGTGATGTATGAAGGTTTAAGCAAGCAGTTACCAAACAACAACAATTTCTAGAAGCTACATTTCTGAACATTTTCAATCAATCAATATTTCTTCTGTTACATTTTCAGCAGGAACTATACATTCAGACAAACATAGGTTCTTGAAAATGTCACTGAGTTTAAAGAACCCCGGCAGTAGATGGTACAAAAATAACTTCAAAAATATTTATTTTTTTAACTTAATTAGCCCCAATAGAATTATTAGAAATGTTTTCTTTCAAATAATGTATAAATTAGTGTTCCTAGATATTTCTGCCCTTTAGTGTAGGAGGTAGACAATTTGAAGTAGCCCTCAGTCTACTTGTGAAGAGAGTACATCAGCAAAATTTGAAACTATGTTGAGGAGCTTCTTGGTTCAATTTCTTTTGTGCTCCTAACAGAGAATGGTAGTGCTAAAGGTGATGCTGGAATCACTGAGTTAACATTTTTATTTGACAAATGAAGAAGCTGAGAATCAAGGAAATTAAATGTATGTGACCATATTGTCATTGATTAGTCCAAACAGGGCCGTAGTAGAACACTGATTTCTTGACACATGGTCTAGTTCCTGTCACATCAAAGTGCCTCCTGCAAATAGTCTTTGTTCTCCTCCTCCTCCTTCTTTTTCTTTTCGTTCCTTCAGCTCAGTGGTTCTCAACTGGGACCACTTTGTTGTTTAGGGGTCAATGTCTGGAGACAGTTTTTGGTTGTTAGAAGTGGGGAGTGGGATGCTATTAGCATAGTAAATAGAACCCAGGGATGCTGTTGAATATCCTACAATGTAAGGGAGTAGACAGCTTCCCCACAACAAAGGATTATCCCAATCAGAATTCCCATAGTGCTGGAATTCATAAAGCTTGCTCTAGTTACATTCTGCAGTTATTAAAAGTGGATATAATCTAGAATAGTTTTTTTAGAGTAGAATCTTTTATATTCTTAATGACCTAATATGCATAACTCCATATGCAAATAGAAGCAGTAGTTTATATATTTATTTTATGAGCTCAAATCCATAATTTTTACATAAAATGAAGCCATTCAATGGAAACGAAAGTTAATGTGTCAGTGACAGCCAGTGTGAGAAAACTTGGTATTTAACACATTTTAGTACATTTTGTTGTTTTTCATTATCATTTTTAAAAAATGTAAAAATGTGTTTAAAAGTGAACAAACAAAACATTAGGGATTACCTTTACAGAGCACCGAGTTCTGTGGACCACATTTTGACTGATATATTCATTATAACTCCAAAATAGTATATTCAAGGTATTAATATATGAGTTTCTAAAAAATTAAACACATACCTTTATACAAATATAAAATTAACATTTGTAAAAAAGTATTTTATCATTTAATGAGGGAAACCATGAAACATTAAAATTGGTTCAGAGGAGATTATGAGTAACAAGCGCACACACACACACACACACACACACACACACGGATGTTGACAAAGCAAAGCTTGGTACTGTTCTATAGGGCAATAAAGTGTAAGATTTGGGGTCATCTTTCAAAAGGATGGAAATTAATTATATCTCTACTGAACAAAATTAATTTACTTTGCTATGAACAAAATTATTGCAGCTTAACCTCTACCCCAATAGACTTGTGAAATAGCTTACATAATAGACTGTCGAAGGTACATGCCCCTCAATAATCCTAGGCCAGGAAGGCTGGCTAAGCAGTGCCCAGCAGTCCACTGAAAGATGCCTACTAATCTCTTTGCCCATTTCCAAGTCATTTACAATTTTTCTGACACAGGTCAGTCCTAAAATTTCTATGATACGAAAAGCACTTATCAAAGTTCATTCATTTCCAGGTTTTACTTGTAGATCTCACTCCTCCATTCTGCCCACCTAACCCCCAAAGACACACCGAGTTGTGTTTCTAAGAAGTCCTACATAGTTAGGTCAGCTGAGCCTGTACTTTATAGACCTCACTTTATAGTTAGAAAGGAAAATGTTAATTACCTAATGTAAAAATAAACCAGGAGAACACGTTTTTCTCACTGATTGCCTGACTGTTTTCTGGTACTTACAGCTGAGGGGAAATTAAATGATCATCCCTGATTAGAAGTTCAGTGCTTGTTTTTATTTGGGGAGCAATCTGGAAGGGAGACGCCATCAGCGGGTGTAGATGTGATCCCCATGCTGAGTGCGCGTGCTCCCGGGAAGGTGCAGCAGCGTTTCTAGAAGAGAAATTCCTGCAGAAATAAAACCACGTTGGTCCTCTTTCTCCCCGGAAAGGCAAAGAAAGGGAGCATTTTATAATATATTACTTGACTCAAAGAGAAACACATTTATTCCCCAAAGTTTGTAAAATACAGGAGAGTACAAAGAACACAATATGTGCCTTTAACCCCCAGACCTACAGGGAAACTTAATACATTAGTATGTTTCTTTCCTTCTGTTTCTCTGTCTTTCGTACAATTTATCTCTGTCTTCCTCTCTTTCTCAGCCCACTGCTCTTCCTCTTTTTATATACATATTTACTTATTTAAATAATTTTTAGTTTATACCACATACATAATTTTTAGTAACTTACTTTTTCATGTAATGATACATACACACACACACACACACACACACACACACACATACACACACACATATATATCCTTCCCATATACTTAAAATTTTTTGGCAACTCCTAAGTGGGTATGTGAATTTTATTATAACTACATAAAACAAATGTTACTAAACATTTTTATAAAATAATTATGATCGCTTACTTTATGTCTAATTTTGGAATCTATGAAAAGTGGGATTATTTTTTTGTATTTTAATTATTGTTTATTCAGATAGGTGCCAAATGAAGGGGAAAAAACATACTTTATTAATCAAATTTCAAACATCATTTTTTGTTGTAAACTTTCTTAAGTAACTGGCTTCATTATCACACTTGTTAGAGTTTTCATAGGTGAATCTAAGGGCAATGAAATGAAAAAGTCTTAAGTTTGTTAGATAATTGACAAAAAATGTTATGTAAGCTACACAGTACAATATGACAGTATTTAATTTTCTAAATTCTGATGGTGTCACACAAATTTGTGCCAGATAACTGAAATTGTACTTCTAGTTCAAATTCCATTACCTGAAAGATTGTTCTATATCAGAGGTCACTAAATAATGTTACTTATAATAAAGTATTTATTAATAAAAAAGGAAAGAAATTACATAATGTATTAAAGTTAATGGAGATAAAAACAATTCTCAGACTCTAAAAACACAATATTTGGTGCTGATTATCACTTTGTTAGAGGTAAACCTGAAGGTGGGGGCTTAGGGATGAAGCAAATGGGAACTGGAAAAAAAAAATAACCTAAGAATAACAAACAGCATTTTTCTCATTTTTTCCTTTGCTACTTTTATAGTATGAATTTTGCCTTACATAGACTTTATTAAATACACAGACTGTCTCTGATTTTTTTAAACCATTTCAATTGAACCTCATACTCATCTAACATAATATTGGAAAATTACAGCTTTATAATTCTTAGCATATTAAATACAAGGTTTTTCTTAATTTGCTCACACTGACTTTCTCCTTTATGATGTTTGTGGGTTGCATTTTTTAAGGAACCTGGAGGAGGCATGAGTCAATCCATCTACATTTTTTCTGGTGTAAAATACCGGCATAATTTATTTTAATCAATGTAGCCCTCAGCCATTTCAAATATCTTAAGGGAAAGGAATGAAAACCTCTAGAGAACAAGAAAACTGAAAAGTGTGAATCACCTACATTTCTCATTTACCCATGCTAATTAAGACCACGCATTTGAAAGTTACCATCTGAAGGAAAATTAAGCCAATTAACCCACTGATGAAGATAATTTTCAATATTCTATCAGGAGGCAAAAACCTTCACCAGCCCCTCTTATTCCTACTGTGGAAATAATTTGCGTGCAGTCTCTCAGCACTAAGAACTTAAACGAGTGTCACGCCAGTTCTGTGGGTTCTAATTGCAACTTTTATTTAAATTCTGATTTTCTGCCCCACAGCTTGATTTCTCATTGGTGGAACCTGATTGCTTTCAGACCTGATTAGATTTTATTTGTAGGGCCTTGGAAACGTGCATGGGTAACATTCTCCCAGCTTAGGAGGAAACCCTCCAATATCCAGCTTGTCTATGTCAACTGGAGCATGAGAACCGCTGGAGGTTCTTGAGGGAAGGGATTAATTTGGGAGCATTAATTACCAAGTAATTACATCCTATGTGTAAGTTACTCATAAAGATGTATCTCAGGATCTAAAGCTGTTTCTCAGATGAGTACATTTCCCTTTAATTTCAGCATATGCAGCATTTTGTCTTTTATTGTTTTTCCTATGCGTAGAGTCAGCTAGCATTTTACAGTAAAAATGCCTTTACTAACTGAAATGAGCATTTTACTTTGTAAGATCTTTCCTTGCTCTGGGGAGGGAAGATTGAATGGACCAAAGAAGATAAATATGTATTTTAAAAAGCACCTGGAGTATTTTTAGACATAAATTTCAGTTGTAATTATTGTCTATCTAAATATCTAACTATTTTTAGTATTTCAAATAATAATGACCTGGCTTGGCACAGAGAGAAATGAAGTAAAGTGAGTTATCTGCAGGGCAACTCTAGGTGTTTGAATTTACACGCCTTGCTCTAGGTCTCTGGTCGGCAAACTGCGGCTCGCGAGCCACATGCAGCTCTTTGGCCCCTTGAGTGTGGCTCTTCCACAAAATACCACGGCCTGGGTGAGTCTATTTTGAAGAAGTGGCGTTAGAAGAAGTTTAAGTTTAAAAAATGTGACTCTCAAAAGAAATTTCAGTCGTTGTACTGTTGATATTTGGCTCTGCTGACTAATGAGTTTGCCGACCACTGGTCTAGGTTCTCCCTCACTTCTTCATAGGCTGGCCTGTTTCCAGCTCAAATACTCTTGGAAAATGCTAGTACCTTTCCCTAATGAGGAAAATAAACCAACAAGAGTCTCCTTGGACATAGAGCTAGAACATTTCAGGATGATGTTTTTTTTACACAACAAAAATCTGCTTTGTATTCATTTAACATTTCGATAATATAGAAATATTATACAGTTAAAAGTAAAAAGCATAAGCAATTTGATTATAATACTACTATATTAGAGATGTTCAAGAGGTTTTAGAATAACTGTTTTCCTAATTAATCATCATGATCATATGTCAATGGAAATAACTATATTTCGTCCAGCTATATTTACCATTGATGATAATGTATGAAAATAGTGTCTCTCATTGTACATTGATTCATGGAAAATATACACTAAAAGGCAGGCACACTCTCCACTTCAGCGGGATCAGGGCCGCACATGTGCCAGCACACTTCTGGGAACGAATGGTTTCTTCTCCTCAAAGCGTGCTGTGCTGCGTGTGGAAATGCCTGCGTGGGTGTCTTTCTTGCTTTGGGCTATTGTAATGAAATCTGTGACACTCGGTAGAAATAATGGTGAAAGCACAACAAAAGCCACCAGGTTGGTAAGAGAACACATGAGACAACTTAACTGTTCTGTTACTAGTTTATTACCAGTCAGCTTGCCGAGCTACCTGGGACATGGACAATGAGCCATACAACCCAGAATCCAGAGGTCACTCAAGAGTGAAGCTCTTCGCACAAGACATGTGCCTCTCTTCTGTCTCTCTGGCTTCTCTCTCAGTGAATCTTTAGAAAACTGTTAGACCCTTGTTTTTTAATCTTAACCCATGGATATGTTTTTATTGATTTTATATATATATCAAACAAACCAAGAAATTGTTCACACTGAAATTACTGTGCAAGATATGAAATTAATTTTACATATTATATATACACTAGAGGCCCAGTGCACGAATTTGTGCACCAGTGGGGTCCCTCGGACTGGCCTGTGGGATCAGACCAAAATAGGCTCTCCAACATCCCCCGAGGGGTCCTGGATTGCAAGAGGGCACAGGCCAGGCCAAGGGACCCCACTGGTGCAAAATCAGGGCCGGGGAGGGACGCAGGAGGTTGGCCAGCCAGAGAGGGGCTGCGGGAGGGCTCCAGGGCATGTCTAGCCCATCTCACTTAGTCACAATCGGCCGGACCCCAGCAGCAAGCTAACCTACCAGTCAGAGCGTCTGCTCTCTGATGGTCAGTGCACGTCATAGCAAGTGGTTGAGCAGCCATAGCATATCATTAGCATATTACACTTTGATTAGTTGAATGGCTAATCAGCCAACTGGACACTTAGCATATTAAGCTTTTATTATATAGGATAAAATTATATATATATATATATTTATATAATTACATATATGTATACATATATATACATATAGTGTGTGTGTGTGTGTGTGTGTGTGTGTGTGTGTGTGTGTGTGTGTGAGAGAGAGAGAGAGAGAGAGAGAAACATCCATCAGTTGCCTCATGTATGCTCCCTGACGGGGAATTGAACCCACAACCTGGGTATGTACTCTGGGAATCAACCCACAACCTTTGGGTGCACAGGATGATGCTCCAACCAATTGAACCACTGGCCAGGGCTAGTTCCTTTCTTTAATGAGGACTCTGACAATAAACCAAGTCTATAGGACAAGTGGTATTTACGCATAATAAAGTTTCATAGAGAGAATAATTGTGGTTGGGTTTCTACATGTTGAGGAATCTGTTTTTATTTCCTACACTAGAGGCCCAGTGCACGAAATTTATGCACAGGTAGGGTCCCTAGCAGCTGCCAACCGGGGCCTCCCTTCCCTGGCTGCCAGCTGCTGGTTGGGGCCTTCCTTCGTTCTGCGCCACCCCCTGGTGGTCAGCGCACGTCATAATGAGCGAGCCAACTCCTGGTCAGTCGAACTCCTGAGGAGACACTTTGCATATTAGGCTTTGATATATATATAGATAATCTATATCCTGGAACTGACTTTTTAAAATTTATTTTATCCTCACCCAAGGATAATTTCCCATTGATTTTTAGAGAGAGTGGAAGAGAAAGGGAAAGACAGAGAAAAATTTGATGTGAGAGAAACACATCAATTGGTTGCCTCCTGCACACTCCCTCAACAGGCCCCCTCCCTGGGGAGGAGCCTGCAACCTAGGTACGTGACCTTGACCTGAGTCAAACCTGGGAACCTTCGCTCTGCAGGCCAATGCTCTATCCACTGAGCAAAAATGGCTAGCGCTGGAGCTGACTTTTTAAACCCCATCTTCTCATCAGCGACAGATTGGCAAATACAGAAACATCTCGTCACAGTGCTCACCCAAAGGGCTGATCAGACAGAAAGGACCAATAGTGGTGTAGCAGGATAAAACAGGTCTTAGGTGGCGCTTAGCCTCATGCACTACCTCATTGATTTAATGGAGAAGATAAACAGACCAAAGAAAACAGAATCCAGCTCTTGTGCTGTGAGCTGTCATTATTTTTTGATATTCAAAAGGAAGAGGATACTTTTGACTTTTAAGAAGAGCCTGGCTATGTGAGAGACCAAAAATGTGTTATGTTACAGAAATCTCGTGTTGAATATCAAAAGTATGCTCAGAAAAACCCAAGCATGCCTTGTATTAGCTTCCCTAGCCATAGACTCCCATCCAGATGTTGCCTGGGAAGGTTTGTTAGGGAGCGCTGCTGAGACGCAGCCTCGGGCAGTGCAGAGGGGGCTGGCCTGAGGGGCTGACCGCAGGGGCTACGGCCGAGGCCTGGCTCCCCTGCAGCCGAGGCTCTCCCCTGGGTCCAGTCCGAGGAGAGGGTTTGGTCTGTTTGCATCCCTTTGTTGGTCAGTCACAGGCTAGCATTGCAACTAAAAGACTTAACCCTTGGTTCCTAACTTGCTTATGGGACATTATTATTATGAATTTTACTACATGGAAAGGGGCTCTTTTTGTGATACGTATTCCTTTAAGCAATTTAAAATGAGGGTGAGGTGTGTGGGGTGTGGAGGATGAGTAGCAATTCTATTTAAAACAACCAGAAAATTGTGTGGCTGGTTAAAAAAACAACTGATCAAGGTCTGCACAAAACGTGCAGAAAAACCACTTCATATTGTATTTAGATTGATTTGGATGACAACAGAAGGAGAAATGTAATGTAAATACCATAACTTTCCCAGCCATTCGTGAGAAATGCACTGCTATATATAGCGTATTTACAGTAGAAAAAGGAGTCCAGATTTGTCCCAATTAACCTTGTAGCTAGATGTCCTCCAGTGCTTACAAATGACAGTAATGAGATGCAGACAAGACAATGCATTAAACATCATTGGCATATAAATTAAATTCACATACAGCCTAAAAGGAATAGATACCTTTATGTACTGGACACGCAGGGAAATTATTAAGAAGCTATTTCATAAGAAAAAGCTAATTAGAAAGAAAATTCAATACTTTCTCTAGTGCTCATCTCCATCAATGTTGGAAACAAGTTTGACCACGAACTAAGAAATTGTTCCCACTGAAATTACTGTGCGAGGTATGAAATTAATTTTATGATTGTCCCAATGGAAGCTACAGTAGCTACAAATACTTATATGCCCATTATCATTTTCCTCTATATTGGCCTACATTTTAATTTGCTTAGGTTTCTATCTAAAGCTTATGAATATTTTAAAATAGATCCATCTTTACAGCAAAATAATGATAGATAAAAGAACGAGATAGACATTTTGCTGTGCACAGAATCCAAACTCAACAGCAAAAAATGTGAACTCTATATGAGAAGATTGCTTTTAAAGGCCATTTGTAAGAGTATATTATTAAAAGGTAGCTCGGGGCCCAACATGTGATAACATGTGATAACATGACTCCTGTCAGGAGCTTGGCAAGGAGCTCGGAGGGTCGGGCAGGACGGGTGCTCTCCGATAGAAGATAGTGGCCGCATCTGAGAAGGAGCATCTGCAAGGTTTCAGCACTGAAGACAGTTGAACTTTGCTTAGGACAATGGCCTTTCCTGACAGTTTCTAGAAAATATTACCATCGTGAAGGCTGAACACAAAACTGGGTCTTTCCAGTTGTCACAGGCTAATAACTACTGCTTTGTTCTGCCACTTCTGACTAAAAGCCACATCCAGGCTTGTAACAATGGCAGCACCAGGAAGGAGGGGGCGCGCCTCCCACCCACCCATGTTCCAAACATCAGCCCATCAGGCTGGCTCCGACGTGCAGTACAATAGTGTCGGAGCCCCATCAGAAATCAATCAAAGACATATTTCTTTTGTGAGTTTTTTTTTTTTTTTAAATCACAACAACTCTGAGAACCAAGGAGGAAAAGCAAGCTTCTAAACAAAAACGAAATTAGTAACAGCAGACCCATTGCCAAGGGCAACATGCATTTGACAGGAGATGCGAGGATGACAGATGAGCCCGCGTTCTCAGTCTGAATTTTGTCTGAGAACGACTTCCCGGCATCTCAGGGACGATCAGCCGGCGCTCACCTCTGTCGTGCAGAGTGGAGGGGCTGTGCTGGCAGAAGTCACAGAGGTGTAATCCCCCTCCCCCGCGACCCTCCCCGTGTGCACTTGACAGCAATTGTTCCAGTCTGTCCCCCACCCCCGTCTCCTCGGTGTGCCTCCGCATTCGTGGATCTCTTCTCCTTCCCTCTTCTCCTCTAACGTGGCAGTTGTCTGTTTTCTGCCACTGGGACCATGAATTTTTTTTTAACTGATTTGAAATACTCTTCGATAAAAATCATGTTTTAAATTTTTTTTCTTTGGAAAATATTTCTTTTCATGGAATTCAATTTAAATAAGTTTATTTTTTAGCACTACAATCTTTCTATGTTTATCCAGTGCAACCTTCTCATTTTATAAACGAGAAAACTAAGATCCAGAAAGTTATGTGGCTTAGCCACGGTGACATTAAACACCTGTTATTGACATGGTTTCTGGAACTATCTAGCAAGCTGTTTTCAGTTGTCTTTTGCACTCTAACTTTGATTCTCTCAAAACCTCCTGGGAAAACCAGGCATTCCTACCACCGCTTTCGCAATAAGGAAAGGCAGGCTGGGCTCCGAGATCATCAGTTCAGCTAAGATCATGCAGCAAGCTGCAGCCCTGCTGACTGCAGGGATAGCCGCCTGCCTCCGGGGCCCCTCTACTGTGAGAACAAGAGGGTAGGTTACGTATAGAAACAGAAATTCCCATTTTGTATTTAATCTTAGTGGCCTTCCTTTCATTTTCAGTAATTTCCTCCTAATGCACAAGGTGATAAACTGCTCACTTTGATGAAGACTGTTCATGAGCTCTCTGAATTTAGTAAGAACCGAGCCAGAGGCTGCTCCTCAGTGGCCCCGGGAAGGCGGGCAGTCACACGTGACAGAGCAGAGCAAGCCCGCTGCCAGCTGGTCAGCCATGCCCCTCACACAGACTGGCACGTGGTCTCACGAGCAGGCACTAGAGATTTTCAGAGAGCTCTCACAGCTCACAATCATCTAGGACAAATATGGGACAGAGATCAAGAATTAGCCTGGTATTCTGTTTATTAAGCTCGTTTCTACAAAAGATTGGGACTTCCTTCCCTCGCCTTGTCTCTGCCTGAGAAGCTTCCCGCAGCTTCTCCCGGCCAGGCCCGTGTTTAGACAGACTGTCCAGGTGACACGAGGTACAATGAACAGAAGCCACCGAAAACCATCAGTGGCAGAGCTACTTATTATTGAACCATCTTCCTCTAATTTTAGAAACTGAAGGAGCGTCGTTCTCTATTGTCCATGTTTTAATTAATGCCTATTATTTCCCCTAAATAGTGCCCTCCTTTGACATGCTATTTATACACACAGTTTCTGCAAATACACAGGATTTGCACGGCAAGCAGAATCCCCACAGAGGGATTCTGTAAGAAGTATTTGGGTCCCTTTTGTCTCAGCAATGTCTTGAGGACAAATCTGTAGCGTGCCTCCTCCGGGATGTTCCAGCTTTCAGTGTCTTTTTATGTGATTTTCATACATTTGATGTTGTGTTTTGATTACTCTGCTAACATTTTCTCTCCTACAGTTAATTTGGCGTCCGCAGGACAGGGGACCGGCACTTCGCTGGGTGCTGACGGGGCTCTTTCGGGCCCTTCGGGCCTCCGAACAGCAAGCCCCGCACCGCAGGCCCAGGTTTTCCCAGGCGAGTTCCCGGGGAGCCGCCAGCTGCTCCCCACGGAGGCAGGGGGCTCAAAGGCCTCTGCATGGAGGCAGCTGCACAGCCACTGGGATGGAGGGGCCTGAGCCCCAGGGACAGGGCGGGGCAGAGCTGGAAGGTGACTGAGCTGGGAGGTGACTGGGCTGGGAGGTGACAGGGCTGGGAGGTGACAGAGCTGGGAGGTGACAGGGCTGGGAGGTGACTGGGCTGGGAGGTGACAGAGCTGGGAGGTGACAGAGCTGGGAGGTGACTGAGCTGGGAGGTGACTGAGCTGGGAGGTGACTGGGCTGGGGTGTGACTGAGCTGGGAGGTGACTGAGCTGGGAGGTGACAGAGCTGGGAGGTGACTGGGCTGGGAGGTGACTGGGCTGGGAGGTGACAGGGCTGGGAGGTGACTGAGCTGGGAGGTGACTGAGCTGGGAGGTGACTGAGCTGGGAGGTGACTGGGCTGGGGTGTGACTGAGCTGGGAGGTGACTGAGCTGGGAGGTGACAGGGCTGGGAGGTGACTGGGCTGGGAGGTGACAGAGCTGGGAGGTGACTGAGCTGGGAGGTGACTGGGCTGGGGTGTGACTGAGCTGGGAGATGACTGAGCTGGGAGGTGACAGAGCTGGGAGGTGACTGGGCTGGGAGGTGACAGAGCTGGGAGGTGACTGAGCTGGGAGGTGATTGAGCTGGGAGGTGACAGAGCTGGGAGGTGATTGAGCTGGGAGGTGACAGAGCTGGGAGGTGACAGAGCTAGGAGGTGACTGGGCTGGGAGATGACAGGGCTGGGAGGTTGACAGGGCTAGGAGGTGACAGGGCTGGGAGGTGACTGGGCTGGGAGATGACAGGGCTGGGAGGTGACAGGGCTGGGAGGTGACTGGGCTGAGAGGTGACTGGGCTGGGAGGTGACAGGGCTAGGAGGTGACTGGGCTGGGAGATGACAGGGCTGGGAGGTGACAGGGCTGAGAGGTGACTGGGCTGGGAGGTGACTGGGCTGGGAGGTGACTGAGCTGGGAGGTGACAGGGCTGGGAGATGACAGGGCTGGGAGGTGACAGGGCTGGGAGGTGACAGGGCTGAGAGATGACTGGGCTGGGAGGTGACAGGGCTAGGAGGTGACTGGGCTGGGAGGTGACAGGGCTGGGAGGTGACAGGGCTGGGAGGTGACTGGGCTGAGAGGTGACTGGGCTAGGAGGTGACAGGGCTAGGAGGTGACTGGGCTGGGAGATGACAGGGCTGGGAGATGACAGGGCTGGGAGGTGACAGGGCTGGGAGGTGACAGGGCTGGGAGATGACAGGACTGGGAGGTGACAGGACTGGGAGGTGACTGGGCTGGGAGGTGACAGGGCTGGGAGGTGACAGGACTGGGAGATGACAGGACTGGGAGGTGACAGGACTGGGAGGTGACTGGGCTGGGAGGTGACAGGGCTGGGAGGTGACAGGGCTGGGAGGTGACTGGGCTGGGAGGTGACAGGGCTGGGAGGTGACAGGGCTGGGAGGTGACAGGGCTGGGAGGTGACAGGGCTGGGAGGTGACTGGGCTGGGAGGTGACAGGGCTGGGAGGTGACAGGGCTGGGAGGTGACAGGGCTGGGAGGTGACAGGGCTGGGAGGTGACAGGGCTGGGAGGTGACAGGGCTGGGAGGTGACTGGGCTGAGAGGTGACTGGGCTAGGAGGTGACAGGGCTAGGAGGTGACTGGGCTGGGAGATGACAGGGCTGGGAGGTGACAGGGCTGGGAGGTGACAGGGCTGGGAGGTGACAGGGCTGGGAGGTGACAGGACTGGGAGGTGACTGGGCTGGGAGGTGACAGGGCTGGGAGGTGACAGGGCTGGGAGGTGACTGGGCTGGGAGATGACAGGGCTGGGAGGTGACAGGGCTGGGAGATGACAGGACTGGGAGGTGACAGGACTGGGAGGTGACAGGGCTGGGAGGTGACAGGGCTGGGAGGTGACAGGGCTGGGAGGTGACTGGGCTGAGAGGTGACTGGGCTGGGAGGTGACAGGGCTAGGAGGTGACTGGGCTGGGAGATGACAGGGCTGGGAGGTGACAGGGCTGGGAGGTGACAGGGCTGGGAGATGACAGGGCTGGGAGGTGACAGGGCTGGGAGGTGACAGGGCTGGGAGGTGACAGGGCTGGGAGGTGACTGGGCTGGGAGATGACAGGGCTGGGAGGTGACAGGGCTGGGAGGTGACAGGGCTGGGAGGTGACAGGGCTGGGAGGTGACAGGGCTGGGAGGTGACAGGGCTGGGAGGTGACAGGGCTGGGAGGTGACAGGGCTGGGAGATGACAGGGCTGGGAGGTGACTGGGCTGGGAGGTGACAGGGCTGGGAGGTGACAGGGCTGGGAGGTGACAGGGCTGGGAGGTGACAGGACTGGGAGGTGACAGGACTGGGAGGTGACAGGGCTGGGAGGTGACAGACTCCTGGAAGGCTCTCAGGAAGGAGCGTCAAGCACACCACAGGTTTCCATCACCATTTGTGTGATATTCTCATTGCTTTCTGGCCAGTTTTCTTAAGTAATGAAAAAAACAGGTTTTAAAGGACTTATTTTTAGGGTGTTTTAAGATTGCAGTTTCTGTGTTTAAACAATAATAATAAGCTGCGCAGTGGAAGACGCTGCCATTCCCAAGGCGGCTTTCCAGGCCGCAGTCTTGACTTGAAATGTCTTCGCTTGTGGTTGGTCAAACTGAGACCCTCCCCTGGTTTCCAGACGTGAGACCCCGAGATACTGAGGACAGTTAGCAACAAGCGCCTTCATTCAGCTGCCGCTTCAGGGTCTTTCATTCAGGGTGTCACCAGCTGCGTAACCGGGGTGCAGAACTGAGGCCTTGCCTTGCGGGCCTGAGTCTCAGACCTCTCAGCCGGGTGCAGCGGCCTTGCCCTCCCACAGGCCACCCCGCGGGCCGTGAGCCCGACTAGCAGGACCGTGCGCTCAGTTCCCGTGGGAACCCAGCCAGCACATCCCTCACACCTTACGTTACAGCAACAGCCGGCACCTTCTTTGCTACGTGAGACAGGGTCCATTTGGTAGCCTGCCCGCACTTACACATCTGAACATTCTTTTGCCTCTATCACTGTGCACACATCAAAACTTTTTCCAATGTTCAAAAATAGCATTTCACTTTTGCATTTGTCTTAAAACTACAGTAATGATCAAGTGTTTTGCTAATATAGCAGGTATTAAGAAAATATTCAACATATAATCACAGGAAGGCTGTCTGTCCAATAGGGTTGAACCAGAATGGGTGTGATGTAATGTGGGTCTGACCCGTCGCTACATCACATTCAAAGACATGTCAGGTCACTTTGGTGAGATCAGTCTAGAATGGATAATATGTTTTTACATATTCAATTCATGCAGTTTAACTACTTCTTTTAATTGCTTCAGTGTTGAATTAGTCTTTAAAAGCTTCCCCTCATTAACGTGAAAGGAAATTGAAAGGGAAAGTGAATAGAATGGGTTCTGAGACCATTAAAATTATTCAAAACCAGGAGGAAATGTATTTTTTGCTTCCAAACATCCAAAGTACTTTTTGGTACATATTTCATGGGTACATACATTTTCCATCATTATGAAGCATAAGCAGGATCATTCTCATGATTGTATAAAAACTGTCCCATCCTCTTAGCACAAGAACCAAAATTAAATTGTCTAGAAGTAAACAATGAAGAAAATGATTGTTGATTCTGTTATAATGAACTTGCTGGATGTTTTTTTATCTAACAAGGTTACGATGGGTGGAGGAAAGCTCTGACCTGAAATATTCAATGAGACTCTTCCATAAAATGAAATTTCTATCACAAATCAAGAACTTAAAGTCCTTACATCTTGAAAGACTCAGATCTAAGTAACCTAAAACACATTAAATTTGACCACCCTCCCCCAAAAAAGGAAAATGCCCATTTGAAAATGGAGCCTAAATTTCAATAAATCTTACTCGCCTAACCATTCTGCAATATTCCGGCCCTCCTGGGTTCAAAGTGCTACCGGCATCGCCTTTCCAGCCTGCACTTGGGCCACTTTAGGTAGATCAACCGCAGCCGCCACAGGAGTGGAATCCAATCGGGAGGTGGAACAGGGGGAAGTTCAATGCCACAAAGAGTCCCCATGGTCCCTGCATCTTGGAGGTAACAGGGAATGAGAGTGTTCTGGGCCTCAGGACGTACACAGCCTCGTGAGTGCTTATAATACAAAGATTTGAGGCAGAAAATGAACTCCGCGAGTTCTCCGGAGCTCTGAGAAAAGGAACATTATTATTCGTAAGTCATGCCTAGGCCTTGGCCTTCTAAAAAGAGCCCTTCAGTGGTTTCACGGTAACTACTTTCATCTTTTCATGGCAGTATGGAGAATTTGTTGCCAACAGACTTGTATGTGAAGACATGTTGAAGGAGCTCCCTGGCGGTTTTCATGCGGGGCACATTTAAGACTGCTTTCTTGGGGCACATTTAAGACTGCTTTCTTTCTTTAATTATAATTGCATAAATTCAATTTGTGGCTTTGTTTTAAGCTACAGTTTCACCAAACTGAAATAAGAGTACAAATTATAAAATTGTGGAGCTTGAATTTTATTTTATTGCCCCTTCACAATCCTCATTACCATATGAAAGGTTCTGAAAGTCCTGCAGTCAGGAAATCTGTTTTGCCTTAATTAGTCCAATGTCCCTCTATCTCGTTTGCTCCTTTTTTCTTCCTAAGTACCTTATATCTGGACTTTCTGGAGTCGTTTGAAGCACATTTTAGAAAACAGATGAGATACTTGCTTTCTCTGTCCCTAGTGCTGACGGTCAATGTCTATACCTGCTTTCTCAAAACTATCTTCACGGATGAGCAGCCCAGGAAAACGATGAGGGAGCAGGGTGCTTGCCAGTCACAGCATCAGGACGGAGGGTGACAGCACCTTCTTTTCTGCAGGTACAGACAAGCAGGCCGCCCGGTTCACTAGAATAGGCGTCCAGCTTGGTGGAAGGCAGGTTGGGGCACAGATCCACGAGCAGGACCTAGAAACCAGGCCAAACACGGCTGCCTTGTGCGCAGAGACATTTGAAAATCCCATGGCGAGTAGTTCAGGGAGAAAAGCCTGATGCTTGGTATCAAAAGTCAGGTCTCTGAAGGACGTGGCAACACCAGGGTCACCTATATCTCAGCTCACCGTGGCAGACTTTACCGTCCCCCTTCTCGAAGCCAGACATGTTAACAGAAGCAGAGATCCATTTTAAAAACGAGGTCGTCACTGATACATTGTGCATTCACTTGATCTTTGGTCCCAAAGGTACGTTAACAATACAGAACACCTCCTCACTTCACAGAAGAGGAAACCAAACGTCACAGAGTTAAATGACAAGTTACTTGGGGACACCGGATGACTCCACCTTACATGATCAGCACTTAAATGTTTAAATTTTTCTTTCATTTTTTTCTTATAGGAAAAGAAGCTTAGTCTTTTGAAACCTTTATTCTCTGTCTTATGTGAATTTTTTATGCATAATAAATTTTGTGATGATTTTTAAAATGTAATCGTATTTCATGAAATTGATCTCCAAGAAAATTAAAACTTACTTCCCAAATCATTGTGTCCTCATGTTTTACCACTAGTTTAATACAATGACATGTATTTGGGGGAAATGTCACATAGGAAAACAATGTTTGCCCACAACCATTATGCGGGCTCATCAGAGGCTTGCTGCCAGCATCTGAGTCACTTGACCGTTTGTGGTTAGTTACAATGCTGCTCTCAGTTTGTCACCTTCCATTATTTTCTACTTGTCGCATCTGTTCTTTATTCTGTTTTTCCTCTCTTCCTGCCTTCTTTTGATTTTCTCTTTTTAAGGTTTCAGTTAAGCTTCTCCATCACCTACTACCTTCCTCAGTGCACTCAGTGGTGGCTCCAGGGTCACAGGCGCATCTGTAACGTCTCACCAGCTACCTCCTACCCAGGTAATGGCTATTCCTAAAAGCAGAAGTCCTCTTTGATTTTTCAGTTAGCAAAAGCAGGTCCTACTAATTAGGCTTTTGTAAAAGGGAAGTGGCATAACGAAACAGATGTATCATCTTTGCTTTACACTGTCTCCGCTTACAAAGGTTTCTTACGCAGCCTCTACTCCCGGATAGGGGGAAACCTGTAATATTGCATCAGCTCACATACTAGTACAATGTGAAATCTCTCCTTTCTCTCCTATCTCCGTTTGTGCTCATTGTTGTCATAAATTTGACTTCTACACATGTTATAAATCTCTGAATGCATTATTGTTATTTTTACTTTAAGCAATTAATTTTTAAGACATTTTACAAACCAAGAAAGCAGTCTTAAATGTGCCCCGCATGAATACCGCCAGGGAGCTCCTTCAACATGTCTTCACATACAAGTCTGTTGGCAACAAATTCTCTCATATTTCATCTTTCTAAAAATTGCAGGACTTTTATTTTTTAGGAGTATCTTCACTGGATACAGAATTCTGGGTTACCTGTGTAATTTTCCTTTTGGCACTTTTAATAATGTTGTTCCATTGTCTTCTGGTTAG
Organism: Eptesicus fuscus; assembly: GCF_027574615.1. Lineage (NCBI taxonomy): Eukaryota > Metazoa > Chordata > Mammalia > Chiroptera > Vespertilionidae > Eptesicus > Eptesicus fuscus. Next base: position 56,921,041 of record NC_072490.1, on the reverse strand, counting down.
AATTGGTTGAGATAAGAAGTTACAAATTCTATCTTTGCTCCCCTGTATTTAATATGCCTTTTCTTCTGGCTGCTTTTGAGATTTTCATCTTTATTAGTGGTTTCTAAAATTTTATTATGAGATGCCTTGGTACAGCTTTCTTTGTGTTAATCCTGCCTGTAGTTTGTTGAGCTTCTATGCAATTTGGGTTAAACTTCTCATTAAATGTGGACAAGTTTTGGCCATTATGTCTTCAAATATTTCCCTGCCTTCTCCTCAGCGCTTTCCTTCTGAACCCCATTACGTGCATGTTAGACTGCTTGGGGTTGTTTTACAAATCACTGTCTCCACTTATTATACTTTTTTCTTTGTGCTTAAGCTTGGCTAGTTTCTGTTGTATTGCTATGTATTCAAACTTGCTGATTTTTTTCTGCAGTGTCTAACCTGCTCTTAAATACATCCAGTAAATTTTTTATATTAGTTATTGTATTTTCATCTCTAGAAGTTACATTTGGTTGTCTTTTCATAAATTCCATTTATCTACTTTTATGTTCATGTTTTCCTGGAAATCATTTAACATATTCATAAGAGCTATCTCCAAATCCTATCATTTCTGCCATTTCTGGCTCTGTTTTTATGAAATAATTTTTCTTCTGGTCATGGGTCACATTTTCCTACACTTTGTATGTGTAATAATTTTTATTGGATTTTGATAATTTTAAATACTGTTGAGTGAATGGATTTTTTTTTTAAGTGTCAAGAATTTTAAACTTTTTTCTGGCTAGCAGTTAAGCTTTATCCTTTGAGTCTTATTTTAAAATTTTGCTACAGCAGGTCTGGAATAGCCTTTACTTCAGGGTTTGTTTAGCTTACCTACCGGTATCATGTGACCTTCTTTGCTATCTACCAAGTGCCCCCTTGCTGAGTGAGGCTGTGTCACGTTCCCTGGTTGACACTTGAATGTCCCGCCTGGGAGAGCTCGGGGAGCTGCTCCACTTGGCGCTGGCTCTCTGACAGGTACTCTTTCCCTGGGTTTTCTCTTTGCCAGCCTCGTGGATCCTCACCCTCCGCGTGGATGTTAACTATCGTGCCAAAGACTCAAGGTGACCCTTGGCAGTTTCTGGAGCTTTTTCCGGCACAGCTCCCTTTTCCCTGTACTCTGCCCATCCACTCCAGCTGCTTCAGCTCACCGAACTCTGACCTCTGTAACCTCGGGAGGCTGTTGTGCTGGGCAGAGGTTCCCCTCCCTCATGCAGAAATCCCAGGCAACATAGGCTTGCTTCTTTGTTTCCCTTCTCTCAGGGATCACAGTCTTGCACTGAATTTTATCTAATTTCGTTTCTTATATTTTGTTCAGATTCTGCTTGTTTATGACAGGAGTGCAAATCTGGTCCCACCACCCCATCATACACAGAAGCCGAAGAGAATCATACATATTTAAAAAGAGAACATCTAAACCAACTCAAACTATACAATCCTTACTATGATTTGCATTCTTATGCTTGAATCCCAAGAAGATTAATTATATCTAGTCAGTTCAGCTCCTTCCCATCTGGTCTTCTGCGTCTACCGGGTATCTCTGAATCTTGACAAGATCAAAACTGCCATATGGAAGGCTATCTACACGGGTCCAGGTCAATATCAGGTTCAATCATGTCTTATATGGGTTACATGTCATGCACAACATACCTTTGTCTCAAAGTCATAGATAGTGAATTATTTCTTGATTGCATGACCTTAAATATCAACAAATTCCCCCCAAAATATAAGCAAACATTGTGATGACAGTATTGATGCCAGAAAAATAAGAAATCATATAATATCCATAGTAATTACATGCTAAATTAACTTAAATGTAATAGCAATAAAATGTTTTAATCACTGGATATTTTAGATAGAACCAAAAAAAAAAAAATCCATTCACAACTAATTTGAATGTTTCAATATAATCACTATTTTAAATATTATTAAAAAAGTTATCTCAGACTGCTTTCAAATAAGTACCTTGTAGTTTGAAAACTGTAAGCTATATGTCAAAACAGGGAAATTTTCTATAGATCCTAAAAGTGAAATTTGATAAAAAGCATCACATCTGTTTTTTTGTCAAGGATAATTTTTAGCAAATAAAAGGAAGTTTCTACCAAAATACTACACACACGTATACATGAATCTGTATACCTATATCTGTGATCAGAAGAGCGAACTGAGGACATTTGGTATCCTTTTACGAGGTTTCTTTGCAGTGGGAGTCAGCAAACACTTTATGAAAAGAACTCCATCATGAATATTTTAGACTTTGTGGGCCACAGAGTCTGTCACAGTGCTCAGCTCTGCCACTGTGGTGTGAAAGCAGCACAGGAAATGAGTCAGTAAGTGGGTGTGGCTGTGCTCCAATCAAACGGGATTCACAGGAAGCCGGGAAGCCAGATTGGGCCTGTGAGTCATCGTTTGCCAATCTGTGACCTGCAGCACAAGATTACAAAGTCCTAACGCCGCCCGAAGAAAGATGAATTATCTAGAGTCAGCCTGGAACCAATTAGACAGTCAACTTGTGCACTCACCTCTTGTGTGTGTTCCAACAACAGGGTACCGGAACACTCAAGGACTACAAACAACCCAGATACTTTTCTGTCTGTTCTCATTCCAGTCCATTTTTGTGCTTGTTTCCATCTTCATTTCTGGCCCCCACTCCTGGCTTTAGGAATTCTCCAGGGAAAAATCGACTGGACTTCTCGCCCCTGGCTTCTCTGCTTTGGTCTGCTTGAGGCAGGATATTCAAACATGAGGTCGTGTCTCTCCCAAACCAGAGCAAGGTGAAGAGTGGGTACATGAACTCTCAAGGTCATCATTAGAATTTGCAGGTCATTATGCAGAACAACACTATTCAAACCATCTCTGTTGTCTGTACCTCCCTAAACTAACTTCAGAGGCAAAATTGAGATGATTTATGAACTGAGCATCTGTGACTATAAATCAGAAGTCTTGGCTAATACCATGTGATTAATGAAAAATGTCCATCATACACATAGTTTATAATTTTTAAATAAATTATCCTAAGAGACTATATTCTAGACATAGAATTTTGTTAAAGTATTTATTAAAGCTTTCAGAAAAATATGCCAACTTAATCTATGTATGATGAACTTCATCAAACAACATTGAGTTGTTTTGAGATTTTAATTAGAAGAACATATATAAAACACCATGGCAGTACATGGCCTATGGTAGGCATCCAAACATTAATTCTTTTACATATCAAACAGAGAAAGAAATACCAACTGAACCAAATCAACTTATGAACAGGTATGCATATTTCAGATGATGTTTCAGTAAGAAATATGTGTTTTATTATTCCTCAAATTTAGTTCTATTGCTCCAAAATGAATAACAACTGAAATTATAAAGCAATCAAAACTATGTCAATAGCCACACATTCCCGAAGAAGGCACTCTATGTAAATATGCACATTACCCCTGTAGAACAGATTTGAGATGATGGATAATATTGAAAGACAATGACAGAATAGAGCAGGATTTTAGCAGAGCGTACAGGGTCATTCTTTTATGTAACTTGGAAAAACGAGAAGGGTAATTATCTGTTGAGTTTTAAGCATTAAAGACATACTAAAGAAACATGATTAGGAAGAAGAGAACAAGAAGTGCTTTAACAGAGGTTTATAAAAATAAACTTCAGTATGAAGAAGAACCTTGTAAATGTTTGCTCATGGCTTGCAAAAAAGCAAAATAAAATATTTAATAATCTCTTTCATATGGCATAATTTCACTAGGCTTTGCCTCAGGCAAAAGGGAGATTTTTGCCAATGAATGTGCTTTGAGCTTTTTCAAAAAGGAAAAAGCTAAAAAGGTATATTTCTTTTAGCAAGAAATAAGTCCTCAGACTAAATCTTAGCCACATTTTCAATAATATTTTTGAGTTGCAAAAAGTGAAAATATATAGGAACTTTTTTTAGAAAATACTAGAACAAAATAATGGAAAATTATAATTCAGGATTAGGAAGAAAAATTTCATTGCCTAAAAACATAAACTGATTTGTGCTTTATATTTCATTTTTTCATTATTTTGAGAAAACAATAAACTGATAACTGAATTATTTTATCCAAATTACTAGGGATTATTTTTTATCAAAAGAACATTAATGAGAATTCTTTTTTAAAATATATTTTTATTGATTTCAGAGAGGAAGGGAGAGGGAGAGAGAGATAGAAACATCAATGAGAGAGAATCATTGATCAGCTGCCTCCTGTACAGCCCTCACTGGGGTTCGAGCCCACACCCTGGCATGTGCCCTTGACGGGAATTGAACCTAGGACTCTTTAGTCCCCAGGCTGAGACTCTATCCACTGAGCGGAACCAGCTAGGGCAATGAGAATTCTTTAACCCCAAATACTAAAGACTGCCTCATGGAAAAGTAAGACAAGGGCCTAAATTGACACTTGCATTCTGGGAGTGTCTAGAATTTCTTTTGTATTGCAAAGTTGAGATTTACCCAAGTTATTGTCTGATCTGGAAATGAGTTTTCACTGTTCATTCTGAGGTTCCTACCTTGGATTAAATAATGACCTGAGCACTACCCAGAAAACCTTTATTCGCTTGTTCTCTGGTGTTTTGTAATAGAAGATAAATCTTTTACCTCTGGGGAGAAAGCAAATATCTATTATATAATTTACCAGAATAAATAAGAAAAAAAGTAGGCTTTAAGAATAAAGAAAACAAAAGAGCTAAAGAATAAAGTCTAAAAAGAGTTTAAAATACTGGTGGACCACATTCTGACATTAATCCTTAACTATAATATAAGATGATTATATATTCTTCTTTGAGATTCTCAGTGACAATCATATTTAATTCCCTTTAATATCCTCCTAGGTTAATGTTTTCCAAATCAGAGGGACTCATGTACCAAATTCCATAATTCTTGCCATTTTTGTATGCAATGTCTACTATTATTTACTAATTGATTTTAATCAACCTTATTTTTTCCTGATTAAATGCATCTTACATAATAAAAGGCTAATATGTAAAGTGACCAAATGGTGGAATGACCGGTTGCTATGACACGCACTGACCACCAGGGGTCAGACACTCAATGCAGAAGCTGCCCCCTGGTGGTCAGTGCACTCCCATAGGGGGAGTGCCACTCACCCAGAAGCCGAGCTCATGACTGGCAAGCACAGCAGTGGTGGCAGGAGCCTCTTCCACCTTTGAGGCAGAGCTAAGGACCAGGCCTAAGCCGACATCCCCCGAGGGGTCCTGGACTGCAAGAGAGCGCAGGCTGGGCTAAGGGGACCCGCCCCCCCCCTCCCCCCCGCCCAGTGTACAAATGTCGTGCACCAGGCCACTAGTTTAAAAAGAAAATTTGATCTCAGAGGTGCTGGGAGAAGGCGGGACCAGCCTGAGGCAACTCGAGGGTGGGCGGTGCCTCGGGAAAAGGCAGAAGGGAGAAGGTGAAAAGGCCAATGCTGTGCATGAGAAGGCAGAAGAGAGAAGGGAGAAGGTGGCAGTTAGGCAGGGTGATCAGGCTAGGAGGGGAGAGCAGATAGGCAGTTAGGGAGATCAGGCTGGCAGGAGAGAGCAGTTAGGGCCATCAGGCCAGCAGGGGAGCAGTTAGGGGCATCAGGCAGGCAGGCAGGTGAGTGGTTAGGAGCCAGTGGTTCCAGATTATAAGAGGGATTCCGGATTGGAGAGGGTGCAGGCTGGGCTGAGGGACCTCCCCCTCCCCACCCCCGTGTACAAATTTCATGCACCGGGCCTCTAGTTATTACATAAAATTACCATATACTCTTTTTACACTATGTAAAGAAAAACAACTGTATATTAGAAATGTTTACTTCACATTAATGAAAAAACTGATATCCATCAAAGTGTTTTTATAATCCTAAACATTGTGCTAAAATGATATCAATAAATAAGATACATTTTGGGGGTTTTCTTTCAAATGCATGGACCTTTGTTGGTCTACATCCTAGGGGAAATCTAACAGAAAATAAGTCAACTTCTTTTATTAACTACTATCACACTTACTAGCATCCGATCAGGCTCTTGACTTAAATGCAGTTTTTTTCACATGATACTCAATGACTTTGGTGCTTTTGTCACCACCATCCTTATTTTACAGATGAGGAAATGGTTTCAGAAAATTGAACAAGTTTGCTTAGGAGTGTACGGCTGGGATTTCCCACTAGTCTGTCCCACTGCGAAGTCTCCCTCTGAAAGCGAGAACAGCAAGGACGCTGTGGAACCTGAGTGGGGGGCGTGCCAACCAGCAAAGGAGAAAGACGACGGGAGTGAAAGTGGACTGGCTGCCTAATCCAAATAAAACATTCTGTCTCTGTGCCCAGCGCACATTTCTCCGAGACGAAAACCTGAAGATTCATACATTATCTTTCAGAGCTTCTAGCTCTAAAACAGAATGAGTCTAAGACTCACATTTATTGGTTGCTAAACGATGAATTAAGGTATACTCCTAATTTGCCCATGTCCATTTTTTTTCAGTCTATCAACTGGTGTATATGGAGGTCCTAGTTTCACAAAGCAATACAAATCAGATTTTGTCACATGCTCATAATTTTGGAATTAGAACATCTTGGCTCCAAAAGCCTCTCGCTGACAAGATAGCTGTAGTCATTCCAACAAATCTCTATTTCTGTGTCTCAGCAGAGCCTGGAGCACTGGCATTTCCTACCGCACACTCCCTATGTTGTTGAGGAAGTGAAAAGTCAATTTGAAGGGGTGAGTAAAAAATTTTCAGGATATCTTTAAGGTTCTAAAAAGTATGAAGAGCGACTTCAGGCCGTTCAAAGCTATTTCATAACGTACTTCTTGAACCTGGAAATTAGTGCTTCAGAAACATCCTCTGTCTACTTAAACTTGTCAAACAAATAGTTAGTTTAGGATCCCAAGGTGTGTGCTGTTGAGAAGGAAATTAGTAATAAGAATGTGCTATGTTTACTTGAACTGTTAAAAAAAAATACATTGCTTTAGAAATTACTCTGCTGATTTGTTAAAGAAACCAGTTTTTGTAATTTATGGAAACAGCTAAAAATACATGTTAAGATGTAATCTACAAAATTATTTTGAATTCATTTTGAAAAGACTTTAATTTGATTTAGTCAAAAATATACAGGAAACTTTATTCATTCTCTACTTAGGTTAGAAAAATGGTTTCAGGATAAAACTAATATGAGTAAATATCTCTCTTTTCAAATGATGAACATATTCAAATCATCCAAAGACATGCAAATTTATATTTTTCTTTTAACATCTACACTATAATTCATGTAACTTTCCCCCCAATTGCTCTGTTATAATTGTTGTGTACCATATATTTGCTTGCAGAAATTTTGCTGCTGGCCACGGGCCACTATGACCATTGTTATAACTATAAGAAATAAGGAGATAAAATTATAAATATTTGCTAAGATATTAGAAAAGCTAAGAAAATCAGAATCCACAAGCACATTCCATATTATTTATAATAAAAATGCAAAGAAAAGATTGTGATGATGTATTTTGTCTAACAAATTGGCAAGTAATACCCAGACACTCCTTTGTGAGTGCTGCAAGATAAGCTGTTTTCGTGGATGCTGAGAGTGTAAATGGCGGCATCTAACTCAGGTATATAGCTAGATCATGCATTTTAAGTATATTTATACCTTTTGACCCAGTGATTTTACTTTTAAGATATTTTTCTAAGAAAATCAGTAATACATACATCCACATATATATGTATATACATATATTTGTTTACACACCTATTGCTAAGTAAAATGTCAAACATTTACCTAAAATTAAAAATATTTTTTCCTAAAGATGATTAGAGAACAAATGCTGAAAATTAAAAGATCTTCTGATAGAACAGTAAGCTAAAAATAGAATATTAAGCTTAATATATAGCAGCACTCAGGTCTTGGTTAAAATTATAAACATTGCTTATGAGAAAGAGACAAGGAGAAACTATCTTAACCCTGCAATAATGATCTTTCCTGGTGGGATCTCTTACCTTTGGGATCTGTTAGTGATGGGGTTTAGGGTGATTGCTGTTTTCTTCTTTATCATATTTTCTGCTAAAGACTATTTACATAACAATTTAGAATATTTTTGTTGTTTTATGTTTTTATGTAAATGGACCATAGTTCAACTAAATGACTCATTAAACATTAACTAAGTTTATAAAATTTGCTTTTTCACTCAAAGCCCAATTAAAACTTAGAAAGATGAGCAATACCCTCTTCCTTTAATCAGATTATCAACTCACGTGACTTCTTTTTCTCTTCCTCAAATTCTCCCTGCCCCAACATTAAAGGATGAAAACAGGAGATGATCTATTTATTTTCATGTTTCTTGCAAGAGGGAAAAAAAAATTTGGACTTGGGGTTAGAATTACATTTTAGGATAATGCCAAGCTTGGCCTTGTGTAACATATATATTCCGCTTATTTCTCAACTTATATCTCCAAGCCGGCTTCCCTCTTCCTACAACTATGGTTCGTGGACATCTGGACATCTATGCGCTTTTCATAGTCACTATAGCCAAAGCCTAAAATATTCTGCATTTGGTTTATTCACTGCCCCATATTTCTAGAACAATGCCAGACCATGCTTCATACAGAGTAGATGCTCATTAAATGGATAAACACTACATAGATTGTTGCCCAGTGGGCTTGTGGGCTCCTGCAATAGTCACAGAACAACTCAACATGGCCGAGAATCGTTAAAAGATTTGACTTCTGAATACTCTCCAATTATGGTTATTCGTCACTGAATGATACTTGGAAATCATTGCAAAAGAATCCCTTATATTGGCCTAACCCTTTATAATATATAATACCATTTCTTCATACTTATGACATCACTTCAGTCTTTCAACAAACTATGAATCAGCCAGGGATGATATTTGTTTTTCTGTCATAAATGGAGAAAATAATAGCTGCCATTATTAAACACCGACTCTATGCCAGGCACCATGCCTGATGCTTTGCATGCAAGATCATGTTTGACTCTCAGTGCCAAATATCACATTTTAAGGATGAGGGAATGGTCTCGGGTGAACTTGGTATTCTTGTGAGCTAGGTGCCTTGTAACCTGGGGATTATAATTATTAGGAAGTGTAAAGAAGAGAACACAGGCTTAGGAAGGTGAAGTAATACCCCAGTGTCTCCCAGGAGGGGTGAATGAGCTGGGGTTCAGACCCAGGTCATCTGATTCCCATGCTCATGCCTTTAACCAGCAAGAAGGTAACGTCCTAGTGAAGAAACTGCCCTTCCTGTGCTGGTCGCCTGGACACCAGACCCTGGACTCCAGGAACTCAGGGGCATATCTGGCTATCTCTGCCATTCCAGGCTTCTTGAACCCATTATACTCCCCTAACCCTTCAGCTGTTTCAGGGCAGCGAGGGGGGGGGTGCGGTTCATAAAGCCATCACATACATTTCTGAGTGGATTTTGTAAAATTATAGCAGATATAATAACCTAAATGCCAAAGTGTTCTTACTATGCAAAACTAGGTACTTCATGGAGAAAATGAGTTTTGCTTTCATTCTTAAAACTTGGTTTGAGTATTAATACCATGATTTCAGAGGGCCTAGAGCACAGAATTCAAACCATAGATAAATGGCATGAAGTTGCCTTCTGGCCACATAGGAAGAGATACATGTCATTTATTGGCAGGGGGAGGTACATACATGGATGGTGGCAAGAAGGAAGAGAGGGCAGGGAGAGAACTGATGTAAACAGTAGTTCCTGCCTCCTCCCACCTTGCCTGTGTCCTGGGGAGAGAGAAGAGTGGAATGGAGGGCAATGACAGGCATCCTTGACAGGATCAGGAAGGGTTCATAGCAGCAGGGGACAACATGTCTTATTCTCCAGGGTGAGCCTGAAAAACAGCATGTTTCTGAGAAACACTTGGTCCGCTCAAGACTGCTAAGATAACACAGACGTAGAGAGGTGAACAGTGATAGTGCTTACAGCATAAACAAAGAGGTGAGCGAGTGTGGCCTTAGACACAATAGTTAAGAGGATACCCAAAACACCCAATAGAGAAGAGATAAAGGTAATTTATAGGCAGGCTAGAGGTAAAGCTTTGTATTGCCAAACAGTCTCAAGATAAATAGTATTTTCATGCCTGATTTCAAAAAATCAAAATGAATGCAGAAATCAATGATGCACGAAATATCAAAATATTAACCAAAGACTGACTGTTGCTGGCTGTTTGTTTTACACCCTGCATTATTGCTACTGGTTCAAAGGCCCCGTGCCCAATGCTCTGACAGGCCAAAACTCGAGTTTGGAGTAAGAAAAGATGTATTGATCAGGAAGGTGCCAACCAAGAAGATGGGGGTTCTAATTCTCAAATCCATCTTAAGAAGTTCAGGCTTCTTTTCTGTCAAGAAAAATGGAGGGGCTGTTATTATTACAAACGCAAGCCCCCGTCAGAGTCTCTCCAGTGATTAGCATGTCTGAAGCAGGAGCCGTTAGTCTGGAGGCCGGGGGCTATGCAGGCTTGAACAAGATGGACTCAGACACTGAGCATTTCACTCTGCCACATGGTTGAGGAGCAGAAATATCATTTTCAATCTGCCTGGGCTCCAACACCTCGGTGCCTCTGACAGGGCTTTCTAAGGATTGGTGTGGGAGTTCAAGACTGTTCGGTAACACAAAGCTTTATATACATATTCATTTCTTTTTTGGCAAAATATATGGAACAAAATTTACCATTTGAATCACTTTTAAGTGTATAGTTCAGTAGCATTAAGTACAATTTTGATATTGTACAAGCACCACCACCATCCATCTCTAGAACCTGTTCATCTCCCAGAACTGAAACTCCGTACCTATTAAACACTGACTTCCCCATTCTCCCTTTCCACCAGACTCTGGTAACTGCCATATAATAATATTGTTTGGTAAATGAGATTTTTTTAATTTTTTTTTTAGTTCCACTTTCTGAGAGATCACTGTTGGTGTATAAAAGTGCCATTGATTTCTGGGTGTTAATTTTGTGTCCTTCTACATTGCCAAATTCATTTATTAAATCTAGTAGTTTTTTTGGTGGAGTCCTTAGTTTTCTATGTACAATATCATACTTCCTCCTTTCCAATTTGAATGCCTTTTATGTTTTATTCTTGTCTGATGGCTGTGGCTAGGATTTTCAGTACTATGTTGAATAAGTGGTGAAAGCAGGCATCCCTGTCATGTTCCTATTCTTAGGTGTAATGGTTTTAGTTTTTGTCCATTGAGTATGACGTTGACTGTATGTTTGCTATATATGGCCTTTATGATATTGAGTTATGATTCCTCTATTTCCACTTTGCTGAGAGCTTTGATTAAAAATGGGTGTTGGATTTTGTTTAATGCTTTTTCTGCATCTATTGATATGATAATGTGACTTTGGCCTTTCAGTTTATTTATGTAATGTATCATGTTTATTGATTTGCAACTATTGCACCAGCCTTGCATCCATGGAATAAATCCCACTTGGTCATGGTGTATGATCTTTTTAATATATTACTGGGTAGGATTTGCCAGAATTTTGTTGAGGATTTTAGCATCTATGTTCATCAGGGATATTGGCTTGTAATTCTCTTTCTTTGTAGTGTCTTTATCTGGTTTTAGAATTAGGATAATGCTGGCCTCATAAACATAGGTTGGAAGTGTTCTTTCTTTTTGAATATTTTTGGAATAGTGTGAGGAGGATAGGTGTTAATTGTTCTTTGGCGGTTTGGTAAAACCCCTCTGTGAAGCCATCCCAACCAGGACTTTTATTTGCTGGGAGATATATTATTATTATTATTATTATTATTGTTTTAATTTCATCAGTTGTTATTGGCTTATTCAGATTTTCTGATTCTTCCTTATTGAATTTTGGAAGATTGAATTTTCCTAGGAATTTGTCCATATTTTTCCAATTTGTCCAGCTTTTTGGCATATACTATAGTTGTTCATACTATTTTCTTGCAATTCTTTGTATTTCTGTGATGTCAGTTGTTACTTCACTGCTTTCGTTTCTGATTTTATTTATATGGGTTCTCTCTCTTTATTTCTTGATGAAATCTGGCTAAAAGTTCATCAATCTTGTTTATCTTTTCAAAGAAAATTAGTTCTTGATTTCATTGACCTTTTATATTGTTTTTCTTTAGCCTCTATATCTTTTATTTCCGCTCTGATCTTTATTATTTCCTTTAGTCTACTTACTCTGGGTTTTTCTTGTTGTTCTCTTTCTAATTCTTTAAGTTGTAGAGTTAAATACTTTATTATTAAATTTTCCTGTTTTATGAGGTAGGCCTGTAGTGCTATGAACTTTCCTCTCAGGGCTGTTTTGCTGTGCTCCATGTATTTTAGGTTGTTGTGTTCATTTTCATTTGTTTCCAGGAAGTTCCTGATTTCTTTCTTGATCTCATTGGCAACCCATTTATTGTTTAATAACATGCTATTTAGTCTTCATGTGTTTGAATGTTTTTGAGGTTTTTAACTGTAGTTGATTTCTAATTTCTTGACTGTGTGATCTGAGAAAATGCTTGATATGATTTCAATCTTCTTGAACTTGTAGAGACTTGTTTTGTGTCCTAACATGTGGTCTGCCTTTGAGAATGACCCATGTGCACTTGAGAGGAATGTTTTTCTGCAGCTTTGGGGTGAAATGTTCTGTAAATGTCAATTAAATCGATCTGATCTAGTGTGTCCTTTAGAGTCACTGTTTCCTTGATGATTTTTTGTCTTAAAGATCTATCCAGTGAAGTTAGCAGGGTGTTAAAGTCCCCTACTATGACTGTGTTGCTGTTGATCTCTACTTTAAAGTCCTCCAGAATATTTTTTATATATTTAGGTGTTCCTATATAGCAGTGGTTGGCAAACCATGGCTCGTGAGCCACATGCGGCTCTTTGGCCCCTTGAGTGTGGCTCGGCGTTAGAACCACTTCTTCAAAATTGACTCGCCCAGGCCAAAGACTGACTTCTGCACATGGGTCACGAAGTTTCAATCGCACTGTACATGCATGCCCACACGTGGTATTTTGTGGAAGAGCCACACTCAAGGGGCCAAAGAGCCGCATGTGGCTCGTAAGCCTCGATTTGCTGACCACTGCTATATAGGATTCATATATGTTTACCAGGCTTATATACTCTTGGTGGATCAATCCCTTTAGTATTATGTAGTGACCTTTATTGTCTCTTGTGATGGCCTTCATTTTGAAATCAACGTTGTCAGATATGAATATTGCTACACCAGATTTTTTTCATTTCCATTTGCATGGAAATTTTTTTTCCATCCCTTTACTGTCATCCTGTGTGAGGATTGTGCCACTTATCAGCTTAAACTCACAGGTGACTATCCTACATGTGTAATCCTTGCACTGCCTGGCCCCTGCCCATTTCTCTGAGCCCAGCCCCTCCCTCTCTCTTAGGCATTTGTATTGCTCGGAGGCAAATCAGTGAAGCTTTTCCCACCTCCACACCTTTGCACTTGCTGTTCCCTCTGCTCTTTGCCTGGCTCACTCCTTCCCATCCTTCAAACTTCAGCCTGTCTCTTCTCTCTACAGAAGGGCACCAACTTATTCTTTCATGGCATAGTTTTGAAAGAAGCTCTTGTCACAAAAAATCTGCAATTATATCATCTTATTATTGGCTTATATAGTTATTTGTGTTTATCTCTAGACAGTAAGTGCTGCTACTTCAGGGACCAGTCTCTACCTGTAACAGGTACCCAAACAATGTAAATGAATGACTAAATAAGTGACAGAGCTTTTATGAAAAACAGTAAAACAGCCACCATTTGTTGCTATCAACTGAGTGCTAAGCATTGCACAAAGAACTTTCCATATACTGTCTCATATTACAGTCCCAATGTAATGTGAGAAAAAGGTGGCTCATAGCATCTTAAGGACTTTGTGGTGTGAATTAAAAACTGATGTAACAGTTGAGAATGCGTCACTGTGGAGTGAACATCAAAATTTACCAGCGATATTAATAGTACAGGTCATAAAATGTCAAACTACTGAAGAATCTATCAAAATAATATCCAGATAGTTGAGCTTTTTATCAAAAGCATTCCAATCAGTCCCTACCCTATTCCTGCTTGACTCACATTTCTTCAGAAGTACCTTTCTTAAGCAAAATCTTCTTGGAGATACAGAAAGATGAAAAATTCGTTTTGTGATGCGAAGTGAAATCTGCCTGGCTCCAAAGCCTATGCAGGTGCACCTGGATTTATTGCGCCTCGCTTTATTGCGTTCCACACAACGCCTATCTCACAAACTGAACACAAGACCCTCCACCGGCCAAAAGATTGGACGGGCTCTCGTGGGAGACTGCTCTACTGGTGGTCTGGAACCCAACTGCAATGGCTCCGAGATGTGCCTGTATTTTTCCTCCATCCCACGCTCCCCTGGCTTCTGCTATTTGAATCCTCAATTAGCTAAATATTACAGAAACATCACCTACTAGCCTGAGTCAAAATTATCAAGTTTGATCTCATTTCATCCCTCAGCAACCAGATGAGGTATAAAGATCATCTTTATTTCCACTCTCCAGGTGGGGTAATAGGAGTCAATTCTTTTAGTCACGGTCTTGGAGCTGGTGGTAGAAGCAAACTCAAACAGATGTGACTACTCCAGAGCCTCCACTTTGAACTCTTTGGTCCCTGTCTGACATTCTTCAGAGAGCTCCGGGACTGCCTCAGGACTGCCCTGGCCTTCTGGAGATGCATGGCTGGGGATCTCATGGGCTGCAATCCCAGATGTCTGTGCCATCAGTGGATCCTTTCTCAAGAGAGGCCATTTGCACATTACTTACTTGCAGGGGCTTTACGGTCACGTAAACCTAGGTTTGTGTCTTCTGCCACTTCCCATCTGTGTGACCCTGGATAAGTTACGTAACCTCTCAAATTCATGGAGACAAGACAGTACCTACCCACCCCCTATGGAATAGTGAGACAATGAGATAAAGAATGCAAAACACTTTGATGGTGTTTGTCACAGGTTAGTGTTAAAAAAGATCAGAGCCATTGTTATGGTTAAGATCATAAACATCTTTTAGTCCTCTATTTAGTTTTTCCAAAAGAAGAAGGTTTCAAAGGCAAAATCTTTATCTATTTCCAACCGTTTAAGCTAGTAACCTAGGTGGTGATGTACCCACTGTGTCTATTGCTTGACGAAGGAAGCTTGGCATTTGTGAGCAGGTGAGCTTATCACTCATGGAGATAAATAACAGGCTTCTCATGCAGTAGTGGAATATTTGGAATCTACTAAGAACTAGCCATTAAATCTTATAACTGTTGTTTCACAGACCTATTCAAAAGTCAGGAGACACTATTATTTTATTTAAAAATTATCCAATTTTTGCCATAGATATTTGCCTTTGTGTAACAAAAAACAAAGAGAAATTTTAATTGATGTCATTATAAGTCCCATTCTTTTTAATGGAATACATTTTAACTTAACACCAGGAAATTGAATCAAGTGGGCTTGGAAAAATATTAAACATGAAACTATTCCAAATCCCCTTTATTAGAAGGAAATGTAGTTAATTATTGAAATACAAGGGAACCAAAACATACCACTCAACACTGCTGACAATCACACCTAGGCTATCATGAGCACAGACAGTTACGCATATACCCTTGGACTCCTGACTTGCAATTATAAGAAGATGTTCCCTACACAAACCTCCAAAGACACCATATAAACACATGACTGGCACTAGCCTCAAACACATGTTATGCCATTAAGAACCCAGAAAACAGTTGCCAACATAAGATGAACCTGCACTTGCACACAAAATATTAGGGCATAGTTCTAAAGAATGTGTCAACATGATTACAAATATTTATTTAGTTAATTTGAATTTATTTCCCAAAACTACTGTTTTCAGAGGTGATCTCAAACAGAAATAGAAACAGACACATACCTGAAATTCCCAGGACATTGGCTTCCACGGCATAGCTAAGTAAGGAGAGTCTTTCCTGATGGCTCTTGCTTGACCAGTGTAGATTACCTCCAGTCACTCTACCCAAAATGTGGCCTAACCATGATAAAATATACTAACATATTTTTTTACAAATTGTAATGACACAACATGTCAACTTAATACAAATTTGTTAACAGACTATCTTGCTGGAATATAATAAGCAAGAAATACTCTTATAGTTTTGTTTATATATTTTCATCTCTCACATATAATCCTCCAATATTTTAACATTTTTTCTACAAAAATGTGGGGAAATCACAGAATATTTTTTAATTTGATATCTTATTCCACTATAAGGAGAAAAATTCTTATTTATTAAATTAATATTTCTTGACATAATTTTTAATATTTTGTTCCAAGTTCAAATAGAACAATCTGGAACAATAACTATCAAATTTCAAATGACAAATGATGAAATTTTATCTGGGCAATTACTCTATAAAATAATCATTTTTATTCATGTTCAAAATGAAGACTGAAATACAAGGAAGATAATTTGCAAAGATACTATGTGCCAAGCATTAACCTTACTTTTAGAAATCCTGTTTTTACAATAAGATCATACTGTCTTTAAAATTGTAGGTTAAACCTTACAATTTACTTGGGATTTAGATAACACTATTTTTGCTATCTTAAAAAATTGCTCTTGCCATATATCATCATCCTTCCTTCAGCTGCTCTTAGATTTTCAGGAAGAGATGAGTTACTTGTACTCATTTGTACTCATTTCTTCCCATTTTCCTTGAGTGCACTTTAATCAGGACTTTGCTCCAAACACTCCACAGAGATTGCTGTAACCCAGGTCATGACTGCCACCCACCGCTGCATCCAAGGATGAGTCCTGGTCCTCATCCTACTTGAGCTATCAGCAGCATTTGACACAACTGATTACTCCTTCCTCCTTTAATCACTTTTTGCTCTTGGCTTCCAGAAAAATCTTCCAGTCCCCTTAAGATCTGGGCCTCCCTGGCCATTTCTGCAGCATATAATTGGTGATGGCAAGTCAAAGAGAAAAGCCTCGCTTCAAGGGAGGGGACATAGGCTCCACACTGAATGCACAGGGAAGAAGGAATTGTGGATATGTCGGTAGCCATCTTCGGAGACTAGAACATAGAGCGGAAAAAAAGGCGGGGAGGGGGTTAAACAGGTGAATGAAGGTAAAGGGGATAGGAAGAGAGAAAAGGAATGATGTCTCATTTAGAAAGAATAGTCATAACTTAGTACAATATGTTTACAATTCAGGCCACCTATTTTTATTTTAGATTGAATATGTGGCAACTCTCCCTCTGAATTTTATTTCCTGCCCTTCCCCAAATTGAGATTTATAATATTTCAATTTATAATTTTATATTAGATAGGCTTACTTAATATTGTAATTAACCAAAATCAAAGATATCAAGACGGGCACTTTCTGCTGTTTCCTTGGGCTTTCCCGCATGGACCCACATCACTGCTCCAACTCAAGGCTTCGTGTTCACGTTCCAGGCCAGAAAGTGAGCATGGGGCGGTGCTCTTCCCGGCTGCTCCTCAGAACCCCGCAGACCTTTGACCATAAAGGCAACTAGAAAGCATGTGGGTTCTCCAGACTATGTTTCAGATTGCAGTTGAAAAGATAGACTAGCTTTTGTATTTGTGAATCTATGGTGATTACTACATTTGACAGGGAAAAAAAAGGAATAAAAATATATTTTATAGCATGAGGTGGAAGACTTCTGTAAAGAACCAGATAGTAAATATTTAGGATTTGAAAATCATATATCTCTGTTGAAAATACTCAAGTCTGCCATTGTAGTGCAAAGGCAGGCATAGATAGTATGTAAACTAAAGGGTCTGATTATGTTCCTATAAAACTTTATTTACAAAAACCAGCAGTGGGCCAGGTTTGTCCCATGTGTCATACTTTGCTCACCCCTGTTTTCGAACAATAATTTGAATACACATATGTGCAATCTATGTGTATCTTCAGAGTCCTCATCTGAGTGAAAATATAAAAATCTGAAGAGAAGGCAACTAAGCCTACATTTAAAAATATGCCACAATGTATTTAGAACAGTATTTCCTATTACAAGCACCATCATTTCAAGCCTCTACTGAACAATCTCCTTCACAAAAATTATACCAGGAAAGTATGCAAAGATGATTTGTGCACCCTCCTCTAGCTAATAGAGTATTTCCAGGCATTTCCTATATGGCATGAGGCACTCAGGAATCTACTTTGTCTTATATCCACCTTCTACACTGTGACAATAACTGTTTAAATATTTTTTAAAGAGTTTAATTCTTATGCTAAAAAGAGCTCTTTTGGTGATCTCCTGAGACCAACTTCTGGCCCAGAGTTAGATACAATCTCCACTATTTCATCTCCTTGCCATGTCTCCCTCCTTGTTTCCAGAAAATCTATAATATGTAATGATTTAGAATTAATATCCCAATTCCCTAGATCTTTTAATGCATTCACTTACACTTGGGGATCTGACCAAGGCATCTGTTCATGAATAGTGGAATGATTACCAAGTCCTGATGGGGAAGGCATGATGCCATCTCTTCCTGAAATACATCCCAACTGAGAAATCAAATGCCTCATGCCTGGATTTTTTTGTTTCAATATTTTTTTCATTAACTATAACAGTCTTTTGGACATTTTCTTCCAAAATACCTCTCTTTACCATATTATATCTCTAAAAGGTAGAGAAAAAGGTCCAATATGTGAAACTTTCCTCATGCATCTATGCCAGGACTTCATATGAGAATTTAGCATCTGAATCAATTAATAGCCATTGCTTTTCCAAATCTAAGAAATAATTTTTAATTACCTTGGGCTTAACTGACACCTTCAAATCCTCCATCTGCCAAAAACTTAATACGAGATTCCTCTAGTATTTCTAGTTAAAGTAGTTGATATCAGAGGACAATATACAATCTCTATTTCACTGGTATGTTCTTCACTTTTCAAATATTCTACGCAATAGAATATTTAAAATTTAAAAACTAAGTTAAGCCCGGCCAGTGTGGCATAGTGGTTGAGCATGGACCTATGAACCAGGAGGTCACAGTTCCATTTCTGATGAGGGCATATGCCCGGGGTGTGTGCTTGATCCCCAGTAGGAAGAATGCAGGAGGCAGCTGATCAATGTTTCTATCTCATCATTGATGTTTCTATCACTATCTCTCCCTCTGAAATCAACCATACACACACACACACACACACACACACACACACACACACTAAGATAAATCCCTTCGTGAATGGAATATAATCTTGACAACTCCTTTTCTGTCTCCATTGCCTAAAGTAAATCAGCTGCAGAGTAAAGTGACTCCTAACCCAACTCCCCTCTTGAAAGCAGACAGCCAGGCAGAGCTGTTGACTTTGAGATGGGAGAAGAGGGCATGCCAGGGACCTTGACAACCAGTGGAGCTCTGTCATTGTATGTCTGGCTTGAATTTAAATTATTGACCTGATAGCACAAGGCTGAGATTTTCATTCACGTTTTCCAGGCTGCTGCAAACTCTTGCCAACAGTGCTGTGCAGCCTGCTCCCTAAGCATGGAGGCAAGCAGCCAGCCTGAGGCCCACAGCACATGCTTTCCCAGCACTCAGATTTATGACCCTCAGTCTGGATAAGTGTTCAAAAGCTTACCTCATTTGTCCTGGGCATTATAGTGCTAGTTTGAAACGAGTGATGGAAAATCCCTGCTGAAGAAAGACTGTTAATAGTGTACTTCAAGCATTGTTTGACACTTGTTAATCTTTACCATCATCCAAAGGAATCTCTTGAAAACAGAATGTGAGCTCGGCCACTATGTAAATCAAGTTAAGACAACATATCTGTCCTTTAGGGACTTGAAATCAATAATGGACACGACTGAAGGGAAAAGAGCTATATTGAGTTACTGCCACTAAGCGGGTATCTCTGTTTTAGACATTCGTCACTGGGTAGGTCATGCCATTAGTCAAAACTGTCACTGGGACAGACTGCAACCTCCCAACTCAGGTAATCACGGATTGTCCTGGACTACATCCCTGAGAACTCCAGAGCTGAGCGTGCTCTTAGTGTCTCCATCACACTCAGTGCCTCACAGAACGCTAAAGGCAGCCTGTCTCTGAAATAAACATGGAATCGGTGAATGGGATGAATCTAACTTCTGATGAGTTTACACATTTTGGCTGGTTTCCCAGGAGTTCACCCGAACCTATAATAATTAGCTGATGTGCCCAGTTTAGGCCTAGGTCTTCCATCATCAGCATATTTGTAATGATTGTGAGGAAGTGTTAACATTTGATGAGTACTTCTTACATAGAAGGTCTTGCTGGTTGTCCTAAGAACATTTTTCTGTTAATCTTCAAACAAACTAACAAGGTATTATTACTTTTACTAGAAGCCTGGTCTACAAAATTCATGCATTGGAGTAGGGGTCCCTCAGCCCAGCCTGCACCTTCTCACATTCAGGGACCCCTTGGGGGATGTAGCAGTGTGCCAAGCTGCAGGTGGCCAGGGAGGAGCCCAAATTGGGTAGGGGGCTGGTCATGTTCATCCTGGCCCACTACAGAGTCGAGAGAGGCTCTCGCTGTGGCAGTTGCACTTGCTACTATGAGCCCGGCTTCTGGCTAGTGGTGCTCCCACTGTGGGAGCGCTGACCACCAGGATGCAGCTCCTGTGTTTAGCGTCTACCCCCTGGTGGTCAGTGCGCATCATAGCAACTGTTTGTTCTGGTCATTCTTCTGTAACGGACGCTTAGGCTTTTATTATACTAGAGGCTCAGTGCACGGGATTCGTGCACTGGTGGGGGCATGGCCTGTGGGGATTGGCCTGCTGTGGGAGCGCGCTGAACACCAGGGGACAGCTCCTGTGTTGAGCGTCTGCCCCCTGGTGGTCAGTGCACATCATAGTGACTGGTCAACTGATCGTTCTGGTTGTTCGGCCTGTTCGGTTGCTGGGGTTTTATTATATAGGATAGGCTAGAGGCCCGGTGCATGAATTCGTACACCAGTGGGGTCCCTTGGCCTGGCCTGCAGGATCAGGCTAAAACCGATTCTTCGATATCCCCTGAGGGGTCCCGGATTGTGAGACGGCACAGGCCAGTCCAAGGGACCCCAACAGTGCACAATCAGGGCTGTGGAGGGATGCAGGAGGTTGACCAGCTGGGGAGGGACTGCAGAAGGGCTCCAGGACGGCCTGACCCCAGCAGCAAACTAACCTACTGGTCAGAGTGTCTGCCCCCTGGTGGTCAGTGCATGTCATGGTGAGCAGTGGTTGAACGGCCTTAGCATATTATGCTTTGATTGGTTGAACGGCCAACCTGTTGACTGGACACTTAGCATATTAGGCTTTTATTATATAGGATTTTAAGAAGTTTGGCCTTAAAGAAAAACTCGTGCAAAGGGCAGTATGCCAGGACTGGAACCAGACCCTCAGACCCCATCACTCTGCTTCTCCACCACCTTGTCTGTCAGAGTGTATGGGCCCGGCCTTCCCTTAGAAAGAACGGGTACATGCTGGGTGGAGGTGCCTACCATTTTGGTTAATTACTTCCTTTGATGTCTACACTGTGTTATCACTGGCTACTTGGGGCCATTGAAACTATATAGAATTAATTTCCAAGGGGCTCAGTGGCCCCAGGGGGCTAGTGGATACCTTATTGGACCACACAGATGTAGGCTATTTCCACCATCATAGCAAGTTTTAAGGGATACACTTGCTTAGAAGAAAGAATCCCTTTTCTTCTACCACTCATTAGAAAACCTGAATTCTACCTCCTTTCGAAGGGGCTTCTCCTTGCCCACTGCACTCCTACTTCAGTCTGAGAGGGAGCTGACTGGCTTTGTGTTCCCAGGAGAACAAAAGACATCAAAATACCTAACTGAAGGGCTACCCTCAGGCCATCAGACTGACCCCTATGTATCTCTCTGATTCCACGGAGGTAAGCACCAAAGTTCCTATGTTATAATAAACATCTAGAACTGCAAACAGGCTGGGATGCAATTACACAATTTGCTTTTACTTTTTCAAGAGGTTTTTAAAGGTATGCTGGATGCCTTCAGATCATTTCCATTTTCCATTAAGAAAAAAATCCCAATGTGTTTTATTAAAATTTTCATCATGCATATTACTCTCCAATTTCTATTTTTTAACTGAAAAGGATTGATTAAATCAGCAGGCTGCAACGGAATTGTGTTTAAGACTCAGTGTGAGTGGAGTAGGTTTTCCCTTTCTCTATCCACGGGCAAGGCTCGCGCTCCGCTCCTTTCCAGTGGTGCTTAAGCATGCAGCTTTACCCAAGGGCTTTGTTGGTCACCCCCCTTCCCACCATGGACATCTAGGTAAAAAAATACAAATTCAAAATCCCTCAAATTACTTTACGTATTAAAAATTGACAGGTGGTGTTGGTACCAGAGAAACATTGTTAGAGGCAGAGAACTGAGCTCAAAGCATGCCCGCTGCAGTGCTGAGGGCAGGTTTGATCGGCTGGCTGTACCTTGTAGCAAAGTGAAAATAATTGCCTGAGTAGTAATAATACCTTACACATCCAGAGTGCTTTTCATCTCCAGTCAGCCCAAGGCTCTTTCTCATCTATATATAGAGGCCGCTGCAGCCTCCGCTGGAACGCAGCCGCCTTTGGGGTGGCACCAAGCATCTTCCCTCTGCAGCGATATTACACAACAATTTTCAGGAGGGCAGAGGGAGAATAATTTCTCCTGTGGAAACTCTAGGAGGAATTTCTAAGTGGGAAGAATGTAATTTCTAAGTTAGAATTGGCACTGACACCAGGACTTAACACCCTAATTCACAGGGACAGTGGGTGTGGGAACTTCAAAGAGCTTTAGGGATGCGCCTAGCTCTCTGCCTGCAGCAGTTAATTATAGCACTCAGGGAAATTAAAGCTGTTTTCCAGTGTGGCTTCTTGACTTTACCTGTTAGGCTTAAGTTTATCTTTTTTTAAAAAAAGGGAAAACAATTATAAAAATATGCCTATACTTTCACCATGCAGAATGGACAAAAATATAAGAAATGTGTATTAGCTCCTGCTGGCGCTGATGGGGAGAGATGTCTGTTAGATATACTTAATTATTTTGTAAATTTATGATCTCTTTATCAAAGGAGTATAAAAAGTAAATGTAGAAAATATATCTGAAAACTATTTAAAAACATAGCAGAGACTAATGTCTTGGGATTCCCCAAATCTAATCTCCTATAAAAAATGTTTATCAAGGGAAGTTACCTGTTAGAGAATAAGCTTGAAGTGAATAGAAAAGGGGGAAAAAAAAATAAAAGGTAGGAAAAAACAATATTCATTTACTCCGAAGTAAAGAACAAACAATAACCTTCATTTTCCAAACTAGAGAACGACTGGAATACTCTTTTTCTTCAAATTATTTTTTCTCAAATTAATCCTTTTTAAGGCTTGCAAAGAAAAGGGTTCCAAAATCTACGTAATTTAGATGAAGAGCTGTGTATTGGAATTGTACTTGAATGTGTATTATGAACATTTTAAAGATTGGTTCACTATAAATTAAGAATGTCTTTTTATTAAGTTGCTTCATTTGATTCAGGATCCAAACAATATCAATTATTTGGTTTGTTGTTAATTTCTTTTAAATCCCCCTTTTTCCTCTCCAAATGCTGTTGATTTGTTAAAGAAACTGGATCTGTTTCCTCCTATTTCTTCAGAATGTCTCACATTCTGGATTCGTCTGATCTCTTTTTTGTGGAGCCACTGAAATTGTTTCTCTCTCCCCATAATTTCTGCAATCTGTTCAAGTTGTGATTTTTTTTAAATTGTACCATTCATCCTATATTTATTAACTGGAATCCTTTCTGAAGAACTGTTTTTCATCAGCCAGTCTTTCATTAGTTACCTTGAAATCCGGTTCATGGGGGAAAGGCAGGATCAATGCTTTACCTTCATGTATTCAGAGTCAGAATTTTGCCTCTACATTCTCTCCCACAGCCGCATTGGTATTTGAAAATCACCTTGCTTTCTCATACAACAGGTTCTTGAGGGAGCTCACATTCCTTTTAGAACAGAATGGTATTTAGAGACCATAATATAGGCAGTTAGCGCTCAGGACAAGTAGTAAGCTGTCATTGTTTTTGGTGCTTTCTAGTGCACAATGATGGAAAATACTTGTTCTTTTTTAAAAATGAGTCATTCTAATATTTCCATTTTAAATATAATGTTGATGTTTTTCATTTTAAATATAATGTTGATTTTTACTTAACTTATTTGATTTTTATATTTGTACCTCTATTTCCTTGCATTGAAAATTCAGATTTTCAACAATATTAGCATAATTTATTTATCCTACAATATACATACTCTAGACTCAAAACAATGTCAGTAATAATGAAGTTTAAAATATTTTGTAATTAAAACCCTGTTCTAGCGTTGCTTGGTGTAATATTTTTTTGAGTTGTTACATCATCAACCTTTGATATGGGTTTACTTATTTCAGTTTAATCATAGGGCTTTTTTTTTTTTTTTCATGTTGGGTTTAAATTTTTTTGTAATATAAAACTTACATCCAAGTCAAAACTATTGAACAAAGTGTATTCAGAAATATCTCACCTCCATTGCCCTATTCCCTCTTTTTGTCATTAACCATTTTTATTAACTTGAATTTATTTGTTTTTATAAATATAAGAAGTACACCATACATTGTGTTTTATGCATTTGAAAATCAAAGGTTGGATATATTACACACTTTTTGGCTCTTTGCTCCCTCCATTGGGAGGGATATAGAGATCAGTCACCCAGCCCCCCCACCCCTCTGGGCTGCTGGGACGGCATCAACAGATAGTGCTCAGCTCTTAGCCCCTCAGGGGTCTTGCAGCACAACCTCTCTCTGCCCAACTTTGTCCTGCAGCAATGGGTGTTGGCACCAGGCGCACTGCTATGAACATCTTGTGCACTAACCTCCATCTCAGAGTCTTCTTCGCAAAGAGGGCTATTTGATCTAGCAATAAAAAGAAAGGGTGCCCAGTTAAATTTGACTTTCAAATGAACAATGAATATATTTTAAGTGTAATGTGTGCCCTGCAATATTTACATTAAGATATATTTATCCTAAAGAATACAACATTCACTTAACAAGATACACTACAAATCACTCTGCATTTGTGTACATATCTTTTCTTCATTTTTTTTTTTACTGCTTATTATAAGAATCTACTGGTAGATATTTAGGTTTTTAGAAAACTTTGCCATTGCATACAGTGTCACAACGCATATATCATTTTATACTTGTACCAATGTACTTTTGGGTACATTCTTAGAAATGGGATTGCCAGATTAAAAGTAAAAGCACCTGTAATTTTGGTAGATAGTGCCAGTACCCCAGGGTAAGAAATGTATAGGGTGGTATTTATGGGAAAGATAGAGACCAAAAAGTTAGCAATGCTTTTTCTGGGTCAGAAGACTATAGATTAATCTCACTACAGCTTATCTTGTTTTATTTTTAAAAAGGTATTGCATATTTGAAATTCTTACAGTCGTGTTTAAGTGTGTATACACTGTAGTTTGAATTTTGAAAATGAGAAACAAAAAAAAAAAAGAAAGAGCATGATCAAATCAGAAGTTAATAGTAAAATCAGGCAGAAGATGTAAGAATTATTCTCTTCAAACCCGAATAATCTGTAAAAAGCATTTGGCAACAGATATTAGGAACTTTCAACATATTTATATATTTTAGTCTTATAACTAAGCTTTTGAAACCTTTTCTAAGAAAATATTCTAAAATGTAAATGGTTTATATACCAAGTTGTTCATAGCCCAAATTGTTCACACTTATGCATACCTAGAGGCCCAATGCACAAAATTTGTGCACAGGTAGGGTCCCTAGGCCTGGCCAGTGATCAGAGCCAATCTGTGGGGCAACTGGCAGGGTGGTCGGGGGCCTCTGCTGTCACCCACCTTGGCCAGCCAGGCGCCACCCGTTCACCCCCCCCCCCCCACCATTGCCACAGGTTGCTTCCCTCTGTGGGGCAAGCGGCAGGGAGATTGGGGGGGCCCCCACTGGCACCTGCCTTGGCTGGCCTGAGGCCTGTGGGCTGGGGGCAGCTACTGCATTGAGTGTCTGCCCCCTGGTGGTCAGGGAACATCATGGTGACCGGTCGTTCCACTCTTCAGTCAATTTGCATATTAGGCTTTTATTATATAGGATACTGTGTGGTTATAAGAATGAATGTTATTTTAAATGAATTTACTCAAACCTGCTATCAAAGTAACTGATAATCCAAAGGAAAAATCTCTGGAATTTCATCACCAATTCATTTTTCTATTTATACAAAAAACCCTTCAGTACTTTTGCATGTATGTGTAACTTGTTCAAAATTATAATAAAATAGAATTTGATAGTCTACATCTGATAAAACATACCATCAGTATGTTTCCACTTGGCTACTGCCTTGGTATTTTTTACCTCATCCTTACCTCACTAAGATTAACCTCTTTACAGATGGGATTATATCCTTCCTCACCTCTCTCCATGCTCATATAAGTTATATGCATATACATATACTAGTACATTTATTGCTTTATCATTGCTTATTTTCATATAAATGTGACCATTCTATAGACATTTCTCAGTGACTGGCTTTTCTCACTTAATAGCATACATCATGGACACCGTTGTGAGTTACCAGATGTGGATCTAAATTATTCTTTCATATTAACTTGATATTTCCTAATATGGGTGAAACATACTATGTTTTTATCATTCTCCTATATATTTAGCATTCAGTGTAGTTAGAGTTTTTTGGGTTTGTTTTGCCATTCTAGGATAAAATAAACATCCTGTACATATTAGTACATTTGAGGGCTTTTATTTTGATAGAAAAGAATCCCAGGAGTGGAGTTGCTAAGTAAAGGGGATATACTTTTAAATTTGAAATGCATATTTCCATATTACTTTTCTGAGGTCTATACCAATA